>NC_059073.1:36219310-36873477 GCF_020497125.1 Mauremys mutica | reverse complement strand
GCTTAATTGGAGCCATGTTGCTTGAGAGCCATATAGGAGCAGTAGACAAAGCCTCTATACGTTGTTTCTATGCCTCTGATGGAACCTCCAGCTCCTACATGGTTTGTGATCAGCAACTCCTGCTTTTTATGTATGTAGGTGTAAGCACACTCCATTGCCCCCTAAACCTTGATGGAGAAATTTGGACAAAACACAATGAGGGGATCCTCACAGAATTTTCCTCTGTGTTTTGTCCATAAGAAGGGGAGAGCCTCTCAATTTCCACACTATTGATTTAAAAGTCTAATTTCATTATAGGAATTACTGCAGCCATTAAATATGTCTACTTTCTTTGCTAACAGACAGACAGTTTTATTGTGCTTATGAAATTCATGGAAAACTGGCAAACATGAGCACTACAATTTTACATCAAGAGTTTTTGATGACATAGTAAATACAAGAGCAAACTCAAATGATTTGTGCTGGCAGTTGAAGTCTGGGATATGCGTATAACTTTATGCACAGTTTTCTACTTTACATACACTTTATGTACAGCACTTGATGGTTAAGAAAATATTCTGTCAGAATCTTATGTGAAATGTTCCTCCAGATATTTGTTAATGTTTATAATATTATGTTTTATTATTCAGAGAAAGTCCTTTTAGTTTTTTTTCAATTAATATTTTATTAATTTTTGACAGAATATAGATTTATCATTTGATTTCAAGACATTTACAGAGCAGTTCATTATTGGGTTTTAGAATTGTGTCATCATAAATGACTGAGCCATGCTAATATAATATGGTAAAAGCTGCTTTAGGAGCTTTTACTCCTTTTAAAATGTCAAATTTTAGAGCTCTCATGTCTTCTTCTGGGATATCATAGCTTTTTATGTTAGCATGGGATGAATTTGTTTCTGTTGAGATAAAGTGCGCAGTGAAAATTATTCAGAATATGTTTAAAATGCTATACTATTTATTTATAAAATGTAAGCCCATGTAGAACATAGGACCATAAGACTATACTGGGTCAGACAAATAGTCTACCCAGTCCTGTCTTCTGACAGTGGCCAGTGCTAGATGCTTCAGAGAGAATGAACAGTTATTTAGAGTCCAGTCCCAGGTGGCAATGAGTTCTAGAGGTTGATTGTGCATTGTGTGAAAAAGTACTTCCATATGTTTGTTTTAAACCTTCTGCCTATTAGTTTCATTGGGTGACCCCTCTTTCTTGTGTTATGTAGAGAGGAAAATAACACATCCCTATTCACTTTCTCCATACCATTCATGATTTTATAGATCTCTATCATTTCCCCCCCTTAGTCATCTCTTTTCTAAGATGAACATTATAATCTCTCCTCATAGTCTTTATAATCTCTCTTTATATGGAAACTGTTCCATACCTTTATCATTTTTGTTGCCCTTCTCTGTGCCTTTTCCCCAATTTTAATATATCTTTTTTGAGATGGGGCAACCAAAACTGCATGCAGTATTCAAGTTGAGGGCATACCATGGATTTATATAGTGGCATTATGATATCGTCTGTCTTATTATCTAGCACTTTTCGAATGATTCCGAATATTCTGTTAGCTTTTTTTGATGTTGCTGTTGTTGTTGGGTTTTTTTGGTTTGTTTGTTTTTGTCTGCTGCTGCACACTGAGCAGATACTTTCAAAGAATTATCCACAATGAGTCCAAAATCTTTTTCTTGAGTGGTAACAGATAATTTAGACTCATCATTTTGTCTCTATAGTTGGGATTATTTTTTAATTTTTTTTGCGTTTATCAATGCTGAATTTCATCTGCCATTTTGTTGCCCAGTCATTCAATTTAGTGAGAACCCTTTGTAACTCTTCACAGTCAGCTTTGGACTTAACTAACTTAAGTAATTTAGTATCATCTGCCAACTTTGCCATCTCACTGTCTGCCCCCTTTTCCAGATCATTTATGAATATGTTGAACAGCACTGGTCCCAGTATATATCCTTGGAGGACCCCGCTATTTAACACTTTCCTTTGTGACAATTAACCATTTATTCCTACCTCTTTTGACCAGTTACTGATCCATGAGAGGACCTTTCCTATTAGCCCATGAGTCCTTACTTTGATTAATACCCTTTGGTATGGGAACTTATCAAAGGCTTTCTGAAAATCCTAGTATACTGTATCAACTGGATCATCTTTGTTGACACCCTCAAAGAATTCTAATAGATTGGTGAGGCATGATTTCCATTTATAAAAGATTCTTCCCCAACATATCATGTACATCTGATAATTCTGTTTTTTACTATAGTTTCAACTTATTTGCCTGGTAGTGCAGTTAGGTTTACCAGCCTGTCATTGATAGGATTGCCTCTGGAGCCTTTTTTTAAAAATTGTTTTTACATTTGTGATCCTCTAGTCATCTGCCACAGAGGCTGAAGGATATCTATAATATTAATACATTTTCATTATGATGACATCATAATTTAAAGGATACAGTAAATAACATATTTTCTGACTTTATCCAGAACAATACATCAGTGCATCCTACACCTGATGTGACCTTGTATTTTAAATTGCAAATGAAAACAGCTAATTTCCTGCTCTACTGTTGCGAAACTACCATCCTCTCAGGCAAAAAATATACCTAAATCATAATGCACCTTTTCAAAATGACTTTGTTCAAAACTTATAGACCTGCAGAGCCTGCCTTGGAAAATGCAGAGAATTATCTTGCTATATCATTCTGTACATTTTCTGTGTTTGCTTTACTCTGGTTTTTAGAATGTTTGTAACTAAGCAGCAGACCTCCACCTCCTTTGGAGATAATTTGATGTTGCTGCTTATTCTTCACCTGAAGTCATAATCCTCTCTTTGGGGCAAATTCTGACATTCCTTCTAGATGGGCATATATAGTCTTATAGGCAAATATATCAGCTATTGCCTAGAAGGGACAGGGAATGAAGACTCCACACCTAAGCATTTGTACTCCAGGTACATCGGGGCACTCTTTTTCACTCTAATAAATGTTTTGGGGATGTGGTGGAGGGGAGCAAGCCAATGGAGAGATCAATGGTGGATCTGCAGATATATGGATCCACTGACCAAACCATAAATGCCATTTTGTACATATCCAGATGAGCACTGAGCTGCATTAGCAGGCATGGAGGAGTTCTGCTAGCACTTCTCAGGCTAGGAGAAGGTTCTGCCTAGCACTGAGTATCCCTGCACCAAGCCATTGGATTTGGTGTAAGAGAAAGGGCTTAGCCTTGATATCATAGTTGAGGTGATGATGATTATTATACTATGAACAGTGACAAATAAGCAGCAGGAGGAGATGAACAAATATTTTTTTTCATATTACTGACAGTATTAGAAATAGGGAGGGAAGTTACAGTATATCATTCTCTTTTATTATAATCAGTTTCTTCTACAGTCTTCATCTCTGTAGAATCTGAGCACCTTCCAGTATTGTGTTAAGCAATGTGATTAACATCTCTCACGTGCTTTGGCTCTCTCATTCTCTCCTCAGGGGGAGAATTGTATATGCAGAGTAATGATTTATTTTGATACGGTTTTCATTTGAGGTTTTGTTGTCTGGGTTTTTTTTTTACATGTATATACTGCTGTATGTTTATATTACAGAAGGCAGGTCAAAGAAATAAGCCTTGCACTTGAAGTGGAAGGTGGTGACGTTTGGGATGCTCCTTAGTTCCAGTGGGAATTCATTCCACAGTCTTGGAGCAGCCACCAAGAAAGCTCTGTCTTCTGCACAGATGTGTTTTACCTTTATAGCAGTAGTTCCATTGTGCCTGCAGAGTGGATTTGTTGACTGTGGTTTTCATCCTGGAGCTTTAGATGATGTTTTAGATACTGTGGGCTCTGGCAATTTGGAACCTTGAAGATAATGACTGAGACCCAGAACTTGACTCAATAGTCTAAGAAAAGGCAGAACGGAACACAGGTTTGATGTGCTCACAGTAGCCCTTGTTGCTGAGATGTGCTGCCATGTTCTGTACTAGATGTAACTTCCTAAGAGTTGATGGCTTCGTGCCCAGGTATATTACATTGCTGTAGCCTAGACAGGAGGTAACACAAGTCTATTACCAAGGGACAGGTCATTCTCTATCAAAATGGGATGGAGTTTCCAAGTCAATCAGAAATGGTCAAAAGTATTACTTGTGGATGCTACTATGTGGGAGCTTAATGTTGGCAACGAATCCAGGAGCTTTCCTAAACTACAGATTTTGTTAGACATATAGAACATACAGAATTGTTTCTAAATAGAACATGTTTTTTCCCTGGAACATGAGACTCCAACTGTATGTGAAAACCTTACTTGACAAACCAATCTTAAAATAACTTACCAACAAATATGCCCTACATCAATAGAATTTCTGTATGTTGATGTTCGCTGGGGTCTCTTGGCTAACCAGGAATTTCACCTTGGAATTTCCTAATGCCTTATCATTCAATCTTAACTTAGACAAAACCCCTTTGAAGTCAGGAATACTTTTACCTAGGAAGGAATGCAGGATCAGGTCCTCACAGTCAAATAAGCAGAAGCCAAGGCAGCTTCCCTTTAAATTCTGGACACGAAGAGGGACACTAACAATTGTCCAAAAGATACTAATTTATCCTTTTATATTTTTAATAAATCATTCAATTGTGCTAATGGTTTTTAATTAAAAAAGGTAATTTCTCCAAATACAATTAAAAACAAAAAGACGTGAACAAGATGGATTTAATAATGAAAAGAAGAGACTCACAAGCATGGCTGATATGGACACAGGTTAGTCTATCCTGCTACGATACATAATCAAGACATGGTGCTGAGTTGATAGCACAGTTAAAAGACGGTATCAGGAAGCAACATCCTTTCAGCAGTTATAAGGGATCAGCCAAAGGTAGAAAAAAAAATCAAATGCTGATTTCAAGGGGGTTTCACAGGTTATAAGTGAGCACAGGTTTTGGCCTATAATATTTTTAAAAAAATATATTTTTAAAAATTATAATAGAAACAATAGCCAAAAAGGAGGAAAAGTTATGTTATTGTATTTATAATTTTGGGATTATTAAAAAAAAACATGAAATCCCAGATCTCTCAAATAAAACTATAATCAATCTTGAAATTTATCAGTACTAAAGCCAATCTTGCTGTTTAGAGAGCAGATTCTGAAAGCTATTTGCAATAATAAAAAACTTCCAAGCATTAAATACATGAAAAAAAATCTATGTATATTTTATTACAATGTGGGCAAAATAACAGAAGATTGATATTTTTGCCATAGAAAGCAAGGCCTTTCATAAAACAAACTGCAGGCTTCTTAGAGTTTGCATGGACTTATGGAGTGTGCTGTGTGTCTGTTTTTGTATACTTTATTTATTCTTACTGTTCTTTTGTGAGGGCAGGTGCCTCATAACTCACTGCTTCACTTTTCATGAGTTACAGCCCTTGCCCACGCTCATGAACAGTAAGAATAATATAAATATCCCTCTCTCTTTTTTCTCATGGACACGTACACACACATACACACTGTGAAGCGGCAGTCCTTACGCAAGCAAAAATCCCAATGCACCATGGAAAAATATAGACACATACCAACAGTAGCCTTCATCCTATTACCATGGGTGTATTGTCACTAAAACCAGTAAAGCAGGATTATGTCCAATGTCTATGTATGAATTTAACAAACTACTATTAAAAAATCAAATGTAAAGAACAGTTGCTGTAGCCATTATAATGGCAACTGCTTCTTTCCTGTGACGGGGTTCACTTCATGCCAGGGCAGCTCCTTGTGGCTGGATCTGAGGATCAGCTCTCATCTGGTCTAGCTCCCACTTCCGTTGCTCACTCGCTGTGCAGCCCCTCTTGCTCTCCAGGACTTTGAGTGCTCTCTTTTCGTGACTCAGCCACATTACTGTGTAGTTTTCCCCTTCCAGGGTAGCCACCGGACAATCCACCTATGTGCCATCTCAGGCTGTCTTTTCTAATTCCCAGTCTGTGTCACTATCCCAGTGGTTGGTACAGGAATCCCAGTGCAGGGACTCTATCACTTGTAATGTTATTTGGTCAATGTGTGATGTGCAAGATACAATGGAAGATGACATTCCATCATACTGGGTTGTCATTAATCAAGAAATAGTTCCCTGCAGCTGAGCAAATGCTGTTTCTCGTGCTCCTTAAGACCAAAAAGGCAAAGACAAAGAGGATGGTATTAATCCTAGTGACCAAAGAAGTGCAGTCGGGAAAAGAGCCAAGAAGCCATTGAAGCAGTTTCGTTAAGCTTTTTGGGCCTATGCACATAGCCTGAATAAATGGACTTTGTACTAGGATTTCTGTGCCAGCTGGACTAAGGAAGACAGAATCCCCACCAAAGCACTCTGCAGCTTTAGAACTGGAATAGCTTTTCTGCTTAGAACACCATTCGATGCTTGATCCTCTAACTACTCTGCCTCCCCTGCTCCAGTGCCCCCTGTGTGGTACAGTAGAGGGAGCCCTCATGGAACACTGTTCCTATCCCATGAGTGGCAAACCTCATGCACATGCTCTCCATATATGGTGGCCGCCGCATCCTCAGCACAGTAACATTGGTCTGATAGCCTCAGCCCTTTGGCCTCACCTAACTTTAGCTCCTCTTTCTCCTATTCAGAGTCTCTTTGTTAAATTTCTTTTTCTGACTTTCTTGAATGACGGATATCTTGGTAAGAATCACTGTCCTTGCCAGTGAGCACTGGGATCAGCCTCTAATGGTTACCAAAAAAAGACAATTTTTTCCAGAGCAGAGCAGATGGCAATAGCCTACTGGAACATCATGCTGGCATGCTTTCTATCACAGCACTGTCAGCAGTTGTGATGCTGAAGACATTTTTGGGAAAGCTATAGACATTACAATTGATTAACTGGCTATGTATAAATTTAGACTATTTTTCAAGCTGAGCGGGACTCATTATGACTGGTATAGTGGGGAGTCAACCCCCTCTTCTTTGTAGCCCCACCTTAACCCTCATACAAGGTGGGAGTGGTCCCAGCAGAAGACTAGCTTGGACCTGAATGTAAAAGGGGAAGGCTGATGACAGCCCACGAGTATATGGAAATGATGATGGAATTACCTGCACTGTGCAATTTTGTCTGCGAGATACTCCCAGACATTTAAGAATAAAGTTGCAGCCTAATTAAAACCACATCCATTGCCTCCTGTCCTTTTTCCAGGATGGCCGAACGCATAACACCGTGACTATAGTAGCACAGTTCCTAAACCTAAGGTAGTAATAATTGGTCAGTTTTGTGCTAGGTGGCATTTTCTGCTCCGGGGACTCTTTAAGGGCCAACATTCCATCTAGCCACCCCTCTTGTTCAAAATTATATTTGCCATTTGGAGAGAGAGTGAGATAAGGACTTATGATCTTTTTAGTATGCTGAATACACCCAGCTCAGTGTATCCTCTCAGAGATTACTTGGCTGATGCAATGAAATGACATACTCGGGCTTAGGTTGGGGTTTGGCTGAGAGCTGGCTGGCAGAGGCTTAACCCAGTCAAGGCTCTGGTAAGATCCGTAAATTGTGGGAAGCTACCAGAAATGGTGTTTTTGTCAGCACGTATGACTGAGGAAATGTGCCTGTGCTTTGTGACTCGGGCTCTCAGACTGAGGGTTCTGTTAGATCCTTCTCTGTTCCTTGGTGTTCATGTCACTGTTGTAGCAAGAGAGTTTTTTCCCATTTTCTTTTGGACGAGGCCTTGAAATTAGACCTGTGGTTCCCAAATTTTTTCTGCCGAGGACCCCTTTGGCATCTGACTAAATTTCCTAGATCCCTTTCATTTTTCATATCTAAGTTTCATGTTATTATCTATTAGGTTAGAATATTATTTAAAAAATATTTTGTAATTAAAGTAAGACTCTTGTTCTTTTTTGTGCTTTCATTAAGTATGTCACTGTCCATTTTTTTTGTTTCTCCCCAGCAGGGGCGGCTCTAGCCATTTCGCCGCCCCAAGCACGGCGGCACGCCGCGGGGGGCGCTCTGCCGGTCGCCGGTCCCGCGGCTCCGATGGACCTCCCGCAGGCGTGCCTGTGGATGCTCCACCGAAGCCACGGGACCAGCGGACCCTCCACAGGCACGTCTGCGGGAGGTCCATCGGAGCCGCCTGCCGCTCTCCCGGTGACAGGCAGAGCGCCCCCCGCGACATGCCGCCCCAAGCATGCGCTTGGTGTGCTGGGGCCTGGAGCCGCCCCTGCTCCCCAGGGACAGTTATTGATGATGTTTCCCTATCACTACGTACACTTTTGTCACTTTGATCCTTGTTGATTTCACTTTCTTTTTCAATAGTAAATATATTTTTCTTCTTAATGCTTCCACTTTATAATCACTCTTCCATTTTTTGTCACATCACCCTTATTTTCACTTTAACAAAATTTGTGGTGTTATCCTGAATGGGAAGTATCGGTACTAATAGCATGGGAATGGCCCTGCCAGCATGACCTCTCCCACACCGTGAGTGAGAGGTCACGGTTTGCAGAGGACGCCATTTTGTTCTCAATTTATCCTCCTTATTCAGGCAAAACTCCCATTAAAGGAAATGGGAATTTTGCTTGAGTGAGGACTGCATGATCAGTCCCATAATCTATAGTACAGAAGACATGAAAAAGAATACAAACTAAACTTTCAAAAATCATTTTTTTCAAAAGTCATTTTTTAAAATCATTTTTTGAACATCTTTTGTTCCTTTGGAAGAAACACAGGGCTGTTGTAATGGTTTTAACTAATTAAGGATGCAGCCTAATGCACACATTTTACATTACTAATACAAACTTTCTGTTATCATTTTCTGTTTTTAAGAATGAAGAAGACATTTCTTTGGTGCGCTTCACTGCTCCCCCATTGCTGACTTCACTGAGACAAAATGTATGATATTAATGTTTCGAAATAAAAAAACTTTTGAAATCAGTTAACATAAAGGTTAAGTGTACAGCAGTAGCTGAGCCCAAAGTAACTTAACCCCTATTTAATAAGACCTAAGTTTAAAGAATAAAGACAGCATTTTTCTTCTTCCTTTTTTTAAAGAAGCCACACGAAATGTTCTGAGTTAAGTTTTACCATTCATAATGAATGCAGTCTCGCCATTCAAATGCGACCATAAGTACACAGAAGATAAGAATTTAATTAAATGTAGATTAAAACCAAACAGGAAAACACACTCGCTGATAATTTTATCCCATCCTCTGGCCATATTTTTTATACTTCCTTCTTGTTCTTCTTTGGGCTATAGCTTATCAACATGCCGATAGTACCATAACTCATTACATCTGATGGTGCAGCTGAAATGTGCAAGCTTGGTGTTTGAATTTCAGAGGCACTTAAAATGCAAAGCATGCAAATGTCTATGTTAAATATATTAGTGTGGTAATGTTAGTGAAAAGAAAGTGATTTCTACTAAATCCTTGTACCTCACATCATACATTAGCATTGCCCAGTCACAAACTGGTTCAGAAAAAGCTACCTAAGCTTTCTCTTAAAAGAAATCACTTCTGTTTTCATGTGTTTGACATTGTCATTTTCATCTTAGTTTCAGTCACTGAAATAGATCACTAAAATATGTAGATGCTATTCTAGTGCTTGGCTAGATCAACATATGTTATACAGGTGACTGTGAAATATTTGATTTACCTAAATAGCCAAATATAGGTGAATTCATATGAATAATCTATTTAGAGGGCTGATTTTCTTTTTATTATTGTAGATATAAATCAATAATATTTAAAATGAAAGATGTTCCCATTGGTTGAATACCTCTCTCCAAAAAATTATGTAATCAGTTTTACTGAATCTGTTTCACTTGCAGGTGCTAAGCACATCTGCAACAAGTTATGTAGCTACAGATTATTTCCATAACAAAAGATAAATGTGTTCTTAAAAGAAATTAGCCTATGTCCATTGTTAGTTACTTTGTGCTACTTTTTTTCCCAACTGAATGTACTATATATTTCATGGGAAGATGTTGAACAGTTCAGATCTGAGAACTCCACTCATGATGGAACAGGCACCAGACTCAGCTCAATAATTTTGAGATCAAAGTAGTGGTTTTGTTAATCAAATATTATGCTAAGGTTTAGAATGTCAATGCATTCTTTAATATGCAATCTTGATTTATTAAGCGCTATTAAAGCATAACTGAAATCATTTATATGCTCACGCTCTCTTGTACTTATAACCAAGACATGTAAGAACTGGAACATCCTTTCATTTTGCAATAAGAAAAGAATTATGTTTTGCCATTTTAAGGCAAGTACATTATTTAAGTATATATTTCACTGAGGTGTTTAAGATGGCTTGGCAGTTGCAAATGAAGAAAAGGACTTGGAGTTTTGCTGCAGCCCTTCACCACATGGCATTTTCAAATGAAAAAGATGTACCTGCTACTTCTTATAACCATGTAACAACGAACCTAGACTTAGTTGCTGAATCGGAGTGGAAATTGCTTCATGTCTAAAATTTAATAACATCAGAAAGCAACGTCTAATATAATCAGTGCCTCATCAGAACCATACCCCAGTTGTTGTTGCTCAAATGTAGGGCAGAATATGAAACCAAGACCTAAAATATCAGACATGACAGTACCAGAAGTACAAGATGCTTACAATAGTTTGGCTTAATTCCCTTCACATTTTCTGTATGTTTAGTTTCATAAGTTCCCATTGATTACCCACTCGAAACAATGGTGAGACTAAGCCCTCAAGATTTCCATTGTAAATAACTCACATTACTAACAATGACAGTGACATAGCATTAGTTTGTGTCAGTTGGAACTAAATTTGAGTCTAAAATTGAGAGCATTGGAAAGTTATGAGTCTGCAAAAAGCTGAAGCCATTTGACATTGAAAAAGGTACAGTATTGTAAAAGCTTTTTAGATCACGCCAAAAAAATAGAGAAGATATTAGAAAGGAGAAACATGTTAAATAGCCAGAGCAATGAAGTAAATTTCCTTACCCTCACAAGGCCCACTGCTGCTCTGTGTAAGCTCGAAAACTTGTCTCTCTCACCAATAGAAGGTGGTCCAATAAAATATGTTATCTCACCCACCTTGTCTCTCTAATATCCTGGGACCAACACAGCTACAACAACACTGCATAAAACCCAATGAAACTTCAGAAGAGTACACTTGTTTTTACTACTGCATTATCATTACTAGCTTTGGTTTTCATACAGTGGGTGTAATTGAAAATGCAATATTTGCCACTCCAGAGATGCTGTTCAAATATTCTCTGTTCTATGTGCAGGAAGATGAGGTAGTGAATATTGAGTTTTCAGTGGCACATCTGTCATGGAATTACATCTAACACTGAATGTTTTGATAGTCCAGAAAGCTAAAGGGAGAAAGATGCCAACATGGAGACGTTAGTTCTTCCCATTTTAGAAGGGACAGCTGAGTATATCACTGTGGAGAAACAATTCCTTCTTCCACATCTGCATATTGCAAGGCCTGAAATGCAGAAGAATTGATACACTTCCATTCTCTGTGGTCATGGGGTAGAGACTGTGAAGAGGAATCCTGCACTTGCTGTCTTCACACAAGGCCTATTTCTCTGTTTTTGTATGGTAGATTGGTATTTGGCCTTTTACTAATATAGAACGAAATATAATGCATTAAAACTGCCCTCTGCTGAACAGAATCAGGTTTGCCTAGTTGTCTCATATACCCTATACTTCTAACTGCTAATGGCGATTATTTTTAGCTCAGATAGTAGGAGGCTGTCCTTTTGGAGCAGGAGGATCTGTGTACCAGCCCAACTAATGTGACATAGTTCCAAATAGATGTGGTATGTAAAAATAAAGTCTGCATGTAGCCATGGTTTAGTTATATTTTACTATTATGTTTCAGAAGTTCTTTGCTGGTAAATATTTTTTTGTACTGCAGCTGAATTTCTCTGTGACTATCCTATGTATTTGGTAAATGGATGTATATCTTGTACTGTATTACAGGAAAAAATTGGTACTGGTGTAGTGTGGTATTTTCCTGCCCGTTGTAGTTGCCTTTCAATCTTATCCATATGTTACGTAAAGCACAGCTCAAGCAAATAACTGCAGCTTTAAATGTAAAAGTGAGATGTCCATCTGGGGATAAATTTGATCAAAAGTTGTTTTAATTGCAATATTATTCCCCCGGTTATAGCAGCAGTTTGAGTAGTTGATTTCTGCCTCTCATTGCCTTTTGTCCAAAGGTACTTACATCCTCATCAAACACTGAAGTGACCAAATCATCAATTCAGCAAGACTAGTTTTAAGTGAGCTAGAGGGGAGAGAGTCATTCGATTAGATTGTTTTCTGAAAAATATATGTGAAATATACTAGGAGAAGTATACAGTGGGAAAGGAAAAAGGAAAAAATGCCCCCTTCTAATAACAACAGTGCAATCTATAATCTCTCCTAATATTCTGGCTGGAATGTAAGCTCCCCAATAATTCTCCCTCTCCCCCAAGCCCTCCTTTTTTGTCTTTTGTTTTACAAGCACTGAATTACAGTATTAGATGGGAATCAAAATATAATTCAGGCAACTCTAAGTATGCTTATATGTGTGTCAAATACCTATTTGCATCAGGTACAATGAGGAAATAACATCACCTATCAATAACAGTAATAATTTACCTACCTGTTTTTCCCAATGCAGTGCCCAGCCTTGAAGTCAGATTGTGGTTAATGCATGTTGCACCATTAAACAATAATACATTCTTCCCAGAAAAACTAAAGTGACAGGTGTAGCCATTGATGCTTTAAGCAAATACTGTGACCTAAAGACTTGCAATCTGCTACAGTCTATACTGCACATACTGTGACAACAGAATTGTGCTGGAGAAAAAGACTGACAAATGCTGGATATAAACTTCAACTTTTTGCCTTGAAATATGTTTTCTACTTAGTTCTTGAACTAGCATATATTTGGACAAACTGGAAATGATCATCTCCCTGAACATGAAGCAGAAATGGTTTTCTTTCTGTCTGTCTAGCACATCAGACTAAGCACAGAAGCAAATGTGAATGTAATATAGTCTATTTTCATATGTTACAATATCTACGAGTAGGTACACTGTTCCCTGTGAAATGTGGATCCTTGGGTTCATTTTTGTAGCTGGAGTCTTGCTGCATTATAATTGCAAGAAGTATTGCCCTAGTGATTATTTCTCCTGAATTCCCTATTTCTGCAAAGGAAGCAATTACAAAGAATCCAAGTGATAATACAGCAAACTTCAGTTTAATTCAGATTTCTGTGATTTATCAGTTATTATATTTTGTATTTCTCTACAGATCATTGATTCCAGTTTGATTTTGTTCATACTTCAAATTTTGTCTAATTCTAGGTAAATATAAGTCACATTTTTTACATTATATCCCACAGAGGATTTTATTTTTTCATTTCAGTAACCATTATTTGAATAATAAAAAAAACACATTACTGTATTCATAATGCACTGCTTATGTGACAGTTTTTGAACTTTAATATTCTCTTCTATAGTGTGCTGGCTTAGCAGCCTATAAAAGAGACATATTGTTTGTAATGTTTCTTACCCGCAACAAATGATGCAGTTCTAGGGTTTCTGAAATGGCAGTAGTTTTCTAAATTTGTGATTCTTCTGTGTTCAGCAGTCAAGAACAGTTGTACATCTGCTCAGCACAGACTTTAGGAGACTATGAACTTTAATTGAGGAAAAATAATGAGGGTTCAGGGACCACTGATACATAGCCGGTTGGTAAAGCAGGTGCCCTGCTGCCAGATCAATGGATTATTTACTTCTTTGTCATAAACAAGAAACAGTTGGTTGTGTGTGGAGACTACATTCATATTCTAAAGACAGGCTGCCTTTTTGTGTTTCCTTGTAAACACATAGCACTTTTAAAATTTGTCTGTAGTAACTTTGCTTCTTAATTTAATGATACCATGTTAACATTAGTAACAAGATTTTAAAGGTAGCATTTTTAATTCTGGGATGATCAAAGTGCCAAACATTTTAGTTTATATCTTGATTTCTTAACCTCATTTAATATCACTGATTAACTATATATATAAAATATGTGTATATGTATGAACTCTGTGTGTATTCACATGCATTTTATATATATAATAGATGCACATAGAGGGAAAGAGAAAGTGAGAGGAGAAATAGAGAAGAGGGAGTTTAGGTAAATCTTTTAGCGTCTGGACATTATAACGATATTGCTGTCTCAGGATAGACTTTATACAAATTTTACACATCATTGAAGTGTAATTTCCTGATGCTTTAATCAGAAAAAATGCAGAATGCTTTTCCATGTGAGTCAAGCCAGCAAGCTGGGGCTTTAGTAAGCGCTCTTAATCCTGTGTATGCTAGTGGCTATCTTTTACACACCTGAGGACTGTGCAACCTAAAAGGGCAAGGTCAGCCAAAAAGGGCATGTTCTACTGTAATAGGTATTCATTAGCAAAGCAAACAAAGGGCAATGTGCAAGACTGCCTGAAATAGGCTTTAATTTCCACTCTAACAAGTTACTTTAGTCTTACATAACTGTATGCCATTCAGGAAAACACGGATACTTAAATCCATGGTGCCAGAGGTCATGGGATTAAATTTCTGGTAATGGATGTATGCCAAGAAAATCTGACACCTGAAACTAGGGAGTAAATGTACTCTAGAAACTACCACTCGCAAGCATTTACCAACACTTCATCACATTATTTACCAAAAATTATTAACTTAAATATTGGTTTTAAGAAATTATCTTTGTTTCTGAGTTTTAATGTCAATTTGTGGATATTTTTTTCTCAATTAACTTTTTCCCTCTTTTTCTTTTTTTATTGACAATTCTGTGTTAATCTCTCTGGGAATTTGAAGTCCAAATGCTAAACATGAATTACAACATCAACCTCAAGTTGTGCATAAAGAACCTGTAACAAAAATCACGTCATGTGAAAAATGCAAATATTTTTTTCAGTGAATGGGTCCTGAGTTTCTAAAATTATATTGATTAAAACTGCAGCCAAATGTAAATAATTATCCCAAGGAGCATTTTTTTATTTTATAGAAATTACAAAGCATATTGTCTGAATAGCAATGTTTCACTTTCTATTCTTCATCCCGCCCTTCCACAATTCCCCATAATGGAGAATGGAGAGCACTTTCTATTCTCTGGCATGCATCTTACTGCTCTGAACCCTATTCTATCCTCTTGTTTTTAGAAGACAGTGATTACTGCATACATTAGTAGATAGACTGGCCTTGTTTCTGTTGTAGAGAAAGTTTAAATCTGGAGCAGCTGGGTAAAATTACAACTAGTAAAGATGTAAATCCAAACTAGGATTCTGCAATCAGTCAGGTGCCACTAGCAGGGAGCATAGCCAACTTTGCAGTGAGCTGCATGGCATACAAGGCAGCGATTGATGAGTGAGAAGGCAACCCATGGGACATCTGTTGGTAATATCGCAATGGAGATGCCTGTTATCAATAATTATGCTGCACACTGATGTATTCCTGGCATCTCCATATTGTAAGTAATCTAATTCTATTAACTATTTATCATATCCCAATAAAAACAATGTTTCTGAAATATTAACACATCTCATATTGATGGAATAATGGTAATTGGCTAATGATTTGTTTATTCCACTGTGTAGCCTAGAGTTTGGGAATTAAGTGCTTTCATTTTGGTTAGATATGAAAGGATGGGGATTTTGAAAAAGAAATATGCGGTAGTTATTTTGCTCTTTAATGAGACCATGGATACTGTTAGAATTCAGAAACCTTGTGCTTTGGTGGAATAGGTTCCCTGTAGAATTTGATAATGATGTTTCTGCTAATACTGTAGTCATCTAATAAAATCACCTGAAGCAGTAATGATCCTAGAAAGTTTACGTTCCTGCTGGATATTACCCAGAGATTTCATTTGCTAATTTTACAGACTATTTATAATTACAGTCAAAAGAGGTATTTACCACCGCTGTTTAGTATTGAAAGATGCATTCAGAGAATAAGAGACTTGTCTGGTGTGTCATGATCTAAAGCTACGTGTAAAAGAAATAAAAGATTTGTTAATCTTTAAAGCTGTACACAAGACTGATATTTTATCTGCTGCTTTTGTCAAAAGCCCTGCTTCCTCAAGAAAAAAATACATGTTTTTGAAGTGTGTTGCTTCTGGTCTGACCACCATGAGCTTCGTCTGCACTTATAAAAGCTGGTGTAATAGCTGTGTGCATTTTACAGAACCATCTCCTGAGTTGAGCCATAGGGGTTAATCTGTACTTCAACAGGATCTAAAGATTAGCTCAAATCCCAACATTTTTTCAGTTTTAAATTGTATGCTGTCAATGACAGGTTCTCCTTTCCTTTAATATCTTGTTATTGTGGTTTGTTAGAAGGTTTAACAACAATATTCTAACATTAGCAAAGGTGTGGGCATAAAAGTAATATAGGCAAGCTTTTTATAATATTCGTTATTCCTGCTAATATTATATATTTTTGTGAAATAAGCTTTTAGTACCAAAAATAATTTACCAAAAGTCAAAGTAACATTTGAAATCTTAAAGCGTTGTACCTGTGTGATCTGAAATCACATCAAGTTATTTTCATTTTGGGTCCCATGGTATTCTGTTGTGTGGCATTTGACCAACTAAAAGATATAATTGCCACCACAGACGAGTATATCCAGTGAGGCAGTCCACAGTTATGGAGTGGAGGTGAGAGCTAGCAACATACTTAGCTCCCAGCAACCGTGTACGGGTATGTGACAAATGTATAAAAATGTTTGCAGTCTTGGCTGCATGTGAGTTTGCACCCTGTCACAGAGCTGGATAGAGATAAACTAATTGTGTCTCCAGTGCTTCCATTAGCTTGTGGCCTTCTCATGGGGATTACAGATGCTCTTTCAATGTAAAATAGGATCTTCCTGAATAATAAGTGTGATCACTTTAGTCATGAGGTTGTCTCTGAGAATAATAATTTCATTAATTACCTCTCATAGGAGAACACCTAAAATCCAGCCCTTATTTGATTTTTGGTAATCTCTACTCTTCTGTTATTTAATAAATTACCCTACAATCAGACTTCCCTATTCTCATGCTGCCACTCTTGCACTCTTCTCTACTTCTTTGCAAACTGGTTCTTTACTCTATCAGGCAATGGCATAACAAAATACAAGACTGGATGTTGAAGTCACCAAAGTTCAAACTGGAAATAAAATGCAATTTTTTTAATATCGAAGCTAAGTAGTCTTTGGAACAGATTACCAAGGGAGGTGGTAAATTCTCCATTATTTGGATTTTTAAAGTAAGACTGTATGTTCTAACTGAACCACGAGAATTTGGATAGATGCTATAATCACTGGGTGGAATTCTGTTACTTGTGTTATGCAGGTCAGACTATTTCATCATAATGGTCCCTTCTGTCCTTAATATTTATGAATCTATGAAACTGCCCTTTCATGCTCTTCTTACTCTCCTTCCAGCTCTCCCCTCTGTCTTTTCATGAGGTTTTCTCAGAGGTCGTAACAGAGTTTACATCTCAGGTTTTTTATTATTTTTACCCATCAGAAGACCTAGGGCCAGATTTCTGTGCTGTGTGTTTTGCCCCCTTTAGGCTGCTTAGTAGTGAAAAGAGAATGGCATTACCAGCCAACTGGGGATTCCTCTGGTTGTAGGGTGTGGGATCCCTACTTGGCATATTAGTGTAGGGAGCTTTTCATGGGAGATGACATGGTCAGAGCACTAATGCAAAAGTGGTGTAAAGTTTTACTTCGCACAGCTCAGCTAGATCTGACCATTTGGTTCCTTAGTTTGATTCCCTTTACAGCAGTGGTTCCCAAAACTTGTTCTGCTGCTTGTGCAGGGAAAACCCCTGGTGGGCCAGGCCGGTTTGTTTACTTGCCGCGTCCGCAGGTTCAGCCGATCGCAGCTTCCAGTGGCCGCGGTTTGCTGCTCCAGGCCAATGGGAGCTGCTGGAAGCGGCGCTGGCCGAGGGACCACTGGGAACCACTGCTCTACAGTAATTGCATCTGAGATTCATGACAGAAGAAAGCAGCTTGCAGGTTACCAAATGTAAAGTGTGATAGCCACAGCCATTGGTTAGACTCCAGCTTTAACAAAGATGCTTTATAGGATCGCTGAAGCTTGGGTTTGTATTCATAGACTGTAAGGCCAGAAGGGAACATGACAATCATCTAGACTGACCTCTTGCATAACGGAAGTCAAAGAAGCTTGGGCCAGCCAAATGGTGAAGGGCAGCATATGCTTCTTGACCTTTGTCCCTGGGTGGGCACAACCCACCTTTCAAAGCTATTGGAGAAAGAACTAAGTCCAAAGTGTGTCCACAAACAACTATTAGTATAGGTCTGAGGAATGGTCTCTAGGAGTAAATTTCCAGGTACACTAGATTTAGGGAATGAGAGGATTGTAATAAATAACTTCAGATATGTTCACATTCAGTCTTAAACACTTTCAAGAAGTGAGGATTCCTACACAAAGGTCCAGGCCCAGTTTGTAATTCAACCCAGAGGTAAAAAGTTCATGGTGAAATGATCCCAAGAGTAAGTGAAGAGAATGAAAGACTTAAAGAAAAGGCTATTGTCTGCCAGGCCTTGTCTACAAAATGAACATTTTTTCACTTCATTCCCTGAACTGTGATTTTAACTGGTTCAAACTTATATGAAAGAAAAGGATATTATAAATTAGGGAAAGTCAACACAACTTTGATTGTTGTAAGGGAATGTATATGATGTGTATGTTTGTATTAGCATGTATCTCATAAATAAAATCCATTGACTACTGTAAAGATTGACTAGATAATCCACTTTCTGGTCTTCGCTACCCTCTTCTTTAACATCAACATCCCTGAAATTCAGCTTTCATTAAAAAGAGACACATAGAGGTCTTGTCAGTGACCAAGGGCAGGGGCGGCTCTAGACATTCTGCTGCCCCAAGCACGGCAGCATGCCATGGGGGGCGCTCTGCTGGTCGCCGGTCCCGCAGCTCCAGTGGACCTCCCACAGGCGTGCCTGCGGAGGGCCCGCTGGTCCCGCAGCTCCACCGAAGCCGCAGGACCAGCGGACCCTCCGCAGGCATGCTGCCGAAGGCTGCCTGCCTGCTGCCCTCCCGGCGACCGGCAGAGTGCCCCCCGTGCCATGCCGCCCCAAGCACGTGCTTGGCGTGCTGGGGCCTGGAGCCGCCCCAACCAAGGGTTCTATGATGAGCCAATGGTCTCATCAGAAAAGTCATATTTCTGTGATTTCACTTCAGTAAAAAACTCGTGCAGTTATGGCAGAGGAAACATTTGGTCAAACTTAAATAGTCCCATGCTCCCGTCCAGTTCTATGAGTGGAGAGGAGATGAAACATGAGGAACTGAGTTGAGGGAAATGTGGAAGAGGCAGTTTCATAATATGCTTTCATCTTTCTTCCTATTCTCATGAAAGCTTCTCCACTGGGGGGTTCTTAGGATTACAGATGTGAAGCTGAGGGGCAATCACACTCTGCCACATTTTCTTTCCTGTTCCCAAAGCTGTGAGAGTAAGTTACTGCAGACAAACTGCTGTAGGTTGATCAGGTTCACCTTCTGTGCTGTGGAACCTGGCTTGCAAGCCTAAAAGGCTGAGCAAGATGTGCTTCATGGATTTGGGTGAGCAGGTGAAAGATTTTATTCATTTTGGAGCCTGAATATTCATTGCATACATACAAGAAATAGGAGATCCAAATATGAAGCATAGCCTTGATGTGAAACCTTAAGTTGTTATGAAACAGTGAAGTCTAATCAAACAGTTGGCTGAATTTGTTGCATATGGCAAGCTGATTCTGTTTTTAAGGTTGATTTTGGGAAAGGTACCTAAGTGTTGCTTCTGCAAAGAAATCTAAAACATGCTGAATAAATTATATGAATCAAATAAAAAGTTGTTGTTGAGAATGTCAAGAATCAAGTAAGGTACTTTTCAATTAAAGTATGCATGCTTTATAATAAGTCTTTATTCCAAAAAAGTATCCTTATGCAAATTGAATAAATCACACTGCAAGCCTTTCAGAAATGCCATTTTCAGACTCTACCTTCTGATGATTACTGGTCTCTTTTTCTGCAAAGTTCTGTAGAGAATATATTTTAATTAGCTTCCACTTGATACCACTTCAGACACACTGCCCAGCTTTGACCCAATGTCTGATCATATAGAATGCATTACAAAAGAACTGGTCATTTGAGTGCTTTAATATAGCTTTGCATTAATGTGAGACATCATTTAGAGAAGGCATTAAAAGTGTGATTTTAATGACTGAAGTGTGTGGGGTGGGAAGAAGCTTAATCTTTATAGGAAGAATAATTTCAATTAGCTCTAAAATATTAATTTGTTGTTATAACTATATACTCTAATGTATTTTCTACAAAAAAACTTATGAATAATACATTGCTAGATCTCAGTCTAATTCCAACATTGTAACTAATACTGTCTATCAAAATGGGAAATAATCTTTTAACATTCGTGATTCTGGTTAAAATTTTAAAAAAACCTGATTACTTGTGACAATGAAGTTGCTTTTTCCAACGTAATGTCCAAAGATACCTTAAATAAAACATACATAATCAGGCTAGTCTGTTACTGAACAGTACTCAAACAAGAAGATTTTAGTATGAAAAAAATGTGGATTGTTATTCTTTGATAGTGTTTTTCGTAAGTAAATTTAGTACAGTTGTAAATTTTGCTATCCTTGATATTCTCCTTTAGCCTTATCTACCAGTATGCTGGTGGCTAGTAATATTGTTACACTTGGAGATATTATGGTACAGGTTTTAAAACTCTCATTAAAGTAATTGGGAATCACATAGCTAAAACTCCATGAAGCACAGAAGATGTTTTATTTGCCATAGTTACACCTAGAGGACGTAGGGGGTTAGTTATGGTGTCTTGGCAAGTTGATACTTTTTGGTGGTAACTGCTATCTTGGACACCAAAACCTTTCTTTTAAAATGGTTTTAACTGAGAACAGCTCTAAGGTAACTATGCACTGCTGCAGTGGTGCAAAGCTGCCCTAAAGCTGGTTAGTCAACCATTAAAGGTTTCCCCCTTGCATGGCATAGCAACTCCTGCCCCATCCCACTTATATAGTGTTTATCTCAACTGCTAGAATTGCAGATTGTGTCTATTAGCAGGTGGTATAAATTAGAGGAGAGTTAACTTTGACAATTATGACATAGTATATGTCAACATAGTGAACTATTTCATTGCTGTTCCAATTATACTAGAAAGAAAGTGGTAGAAGCCATTTATGAAGTTCTGCACAATCTACTCTGAGGGGCATTTCATTTTGGTTTCACAGTTGGCCATAGGTTGATTTATGGATGAAGTCTACTACTAGGATTTTTGTTCCCCCACCCCCACTCCAATTTGTCTGCTTATCTAAATTGGAGCAGCTCCACTGAAGTCAATGATGTGAGTGACCTTGATTAGTCTAAGACCTAATTTATGAGAATATGATCTAATGGTTTATCTAGGGACCAGTCCAACCCTCATTGAAGTCAGTGCGACTTTTTCCATTGACTTCAGTGGGAGTTTGATCAGGACCCTGGAACTATGTTTTCAGTCTCTCCACTAGAAGCTTACTTATACCGGTATATGGGAATATGACAAAGGATAAGGGAGGAGGGATAAACATTGGCCTGATAAACCCAGCATTGTGAGTTAAATCCTTGAGAGGACCATTTAGGTATCTGGGGCAAAAATCTGTCTGTGGATTGGTCCTGCTTTGAGCAGGGTGTTGGACTAGATGACCTCATGAGGTCCCTTCCAACCCTAATATTCTATGATTCTAACACTATTGGTGCTTTGCGACATTCATCAAGATATATTGCTGTAATTGATACCTCTCCCATTGAGACTTAATTTCTCAGGGACACTTGCTTAGTATCGTCAAGTGTACTATCACTCTACTGCTAAGCCAGCAGTTTATAGTTACTATTTCCCTTTTTAAAAAGTGAGTATTTAATTTGATAAATAATCTTAGTTTGAATAAACCAGTTTCTTAGTTCAACTCTGGTATAAAACTGTTGTATTTTCCATTTTTGCCAGCCTCTTCATTTTGCAACAACTGATGGAAGTTAAAGAAAAACAACTCTTCGAATTCTGTAAAAGCAGAGAAACCCAACTGCAGTTTTAGAAACTGGGTAAAAAATGCTTTTGTAATAGATTTCATGCGGCAGTTGGCATTGGCAGTATTGCAAAAAGAGATGTATTCTGTCGTGCTCTGTTTGATCAAGTGCTAAACCCGTGTGATCAATAGAGAGACAGATGTCGGGTGCAGATGGCGATGCCGTGATACCTGGGGCAGAGTGGGCCTGCCAGAATGACAGAATGGGAACAAGGAAGAGCAGCAATGCAACAGAATGTGACAAATGAAATTAGGGTTTATACTAGTCGATAATTTACAGCTAATAGATAGTGACAGAATTTTTCAGCATACAGCACATTTACTCTAGTAACACTATAGTCAATGCATTTTTCATGCACAACTATAGGAGCTGTAGTAAAGACTAGACTCCAGTTATATGTTTTATATGATGTTGCAACTTGTACAATTGTTTTCTTTAAACAAAGCTAGTAAAACAGAGGCAGAGTAAGGCCCAGGTATATAGAAGGACATTAAATCGTCAACTTTGAACTGAATTTATCACCTACTCTGTTTGTGTAGCATACTCATAAGAGGAGAATGAAGAAAGATTCACCAACTGTTTATAGGAATATAAAGTAGAGTTTCCTATTAGTCCCATAAATAAGCACTGAATGTCCACTGATAAATTGTACTTTTGAAATTGTCATCTATTTCATGGTTTTATTAATTGAAATTAGTGAAAGAGCACGTTGAGGTTTCTCTCCTACTCCCATTTCTAGTCTAAAATTCATAGTTAATGCACTTGGCAGCTTATTGTGTTATATTTTATGCTGGTATAACTCAGAATGGGTTGATTGGTAGCCTGAGGTTATAACATTTATGTTAAAGGTTAAAATCACTTTTTATTTCCTTTTCTGACTTTGCTGAGTCTCAGGAACTAAAAAAAAAGTATAAAAGGAGTTTTAATACATTCAAGATAAATTATACCCTATGTCCATTACACTCCTCTAGTTTACCCTGGTGTCAACGTTAATAAAAGAAAGCTCCCAGCCTATTAAAATCCAACATTGTGAAAGTTATATTTATGACTGAAAATGTAATGTAGTGGTGGAAGCTTTTATTGTGCAATTCAACATGTTCTTTTTACAGGAGAAAAGACATGGACATTTTTACAATAAAAGAGCAATTAGGCCCTATTTTGCAGACACAGTTTCCACAGGTACTGGGATTGAGGGGTCTTTCTATAGGCTTCTGTGATATGGCATTCAGCAAGCCTAACTCTGACTCAGAAAACAAAATTTTATCTTGTTCTTCCTCTTCCACCTCCCCTTCACCCCTTCCCCTCACCAGCCCTTCAGCATTACACCCCTGCCCTCTAACAGAACACAAAAATATGTATCTTCCTATGCTCGTACAGGAAGAATTATCTTACTTGGCTGTCATATTAAGATCTGGACTTAGCATGCACACAGTGTACACTGAAATTTTACTGCTGTGGACAGGCATCGTTGAAGACAAACAGACCGCCTTCAGGCCTCTGGAATTTATTTGTGTATGTTTTTATACCACACTCATCCCCTTGGAATCTTAGCATCAGTGAATAGTCATTTTGATTTGGTGTAATGATATTCACACCTGTCTTAAAGAAGGCATTTTGCTACACTTCTTATTGTGGTCTAGACATGAATTAGCAAGACCCAGTATCTGATATATCATAGCTTGTACTTAAGTGCTTGGACAGATATTTTATAAAATCAATCCAAGTATACAATTATATATGCCAGGAATGGGCAACTTTAAAGTAAAAGAGGGCTGCAAAATCTACTTAATTCCTTTGGTGGGGGAGGGGAGGTCAAGTCCTGCCCCTTGGAGTTGGGAAGCTTGTGGGGCTTGGAAAGTGAGCCCACCCCACACTCACCCCACAGTGGCAGCTCCTGTCCCCAAGGGCTGGGCCTGACTCTGCTCCAACCCATTGCCTTTTGCCATAGCATCACACGATGAGCGCCCATATCCCTCCCTGACAACACCCCACCTTGCCCCTTTCTGACCCTGGCTCTGCCAGATCACATGCCGCAAGCTGGGCTGTGGCATCCAAATAAAATGGCATATCAGGGATACATTAAATAATGGTAAATTTGCTTGGCAACAACAGTTGTGCAGAGTCGGGGATTGATACTTGTGACTATTAGCATGACAATGCACATTCCCAGTCTTTGTTTTAATTATTGGCAAGATGAATTTTGTGATTTTTCCATGTTTGCACACATTATATGATATCTGGGCATTTTTTTTTCCTGGAAATTAGATACCTTGGGGAAAACAAATTCAGGTGTCAGATTTTGTATTGGCACCAGGATTCCCTTTCAAATTCTAGGACTCATCTGGGAAATACTCAGCTACTGAGAATAAGAGAAATGGAACAAGGTCTCATATTCTTCTGCATCCTAAGTTTTCCTATATTGAATATGTTGGGCACAGGAGGATTTTTATGTATACCACATGGGAATGTACCCAGTATATAAACTCTTGCATTTAGTGTTTGGGATACATGTATAATATTGCCATAGGTAATATGGTAGGGCCATAGTGGTAATAAAATTCTTCAACTCTTCTATCATCTTTGGCAACCAGTATTTCCATTGTCTGTGTCTACATTAGGTTTTCTGGGAAGCACCCCACAGTTCAAGAAGGACCTCGGAGTATTGGTTGATCACAGGATGACTATGAGCCGCCAATGTGATATGGCCGTTAAAAAAGCTAATGCGGTTTTAGGATGCATCAGGCGAGGTATTTCCAGCAAAGATAAGGAGGTGTTAGTACCGTTATACAAGGCACTGGTGAGACCTCATCTGGAATACTGTGTGCAGTTCTGGTCTCCCATGTTTAAGAAGGATGAATTCAAACTGGAACAGGTTCAGAGATGGGCTACTAGGATGATTCGAGGAATTGAAAACCTGTCTTATGAAAGGAGACTCAAAGAGCTTGGCTTGTTTAGCCTAATCAAAAGAAGGTTGAGGGGGGATATGATTGCTCTTTATAAATATATCAAAGGGATAAATATCAGGGAGGGAGAGGAATTATTTAAGCTTAGTACCAATGTGGACACAAGAACAAATGGATATAAACTGGACACTAGGAAGTTTAGACTTGAAATTAGACGAAGGTTTCTAACCATTAGAGGAGTGAAGTTCTAGAACAGCCTTCCAAGGGGAGTAGTGGGGGCAAAAGACATATCTGGCTTCAAGACTAAGCTTGATAAGTTTATGGAGGGGATGGTATGATGGGATAGCCTAATTTTGGCAATTAATTTGGCAAATGATCTTTGATTATCAGCAGGTAAGTATGCCCAGTGGTCTGTGATGGGATGTTAGATGGGGTGGGATCTGAGTTACTACAGAGAATTCTTTCCTGGGTGCTCGCTGGTGAGTCTTGCCCACATGCTTAGGGTTTAACTGATCACCATATTTGGGGTTGGGAAGGAATTTTCCTCCAGGGCAAATTGGCAGAGGCCCTGGAGGTTTTTCACCTTCCTCTGCAGCATGGGTCACGGGTCATTTGCTGGAGGATTCTCTGCAGCTTGAGGTCTTCAAACCACAATTTGAGGACTTCAGTGACTGAGACATAGGTTAGGGGGTTGTTACAGGAGTGGGTGGGTGAGATTCTGTGGCCTGCGTTGTGCAGGAGGTCAGACTAGATGATCATAATGGTCCCGTCTGACCTTAAAGTCTATGAGTCTATGAGTCCACCCTGCTACCGATCCAGCTCCACCAATGGTAGCCATGGGTGGGAGATTTACCAAAAAAGTCAAGTAAACACAAAGCTAAAATATCTGCTTCACCTAATGTTCTTCAGTCTCGCAGTTATTGTCCTCTTCTACACCTCCTGGTCCTCACAAGTAGGGCACATCTTATGCTGCATCTGTGATCCTGATCCCTTTCCCTTTTTCTCCACCATGTTATACACAACCATACAGCCAAGTGGTAGCAAAATCACACTGGAGTCAAAGAGCAGAGTAACTTTCGTAAACTGTGTATGTTCCAGGAAAAATCTAGGCTATGCAGCTGATACTGTCTCCTTGATATCAGTTGTTTTGGGGAGTTCCTACTGCTTGTTTGTATAATGCACCATAAGCCTGCACCTAGTGAATTGTGCTACATGCATCAAAGTTACTGACAGAGTTGTTTTTGCATCTTAGATCAGTGTTTGGCCTGGAAAAGGTGGTCAAACCTGTGATGGAGACAAAAGAAGATGATGCATAGAACTCTGAAAAAAGAGAGGAGACTGTTAACCTTGAAAATCAAATATCTTACCAAGGGTGATGTAATGTTTAAAACAGATCCTTCGGGTTTGGCTAAACTTGCAGCTGTACAACACTGGGAGTTAAAGCTGTCTTCATACAGCTGTGTAGGGAAAGCGCTGCAGTGTGGCCACATTTGCAGCGGTGTTGGGAGTGGTGCATTATGGGCAGCTGTCCCAGCGTTCAAGTGGCTGCAACGTGCTTTTCAAAAGAGGGGGGTGGGGTGGAGTGTGACAGGGAGCGTGGGGGAGAGAGAGAGAGTGGACTTTTGGAGCCGACACTGTGTCAGCTCCCTGCCTTGCAAATTCCAACCACTTCCCCTACCCCTCATTCACTCTTAAATGCAAATAGCCTTCAGACCAGATAAGCAGCTGCTCCGACAGACTCCCTTCCCCCCCCTCGCCCGCCATGCTGTTTCTCTCCTCAAGCAAACACTAGCTGTGGACATTCATCCCCCTGCCTGCCTCATTCACAGCAAACAGTAGCTGTGTTTGTTTTTTAGATAAGCAGCTCCGGGAGCCCCGAGTTCACAACAAAACAAAGAGACGCATCATAACAAAACAAAGAGAGTTCTTTAGTTAAAAGCATTATGGGAAAATTCCGGAGGTCAGTTACAGCGTAGTAAGATTAATCACTGTTTATACTGGCACTCCAGTGCTGCAGCACCAGCGCTGCAGTCATTATTCCCCAGGCCAAGGTGGAGTACAGCCAGCGCTGTAGCCAGGGAGATACAGCGCTGTATGTGCCTTGCCAGTGTGGACAGGGAGTAAGTTGCAGCGCTGTAAAGCCACTACCAGCGCTGCAACTCTCCAGTGTAGCCAAGGCCTAAGTCTATTGGTAATATACCCGTCCTTTCTCCAGAGCAGTAGCCAAACCAAACCGAAGAGGCAGCAGGTCTTCTCCTCAGAGCACTGACACAGCAGTATCAGCTTTGAAAATCAAGCTGGGAGAGGAACAATCACGTGTGATAGTGGGAGTGTGGCATATTTCAGATGCCATTAATCCATAACCATGTACCCCAGCTGCTGCACTGGATGAAATGGACTCACCTGTTGCAGAGAGGTTGCCTTTTCAGCAGCTTATGGAGCTGAAGCAGAATGAGCAGATGCATCAGCAGGAATTGGCACTAATTTAAGAAACAAGTCAGAGCCATTGGTTTCCTATGGCTCAAGTGGCTATGGCTATTACTGTATGAGAGGAGTTGAAAGTGTTTAAACAATAAGAAACTTTTTTAGAGATTTATTTTGGGTTACATAGTATAGCACTCTGGAAACGGACTAGCTCATTGTTCAAATGAGGTATTGTGCATCAGGTTTCCTGGGAACCCTGATCTACTTTGAGCAGAATACCAGCAAGATTTCATTCTCCAATTTCTTACAGCTGCCTTTGTTTTTAACTGTAAGCCACTGAAAATGTCCACATTGCTTCTCACATACAGCAAATTTACATTAAACTTAATATGTGGTTTATTGCAAATTTCTTAGTATATTATGAACTACATATGTTATATCTTGTTTGAAATTATGGGTTATCTCCATATTCGTGATGTAATACTATTTAAAATTATTGTAGTAACCTCATTCCATAAGTAGCCATATCATCATATATGGATACAGTTCTCATTTCCTGGTATGCTGTGAGAGCCAGTAACTCTACTTTGATGACTATTTCTAGCTGTGTATTGGAAAATTGAATGAAATAAACACAGAGGGCAACCATTCAACTACAGTTTGAGATACGATTTCTAGCTGAGGCTTGTCTAAAGATCTTCTATGACAGATCATGCAGACCTATAGATTGTGAAGTAGCACTGAGATAGGAGTACTTTCTCTTCTGTCCACATCCACAGGAGTTAACAGAGTTGCTGAGTGGTGTTTTTGTCCAGTCAGTATTTTAAAAAAATTATTGGTTGTGAAGGATCTCCAAAGGCATGTTTGTAACTGTGACCATATCTTATATTTTACTAAAAAGGTGAAAATTCACTATCAATTCGGTAAAGGTTTACCTTATAGCTACAAAACAGTAAAGTTTTAGCTAATTGTCACTTGCCCTTCAAATTAAACTAAATACACTGATTATAATGATCAGTGGTGTGGGTGTATGCATAACTTTATTTCAGCAACTGCGGAATGTCCACCTCTGAAACAGTTTGATTAAAGATACAAAATCAAGAAATTTCTTAATGTTATGAAGCCCAAAGACATTGATATGTAAGATCCCTGATATTAAACTTGTCACCAGGATGATCTTTTTTGGAGAAGAGTGATCACTACTACTTTCTAGAGCCTATTCTTAGAAACTTACATTTGGATGGCACCTATATTATGTTAAAACTGGCATATCTCCATGTCAGTAGGCACAATTCCACCCTAACAGATGGCTATGAACATAGACATGCCAAAGAAGCAGTCTTTGTATCAAGTTTGATTATTAGGGGTTATATTCACATCCAAGAATGTTTAAAAGGCATTCTGTATAAATTGTCTGCACCTATGGATAAGAGTTTAGGGGATAACTCATTTTGAAAACAGAAAGATGAGGATTATGTAGCTAAGGAGGTTAGTAAAGGGGTATAGACACCTTCACGTCTAGATCACTCAATTAAATTCAAGCAAAATCAGTCATGCTGGAAAGTCATTAACTTACCTTAGCTGTTTGATGGTCTATGTTAGTGATCTCAATCAATTTCCAGTGAATAAGTGTCCCCAACGGAAGTGTCAACTTAGCTGGCAGTCTAAGGTGATCTGCGCTCTCACTCATAATGGTGGGGTTCTTTT
This sequence comes from Mauremys mutica, assembly GCF_020497125.1. NCBI lineage: Eukaryota > Metazoa > Chordata > Testudines > Geoemydidae > Mauremys > Mauremys mutica. The sequence goes on along the minus strand of NC_059073.1, from coordinate 36,844,348 downwards.
AGATCAGGTTGGGGGTGGGGGAGGGCAATGTGAGAAGCATAAAGAATCCTAGCAGTGGTATTGGTCCATTACTAGATGGAAATGGTAGAATTATCAATAATAATACAGAAAAGGCAGAAACAGTCAATACATATTTCTGTTCTGTATTTGGGTAAAACAGATGAAGTAGTCATATCATATGATGATGACTCTCTGTTTCGGTACTATCTTGGGAGGATGTTAACAGCAGGTAAAGTTACACATTTTAAAATCAGTGGGTAACTTGAATCCAAGAGTTTTAAAAGGCCTGGTTGAGGAGAGCACTGGACTGTTAATGTTAATTTCCAGTAAGTCTTGGAACACTGGGGAAGTTCCAGAAAACTTGTAGGAAGCTAACATTATGCCAATATTTAAAAAAAGGGTAAATGGGATGACCCATGTAATTATAGGCCTGTCAGTCTAACATTGATCCCTGGCAAGATAATAGAGTGGCCGATAAGGTACTTGATTAATAAAGAATTTAAGGAGGGTAATCTAGTTAATGGCAATCAACATGGGTTTATGGAAAGTAGATCCTGTGAAACTAACTTGATGTCTTTTTTGATGAGGTTACTAGTTTGGTTGATAAAGGTAATAGTTTTGATTTAATAGATTTCTGTAAGGCATTTGAATAGGACCCGCATGATATTTTGATTAAAAACTAGAATAACATAAAATTAACATGGCACACATTAAGTGGATTAAAAACTGGCTAACGGATAGGTCTCAGAATTTAAATTCAAATAGGGAATCAGCATCGAGTGGGAGTGTTTCTAGTAGGGTCCCAAAGGGATCAGGTCTTGGCTCTACTACTTAACATGATTATTAATGACATGGAAGAAAACATAAAATCATCACTGATAAAGCTTGCAGAGAACACAAACATTGGGGGAGTGGTAAATAATGAACAGGACAGGTTACTGGATCCTTTAGTAAGTTGGACACAAGCAAACCATATGTATTTTAGTATGGCTACATGAATATGTACACATCTAGGAAACAAAATTAGACCTTACTTCCAGGATAGACTCTATACTGTGAAGAAATGACTCTGAAAAAGATTTGGGAGTTATGGTGTATAATCAGCTGAATATGAGTTCCCGTTGTGACGCTGGGGCCGAAAGGGATAATGCAATCCTTGGATGCATAAATGGGAATCTTGAGTAGGAGTAGGAAGGTTATTTTACCTCTGTATTTGGCTCTGGTGCAACCACTGCTGGAATACTGTGTCCAGTTCTGGTGTCCTCAATTCAAGAAGAGGGTTCAGAGAAGGTCCATGAGAATGATTAAAGTATTAGAAAACATGCCCTATAGTGATAGATTTAAAGAACTCATTTAGGTTAACAAAGAAAAGCTTAAGGGCTGACTTGATCACAGTTTATAAGTACCTACATGGGGAATAAATTTTTGATTATGGGCTCTTCAGTCTAGCAAAGAAAGGTATATGACCCAATGACTGGATGTTGAAGCTAGACAAATGCTTCAATAAGGTGTTCATTTTTAACAGAGAGGGTAAATAACATCGGAACAATTTACCAAAGGTCATGGTGGACTCTCTACCACTGACAAATTTTAAATCAAGATTGGATGTTTTTCTAAAAGACATACTCCAGGAAGTATTTTGGGGAGGTTCTTTGTACTACAGGACAGCAATCTAGATTATCACAATGCTCCCTTCTGGCCCCAGCATCTATGAGCTTGTATACATTGTGTTACGGTGTGGACTACAGGGGTGTGAACTACAGAGCCCACCAAAGTGTTGCAATCTAACTGCCCCAGGTAGATGCTCCTGACACAAACTACATTAAAGTAGTTTGCTTTTTAGTTCATGCCAGCGGCATCCACACAGGGCAGTTAGATCACACTTCGTTATGTTCTGCAGTACACAGCCCTGTAGTGCTCACTGCGGCGCAGTATAGATATAGCCTATGAAAGCATTGCTGCTGATGCTCTACCTTTTTCTTCAGTATGCAGAACTGTCAAATCCAGGATCTTTCATAAGCACTAAATTCACTGAGAAAAGTAAATCAATAAAAAATAGCTTCAATGAGAGTATAGAATTATTTTGGCTCATATCAATTTAAATTAGTATTTTGTGAGGAAAAGTGATATTTCAGTGTTTCCACCCTCATCTGTGCTCCACTGGAAACGCACGCAAATCGTGAAACTCACAAAAAAATGGCCTAGATGAAACCATTAAATAAAATAAAATAAATCACTGGTTCATAAACCAGATCCTAGACTGTGAAACCTGAATACACCAGAATATCTGGCAAATATGGACATATTTAAGTAGCACTTAGTGGTATTCTGGTTTCCTGTGCTGGTGATAAAGCAGCTCTACTGTTTTTTGTATCATAATTATTTTTACCAAAGCATTATTCAAGCATCAGTATTAATTCCTTAAGCATTTCTTCCCTTTTTTGCATTTCTGTTTTCCTTTTTGAGAAAATATAGCAAGTGTTCCAAACACATGGACTTCACCAAGAGTTTGTGGAAAGGAAGTTTGGCTTTTAGTTTCCTATCTACATCCATAAAGTCCAGTTTTGCCCACAGATGTGTACCCACCATTCCCATTGCCTTTAATAGGAATTACACGAGCATAGCTGAGGGCAGAACTGGGCACTTTAAATGATTGGCTAAATGTCAATGTAAAGGATTTTCATTGTTTAGCATGTAGCCTTTCTATAGCTTCTTCTGTCCAAGTATCCCAAAGCACTTTACAAACATTAATGAAGTAAGCTTCAGAACATATCTGTAAAGTCATTAAAATGGGTAAATTGAGTCCAGATAAATTACTTAGCTAAGGTTCTATAGCCAGTTAGTGGCACAGTTAAGGGGAGCAGTGGGGGCAAAAAACCTAACTGGCTTCAAGACTGAGCTTGATAAGTTTATGGAAGAGATGGTATAATGGGACTGGCTACGATGGCATGTAGCCAGTCAGCAACTGCCAATAGCAAAACCCCCCAACTGCTAGAGACAGGACCCTAGATGGAGAGGCTCAGAGTTACTACACAGAATTCTTTCCCGGGTATCTGCCAGGTGGGTCTCACCAACATGCTCAGGATCTAATTGATGGCCATATTTGTGGTCAGGAAGGACTTTTCCTTGGGGTGAGATTGGCAGAGACCCTGGGAATTTTTTGCCTTCCTCTGCAGCATGGGGCATGGGTCACTTGCAGGTTTAAACTAGTGTAAATTGTGAATTCTCTGTAATTTGAAGGCTTTAAACCATGATTTGAGGACTTCAGTAACTCAGAGGTTAGGGGTCTATTTCAGGAGTGCTGGGTGAGGTTCTGTGGCCTGCATTGTGCAGAAGGTCCAACTAGATGATCACAATGGTCCCTTCTGACCTTAAAGTCTATGAGTCTATGCGAACCCCCATCTGCTTGCTCTAGGCCTGTGGCAAAACCACTAGTCCAATCACCCTTCTATAATGTGATGATCCAATGCTGCTCAGCCAATTTAAGGGCACTTCTGCAAATGTCATAAAAAATCCAGTGCATTATTAATGGCTGTAAATCTATTTTTAATTACCACAAATTCAAGCATTCCAGAAACATTTGGAATTAACTCACATATTTGAAACCTGCCTAATGTTCAGGGGAATTAAATTTCTTAGCTTCATTTTTCCTCAGAATAATTTCTATACATGTATTTCTTTGATTGGCAATGTGTAAACTTTTAACAAGAGCTTTGCAAAAACTATTACAAGATTGGGGCATATTCACTATTTTGCCACACGAAGGCTGAAATTGAAGTTCTCCGCACTAGTGTGTCCTCTTATGCTGGAGAGGAATAGGCTGCAGGGGAATCCACTTTCTATCCTCTGCTTCTAGTATGACACAGCTTTAAGTTTCCTCAGGGGCGCCATCAGAATAGAGGCTAACAAGGAAGTGCGCTGATTCCGTGCATTCACAGCCACCCTGGCCTATCCAGCCAGTGCTGTCTGGTTTTGGGACTGTTCTGTGTCCCTTGGGAATCCCCCAGCACTGAAGAGTTTGTGGCTGCTTCCTATCACTGCAGCCTCCCCCTCAGCAGATTTTTCATTGCTTGAGGCCTTGTGCTAGGGTCTATGCTGGCTGATCTGCTAAAGTGAATTTAGAAGAGAAAGAAAAACACCCTTTCTTATCTGCTTTTGTTTCAAATATCCATGTCTTCAGCCCTCCCCCAAAATGAATTTTTTAAAAAGTCTCTATCTGCCTATTGTAGAGTTTTCCGTAGCCCTCACCTCCATAGTGCTTAAGAGTTAAATTTAAATGAATTGGTGTTAATGTAATGTCCATAACAATCAGTGATGAGAATCAGCAAAACTGATGTTACTAGATCAACCAGCACCAAATCTTAACTTCTAAAATCCATCTGCTAGACTACATTCCTTCGATTATATTCTGTTTAATTGATGAAAAGAAAAAAGGGGATTTAGGGATACTCAGCACCTTTTAAAATCAGGCTAATTGTATTTTGATGTCTTAATTGGGGATTTAGGTGTCACATTGGACACCTTAGGCTGAAATTTTTAGCCATTCAATAGAGGCTTTTGTGTTGATTATACCACGCAGAGGCACAGTCCTTTCAGAAGACCTGAGATCTGAGAAGTGATTGTTGATGATGGATTTTTAATTTTATTTTATTTTCAAGTACAAAATAATTACATAATAAAATAAAGAATATAGATTAGGCCTGTCCAAAGCAATGTACTTGGTGACTCACTGAATTCCATGTTTTTCTAACAATTTTTTAAGACATGTACTGTTAACCAGTCATCCTTTTAAATCTATTGAATGTATTCTATTTAGGTATATGCAGCTAATAGGCTAATATTCATGTATCCATTCACAATTATTCAAGATCAGCATATCCACTATCCATTTCTTAATAAAGCTGATTTTGAGCTCTGCATTTTACTGCTTTGTGAAATTACGATTTACATTTTGATTCACCATAAAATTCAGTTCAAACTTTTCCTGGTATTTCATCCTAGAGATTTGGCTGCTTTATTTAACAGATTGTCCTTTGATCTCAAGGAGACAATTGCTATTTTACTCCTCTAATGAAGGTTGTATTATTATAGGCAAAATGAATATTAGACCAAATGGTGGTAGAATTCCCAGACGGAAACATGCTTCTTTCTCTGGATCTTGGAAAAGCAGAATAATTCATTTTGTCACTTATTACATTGAGTAAACTCATACTCACTCTTCTTATTTACTCTCCTGACAATTGTGGTGCAATATTTGTGTTGATGAAATTCAAGGTGCGGGATGCACTGCAGTCACAATTCTTTTGTGATCAAGAGACAGTCATCCAGAAGAGGCAAGAGTAAATCAAGCCACTTCATTAATGTTTTGAAGCAGCTACTGGGCATTTGTGTATGGTGTTTTTAATGATGTAGGCATCTGTCCTTTGTTATTCTTTAGCCTCCTTCAGATTGATGTACTGAGAATTTGCTTCTGTGTCAGTAGGAGTTTCCTCTTATAGAAAGTAGGGGAAAAACTGATTACAGTGGATGTTCTGGAGAACATGGAGGATTGAAAGCAGAAAAGAGAGAGTGGAGAATGAAAAGTTGAAGTTGAGATGATAATGTTAGTGAAAAAAATTGGGAGAACAAGAGACAAAAAAGGATGCAAGTGACATATGAAAATAAGAGGTGATAGACTGTGTAATTCTGAAATGAAATGCATAAAAGAGCCAGTCAGAGAAAAACAAATGAAACTCATGGCTTTAATCTCTATAACCATACCCATTACATTACAGATATGCATGCCCCTTACCTCCCAATAGAGCAATAAAGGGACAGATTTCTTGGCACTAGGAGGAGGGCACACGCCACCTTTTCCCCCCCCTTGGCTTCTAGGAATAGGTTGTCTTCTCTTTTCCCTCCAGGCTTCTAGGGAAAGGCCTTTCATACCCTTTTTCCTTTCCTAGATGTGGGGTAGACGATCCTCTTCACTGTACCCCACAATGCTGGAGTCTCTTCCCCTTCTCCCAGATACTGGAAGCTAGAATCCCTTCTCTCTTTCTCCTACCTGCTAGAATCTCCACCTTTCCCTCTTGCCTGCTAGGATGTAGCTCCTGCCCCTACTCTCCTTCTGGCTGCTTCACTGTTACCTACATAGGGAGGATCTCAGCAGCTCCTCCTTTCCCACAACAATGCCATCTCCCTTCTTCTATGGATGTCCCAGTAGCTCCAATGCCACCAAATCTGCTGTCATTTGCACCTTTCACAAACATTTGATTCTTGTGATAATTGTTCTTCCTACCTTGCCTAACACAAGACACAGATGCTGAAGCAGCAAAATCAGGTTGATGGGAATAGCATGAGCAGTTCTACCCCACTGCTGGGCATATGGCCCAGTCAGACAAATACAGAATAGCTTTGGAGACTAGATCATGGCGTAAAACTACAGGCAGTCTATTACAGTGGATCACATTGTGAAACCTTTCTTGTCCCCTATCAAAGGTCTGTTACAATTTTGTAGTATAAGTTACCACCAAAGTGAGGGTTCATATAGAGCCCTTCAAATATTTCCTTGGTGTGATTAAAGTAATGGTCATTATAGGGACTGGAAATCTATGTGATCAAAAGAACGATCCTGGTGCTCTGACAGCTACGCAGCAGAGTAATGTCATCTTCACAAATTGACTTCTGAGATTACGTGCCTTTCTTGCACCTGGCATCAGCAGCAGTGCCAAACACTGAGGAGATGGAGTAACTTACGAATCAGCACTAGGTGAAAGAAGAAATTTGTATTTGTTGCATTTAATGTTCTTAGTAAAACAAGCTGAATAATCCCTGAATAAATGACACTTCTCAAGGTAAAATCCCAATTGAAGAAAAAGTGGTCAGTGGGACATTCAAAACGTTACCTTGACTAATGATAATTTTGGCAACCCCAAACATTTATCTGCTGGACACGAGGCAGAATTCCTACAAATTTAGCCAAAAATATCTGCAGTCACTTGACATCCTTGGTCAAAACAGAAATTAACTTTTTGTTGTTCGTGACCACTAGGCACAATTGTATTTGTAGTTGGATAAAAAGTGGTGAACTTTTTTTATTTGTGCTAAATGTCTTGTAAACATACATTATTAGCAAGCAAGCAGGAGCTAAGAACAAAGGTCTCAAGTGATGAGCCGCCCCAAGCCTGTTTACAAGTCAGTTATTCATTTTACATAGAGTTCTGTATAGTGGCTTTTTAAAATTTAAATGAGAAACATGGTTAGCAATGCATGCAAAATGTTCATTCATTGTAGTAAACTACAAAAATATTGCTTTTATGCAATGAGAGATCCATTGTAGAATTTTAAAAGGCATAGAAATAAAAGACTCAGGATTGGAGTGATTTAAACAAACTCACTAGGATATAGTAGATGATTAAAATACAATCTATAATTACATTACACTGGTATCAGGTAAGGATAAAAGCCTATAAATACACTGGGGTCAGGGTAAGCATAAAAAATGAAACAGTTATTTGAATAATCTGAGATCAAGTTGCAGTAATTAAAAATGAATGTATTATTCAAATGAAGGAATTAGGTTACAACACTCCTCATATGAAAATATTATTGTGACAGACTGAAATAAGTTGGAAATGATTTTGATAAAAAAATGGGTAAAGAAATATAATGACTTTCATTGGTGAAAAAGTAGACCATCACTGTGGATCAGAGTATTTTTGGATATCAAATATTCACTCTCCTGCTTCAGATCCCTCACCTGAACTGTCACCTTTCTACTCATCTTCCAACCCTCACCACCACTCCTAGTTTCCTTCTGGATGCTGCTCCCTCAAATACATATATTAATCCATTAAAAAGTAAAATTGCTGTAGCTAAGGACTGTATTTACATGCAGATGCACCCACAAAGGAAATAACAATGTATGTTGTTTGCAGTGTTGCAGCCTACTGGTCCCAGAATATTAGAAAGACACAATGGGTGAGATGATATCTTTTATTGGACCAACTTCTGTTGGTGAAAGAGAGAAGCTTTTGAGCTACACAGAGCCCTTCTTCAGGTCACCATCACAACCTCAAAAAAGAACTCTGTGTAACTCAAACGCTTGTCTGTTTCACCAAGAGAAGTCAGTCCAATAAAAGATATCACTTCGCCCACCTTGTCTCTCTATACAGTAACGAGGCATCCTGATCTCACCCCCTTACTCCCATGCACACACACACACTGCCATCCCATTATCTTTTATTGCTGTAGTCCAAACTGCTTCCCTAACCCAGTTCCCCTTCTTTCTTTGTCATCCCCTGTTCAGTTTTGGGGTCCAGTTCTACAACTCAGACTCATGCTACCTATCACATACCCGTGCAGCTAGTTGTACTTACTCACAGATCTCAATACTACCCTTGGTAAATAAGAATTACAAAAGCTGGCCCTTAGATAGTAAACTGTGTGGGGCAGGAACCTCTCCGTGAGGTGCCATGATGAAGACCTAAAGCAGTGAGGGATAATTAATTATTAATCATAATTAATAATGAATGAGACTATAAGCAAATTGACTTTTTTGAAGTAGTGACCTTTGTATTCCTTGTAATTAATTAAATTTTTAAAATATGTCCAAGGCTCTGTTTCTGCTCCCTGAATAGCATGGCCCTTAAACTGTTGTCCTCATGGAAGGAGAGGGTAGCTGTGGTGCTCTATAACAGCAGGAGTCCTTGAAGCTACATTGGTGGATTCATTCAGAATTCTTTCAGGAAGAGGGGGGAGTACATGCCAGAACCAGAGCATGGGATGGGGACAAGTTTAATCATTTTCATCTCTTGACTAGTGCAACCTCCAACTCGCTGACCTTCCTGATAATTTACCTCATGCCCTTCTATATCCATGCATATAGAAGTTTACTGAGAAAATTATTCAGCCCAGCACCATGATCATGTTCAGTCCCCATTAATCCCTTTTCTTGCTTCCTATAGTAGATTCACTCTTCTCATTGTCACCTTTAAAACCCTCTAGCAGATCTTTCACACCTGTCTTTTCTTGTCTCCTTCATCTTCCCCATCGCATACTTTCTTTGCTTAGTGTAATGTACTTTCCTAAGTTCCCCTTTCAGATGCTTCCCCCACCCTCAGCTTCTTTAATGAGGCCATCTATGCTGGAACTTCCTTCCTGATCTCCCCTCCTATGCCATCCTCTCTTCCTTTAAGTTCTTCCTCAGAGTTCTTATTGTCTACTCACTCTTTGAGGTCTGGAGAACAGGTTATATTTATTAGATGTAGTTTATATTTCTGAGCTAATATTTAACAATTGTTTAATTATAAAAAAAGGAATAAATGTGATTAGAAGCAAAACAGCCAATCATTTACCCACAACAAGCACACAACAAACGCTTTTCAGAAAACTACATTATAGTTATGGCTTTATAGTGACTTCATTCCCTTTTTGCCTACCTGGGCAATTAATGCAGCTGTTATTTACTGTATGTAGAGTAAATGTGAAATGTGGTATAACCCTATTAATTCAAATCTTCAGAGATTATAATTTCCTTAGAACTATCCCAAATTGATACCTGAACGAGATTGAATACAGTGCTACCTATGTGGTTCATGTTTCCTGGCATAATCCGTATCTACAGTAGTTGCATGAAGAATTTTGTTTATCCCAACTAGTTATTGATTACCTATACAACTGACTTCTCATCATAATGAAGAGCTTTCCTTTTTAGCCAGACATCATCCAGACATATGGGTCACTGTAAGGGTTTGAGAGAATTCTAGTAAGGGCCAGCTTCTCATGAGTTGTGTGATAGCAGACACATTGCACATGTGTTTGTGTTACAATTTGTGTGTGTCATTTTACTGGATTGTAGGTTAACAATAATTGATGAATAGCATATCAGTATGTGTAAAATTAAAACTGAGAAGGAGGAAGTATAAGAGAGAATATGAAGAAAAGGAGATTATTGAAAAACAGAAATGAAAGGGAGTGAAAAAAGAGAGTTAATCAGAGTGTGAGGGGGAGAAGGTACCAAATGAGGATCAACTAGGTGGTAAGATATAGACCTATAATAAGATGTGAGGCTGAAAGACATTTTATGGTGTGATGTTTTTCAGCATCTGCAAGGACTGGGAAATGGGTCCAAACTGTCTCTTTTGAAAAGGATGATATCTTCCATTATGAAGGTAGATCCTAAATCCAATTTCCACTCCAAAGTGATGGTCTTTCCAATGTCTCAGTAAAACTCTGGCATAAAATAAGAACTGTGAGGACACATTTTTAAAAATAGGATGGTATAGGACTATCCTCTCAAGGCCAAAGAGGCAGAGTCTAACAGAAGGAACCCTGGAGAATTTTAGTGCTTCTGAGATGTGGATGCAGATGGTTGTCCACATGATGGCTAACTTGTGACAGAACAAAAAATGTAAAATACAGAAGCATCTCCAGCAACTTGTAGATACTGTGAGTTTCACTGCCTATCAACAGGCAGGTGTTCACTAGACTTCATTCAGTCTTTTGTTCTGAGTTACATGTTGGTTAGGCGATGATGAAGTACACTTTTGCACTGTGCTAGATTGTTGACAGACTTCCTACCTCAAAGAAGTTCCAAGATGTTCATTATACTTTGTCCTGGGTAAACAGGAAGATGAGTCATAGATAATATTTAACCACCAATAACATTGGCCAGTGAAATATGAAGATGAATCTTTGGATGGGGAGGTGGTGTGATTAGGCCTACACCAGTGTATGACTTTAATAGCAGATTAGATTTTTCAAGCACCCCGGGAGGCTTGAGTCGTAGTTCCAATCTGCAACATAAAAATCTCCCTTTCAGAGGATATAGCCCAAACCTTTGATGGGACCTCTCTTAAATCACTGATATAAACTAAAACCTGAGCAAGGTGGGGCCTGTCTGCTTCATACAGGGGACACATTGGCCCTCTACAAAGCCACTGAAGCTTCCATGCAGCCCCCAACAAGGGGCAGAACTTTGTGTTGGCCCGCTGCACCTGGGAGAATTTTACCTCAGTATAAAATCACCACCTCTTCTAAGAGGCAGCTCATTTGGGAACATTGTGTCCTTGTCACTGAATTTCTTTTTTATTTACATGAGAAGCTAAGAGGTACATTTTCAAGACTTGCACAAAGAATGACTCCCATTTACTTAAGTGGGAGTCATGCAGTTAAAACCTAACCTAAAGCATCCTTTAATGCTATTTTGCTTTTGCTTTATATATTTAATTTCCTTTGATTTACTCACAGTAGTATAAACTACATGGGAGACTTGAAATTGTTATCCAGGATCATGAGCTGCTCTATCCAATACATAATTCTTGCTACTCAGGATGTCTTTCTATGTAACAATATAATGTAGTAGTACAGTATTAATTATTGTTCCTATACTGCACCCAGAGCCCCACTGGAATGAGTGCAACAACAACCCCCTTTATTTAATTTGATTTTGTACAGGGAAAGTCAACAGCAGTAAATAGCTAGTGGCAGACCAATATGTTGGTTCAGAATATATGGGTCCTGAACTTGTATGCTGTTTCCTGTGCTTGCAGCACTGCATTGTTAGGCTCTGAGTCCTCAGCAGTCCTGACATGCTCCCCATGGAGCTACACTGATTGGGCCTCCACAGTTGGTGGTTCCTCACAGCTCTCCTTTGTAAGGGTGTTCCCAACTCATGGAAGGTGGCTCTGGGATGACAATACAGCACAGCTTAGGGAAACCTCCATGGATCAGTGGCTTGGTGGTGTGTTTATCTACTGCTTCTCTGGCCTGCCCACTAATCACCCCCTGGTCTCACACAGTTCTCTAGATCAGCAGGTAGCCCTCCATGGAAACCAAGAGAAGAGGAGGAATGCTATTGCTAAGGCAGTTGATTTGTGTGCAGAAGGCCCTCTCTATACAGGTCTTGGCATTATACATGGGGCCCGTATTATCAATGTTAATATTTATTATTAACAGAAATATGTTAACCTGCCGTGCCCCCAGCAACAGCTCAGCTATATAAATTGTAGTGAGTGGTTGGTGCTACATAAGTTCCTTAGTTAGTTTTAGATAGTTAGTTTTGTAATGGAGTGATTTTTAGCAGAGACGAGTGCCTGCGTGCTGCAGTTAAATAAGGGGATCTGCATTAAAACACATTGGTAGCCATTGACCTAAAAACCTGGTGCTGGATTGCCTTTCCATAGTTTAACATATTCCCCAGCTCACCTTCTGAAGACATGTCCTGCCTATGGGATTTGAAAGACACAGGATCAGGAAGGGCACAATAGTTACTCCCTGATTACCACTTTTCTGACATGGATACTGGTCCATTACCTGGTCATGTTTGACTGGTTAAATATTATAGCCCAATTTTTTTTGTGTAGAAATAAACATTTACTTTCCTGATAGGTTTGATGCCCATCACAGAACTCTCTGTAACACTGTTATGACAACTAAAGTTTTCAGAAACTTTTTACATATGGTGCTCTATCATTTCTCTGAAAATTCAAGTTTAACTAACTCCATGCCAACTAGGCAATTCAGTTTCCTAATTTATTTATATTTTGTAGAATATTTATGTATCTGAGAAAGTCAAATGTTGCATGAATGTGCTACGAGGGGGTTTGTTCAGCTTTAAAGAATTAGTGACATGACCTCTTGAAGGACAAGGGAGATTTTCCCTGACTGTCCCTTTAAATGAAGCAATAACATTTCAAATTACAATATTTTTGTTTTATGCTTCTTTCTGATAATTTGTTTGTTCATTTAGATTTGTTCCAGTGCACTTATAATCTTCTGTAGACACAGATCTGTGTCTGTTTATTTAAGATATTTCCAATAAGTCCCTAACTGTGGTATCTAAGCAGTGAGATGTAACTCTCTTATACAACTTACTACTGCACCTATGACTCTTTAGCACTTTAGCATCCTATACCTTTAGGTCAGATAGTGTGAATCCTTCTGCTTCGTTGTTACGACACAAAAATATGACCCAATTGTTAAAAGGTACTAGACAAGCATCAAGCATGAGGGTATAGCATATAAAGGGTTATAAGCGTGTTCAATCAAACTGCTTGAAATCTCCCAGTTTTATTACCCTTGGTGCAACAATGTAAAATGTTCAAAGCAGGATAAAATTAAATAAATAATAGCTTCCTTTTCTTCCCTCCCCACCAGAAAAGTGTTCATGCTATGCACAGAGTGCCATCTGCTGGCAATCTGTGTATTTTTCCAGTGGCTTTCTTATTAACTGACATTCCTCAGGACCACTAGAAGTCATTACTGAACTGGGAGTATATGCAAATGATTGCCAACAAGAGGAGCAAAAATTATAGTGAAGGGTGTTGTAATATTCCTGTTACAAGCTCTTATTCTGATGTGCTCTGAGAACTGCTTTAAAAATCTGCTTCTGGGAATTTATTTGGTATGAAAAAATCGGTCTAGCAATTAACTTATTCTACCAAAAAAATTTAAAAATTTTTTTTAAAAGGTAGGAAAAAATTAATGTATTGGTTTCAGATAATCTCTTTTAATTATTATTCACATGGCATTAAAATAACTGAATTTTAAAAAAATAATTACATTTGGCAGGAAAATAAGCCCATACATGACTTAATCAGTTCTTTGGTGGTGTTTTTAACAGAAAAAGAGAGAATAATTTAAATTTAGAAATAAAATATAGCTACTCAAAGAACTGTATTCGAAAATTTGCCTAAATTCATATATTCAATCATCTTTAATGATCCATTAGGTAAAGTAAGAGCACACATTTGAAAAACATTCATACAAATGTGCTTGTCTATCAAATAATTAATTTCTATTTGAAAACATTAGAATACTTCATCACCAAATTGCCAACATACAATTGGATCAATTCTTATCTCATTTCATATATATATAAATATATATATTTAATATCAAAACATACATATTAAAATATTGTACTTATAAATAATACCTTTTGAATAAATAAAATGCACCGGTCTCTGGAATTTTTAAATAAACAGAAAATGAAATACAAAACCAAGGTCTAAATATCATAAGGGTCAAACCCTTCCTTGATTATCCAGACAAAATTCCCCTTAAGTTCAAGTTTTTAAAATGACAAACTCTAGAAATTCAAAGTTACTATTTAGGTTAGGCTACTCCATCCCTAATTGATTTTATTTTAAAAACATATACAGCAGCATACATCAAAGAGACCCTCAGTCTAAACCTTGATTTTTCCAGCTTTTTATTGTTTGTAACATAACTGTACAACTCCATAATCATTATGCTCCCAATCTTGCATCACTTACTCATGTGCATAATCCTTACATTATGTATTAAATTGACTTATTTATAGGCTTTTGTGTTATGCTCATCACCGTAGTGTGTGAGTTCTTTGCAGTCATTTGTCCTCACAACATACAGAAAATACAAACAAAAGTTATTATGCTAGCTATACTTTGCACTGTCAAGTCTTGACTTATCATCATGTGACCTCTTTACTTACTTGTATGTCGTGCCCTTTTCCCTACCTTCCATGCATGTATAGGTATCTGATTCTTTGTCTTCTAGGCATCAATCCTGTAAACACATACAAGTGCGAATAATGCATGTGAGTAGTCCCACGGTTCAGTGGGACTGGTTAAATGTGCAAAGTTTCATGCATGTGTGTTTGCAGGATCAAGTCCTTAGATACTGAGCTTTTTGGGAAGACTGCAGTCTCTTGTGCTTGGCAATTGCCTAGTTGTTCACTATGAGCAGTAGCAGTAGTAAAAATGATCAAATATCCCTATGAGGTTATCATCAGGTTAGACATCTTTTTATTCCTTTTTTCAAGTCCCTGTTTTGCACCCATTGAAGTCAATAAAATGTTTTCCCATTCACATGGGTGGGAGCAGGTACATTGATTCATAGATTCCAAGGCAAGAAGGGACCATTGTGATTATCTAGTCTGACTTCCTATATAATAGCATAGAACTTCCCCAAAATAATTCCTAGAGCATATATTTTAGCAAAACATCCAATCTTGATTTAAAAATTGTCAATGATGGAGAATCCACAATGACCCTTGGTAAATTGTTCCGCTGGTTAATTACCCTCACACCTTATTTCCAGTCTGAATTTCTCTGGCTTCAGCTTCCAGCCATTGGATTGTGTTATAGCTTTCTCTACTAGATTGAAGAGCCTATCAGACCCCTACTGAACAGATTATTTCAGTTTGGGGCTGGAAAGTTCATACAAAATAAAAAATGCTGTGAAACCAGCTATGCTTTCCCAGTAGAAACCTCTAAAGAAGCCTCAATTTTTGAAAAAATTGTAGTTCATTGTCACAATTTTGCATTTATAACTTTGGGTGGTCCATGTTGTAGGTTGGAGAAATATTTGGTCATGTGGATGGCACTAAATCATGGTATGATTGTCTGTCAAATTCAATTTTTAATGCAGAAGCATCTTGAGAAGTTGTCATTCTCTGCAAATTATCACTTGTCCTGGTTTCTCCCTCTAACATGATTGAATATTTTAGGTATCTAACAAAAGGACCACTCATCTAGCATTAGAATATCTGATTCTGTCAATTCTGAAATTCACTGAAAGCCTGCAACTTTTCTCAGGATTAAGAGTGCAAAGAGCTTGAAGAAAGAGTGGGGCAAACTCACTCAATTTTCAGGAAGTCGCACCATGGGGCCTGCAAAATGCTCTTCAAACTGTCTCTGTAGTTCTACACAGTCCCTGCAGGATCCCACAAACCCTTGCAAACCGCACCACAGGGAGCCAACATGTTTTAACTGACGCCCTATTGAAGCAAATGCACCACTTGAAGACATGAATGTATATGAAAGAAAGGTAATGGAAAGTGACAAGCTGAAAAGGAGTTGAGAGTTTCATTTGCAAGGTTGTGCTTGAGGGGGCATCCATCAGGAAATTCCTATGGAGTTGCAAAAAGAGAAAAAATTAAGGAACAGCAGAGTCTGATGAACTTATATAATTCTTTTTCCATAGCAGCAGGCAGTATTTATTACTTTTTTTTTTTTTTTTGCCAATTTAGGAGCACTCCTAAGCACTGAAAGACGGAAATTAAGTGTACAAAACCCCACAGCAATAATGAAAGTGTGGAATGCTCACAGATTATTTATAAGCATGCAAGTTATGTAGTAGTTGGAGATTTTCTCCCTTCTGTTCCTGTATAGTGATGAAGAATGGTATTTTAATAGGCAGATGGTAAAGACAATTACAGTTTGGGGCTCAGCTGGGAGTTACATCAGTTTATTGCAAATTATTAGTTGATAAATGCTTTTGTTTACAAGCAAAGTCTTAAGCAGCTTTGTAATCAGTTTATCAGCTGCAGCCTCAATTTTGACAGCTTGCCTTTGGGGTATACAGTCATTTCTTCCCTGGTCATTTAGAAATCATGCTGACCATGCAGTCAGTCAGATTGGCAGCTTCTGTGCACCTGTATGATACTCAGTAAACCGGTATTTGTTATAAAGCCTATTTTTAAAAAATCACCCAGTGAAGAATCCTGTCTAATAGCTAATCAATATTAGTGTGCACTAATTTATTTCATTTGTCTCTGATTCATAATTTTCAAGGGATACTGTCTGATTAAAAATAATTTAAAAAATATTTTTGATCCTAATGAGTTCAATCTTGTTCCTGTTTACTCCACTCGTTTTGGCCCTACGTTACTAATAATGCCCCAGATTATTAGATGGGAAGTAACATACTGTTCACAGTTTATGGTGCTTGTTTATTTTTGGCATTTCACACAGATTGCACAATGAAAATAAACTAGTCACTTTCATGTTTGTTTTTCATCATTTTGTAGTGCTTCGCACTTCCAGGTTTTCATACAAAGACCAATACTACAGTGTTTGCATTTCAGACACAGCTGGGAAATGCTTATTTGTTTTGGGAGGATTTTGTTTTTAGTTCTTGAAATTTTTTTAAAGGGAAGATTTTTAATATTCGACAGTTTTGCAAAATAATATTTTTATAAGAATTAAGTTTGGGAACAAATTTGACCTGAGTCTCCTTACAAATGTCTTTTCACTTAGCTGTCTTTTTAGAAATTAACCACTGGAATGTCATATGATCCTGCTCTCATTGCAGTCAAAGGAAAACCGCCCAGTGACTTCAGTGGCAGCAAAATTTTCTCCATGATGTAAATCCATAAAGAGGAGCCTCCTTTGTCTTTATGGTTCTTACAGTGCCCCTTATATCCTGTAAATAGGAGCAGAAGTCACTGTAATCTTTTTTAGGAAAACTGGTTCTATTTCATTATTGTTATCTATGTTATGGGAGTGCCTAAAGTCCTCAGTCAGGATGAGGAAGCTATAATGGAAGGCACTATAGAGATCTAGAGGAACCACAGCTCCTGCTTTGATGAATTTGTAAACTCAATCCACAACCCTAAAAAGACTTATGCATATGTTTAAATTTACGCACTGTGAGCAATCCCATCAATTTACAGCCCTGATCTTGAAGTGAACTCCGTGCGGCACTCATTTTAGGATTGGGACCTCATTAAAGAAAAGATTCAACAAATAAGTGTAACAAACAGGAGGAGGGAAGTCAAGTAATAAAAGCACATGTTTACCTGGTTACAGTGTGTACAACTTAATGGTTCCAGATGTTGATTAAAATTTATTCAATTTTATTAATATTGCATTATTAAAATTAAAATTATTGAATTATTAAAATTTATAAAATTTTCGGTTAATCCACAGTCCCCTGAGCTCCCTTGTCATTTGCTCTCCTCTGGAAAAAGTGACCCAGCCCACAGCCTATTATTTATGTGTTTGTGTCTCTTTGTTTTCCCATTCCATAGAAGACTATCCCAGCTTCCCCTCTACCTAACATTATTTAAAAAAATACAAACTATCCTCACAACTTCCTACGGTGATGGGTCTTCTACCTCTACATAAACCTTCCTCCTCCTCCTTAAGTACCTGCCTCATTCACTCTACATCTGTCCAAGGGGCAATGGCAGATCCCTACAGGTGTCAGGCGCAGAGTGGAGAAAGTCCTTTGAGAAGTAATAGGATGTGCTCTGATTTCCCTGCAGTGCAGTGTTGTGAATGTGTCACCAAGGCATGCCCACTCTCTAACCTTATCGGTCTTTCCCAAATCTCCTCCCACTAGCAGTCTCCCAGCTCCACAAAACAGTGCATCACGTCCAGAATTCCTGGCATCATTGTCAGCTTCCTAAGGCTACAAAAGGGCCATGTTATGGCACTGCTGGCAGGGAAGCAGGGATTCCGGAAACATGTGCACCTTAAGCCCTACCTCTAGTATAGTGGGGCTCATCAGCTAATCCTCTCTCCCTGAACCCTGTTGCTGCTGACAACGGCAGCTGAGTCTCGTTCCTGTGATGATCTTAAATGGATTCTTCTGGGAAGTTCTGTGAAGGGCTGCAGTCCACTTGTTGCTGTAAGGCGTCCAAGGGTGGAGGAGTTTGCCGAGGCAGTGTGCCCCCAAAGTCTGGGCTTCATGATTGGGGAGGAGGGTGTTAATGCACATGGCCGGGCCGTATTACATCGTTCACTATTCTTTCATGATTTTCTAGATAATACTTAGCTCTGCTTCAGTTCAGGGGATGGACTAGATGACGTATGGAGGTCCCTTCCAGTCCTGTGATTCTATGATTTCTAGCTCATGAATATTGATATGTTCCTTTTTAATATCCAATTAATATCCATAAAGTAATATGGACAAAAAGTAATGCCCTGAAAAAAGAAATAGTTGCAGTACTTGTAAAAGAATTCCTTCAGCTCATTTGTTAGCGTTTATGCTGAATTAAGGAAATATAACAGGTTTAGCATTTGTGACAGCACTTCAGTTTCAACCCCTAGCAGCAGACCCAACTTCTGGTGATATCGGAGGATATTTCAGTTTTCAGTTTCATTCAGGCCTTTTAAGTAAGTATTGCCATTTGTGCCAAATATTTAATAGTTTTACGCTGTGGACTGTCGTCCACCAGGAACTGATTTCACCTAAGACTTTTTACAGCCATCTAATAGAAAGATATGTATTCACTCTGATTAGCTCAGGATTTGAATGAGGGTCCCAGAAGAAATATATAAGCCTCTTAAATGCACATAACTTCTAAGGATATGGGTTTAACTGTTTCCCCCTGTGGTAAATAAGCTGTGACAGCTCAATCGGGTGGTAGGGGGTGAAAATAAAATTACCACATTATTTTCCTGTGAATATTTTCTGAACATTGGTGTAGTTTACCTCTGTATCTAATGGAATTTTACATTGTTTTCATTCTGGGATTTCTTTGAAAGAAACAAATACAAATCCTCAAATGCATAAAAAAAAAAGAAGCTGACAGCAAGGGTAAAATGAGAGGTCAAATCTCATTGCTAGATATACCATTTCTGCTTTAGAAACATGCAGTTTAGTTGGGGTTCAGTAGCTCAGTATTGCAGCATTAATGAAAGAGAGCTACTGAAATTTTGTAACTATCCTTTAAACGGTGGTCACGCTGCATGCAGGAAAGAACGTCTATCTCATTGAAAGTGTTTCAGCAAAGAATACTTCAGTTTTGATTCTTTTTTCTCCTAGGACTGAAGAGAGATTTTAAATATAAATAAATAAACTATATAATAGGTGACAGTTTTTTATGAAACGCACTATACTCAAATAAAAGCATTTACTCCTGTATCATATTGCTAAGGAATCGGTCCTTGGTACTAAAGTCAGTATCAAAACTCACAGTCATTTGGATTAAGGAGCAGGCCCTTATTCTCTTAAGAGGTATATTTCTTCTTTATTTCCAATCTGGCATCGTATTTCTTAAAACTCAATCATCTTGGAATCATCCCTTTCAAAGCTGTCCAGTGTTTAGTTGACTGAGTCTTCTATTGTATTGCATTATATAATGCATTATTGTTTCTTTATTTTGTAGCATCCAGGAATTAAAAAAAAAAGAAGAAGCAAGTTTCATACTTTTTTCTGAGCCAAATGCACTACATTTCTCCCAGGGAATGTGAGTGCTTGCTCTTACACTTATTGTTTTAACATTATATAATATAATAGGTTTTACAATTTCTGCAATCAATACACTGCAGAGTTATAATATGCCAGTTAGAATTAGAGGGTGAGTATCATTTGACAATCTCCTTTGATCGGTAAACAAGGAAAAATTATACAACATCCTAGGAAATCATCTCATTAATTTTAATTTAGCATTGTAAACATTGTTATAATTGTTAGAGAAGTCCAAATTTGCATGCCGGGCTGTTGAGATGCTCTCTAAAGAGATGTTGGAATCCTGGCATTAAAATACTTAGGTGGCACAAGTGTTCTGCAAAGTATTTAGTTTGTGCATACAAGTTTAAAATGTTGAGAATTATTTATCAACAGAAAAGACTGTTCACAAAATGCTTTTGATTTATTGCTGTATACACTACAGATCCATATCAGTTATGCTTACATTATTTTATTCAAAAACTTGTATAAACCATGAGTTGGCATATTAGAGAATACTGAAAAGGCATTAATCAACCTAAATAAACAAGTACATAGATCTATCTAACAACTATGAAGTAGTTAATAATTTTTAAGCAATTTTATTATAGAAAGGAGGTCTAAAAGAGTAGTGCTTAATTATCTGGACTCCTCTGTGCTGGGCTCTCTTTTGATTGTATTAATGAAGCAGCTGGCCCATTGTTTCTCTTTAATTCCTCTATTGTTTTAAGAATATGTCACAGCTCTTTATTCTTTTATCAGGTGCTGTGCAGGAGGATCCACACAATACCTCATATTCCTACTGTATTTGCCAATGCACAAAGAAACCTCCAAAGCATTTTTCAAAGAAGGGGCACACATAATTTATAAGTTCTATTCCTTGCACTACTCTACTGTCAAGAATTTCAACAGTATTGGATTTGAATTCATTATAATTTTTATTAAACAACGTGGCTCCATATTGATATAAGTACTCTGTTAATGTCGAAAATTAGAGATCTGGGCAGTAACTTGTGCCGTACTGAAATGGGGGCATTCATTATTCTGAACAGTCACAACCCCATGGGGAGAAGAAAAACAAATGTGAAGATTGTGTCCTGTTATGGATTTGCAAATTTCCGTCAAATGCTTGAAATAAAACACAAAGCAAAGATGATATAAAATAAACAAACTTATTTTTTCCCCAAGGCTGTTAACAAAAAATGTCCTTTTGTAAAATAGGACCATTTCATTCATAGAAGGGGGAGGTTTAATTCAGTTGATTGTGCCTGGAAGTCATTATGATCTGTAGACTAATACAAGCTGTTGATTAAATGACTTCTGATAGTCTTCTGACCCTCCTTTGTAAAAACGTATGTATACAGGAAATGGCCTCTTATGCTGTTGCAATAACACAGTCAAAAACACTAAGCACAAAATATAAGCAGCCAAAACAATACTTTAGACTCACTGGCACAATAGGTTTGTATTCTGAGACTGTTTAAGTAAGAAGACTGGTTTCAGTAGCAATTATTTATTTTCTAACCTTGTACCTAAGATATACAATCAAAAATCCAGATTCAAAGGTTAGGCAGACCAAGTTTTGATTAATACTTTGGATAAAAAGACTAAACAATGGCAGGACTGGCTGTACATTTTTAATGTGTGTATTCCTTTTCATATATGGAGTAAGATTGCTGCACTACCATGATGGTAGTGCTTGTGGCTATATGATTCAGTTAAAATGTTCTTGCATTGCATTTAGCCATTGCCTTTGTTTTAAGAGGGAAGTTAAACTATTTTTAGCAACCTGCTAAAAGCCAGTTCTAATAAAAGCAACAAAGTTACTAATCAGAGGCCATATGCTGCTATTGATTTTTAAGCAGAGCTTCACCCATTTTAAGTCAATGGAGAATTCTGCTTAAAAATCAATGCCACCCATATAGCCCCTTCACTTTAAAGCTCCCCTTCAGTGAAAATCACTGAGACAAAAGAAAGTAAATAAATTATTTATAAAATCTCAAAATCAACTTCCTTTTTATAGGGAGAGAAAATGAAGAGGCTATTGAAAAATCAAGCAACTTTCTATTATATACCTAGATGTGTGTCTTACATAAAATAAAGTTTCCTAGTAGTATATCTATCTATCTCCTCAGTGCTCCCTGTCTACATACTGAAGGCAGAGTATTACCACATCTGAATGTGATTTAATTGGTTCAATTACTATATATATTTTTATACTAAGATTGGTTCCATATCTTGATGAGCCCAGATGTAGTTCTGCTAGTGGTTTACAACTACCCATTGCTTGCATTTTATTATTTTTACAAAGCAAATGTCTATCAATCATACAGATAAATTAGAAAAAAATCTGCAAACATAGCTCATCGCAAAGATTTTTGCAGCAAGGTATGTAATTATTAACCTGATTTTTGCCATTGAAAGAAGCCATGAATTGCAGATAGTGTGGATGAAGTTAAATGCTTTTATATTAGATACATTTTGCTTATACAGTACTCTATAGGTATGGCCGTACAATATAATTGAAGCTTTGTCAGCTCTGTAGCCTAGCAACAGATAATACTGTTAGGTTACTGAATTGCTCCTGGTTGACAAGTAGGGAGTATTTTTGTGTTTATCATGTTTGCTAATGATGGGATCCTTTCCAAAAGGCTTGTCTTAATCTTAATTAGACTTTATCAACAGAGGTCTGCATGACATTGTGCAGACACTGATTTCATAAATAATAAAAAGTGCAAGTGAAAAATTTGGCAGGAGAAGAAGATATTTAAGGCCACTGATTCTTGTAAGAGCAGCATGAATTTCCAAAATGTAATCAAGTTTGAACTGTGACTCTATTCTTTATTATCAAAACTTGCAGTACACTTCACTGCAGTTTTGACAGCAATTATGAGTATGATTTATAAGCTTCCTGTTAGGAACCAGATCTGTTTGCACAAGAATCTTGATCATAAACATTACAAAGAACAGTAAGTCCACAGTTTTTCAGGGACATCTTTTTTCTTTCCATAGAACCTGAAGTTGTTTTAGTTTGTTTTATTTTTAAGTAGCAAAAGAGTTACTTGTTTTTGCAGTGTAAGAGACAGACGAAGAAGATCCAAAAATAATCTTTCCATTTGGTGGAAGCTATGAAGGTATCAAATAGCTGATTCAGTGTGTGATGCAATTTGATAAAGAAATCATGCCAATGCAGTTGGAATGTAATTTTTTGCTCTAGTTCGCACAATATGATATTATTCCACTTGCCCAACTTTCTCTGATTAAATAAACGTTTCTAATTCTTTGCATAACTAGTTAATTATATTTTTATTCAAATGTAAGCTAATAAGGAGTGGGGATAAATGCTTAAGCAATATCTGTTGATAGTTTTTTTGTTGATCTTGGATTTGATGCCTAGATAATGTATGTTAACTCCGTTTTGTTTGGTTGATTTTGTAGCTATCATTTTAGAACAGCTATGGAATTGTACTTTCCATTCCATTGGGCAGCCTCCAGGTCAGAACCTCAGCTGGTGCAAACTGGCTTAGCTTCATTGACTTTAAGGGGCTATGTCAATTTACAGCAGCTCAGGATCTGGCCTAGTGTTGTCTTGTAGCATTCTGATATATAGCTCAGGTTCACTGAAATAATCTTTACCCGAGTGACTCAGTAAGCTATGCCTCTTCCTTTGGATGATCTAATGATCAAATCACTTGGGCCAGATTGGTCACCCTTGGCATCAATGGGATTACTCGAGTGAGTCACTGGTCACCAATGTGAATAAAGACTTCACAATTTGGTCTGAAGGGCATACTCCAAAGCACATTGAAATCAGTGGGAGTCTATCTATTAACCTCAGTGGGCTTTAGATCAGACCATCAGGACTTGATTCTGCCTGACCCATATGGGTGTGCAGTGGAGGAGAGGGGACAAGAAGTCTTCCCTGTCGCCTCTTGCCAGCCTAGATAAGCGCCAGCACAATTGCGGTTCCTGCACTAAGTGCTCTCCTTCGTCCTTTGGGGGCAGGGAAGAGTGGATATTGCCCTGACCCATCCCCATCTGCACCAGCCTATGGAAAGGGACAGGCATGCACTGTGGGGAGTGTATTGCACCCCATGCCTATGGATGGAAAGTGCCACATAACAGGGTGAAAGAGCAAATGTACTAGTGGTGGGAGCATAATTCTTAGGAAGAATCCTAACTGCCTCTAAGGAACTCTGATGCAAGGATATTGAGTCAGCCCCTTATTCCTGGTGTACAAGGATTTTGATCCAGACTGATTGCAGCTGGAGACCCTGTAAGCAACGACTCTCTTTTTTTCCCCCAGGGATACAGCATGTCAGGATTGTTGCTGGGGAAAGAAAGGTGGTGTTTTTATTGTGGCACATTTCAATGTTATTTTTAATACAAAATGTATAGCATTATAAGACTACAGTACAAGCCCTTATACTACAGTGTTCTTATAAAAGTGTATAATAATACATTGTATTATTGTTACACGGCAAGTTTCATATATAAATAAGAATAAAACAGAAGTGTGACACAATAAAAGGAACTCCGCCCTCCACTCACACAACTAAGTTATGTATGTGTCTTCAGGTAAAATAGTGTAGCTGGTTACAGAGCCTGAAACTGAAGTCATGTAGCTCAAAGTTGTTACATCTAAGAGGCTGATTAAACATCCATTAGTCTGAGTCTCTTCTCACACTGGTTTTGTACTGGTGTAACTCCAGTGGCTTCAGTGGATTTACTCTTGATTTACACCAGTGTGAGACACTAATCCAGTGCTTTAGTGTTCAAATTCCTGGTTGGTTATTAGGATTCTGGAGTTGTAGATGTAGTTGTATTGCTGTCTTCACTTTTCATCTCCTTATTCTCGAAAGGAACTTGGTGAAAGTTGCATCTTTGCATGCCCTAATTCTGGAAAGCAGTGAACCTTACGCTACATTGGTCCTGTTACAATAAATTGTTTGTAAACCTCATAGCTACCTTCAATGGCTGTAATACCAAAGGGTGAATGCAAAGAAACTTTTCTGCTTTGAAACTTTTATACCACTTTGAGGTCTGGAAGCTCAGCTTTATTTTTCCACTGAAACATATTGTCACTGATGCTGTTTTGTTTGCTCATCTTTGAAAGCTAATAGACTGGTTTAATTAATTGTCCAAGATTTCTCTAAAACAATGTCTTAATTCTTCCATTTAGCTGTGGCATATCATACACTGTTGTTATCTCCTCCACCAGATTTTTGCAACAAGTTGTTTTAAAACTATAATCTCTTTGAGGGGAAAAAAATGAAGTGCAGTTGAAAAGGCAGTTATGCTGAAAGATAAACACAGCAATATTACTTATCAAAATGAGTACAGTTTTGCTTGCCTAATGAATACAACATATAGCTTTTGCTATATATACAAAACCTTGGGGAACAAAAGCTTTATAACATATAAAGTATGCAACATTATTTCAGGCATAACTATACTGGATATGTATCTAGGCCTGAGAGCGTAGATAACACAATATAAGTGCTTTGCCTGTCTAAACATGTTAAATAAATGAGCATTCACTATCACATTCAAATACATTAGTAGATGTACTTGCATAGTTAATTTTCTTTTTAATGCACTGCACGTGACATTTGCAGGACAGAGCTATAGTGTATCTTACTGTTTGATGAAAGTTTCCCCCTTCCTCCCCTTTTAAACAAACCTTTATTTGAATAAGCCTTTATGAAACAGATCTTTGGCATATCTTCTCTTCAGGAAGTTCAGTCAATGTAAGCAGAGATAAAACAGTCATGTTATGAAAAATATTACATAAGAAAATATTTTTTCAGAGAAAGATGGTAGCAAACATAAGAGAGGGGGGAAATGACCTTATGAGGAAATTTGATTTCTTCTTTGCAGCTTTTGGGGGTTTTTTTTATTCTGCTGTGGATGAGGCACTTGGAATAAAACTGAAACTGTGGTATGAAAAAAATATGCAGGAAGTGAAGTAAAAATATAATGATTGGAAAAGTGCCAGTTAAAATAGTTTTGCTTGTATCTGAGTTCTGGCAATGTCAGTCTCTTAGGACACAAAAAAGTGAATTAGGGTGATTGTTCTTTAGTTGAATTGATTGTAGAATATATGCATATATTTTTATCATGGCTTCCTTAACAGTATTTTGAAAATTCTTCTACAGATAGAAATGGAACTTTAAAAAGCAAGAGTTTTCTGCCTCCTCCCCATAAGTAATCCAGTTAGAAAAGGGTATAAAGACACCCTACCTATGTTGAAGTAGTTCTGCAGATTTATGCTCCCCATTAAATCTTTCTGTTTTTATTTTTCATATAGGTGGCCAACTTTGGTGTACCACAACTAAGACCATCTCTGAGGGTGAAGAGCTAATTGCCTTTGTTGTGGATTTTGACTCAAGGCTACAAGCTGCCAGTCAGATGACTCTTACAGAAGGGATGTATCCTGCACGTCTGCTGGACTCAATACAACTGCTCCCTCAACAAGCTGCTATGGCATCTATTTTGCCTACAGCTATTGTCAACAGTAAGTGAATAATATTGTTCCATAGCTTTTTTTGTTTTTGTTTTTGTTATGTTTCGGGTTTTTTTTAACAGAGCAAAAATAGATGTAGAAAATTGGGATGGTAGCTGTACAGGATAGTGGTTGGCCCTCCCTCAGACAGAAGCTCTGTAAATCTGTTTGCAGAATTAGAAAATCATAAAAATAGAGATGAAAAGACCTGTTAGCTCACCTGGTCCATACTCTTTCCGTCAATGCAGGCTTGGTCTTCACAATACATATTCTAATGTTTATCCAGGCTAGTTTTCCATTTCTCAAGCAATAGAAATTGCTTCTGTTTGACTGTTTCAAAATGCGATAGAGGTCATAGTCAGGAATTTTCATTGTATTAGCCCTAATTCATGAAAGCATCGGTATTCAAGAAGGATTCTTAAGCCTGTGTTTAAGTCCCATTAATATTAAAGGAACAATCACATGCTGAATAGGGAAGGACTTAAGCAGTTGCTAAGTGTTCTTGAATCAGAGAGACATCCACCTTGTCTCTCTAATATTCTAGGACCAACAGGTTACAACAACACTGCATACAATTTCTTGAATCAGAACATTCAGCTGAAATATTCTGTTTATTAAATTCACCCAATTACTGCTATTAAGACCCCAATCCTAATTGCTCACCTTCCTTGCTGTTCTATCTTTCAAAAAATTGGTAGCTGATATCATGTCCCTCCTTAGTTGTCACTTAACTGTGTGATATATATTTGGCTCTTTTAATCATTCCTCATCACTGAGTCCTTCCATTCCTCTATTGTAGCACTTCCCTGTGCTTCTTGTAGTTTATAAATAGTTTGCAATAATTAAGTGACCAGAACTCTACACAATATTCAAGGTTTGGATTCACTAGAATCCAATAGGTCCAGATTCAGCTCTTATTCATGTTGAGTAATACCTACTCTTTGAGTAATCCCACCAGGTCCAATGCTGGATGACTATAAATGTCTTTGTCAATAGCTTTATTTTTTCTAGTTTGTTGTTTGTTTTTGTGTAAAGAATTGTACTGGTCACATTTACTGTGAATGTACTGCTAAAAGAAATAACTTAAAATATACCACTACCCTGTGGAGAGATAGTAGTGACAGCAATATCAAGCTGAAATATAAGGAAACACAAAGCAGGTTCATCTGCCTTCTGGAAATGGGGTTTAGTCAGCTGGCATTCTTGTTATTAATGCTAACAGGGTGTTGGAAATTTTCTGTCAGACTGTTTTTGTGCAGATTACACAAAATTAAAAAAAAAAACCTCCTCATCAATTATTGGGAGTGGACTACATCCACCCTGACTAAATTGGCCTTCAACATTGGTTCTCCACTTGTAAGGTAACTCTCTTCTCTTCATGTGCCAATATATATGTATGCCTGTATCTGTAATTTTCACTCCATGCAACTGAAGAAGTGGATTTTTTACCCACAAAAGCTTATGCCCAAATAAATCTGTTAGTCTTTAAGGTGCCACCGGACTTCTACATAAGAACATAAGAACATAAGAAAGGCCGTACCGGGTCAGACCAAAGGTCCATCTAGCCCAGTATCTGTCTACCGACAGTGGCCAATGCCAGGTGCCCCTGAGGGAGTGAACCTAACAGGCAATGATCAAGTGATCTCTCTCCTGCCATCCATCTCCATCCTCTGACGAACAGAGGCTAGGGACACCATTCTTACCCATCCTGGCTAATAGCCATTTATGGACTTAGCCACCATGAATTTATCCAGTCCCCTTTTAAACATTGTTATAGTCCTAGCCTTCACAACCTCCTCAGGTAAGGAGTTCCACAAGTTGACTGTGCGCTGCGTGAAGAAGAACTTCCTTTTATTTGTTTTAAACCTGCTCTCTCTCTCTTTTTTTTTTTTTTTTTTTGGATACAGACTAACACGGCTACCACTCTGATACAAAATTAAAATTTTCAGCAGGAAAATTTTGATTTTAATGAAAAATTTAGACTTTCCATCAGGAAAATGTAAATGACATATTTTGTTTCAGATTAGTTCAACCAATATCAGAATATTTCATTTGAATTGACCTAAAATGTTTTGTTTCAAATTAAAAAAATTGAACTGCATTTATTTCTGGTGCATTGCCTAATGGTAGTCGCAGTTGCATTCCCCATTCTCTCTTTTGGGCCGGGCTCCATAGAAGATGACATCTTTCATAGTGCATTTCCTCTATGTGGTGCATCATGGGAATCACATGACTCTACATGTATTATAGGAGATGTAGTCAAGTCAAAGAGTCTACCCCATAGGGGGGAATGAGATCTGGAACTATAACTCCCATATGGCAATAGGGAAATGTCTAGATGGTTGGTTTTGATCAAAAATGTCTAAATGAAGCATTTCGATACTTCTGAATCAATTTTTTTGGAATTTCCATTCAGCAGAAAACTCAAACATTTTAACTTTTCATCCTGTTTCAGAAAGTGGAATATTAAGGATCAACCTACAATTAGAGGTCATAGCATATTACAAAATTTAACTCCCAACATTAGTAATGACAAGAATCCAAGGAACAAAGAAAGCATGAGATTTTCAAGTTACAGTTACAGTAATTACTACATTCTTAGATTTTAGGCTCCAAAGAAACCATTCTGATAATCTAGTCTGACCTCCTGGCTATCACAGGCAATAGAAATTTCCGCAGTGATACCTGACTGGAGTCCAGTACACTTGTGGTTGAACTAGAACATATTTTTTAGAAAGACATCCAGTCTTAATTTAAAGAATCCAAAGCCCTAATTCTCCAAAAACTTAGAATATCAGGGTTGGAAGGGACCTCAGAAGATCATCTAGTCCAGCCCCCTGCTCAAAGTAGGACAAATCCCCAGACAGTTTTTTTTTCCAGCACACTCCAGTTTCCTAAAGGGCCTCCTTAATGGTTGAATTCACAACCCTGGGCTTAGCAGGCTAATGCTCAAACCACTGAGCTATGCACATGCCTAAAATTAAGCACATGTGTAAGGCTTTGCAGGATCAGGGTCCACGTTATTGGAGAACATCTCTGATTAAATATTTTCATGGTACTATAATACAGTTGAGACTGCATTTCTGCCACAAACTATGAATTCTATTTCAGTTTTAAACAGATTTGGTGTCCTAAAAACTTAGCTCAGTGTTTTATATTAATTGCTTATTTTATTAATTTATTTTGGCCTATAAAACAAACAAATGTTTTCCCTTGTCCTTGCAAATGACATTGTATGAAACCTGTGGCTGCCTTGCCAACATTTTGTTAAGTAAGTTGTTTCTTTAATGGAAAAGTTAAAGGATTTAAACCTTCCGTGTTACTTGTTGATGCTGAATGCACTGTGGCTAACCTGCATCTGGTTATATTTGCTTGTAGAAGATATATTCCCTTGCAAATCCTGTGGCATTTGGTATCGAAGTGAGCGGAATTTGCAGGCCCATCTCATGTACTACTGCAGTGGGAGGCAAAGAGAGGGAGCTCAGCTGTCAGAGGAGAATGAAGATAGTGCTCATCAGATATCCAGTGTCTGCCCCTTTCCACAGTGCACCAAAAGTTTTTCTAATGCAAGAGCTCTGGAAATGCACCTAAATTCTCACAGTGGTAAGTGCAATGTATCCCCCTGTAGATGTAGCTATTCCTTAAACATTAACCACTATAAGCATTATCTTCTTCAATGAGTCTCTAAATGTAAGCAATATAATCAAGCACTGGAAGTAGATACTACTAAGAAATCAGTCATTTCTGAACTGTATTATATAGTCCATGCACCTGTCACATATAATCTGTTCATCCGTGTAATTTATTTAATCATTTATCTGACCTACTTATGCATTTACATAAATCCAAACAGTTGGTCATTTAATGGCATAGATTATCTCAGATATTTAAACAAAGGTGTAAAGCTTTGTCCATTGAGAGGTTTGGTCATTTAGAGTATAGGATGGACATTAGGAACTCCTATATCTTATTCCAGATCCGATGCTGACTCCCACTGTAGTCTTGAACCATGTCACAACCTCTGAATTCAGTTTCCTTGTTTATAAAATGGAAATATTTCTTCCTTTTCATTAGAAAGCTGAAAATTGGCATAGATTTAGACCTATTATCAAGTATCTCTGAGTGTTATTTGAAAGTTAGCTTTGATTTGATCAGATTATTGAAAAATCACAAGTTGTAAATGCACAGAACATTCCACACTGAAGTTTCTACTAGGCATGCAAAGTTTGCAGATGAGGAAGACTGCGCTGTCAGGCCTAAGCAGTTAATTTGGCGTTAGAGTGAAATATGTACTGAGGTATGCCTGGGAAGAGGCAAGCATTCTCCAGAAGTTTCTGTGGACCTTGTTGGGTAAGTAGGAGTTAGGGAGGGCTTATGTATATTTTACATTTTTACAGGAGGGAGCTCCAGCCCAATGTGCCATGGCAATTGAATGCCATCCAAGGTTTGCAGGAGAAGGTCTCTCTCCTGAGGATCTGTTACAGGACAAAGAGTTCCACTGATGGAACTTATGCAATTTGCAGGCACAATGTGTATATATATTGAAATTACTGTCTTTAATTGCATCATGACCTGCTGTTTCTCAAAAACTATATTATAATATCATTTCATTTTCCCCACAACTTCAGTTTACTATCTTGTAGTTCTGTGTACTGCTTTGTGTATGTCCTTGAAAATCATTTATATGAAAATACATGTTCTTCTTCGAGTGATTGCTCATATCCATTCCATGAGGGTGTGTGTGCGCCGCGTGCACGTTCGTCGGAAGACTTTTACCCTAGCAACTCAGTGGGTCGGCTGGGCGCCCCCTGGAGTGGCGCCACCATGACGCCGGATATATACACCAGCCGACCCACCCACTCCTCAATTCCTTCTTACCGCCCGTGTCGGTCGTTGGAACAGTGGAGCGCTGCTTAGCTGACCTCCACTTCCCTAGCTACTCGTAGTTTCTCTCGTTAAGTATCGTATATAGTTCAGATTTTTATAGTTGTAGTTAACTTTATTTGTTTGTAGTATAGTATAGTGTATTTATTTCACAGGGGTTCGGGGTTTATCCCCTTCCCCTCACCCGGTGCCGGGTCCGATGCCCGGTCCACAGGGTTTTATAATGCTCGGCCGGCCTCAAGCCGATGCCGACAAGAGATCCTCTCCTAAGTGCCTCGAGGAATCTCACCTCACAGATAAGTGCCGCATTTGTGAGGCCTTTAATCCGAGAACAAAGGGGAGCGGGACTTTCGTCTCAAGCAGCTCCTGACGGAGGCAGCTCTTGCTCCTCCGCTCTCGGCACCGAGCGCTGGTTAGTCTTCAAGGAGCGTCCCCTCGGCACCGGATTGCCGGTACCGCCAAGGCCTCTCGGCACCAGCCGTCGATAGCTCCGATGTCCACCCGGCATGGATCCCTCTCCTGGAGGATGAAGAGGCACAAGATTCTTGCTGCGTCCGAGCCGCCTGCTCCGCAGCCCGAGCGCTATGCTAAGTCGTATCGCCCGGCACCGATGTCTGCCGCAGTGCCGACAATATCCACACCGCTAACTCTGGCCATGCAAGAGCCGTCGAGTCCGGTGCTGGAAAGCTCCCCGGTATGAACCGTGGTCGAGCCCGTTATTAAGCTGCGTCGGAGCCGCCTGCTCCGCAGCCGAGCGCTCTACTAAGTCGCACTGCCTGGCACCTATACCTGCTGCGGCACCAGCAGTATCGGCACCGTCCACTCCGGCCATGCAAGAGCCGTCGAGTCCGGTACCGACACGCTCCCTGGTACGAGCCGTGGTTGAGCTCGCTCTTCAGCTGCGTCAGAGCCGCCTGCTCCGCAGCTGAGCGCTATACTAAGTCGGTCTGCCCGGTTCTGATACCTGCCGCGGCACCGACAATATCGGCACCGTCGACTCCGGCCACGCAAGAGCCGTTGAGTCCAGTGCCTGAACGCTCCCCGGTGCGAGCCGTGGTTGAGCTCACTATTCCCTCCACGCCGGAAACATTTCCACAGCGAGGGAGTTGATGACAGTGACAGAGCTGCGATGCTTCAACCCCCGGCACCGCCGGTGCAGGTTATATTGTCTATTGGCGAGCCTGTCTTGCTCAGGCCACCCTGCGTCGGCACCACAGAGCGGCACCATTCACGATCGCGGTCCCACAGATGTTCTCGGTCCTGTCGCCAAGCCAGGTGCCGGCACTGCTCACGGTCCTGGCACCGTTCCCCATAGCGGTACCGGTCGTACCCGCGGCACCGATCAGCGTCCCGTTCCCCGACCTGGTACACTCGGTGCCGATCCAGCTCCCGGCACCGCTCCAGGCACTGGACTCCCGTAGCCACTCCCGGCGTCGAGCCTCGAGATCTCGGTCAGCCTCCCGGCACCGCTCCGGTTGCAGGTCCCATTCTCGCTCCCGGTACCAGTAGGCCTCACGGTACTGATCCCCGGTGCCGCGTCGAGCGCCATGAACTGGAGAGGGAGACTCTGCCCAGGGCTTTAACTTCTCCATGGCCATCCATTCAGATGTGCACACCAGAGTCTTCCAGGTGCCCAGGCCAGGACCCTGACCCCCATCAGTGGCTGCCCTGTACATCTTGGGCGTGCCATCAGGCCAAAGGCCTACCTGTGATCCCATCTCGCTCTGTTCCGTCAGAGCACTGGGTACCAGGGGCGACAGTTAGCCGTCCCCCTCCGACCGGTACAGAGGAAGTCTGGTTCTGCCACTGGATTCCCACATCCCACTGGATCAGGAGGTCGTCCAGGAGCGTGAGCCCACACAGGACCCACTTGTCCCCGGCCTTTCTTCTCCCTCCTCCCCAGATGAGGCGGTGACTCCTTGGGCCCTCCCCTAATCGGCCTGGGGGCCCATCAGGACCTCCCGAGACGGGTGGCACTCAATATGAATCTCCAAGTGGCCACTATCCCACCCGTAGGCATGGGAGTCGAATGCATGTGCATGGTATCCTCCAGGGGTGACGGGCACCTATATGTACGTCTTTCCCCCTGCTCCCTTGTCATCTAGTCCGTCAATGAGACGCAACGCCATGGCCTACAGGGACCGGCCCCTATGTCCAAGGGGGCTAGGCGAATGGACTTCCTGGGCCATAAGATGTACTCGGCAGGCGCCCTGCAACTTTGCGTAGCAAACCAGCAAGCCCTGCTTAGCTGTTACTATGGGCGGCGGTGGGAGAATTTACGGAGTCAGTTTCTCAGAACTCCCGTCAACAGTTTGACGCCCTCCTGGAAAAAGGGCCAAAAGTGGCGAGAGCTTCCCTCCGGGCCTTGTTGGATGTAGCGGACTCCACACCCATGACTCTGGCCTCGGGTGTTGCCACGAGGCGCATTTCATGGCTCCAGTTATCGAGCCTTCCCTCGCAGCTGCTGCACACTATACAGAACTTGTCCTTCAATGACAAAGGCCTGTTCTCAAAACTGACCCTAGGCTGCAAGGCCAAAGGACAGCAAGGTCACTATGCACTCCCTCTCGGCATGTACATGCCGATGTCTCACTGCTGACCTTTCCGCCAGCCTCACCGCCCTTACCCTGCGCCTGGACAACGACAGGGCTTTCCCAGCAGGCGACGCTGAGGCAATCGTAGGCGTTGGTCGGGACCACTAAAGGGCCAAAATCAGGGTCATCCCAACCACCAATCGAGCAAACCTATCCCTCCTCCTCCCTCTTAGGGACCCCTCTCACGAGCAATTCCTCTTGCAAGAGGTGCGGGCGCTCCTCACCATCGGAGCTATAGAGGAGGTTCCAAGGACGAAAGGGACAAAAGGTTCTAGCCCCAATAGTTCCTGATCCCCAAGGTGAAGGGAGGTCTCAGACCTATCCTAGACCTGCGGGAGCTCAACAAGTTATGATATACCTGGAGTTCCGCATGGTATCCATGGGGACCGTCATCCCATCCTTGGATCCCGGAGACTGGTATGCCGCCCTCGATATGAAGGGCGCGTATTTTCACGTCGCCATTTATCCTCCACACAGAAGGTACCTCTGGTTTGTGGCCAACCGTCATTTCCAGTTTACGGTCCTCCCGGTCGGCCTCTATACAGCCCCTGTGTATTCACGGTGTCTGGCTGTAGTCGCCGCCCTCTCCGCCACCGTCGGATACACGTTCTCCGTATCTGGACGATTGGCTCATTCCAGGGGCCACCGGGGCCCAGGTTGCCACTCGTGTGGGCGTCGACGAGGTCCTATTCCTGCGTTTAGGCCTGATGATCCATATAGAGGAATCCACCCTGATTCCCACACAGGGAATAGACTTAACTGAGGCCACCCTGGACTTCAGTATCGCACAGCCTGCTTACCTACGCCTTGATTTCACACGATGGTAACCATTGTACAAGGTCTATGGATCTTCCCGGCAACTTTGGCTTGAACTTGCCTAGGTTTTCTGGGCCACATGGCTGCCTGCACGTGTGTAACCGAACATGCCAGGCTTCGCCTCCATACACTTTAATCGTGACTCACCTCAGTGTACCACCCAGCCGGAGACAGCATGGTCATGGTCGCCTCGATCCCCCCGAGCATCCTAGGCTCCCTCGACTGGGGGTCGACGCCCTCCCTGACGTGTGCAGGGGTGCTGTTCGATCCACCTCACCCTCACCCTCAGTGTCCCTCATGATGGACGCCCCCATCTCTTGGCTGAGGTGCTCACTTGGGTCAGTTTCCCACTCCAGACCTTTGGTTGGCTCAACAGCTGCCGTTGCACATCAATGTCCGGGAGTTGAGAGCACTCTGCCTTGTGTACCAGGAGCTTCAGCAGCACCTACAAGGCTGTTGTGTCTTGGTGTTCACAGACAACACAACAGACACCAGTTGCATAAACAAGCACGGAGGAGCACGGTCCTCCTCTCTTTGCAGGGAGCTATCCAGCTCCGGGACTCCTGCACAGCTCAATCGACGGCCCTGGTAGCGTCCTTTCTCCTAGGGGTCCGGAACACTCTAGCGGATCGCCTCAGCAGTTCCTTCCTGTCTCTCAAGTGGTTGATTCCTCCGGATGTTATCCATTACGTTTCTGGAACTTCGCTCTCGCGGGAACAGAACGAGAGAGAAGTTCTGCTCATACCAAGGCCTCTCCCCGGGCTCGATCTTGGCTGCTTTTCTGATGCCGTGGACGAGCCATCTCCCGTCCGCTTTCCCACCGCTCCCGCTGGTTCGCAAGGTCCTAACACTCCGCAGGGACAGAGCGCATCTGATCATGATCGCTCCAGCGTGGTCCAGGCAGCACTGGTACACCGTGTTGCTAGACCTATCGGTAGCCAACCGATTCCCCTGCCTCTTTGCCCAGACCTCATAACGCTGGATCACGGCAAGCTTTACCACCTAGACCTGCAATCCCTGCACATCTCCGCATGCCTGCTGCAGGCCTAAACCGATCCGAGTTACGTTGTTCTGCCTCGGTTCTACAGGATTCTCCTGGGTGGTAGGAAGCCTTCCACTCGGTTAACGTATCCGCCCAACTGGCAGTCTTTCTCTTGCTGCTACGAAACACAATGTTTCCCCCACAGAGGTTCTGATCCATTTGCTCTTGGATTGCCTATGATGTTCAAACAGCAGCGCCTGGCGCAGTTCGTCATTAAGGGTGCACTTGGCAGCCGTCTCTACCTTCCTCCCAAGGGAGAGTGGCTGCTTCATATTCTCACACGCTGTGGTTTCTAGGTTCCTCAAGGGCTTGGGGCATTTATGCCCCCAGGTTCGCCGCCCCCACCAACTCCTGGGTCTTCAACCTGGTTATAAGCAGACTTATGCCTGCTCCATTCGAACCACTGACAACATGCTCGCTGAGATACCTGTCCTGAGGGACAGTTTTTTCCTTGTAGCCTTTGCATCGGCTGGACAAGTCTCCGAACTTCTGGCTCTCACAGTGGACCCATGGTACACTATGTTGCGTAAGGACAAGGGGCGGTTGTGACCACGTCCGGCCTTCCTCCCTAAGGTGCTGTTGACCTTTCATATCATCCGGGATATCTTCCTTCCGGTCTTCTTTCCGAAGCCCCATTCATCGCGAAGGGAGCACATTTGCCCTCCCTAGACGTCCGTAGGGTGCTCGCTTTTTATGTCAAGCGGACAAGCCTTTTTGTATGCCCCCAACTCTTCGTTGTATTGGCAGACCGGATGAAGGGCCTACCTGTCTCCTCCCAGAGCTTTCCATCTTGGGTGACGTCGTGCATTTGTGCCTCCTGTGACTTGGCCCATGTTCCGTCGAGCCACCTTACTGGTCGTTTCACCAGGGCTCAGGCTTCTTCTGCTGCCTTTCCGACTCACATACCCTTCCAGGGGCTATGTCATGCTACTACCTGGTCCTCTATCCGGACCTTTGCCTCTTTGGTCTAACTGTCCAGAGATGGTGCAGCCTTTGGCTTAGCAGTTTGCATTCTGCAACATCTCACTCCGACCCCACCGCCTACGTAAGGCTTGGGAATCACCTACATGGAATGGATATGAGCAATCACTCGAAGAAGAAAAGACGGTTACTCACCGTTGTAACTGTTGTTCTTCGAGATGTGTTGCTCATATCCATTCCAAACCCACCCTCCTTCCCCACTGTCGGAGTAGCTGGCAAGAAGGAACTGAGGAGTGGGTGGGTCGGCTGGTGTATATATCCGGTGCCATGGTGGCGCCACTCCAGGGGGCGCCCAGCCGACCCACTGAGTTGCTAGGGTAAAAGTCTTCCGACGAACGTGCACGCGGCGGGCACACACCTACATGGAATGGATATGAGCAACACATCTCGAAGAACAACAGTTACAACGGTGAGTAACCGTCTTTTAAACCATAACATACTACATTTCCAGGCTAACAGTACAATGTAAAGGTGAAATATGTGCAATGTGTCTCTGCTCTTTTCCTGAATGGTCTGCTACTTGAAAAGTTCACGTGTAGTGAATGGATAAGAAAATGATGAAAATGCATACTTACAGGAAGGAGAACTCATATAACAAGTCTGCGGGCTAAATCCATGACAGGGACCTTGCCTCAGCACTGCCACCCTAATGTATAGGTGCCATGAGCCCACTGGAATACACAACCCTGATTTCAGAGCTTGGGCTCCTTGTGCATTTCATGGGGAGAGTTATGTACCTAACAACAGGATTCAATAAGCGGGGAGCTGCCTAAACTATCCAGTAGGAAATGCAAAAGGGGACTTAGGTGCCTAAATTTGGGCTGGAGGGAGGGGCCCATCTCTCTTCAGCAGTCACAAGATTTAGGCACCGAAGCCAGGTCAGCCCTTTCTTGCAAAAAAAGAAAAAAGAAGAGCAGATGGTAGATGCCCTTATACCTGAGCAGTTAGGGCACTCACCTGAGATGCAGGACACCCATTTTTGAATCCCTACTCTTGAGCAGAGATTGCCCTACCCATCAGGCTGTAGGGTATTCTGTGATAGGATGCACTCAATCCGTCCTGTTGGAGCTGTTCCACTGTTTATTAAAATACTTAAATATAGACGCCCCCTGGGTTACACAAACCCGACTATGCAAATCCACAGTTACTGAAAAAGTTCCATAAGCTAGAAATAGGAGGGGGTTTTTTTGTTTGTTTGTTTGTTTGGGAGTTTTCTGCGTAATGGTCAGGTAGCAAAATTCGAGTTATGCAAGGTGCTCCAGAACAGAACGCTTGCGTGAGTCGGGGAGCGTCTGTATTCGTTAGGCCAGAGAGAAAATGACTCTATAAGCCAGTGATTAGGGCATGCACCTGGGAGACCTAAGTTCCAGTCCCTGCTCCAACACATATTTAAGTATTTTATACACAGTAGAAATGTAGGTGCTCAGGATTAGGCAGCATCTGAGCAGTGTTTTTGTGGATCTAAATTTGGCCCTAGGAAACTAAAGTGCCAGTTAGGCACCTAAGTCCCTTTTATGGGTCTAACCATAAGGTAGTAAAATACATTGTATCGTTTTGACAACAATTAGTGTAAGTATAGAAGGATGCAAAAATATGTGTTACAAATGTGTTTCTTAAACTTCAGGAAAAAATGTACTATATTATATTGTATTAATTGAGAATTAATATGTTATCCTGTAGTTAAAGACTATTTCATACTGAATACATATAACAGGACACAGTTAAAGATGTGCAAACTACCTGTGGCACTCCCTGACGTTTTAATGCAGAACCAAGCAATGTTTAGCATTCTGTTAATGTTCTTTTTTTGTGGAGACTATTTTTCCCCCCTTAAATCCATAGAAATTCAGCTACATATCACAAATTCTCCACAAAGATTATTTAGAAATGTATTACCTTATGCTAAATTAACTCATATACCATAATAGCATTTTTATTTGTGTATAAGAAGTTATGGATAGACTAGAGAAATTCTTTTGGCCTGAATAATTTGTTTAGGTCTCTGTTAAAAGTCAAAACCTTCCTTTTCAACTCAGTGGGACTATTTACATGTGTAATAGTTACTCGCATGTGCTTGGAGGATTAGACCCCATTGATCAGACAGTAAAGCAAGGTGCCTTCTACCTAATTCTAATGCGATAGAAGTTAGATACTGTACCATTGTGCATTGTGAAAGCAGTGGGGGATAATCTCAGTGCATTGAATACTATTCCTGCTTGTAAACAGGTTCTAAATATAATGTTGCAAAATCTGTGTGAACTTCTTCTGAAAGTTTAATGGCTGCCATGTTTTCCTGTGTGACAGCTGCCATGCTGGTGGACATCATGAACTGAACCAGGGGCGAAACAGCTAAAACTACAGGTCTTTACAGCTTGTGCTAATGAACTGTGCCCTAGCTGGGTGCTATAACAGACCCACATCCTCTATGGATCAGCACAGAGGGAGGCATAGAACACACACTAACCAGTGGGTTACATACTTCCTTGGGCAGGTCATTCCAAGCTAGGGTGACCAGATGTCTCAATTGTATAGGGACAGTTACTATGTTGGGGTCTTATATAGGCTACTATTACCCCCCACCCCAGTCCCGATTTTTCACACTTGCTGTCTGGTCACCCTATCCCAAGTATATGAGGCCCACAGCAGGTCATATCCTGGACAACCTCCCCATATGTGATGGCCACAGGGCACTTTGACCAGCACTAGGGATTGAAGCAGGGTCCTCTGGGTCTGAAAGTGTGAGTTTTCACAGCTTGAGCTAGTTTCACCATGACACTCACTGCTCTGCACTGCTCCAGTGTCACAAAGCAGCTGTAAACCCAGTTTATTTGACCATGTGGTGTGCACATATATATAATGTTGTAAATCTAAATCAAACACAGATATTTTTCCTTCCAAATGTTTCTTCATTAAATTCATAGAAGCCCTGGGCTCCTCTTTAGACAATATAGGCCATTATTGTTCTTCCAGCACAGAACTCTGGCTTTAGTTGTGCTCTTTAAGCATTTATAGCTTGAGTATACCCTGAACACACAGTCTCATTCTCTGCACAGATTGTGGGTAGGGTTTGAATTTGCTTCTGTTTTTACACTGTACTTGATAGGAAGAGCTCTGGTGAGTTCATATCTGTGAAAAATGTGTCTCATTGGTAGGGCTATGATTTTGGATACAGAAATTGTGAATTATAATAAACTCCATGAAATATTTGGTTAGGCCCCCCCAGACTGAGTGGCCTTGCCCCCAAACTGAATGGTGTGTCCCTTCAGAGGGATGGATGGGCCAAACATAAGTGGCTCCACAACCTCATGGACCTGATTGCAACACCCAGAGTTGGGAGCCAGACCTAGCCCCACTGAACAGAAGCTGCCACTGGGGATGAGTGTGGGGTGGGCTTACTCTTCAACCCACCGGCTCTCCTGGACCTGATCTTTGAACACCCTCCCCATACTCTTGTGCATGCTGATGTAGCGAAAATTCCATTGGTTGGTGACCTTTCTGTGACTTACTGTGTTTTCTTGCACCTCTGCCCCAAAATTTACTAAACATTTCCATTCTGAAATCGTAGCCTTACTCCTTACCTGCAATAACTGCCTGCTACTACTAAGTACAGGTGGTGTAAAAGAGTACTTTCTTCACTGACATTTTTTCCTCCTAGGCCAGCCCTCCTCCTTCCTCACAGTGGACTCATCCTTTCAGCCCTTCTCCCACTGAGTTCCCATTCCAGAGCCCTGGATCTTCTTTCCCATATAAGCAATTCATCTCAGCCAAGCAGGCGCTGGCCAACAGTAATGGAGATTATTGGAAATGTGCTCTCCGCAACTCTGCCTCTGATTCGGTACTTTTTATAGGCCCCCGCTG
This sequence comes from Mauremys mutica, assembly GCF_020497125.1. Taxonomy (NCBI): domain Eukaryota; kingdom Metazoa; phylum Chordata; order Testudines; family Geoemydidae; genus Mauremys; species Mauremys mutica. Next base: position 36,803,742 of record NC_059073.1, on the reverse strand, counting down.
AGCTTGAGGACTGGATCTCAATTATATTGCCTTGATATGCTCCTGTGATCAGAGAAAAGTGAACATACTCCTGAGCTTTTTGATTTCTCCAGCCCCTACTGAATATCCTTGTGTAGAACATTGGACCCCAATGCTTATTGATTTATGGGGAACAACATGTTTTTTCCAAGTGGAAATTGCTATTTCTAAAACTGGAATGGGTTAGTTTGGCATTTCAGGGAGAGCCTGATCTATTTTTATTCTTCCCCTACTCTCGCCTTCCCTTTATTAATTGGAGGGCTCTCTGCTTCATAGCTGAAATTCTGAATCCAGGCTGAACTCAATATGGAAAATGAGCCAGTTCATGGCATAGCTGATCACTTTGGGAACCTCTTATAGCAATTTGTTGGAAAGAGATTTTGAATTGATTTAAGCATTACCTGAGTGATCCATATGGGTGAATACTTACAGAACATTTTCACCAGAGGAAAATGAGTTGTTCACATGATGTTTATATTCTCCATGTGATTGCTTTTCATGGTATACTGCATGAGGGGAAAGCAGTTACTCTAACTTGGTGTGTATTATTTATCTTTTCCATAGGAGTGAAAATGGAAGAATTTCTCCCACCTGGTGCTAGTCTGAAATGCACAGTTTGTAACTACACTGCAGACTCAGTGATTAACTTTCATCAGCACCTGTTTTCACATCTCACTCAAGCTGCCTTTAGATGCAATCACTGCCATTTTGGCTTCCAAACTCAGAGGGAGCTACTGCAGCACCAAGATCTACATGTCTCTGGCAACAAACTGCAGAGAGAAAGTGACATTGAGCACTCTCCGGGTGGTACTGATGAAGCTTTACAGCCAGCAACAGACCTTTTGAACAGAAATGAAGTTCCCCAGAGTCAAAAGACCATGCAGACTAAGGATGCAAGTTCAGACACTGAGCTTGACAAATGTGAAAAAAAGACTTCACTTTTCCTGCCAGCCCAGAGGCCAGAAACACAGCCTGCAACAAATAAACAAAGTTTTTCATACACTAAAATAAAATCTGAACCATCTAGCCCGAGACTTGCCTCCTCCCCAGTTCAGCCTAATATTGGCCCTTCTTTCTCTATGGGACCTTTTCTCTCTCAGTTTGCTTTTCCCCAGGACATCACAGTCGTTCCTCAGGCTTCAGAGATCTTAGCCAAAATGTCTGAACTGGTCCATCGAAGACTGAGGCATGGCAGTAGTAGTTATCCTCCTGTAATTTACAGTCCATTGATGCCAAAAGGGGCTACTTGCTTTGAGTGTAACATAACATTCAACAATTTGGACAACTACTTGGTACATAAAAAGCATTACTGCAGCAGCCGATGGCAGCAGATGGCAAAGTCACCAGATTTTTCCAGCATTTCTGAAAAAATACCTGAGGCTGTAAGTCCCAATAATGGCCAAAGTTCTATAAACATTCTGAATACTGCTCCTCACACTTCCGATGCAGAGAATCAACTTCTTCAGACGTCTTGCATCAACTCCTCCACTGTCTTAGATTTGATTGGGCCAAACAGTAAAGGTCATGAAAAAGACTTTTCGGCACAGACTAAGAAGCTCTCAGCTGCAACCAGCAATGATGAGAAAATGAATGGAAAACCTGCTGATGTGAAGAACCCCAATGCTCCTTTAGTAGAAGGAGAAAGTGACCCCAACAAAACCACATGTGAAGCTTGCAATATTACTTTCAGCAGACATGAAACATACATGGTCCACAAACAGTATTATTGTGCCACACGCCATGATCCTCCACTGAAGAGATCTGCTTCCAGCAAACTGCCTGCTATGCAGAGAACAATGCGTACACGTAAACGAAGAAAGATGTATGAGATGTGCCTACCAGAGCAGGAGCAAAGGCCACAGCTGGTTCAACAACGGTTTCTTGAAGTGGCTAATCTTGGCAACCCTTGCACATCCACTCAAGAATCAACAGAAGGTCTTGGAGAATGTTACCATCCTCGGTGTGATATCTTTCCAGGAATAGTCTCAAAGCATCTAGAAACTTCATTGTCTATTAACAAATGTATTCCAGTTTCAAAGTGTGACACTCCACACTCCACAGTTTCTTGCTTGGAGATGGATGTACCCATAGATCTCAGCAAAAAATGTTTATCACAGTCAGACAGGACATCCACCTCTCCAAAAAGGCTGCTAGACTACCATGAGTGCACAGTTTGCAAGATCAGTTTTAACAAGGTAGAGAACTATCTTGCCCATAAGCAAAATTTTTGCCCTGTCACTGCACATCAGCGTAATGACATGGGACAGCTTGAGAGCAAAGTATTTCAAAACCCAGAAAGTGAACGAAACAGCCCTGATGTCAGTTATGAAAGAAGCATAATCAAATGCGAGAAAAATGGAAACTCAAAACAATCTTCTCCCAATGGAAACTTGTTTTCTGCACACTTAGCAACTCTTCAAGGACTTAAAGTCTTTAGTGAAGCAGCCCAGCTTATTGCCACAAAAGAAGAAAACAAACATTTGTTTCTTCCACAATGCCTTTACCCTGGAGCAATAAAGAAAGCTAAAGGAGCAGATCAGCTTTCTCCATATTATGGAATAAAGCCAAGCGATTACATTTCTGGTTCTCTTGTCATTCATAACACTGATTTAGATCAAAGCACAAATACAGAAGGTGAATCTCCTAAAGACCAGATACCTTCAAACGGGTGTGCTGTGCAGAAGAAAGAGTCTCTTCCATTATTGCCAAAAAACAGAGGCATGGTAATAGTTAACGGTGGACTAAAACAGGAAGAAAGGCCTGCAACAAACCAACAACAAGAGAACATTTCCCAGAATCCTCAACATGAAGATGGGCACAAGTCTCCCTCTTGGATTTCTGAGAATCCGTTAGCTGCAAACGAAAATGTCTCTCCAGCTATTCCTACACCGGAGGAACAGTTGTCTAGTATAGCAAAAGGTGTGAATGGTTCCACCCAAGCCCCAACCAGTGGGAAATATTGCCGACTGTGTGACATCCAGTTCAACAACCTTTCAAACTTTATAACTCACAAGAAGTTTTATTGCTCATCACATGCAGCAGAACATGTCAAATGAAACAATCGGTCACCTTTGGTACCTGTGTTTAGTATATTGTTCCATACAGTCTAAAGAAAGCTGTTTGAATTACATCTGGACAATCAGGAGATAATTCATTATTGCTGAGTTGAAGACTTCAAGGTGTAATTTCATTACAGTCCATTAGTAAAGTGTATTATTGGTGCCATTTTCAAAAATATTAATTTATTTTACCAGCAGTATTCATAGCTGTAGTTATGTTATTTTTTATTTAAAAACTTTATATTAAAGTCATTTGTAATGTTATTGTATAGTTATTGTGTAGCACATATGGTTTGCACTGTATAGTAGATTTTAAAGAAAATAGTCACAAACAATACAGAAAAGCATTTTAGAAATAGCTTCAAAAGCACTTGTGTATCCTGATTTTTTTCTTATATGCTGTTGCAGATATATGTATATGCTAAAATATAACTTGCAAAAAAGTTTCAACTATGCTGTAAAGTTCGCCTTAAAATTTCAATTTTTTGAACTATTGGGCTCAGTTTGCACTTTATATTTTAGCAGATACAGTACCTTAGTCATTAGGCTTTGCATTTGTATGTAGCAGTATGTTTCTGTCCACTTTCTTAATCTGAAACGTACGTTAAATGAAGATGGCAATTTTTTTCTTGTATAGTACTTGTATTTTCTTTCGCTGATGCATCTCTGTCTCAATTTTTAAAACTTTGCTGTTAAATGCAATACTTTATAAGAATGAACAAAATTACTGGAAGCAGTATTGTAAGTAATGAAGTCATATCAATCAGTTTTATCTTTTGAAAGGCACAGTCTAAAATGAAACCCTAAACTCAATGCTGCAAGTATGAATCTAATTCATATATAAGATATATTTAAATATAAGCGTAGCAATACTGCAACTGGTGATCACAAAGATAATGTTCTACTTCTGATAGAAATAATTTCTCAACAAATGTTGTTACTATGCATGTATATGGATGGAATAAAATTCCAGATCATTGGAGATGTTTGGCAGTAATTTTTTTTTTGTTTTGTTTTGCTCTATTTGAAAAGGGTGTAGATATCAAAAAATTTAAGTGAGCAGTTGGGGACAGGCTAACATCATACACTCTGCACTTGAAGTAAATATCACTGACAACAATTTAAAAGGAGAAAATGAGCAGGTTGAGGCCTGTTGTAGGCAGTATATTTCTTTAATTGGAATCAAGGAAGACATACTTCATTGAAGAACAAAGGCTGTATGTCAACTGCTGAAGCCAGTGGAACTACGCTGGTTTACACCAGCTGAGGATATTACCCTGTATCTTTTAATCTCACCAGTGAACTTTAAAAAACAAAAGAGCAGTATTTTTCAACTGAATAGTAATTGGCTTTATAGTGGCTAATCTTTTATTTTAAAAATATGTATAAGCTAGATTAATAAATAATACATGCTAATCAAGAGTTGACATATGCTATTAAATATCAAAGGGGTGAAGAAAGAGTTAATATCCTGAGTTCCCAACCATACAGTCTCCTACTCACTGTTTCAGACAGATTTAGTGTGAAAAAAAAATGAACTATTGGTGCATTTTTTAAACTTATAAATGTGTAACACCTTCACATGAACAAATCAAATAAACAATTTTAGTTAGTTCAGTTTAGTTCCCTCATCAGCTAAGTACAAACACCTAGTCAAACACAAAAAGGAATGATATTTACACTGAATAGCTATGTAGAATCTGAAAACATTTTATTTTTTAATTGCTGAGATTTCTTCGTTTCTGAACAACATGAGGAATAAAAGTAATAGGTCCAAATTTTGTAAAAAGGATGTGATTTGTTTGCATATTCAAGATATGAATATAAAATGCCCAATACACACCTGCATGTCTGGCTTGTGCACATTCACAAAGCACCAATCTGGGCTGCATCTTGAGCATATGCAATTTTCAAAACGAAGGCTCAAGAATTTTACAATCTGTATTTATGCTAATTTCAGCACCCTTCCTCATTTCAGCTTTATGCACAAAGATTGTATTACTGGAGGTTAACCCTTTTGTTTTAGGTAAAGAGAACTGGTGACCTCAGTCAGCATTTTATGGGCCACATCTCATCACATTATACTGGTGTCATTTCAAAGTAACTCTGTTGACTTAAGCAGTAGCACGCTAGATTTACACATATGCAGCTGAAATAAAATGAATTTTCATATTAAGCCTGAACTATGCCATTTCTTTCTATTCTACCATACACATTTTTTAAGAGGCAAAACAATTACACACGGTACTTTTAAAACTGAAGATGGGTTAACCTGGAGTGAATCCTTTCACAAAAATTAACATAAACCATAGCTATGGTGACCTAGAATTTCTAAATGATTCCGTATTTCACTGTATGTCACCGTATTATTTAGAAATAATACACTCATAAAGTAAAGATTGGTAGTGCTGCCCCAAAACAGGCAGAATTTAACGTCATTACCCATTTGGGACTGCCCTGTTAGAATGAGGAATCAACTTTGAGGGCCCAGCTGCCATACCTGTTTGTGTAAGACTGAAATGGTGCTCCTGCTAATACTATGGATGGGGCTTTGGAAAAGTTCATTTTTATTTTTAAGGCTATTTCAGGCTGTGTGCTGGAAAAATTCCTGTTCAAATTGCTGGGCATTTCCCCTACTTAAAGGTGATAAAGGCAATGGGGCTGGTTCTCCACTTACCTACATGAGTTTTACAGAGATGTAACTCCATTGACTTCAATGAAGTAACAATGGTAGAGTGAGAGGAGAACCACACCCTTGCTATGTTCCTTATATTCATTTACTACACCTACAGAATGCCAAATTGGTGTGATTAGGCTACTTTACAATGACTAGGAAGGTAGTAAGAAGGAATCACTTAACATTCATTTTATTTCCTATTTATTTTTCATATATAACTGTGCCCATTGCGAGTCTAAGTAACCCCATGTTCCAATTACTTTACCTTCCTTTTTCGCTTCCCATTCCCTCTATTTCTTTGTTAAACTCATTTGTTATGTTTTATCTTAAACAAGATTGTAAGCAGGGTGTGTCTGTTATTATCTCTTGTAAAGCATTTAGCACAGCTGAGCCCTGATCTTGACTAGGGCCGCTACTCACCACAGTAATATCAATAACAAATAATAATTAAAAGTAATATGCCACTTATACCGGTTTTCTGACCAACTAATAACTTTCACCACCTGGGAATTCTGCCCATGGAGTTTTTCAGTGTGTTACTACAGCTGCTCAAACTATCTTAAAAATCATTTATTTGTTGTGGTTGGGCCTTTTTTCTAAATGTGGAATTTTATATATTTTTTCATTATCTGTCTAAAAACTCAACAACAGAAAAAAAAGCGAACTCCATAGTGAGCACTCCTGTAAAGCGGTGAGTCTCAACCAGGGGTCTGGGGCAGGCCACGAGCACGTTTCAGGGCATCCACCAAGCAGGGCCAGTGTTACTTGCTGGAGCCCAGGGCAGAAAGCTGAAGCCCCACCTCATGGGGCTGAAGCCCAGGGCCCTGAGCCCCGCCAGATGAGCCTGAAGCCAATGCCTGAGCAACTTGCCTTCACGGAGGGCCCCTGTGGCATGGGGCCTCTGGCAGTTGCCCTATTTACTACCCCCTAATGCCAGCCCTGGCTTTTATATGCAGAAAAACAGTTGTTGTGGCACAGGTCGGCCATAGAGTTTTTACAGCATGTTGCAGGGCAGGAGGGGGCTCAGAAAGAAAGAGGTTGAGAACCCCTGCACTAAAGTATAAAATACTTGGAATTCACCATGTGATTGGTCACCTCAATTAGACAGTATGGTTCCCAAGCTATTATCCCAGGCAGTGCCTGAGGAAATGATTAGGGTTATTGAGAGAGCAAGTGGAACACACATTAGGGATAGAACCACAGTAGAAAATAATCAGGCCCAGGAAAATATAAGGCATTTAAAATATTTTCTCATACAAGAAAAAAGGACTGGCTATACAAGTAGGCCCATATCTTGAATACTGCATGCAGATGTGGTCGCCCCATCTCAAAAAAGATATATTCAAATTGGAAAAGGTTCAGAAAAGGACAACAAACTGATTAATGGTATGGAATGGCTGCCACATGAGGAGAGATTAATAAGAGTGGGACTTTTCAGTTTGGAAAAGAGGCGACTTAAGATGGGATATGATAGAGGTCTATAAAATCATGACTGGTGTGGAGAAAGTAAATAAGGAAGTGTTATTTACTCCTTCTCATAACACAAGAACTAGGGGTCACTAAATGAAATTAATAGGCAGCAGGTTTAAAACAAACAAAAGGAAGTATTTTTTCACACAGTGCACAGCCAACCTATGGAACTCCTTGCCAGGGGATGTTGTGAATGCCAAGACTATAACAAGGTTCAAAAAAGAACTAGATAAATTCATGGAGGATTGGTCCTTCGATGACTTTTAGCCAGGATGGGTTGGAATGGTGTCTCTAGCCTCTGTTTGCCAGAAGCTGGGAATGGGCAACAGGGGATTGAACACTTGATGATTACCTGTTCTGTTCATTCCCTCTGAAACACCTGGCATTGGCCACTGTCGGAAGACAGGATACTGGGCTAAATGGACCTTTGGTCTGACCCAGTATGTAGGCGTCATACTTAAGAAGAGCTGGTTCCTTACTGACTGAGGAAACGGAAAAGATAAAAACCTGATATATTTTCTGTCAGGCTTTGGATTCAGTTTTTGATCACATTGAGAACAAGTAATTGTGTGTGAATGTATATGTGTACAGTCCTAATTGTGATGTTTGTAGCCAGATCTTAGACTGGCTCAGCAAGCACTGTAAATGCGAAAAGAAGTCTGGCTCATTTCATTGCCCAAGTTCTACAACTCTGGTTTGGGGGGTTTGCTCTGAAATTCCTGTATATATACCACAATACACATAATTTTATATGTTTATCACACACAGATTGAATCCATTGGCTTCCATTTTATGTCACAACATTTTACAACATGTGTAATCCCAGCCACATAGGGCATTGTCACATAATTTTGTCTGTTTTCTGTGTATTAACAGTGTTAATATCAGGGATCTTGTGACATTGTTCCACTGCCATAAAATGCACTTATATTCATAAAATCATAATAAACAAACATACTCACTAAGCGTCTAAGTTATTGAATTTACTAGTCTTCCAGTTCTCTTGCCTATCACACAATCCACACTACTTTAGTGTCAAGTATCAGAAGGGTAGCCTTGTTAGTCTGGCTCTGTAAAAGCGGCAAAGAGTCCTGTGGCACCTAGTAGACTAACAAACGTATTGGAGCATGAGCTTTGGTGGGTGAATACATGCATCCGATGAGTGGGTATTCACTCATGAAAGCTCATGCTCCAATACATTTGTCAGTCTATAAGGTGCTACAGAAATCTTTACTACTTTAGTGGTCTCTTGTGATGCTTCCTCCAAAGTATGAAGACTGTTATCATACTCTGTGCTGAGTTAAGTGACTCATTAGTCCCTACACAAGGCATTCCATGCAAAGGGAGGAGGAGAAACTAAAAAAAAAAAAAAGAAGACGATGAAGAATGAAATGGGAGGACTGTATGGAGGTCAATGCCAGCAGCATTGGTAGAGCTCAGATATTGGAGTGGAGATATGCTAAGAAAGATGTTGAAGATGTAGACTTGGGTGCAGAGAGAGAGAGTGTGTGTGGGCTGGGTGACCAGACATGCACCAGCTCTTCAGGACAGGGACCATGTTTTTGTTATGTTTTTATATACCACCTAACACAATGGGGTAGTAATCCGTGACTGGGGTTTATATGTGCTTCTGCAATACAAATAGTAACTATGCTAGCGCACACACAAATAAAGGTTTTTTTTCATGCATATTGACATTTGCCCTTCTTCCAAGCATTTTGGTGGAAAAGTGAAAAAAGAAAAGGTACAAATATGATTTGTACAAATCACAATTCAGAATCCACAAACATTTTTGAAAATAATTTTTCCAATAATTTGTCCAACTCTATTACACTAAAAATAGTGACCCCTTCTGCCCAAGGCCACTCCCCTTTCATGCCCCCTCCCACCTGCTGAAGCCCAGAGCCCCCTCACCGTGGCCGCGGTGCCCCCAGCCCTGGAGCACCAGGAGGGCGGGCGGTCTGGTCGCAGCCTCCCAGCCCCAGAGTGCCGGAAGGGCGGGTGGCGCAGCCCAGGCCAAGGCCACCACATAGGGGGAGCGGCAGAGGAGTTCTAGGGGGGTGGAGCGTGGGCAGGGCCATGCCTGGCTGTTTGGGGAGGCACAGCCTTCCCCAGCCTATGATACCCACCGCCAATGTCAGAAGCACTGTTCATGTGGAAACCACAGTCCTCAATCTAATCATGACAAAAAAGCTTTCCTACTCCCATTCCTCCTCTGAAGCTTGAGTCACAAGGGCAATAAATGTAGAAGCCGGGCTGTGAAATGGTAGATCTTCAAGCGTAGTCAGCCATAGTAGATTGTCCCTGGATGGTTTGGTTGGTTCAATTAACTTGGGAGGATTCACCTTCACTTCATTTTCACTTTCTTTTTGAGTAAGACTTGTTAAACCCCTGGCAACTAGACTATATGGGGAAAATACCATTGGGCTGATTATGTTGGCATTTTTGCCTGAGGGAGCAAGAATGACAGTCTCTTTTTGTGCTTTAACATTTTCGATATGCTGTTAATGCTGATGATGCTACTTCTCCTGCACCCTCTCCCCCGCACCCTGAGATATAATTGTGGACTCTAATAAAAGACCCGTAGGCTCAACAACTGATCAAAGACGAAAATGACTTAGCGAGAAGCTGCCTCATTCCATGATTGAGGGTCCCATACTGAGGGTAAACATGCAAAGGGCGAGATGCACGTGGGTTCGCTGCCACCATTTTTCAAGCCAACAAAATTTTAAAAAAAAACCTGTCTTTGAACAAAAAGAACAGTTTGGGAGAAACTTTTAAATCCCTTTTGACAGCACATCTTCAAACTACTTTCTGAGCTAAAGGAAGAAGAAACTGGATGTGGCTTAGTGCATGAAAACTGCTCTGAAGCTCAGTTTTCCCATAGGGAACAAAAAAAATTGTTGATTTGGCACAGTTGGACGTGTGGGTCAGAGTTTAAAAGGTATTTGAGAAGGTGCATCATTTGCTATAACACAAAGGGGCAGCGGCCCCCTCCCCCACCTAGGTTTGGCCTCCTGCTAGACTTTTTACAGGTCTATGTGCTCCGTAATTGCTTTCACTTTTGGTCTCCCCTTCCCCTCCGACTTTGCGGGCTATAATATACTCACATATAATGCTCTGTATGCTGACGCTAATTCCCTCCTCGCCCCACACTGCATTTTTCTGAAATGATGCCCCCGTATTTAGGTGCCTAAAAGTGAAAATAGGAGTCAAGAGCGATTTTCAAAAATACCCAGCAACCTAATTCCATTGCTTTATAAAGACCTTTGAAAAATCTGGCACCAAGTACAAACACAGAGAGAAGAAGAAAATGGTGATACTGTGACCCTGCGAGTCCCTCAGTGCCCATTGCCAAAGGACTCATTCTCAGTAATAGCAATGCCTGCTAGGGCTGCCACAGTCACTACCCCTAACACATTGCTGGACCCTGGTTTGGCTAAAAATCAGAAAACTCTGAGGGTGAGAAAATTGCCTTAGCCAAATGACTGTAGCTTGCTAAAGCTATGGTTTGGCTCTTAGAAGCATGTTATACTTTTATTTTATTTGTCATCATATCTGTTTCCACTAGCTTTATTCAATATCACTTAATGCTCTGTTCTTTCTTAATAAACAGCCTGGCTTTTTGCACAAAGTCACCTCAGTGCTGTAATATTAAAGTGTGACCCCTCAGCTGCTCAGCAGGCCGGTGTGTAATATGTCTCTTTGGAGCCTGTGACCTTGGTAATTTCTGTATAGGTCCAGTGACAGGGGCTGGATACTGCAGAGGAAGGCTGGAGGAGGAGGGTTGGGGATTGACGTTCACCTGACGTGAACCTGCAAGGCAAAATAAAGACTGAGAACATTGTTTAGGATGTTAACAGATGGGAGCGCCAGGGAGCTGACACACAGTTTAGCTCCAGTAAGATTCTCTTTCACTGAGGAAGGGATAATAAGCTGATTCAAAGTCCTGAACACCCCAAGATCATCACAGTGAGGCTTGCTGGTTGGGTGAGGTTCTCACTTCAAGCTCTTTTATGGGCTCTTATATGATCTGAATCTGCAATCCTTACACTAAGCATTACTTATTTAGAAAAGTTCTTCAATTAAATGGGACTAGTTGTGTCCTCTTCATGACACTCAGCATAAGTAAGGGCTGCCTAGTGAGGTCCATTCTGATCTTAGAGTCGTCTCTGGTTTGTAATAGAAAGCTAACTGGGGAAAGAGATTAGTGAAAAGTACCCCTGTGTAACTTATCAGGAGAACCAATGGTCTTCTTGCATTAGGGAGGATTATATTTTCATTTTTACTAGTAGGACACTTACCAGTAGGGGAAAAAAGGTCAGCTGCTCTCGTATGTTTGTGTGTGCAATCAGGGGTGCTACAACTATAAAACGAATGCAAAAGACCTACTAAGTCAAATAATCTGCCAATAATTGCTCCCTAGATATGCATACTGTATGCCATTGTTTAAAAAACATGCTAATCACAGTTCTGCTCATCTTGTCCTATAGAAACTGTTCCTTCTCATAAAGATCACTGTTCTAAAAACAGTAGTGGATGAAGACATCTGGGAATGCTGAATATACTGTAGACCCCCTTGGTCACTGGTTTAAAGCCACCCCCATGCTGGAATCACTGGAGAGTTGTTACTGGTTTGGTGGGGAAAGGGGCTGGTGGTCTCAGCTGACCACCTAAGAGACAGCATCACACTTGACGCACAAATTAGCACTCTTTTTGGAAGCTTTAGCACAGAGTTGAGATCGAAATGACTTAACTAGATGGCTGCTCTAATGGTAGTTACTCCAGAACAGGGTTAAAGCATATTTCAAGGTAGAGTGCATGGTGCTTTCCCACCCCACATAAGGGCAAGGCACAGTGACTGCTTCCTCTTAGTGTCTCTAGTGATGCAAGTCACCCCAAAAGGCCCTGGGCCCACTTGACCTCCACACCTGCTCATGGAGCTGACTGAAACCACTGGGAGGAGCTGGCTCACCACCTAAGGGGATGGTGGAGAAGGTGCATTTCCCCCGCAGCAGAATGGACAGACCATTGGCATAGTTGGGGGGAAGGCAGAGGAGGCTGGCAGATTCTATCTCTTCAGTGCAGTGTCATAGATTCTTGTCTAAGGTGGGAGGGGCTGGTGAGACTGGGGCATACGTAGCTCCTGACAGAACTCCTTTCTTCACTAAATGTATGGAACAGCCCTGAGATCAGAGAATACTCACAGGCTGCCTTTTCCGTCCTCTCAGGGCAAAGCGCCACCCCCACTACAAGAGCTGGGGGATGGTCCAAAGTGGGAAAAAGCTGAGGCAGCAGGCATGGGTAGCTGGCCAGACTGTGACTACCAGGAGGCAGCAGGCAGGAGCCTCTGATTGAGGAGCAAGGGGGTTGGGGGTAAAAGAGTAAGTAGGAGGCATGTGACTGGGGAGGAGCAAAAGGGATTGGCAGAAGGAGCCAGAGATCTGGGAAGGGGGTGAAAAGAAGCAGAATGGAGGGAGGCTGCCTGTTCTTTTCTGGAGGAGGAAGGGAACACTGGTGAGTACAGCAGGGGAGAGGGGAAGAGTCCCAGATTTGTAGGTTGATTGATTTTATTACAAAGATCAGAAGTGTGTGTGTGTGTGTGTGTGTGAGAGAGAGAGAGAGAGAGAGAGAGAGAGAGAGAGAGGGGCGGGGAGATGGGAGGATAAAACAATTGTTTTTGGATGGGGAGAGGTAAGTGAGTCTAATTGTCAGCTTCACCATTTATTTTGGGTGCCAGCAGCCACAGCATCCTAGTTATCTTCTAATTCTCCAAAGCCATGGAAGTCCAGGGAGGACTCACAAAAACATGACTGCTGTTTCTGGCTTTAGATTTGAGCACTAATGTTTCCCACTTGTGGCTCTTCTGTACCATTTTTATTTTAAAATCCAGTCAGGGTAAAATTTTGCCCTTAGATATACCTTCACTTGCCATGAATGGGAGACACATACAAGTATATAAAGGCAGACAGAATTGGGTCCTCATTGATTATTATATTGCTACTGTAAAGTGCTCTGATACAGAGGTCACAATTAAAAAGTCAACAGACCTAATTCTCCCCTCAGGCCGCTCAAAATCAGAAGTGACGTCAAGAAAATCAATTCAGTTACACCTGTGCAAAACCAATGTGAAACCAGGATCAGGCCCAATATTTGCCACCTAATTTCACCCGCCTGTTTCTTATTATAACGTGTGTCTGAAAGCTGCGGTAACTGAGGCCTAGATCCTCAAAGGTATTCAGGGGCCTAGCTCCCATTAAAATCAATGGGACCTAGGCCCCTGACGATCTTCAAGAATCTGGGCATCAGACACTGCAGTGCGGTCGGTATGTGCAAACATAAGCACCGACTCCTTGGGTGGTCCAGACTGGAGCACCCGTGGGGAAAAGTTAGTGGGTGCTCAACACCCCCGGCAGCCAGCTCCCCCCATCCCTTCCAGTGTCTCCGGCCCTCTGTGGTCAGCTGTTCCGCAATGTGCAGGAGGCACTGGGGGAGGAGTAGGTACGGGGTGCACTCAGGGGAGGGGGTGTAACTGGTCAGGAAGCGATGGGGTGAGGGTGGAGCGGGGCTTGGAAGAGGTGGGGTGAGGACTTGGGAGACGGGGTGGGTGGAGGTGGGGCGGGGGTGGGGATTTGGGGAAGGGGTTGGGTGGGGGCAGAGCCTGGAGCAGAGTGAGGGGTTGAGTACCCCTAGGGCCTGGAGGAAGCCAGCATCTGTGTTTGCAAATTCAGAGTTTTTTTATGGTGATCACTGTAGGTTTCTCAGTAGCCTTTTCTCACATACTGTGGGTCAGAACTTCCCCCTCCAGCTTCTCTGCATTGCCCTAATGGGGAAAAAACCCTGGTCATCCTACTCACCTCTTCCCAACTCCCAGTGCAAGGAGGTATGTTCACTACCAAGTGTGCATGGCCAGAGCACTACTGAGTTCTGCCAATCATCAGCTACCAGAGTTGCCCCTTAGGGTCTGAACAATCTGGGGCAATTTAGAGCAGCAGAAAGGCAATAATTTCTACATTTTAATTATATTTTTGAGTAGCTTAATAAACTATATAGTAGCTTATTCCTTAGAATTGACCACTAAGGTACACAAGATTAATCGGAAATCAGACTGATGAATCTGTGAATGGTCATGTGCTATAGTAAATGTGGGACCCTAACTTCAAGCCTTATTAACATGACTAAACCTTACCTATACAATTAGTACCACTGAAGCAAACAGGAGCATTTGAATTACATAAGGCTTCACAGGCACAGATCCATCAGCTGCAACAGCAGGAATGGAAGCTCATTAACAAGTTTGAAACGCTTTGTTTGAGCAACTACACTAAATCTATCAGCAAGTGAGAATGATCTGTAACTTCTAAAAATATCAAATGCAATCAACATGCTTTGTTTAAAATGTTTTATGAATCCCTCGCCTTTTTATAGAGAGACAGTATTTTCTTGGTGTTTAGTATTGATTGGGTGATTTTTAGATGAAGTGGGCAAATCCATCAAAATAAAAAGCTTTCAAAAAGGACACCATGCACTTTTACCATATAAGTTTATGTATCAAAATGTTATTTTAATTTAATATAGATCAACTGTATCACTAGAACACGTTCAGAAATCACAGCACCACATTGAACCTAATATTTTAATTAGACGAATTTTGAAATAATTTTGTTATAATTATTTATTTTATTCTTTTTATGTTAATTAACCTTTGTATTGTGATCGCACATAGAGGCCAGCCAGGTCAGGGACCCTTCATACTAAGTGCAGTACAAATATATAGAAAATGACTTGCTCTTTGCCCATATAAGTAACATGCTCAGTTTCTTTTTGAGTCAGCTCTACCAAAATATAGTGCAATTTATGTTATTAGCACTCAAATTGGAAGACAGAGGTTATATGAGTACGAATCAATGTAAATTATTCAACTTGTAGGCATACATGAAATGACTTCATGGTACTGAGTATGTACCTAGCTGCCACTAGTTGTGTTAGTGTGTTAATATTAGTAAATATCACATTTGTTTTAAAGATAATGAAAAATGGAATTAGCCATCAAAAGCTGCAAAGTTAAACTAGAATCCTTTCTTAGGAGATGAAAATGCCAGTTTTGTTTTCTGAGCAATGAACGGTAGACAATTTGAATCTTTTCTTTTCACCTGATAAGATTAAGACGGAAAATGAAATCCTATGCAACTTTGTCCAGTGACACAGCTAGTTATTACTCTGAACCTTCATAAAGATACCATTCTGGATGTATAGCTGATATAGAAAGGCACAGTTCAAGCACGTTGTGTAGATGTTCAGAACAATCAGCAGCAGTTGACACAGATGTGATGAAGTCTCTGATAAAAATAAATGATTTGTTTCATTACAGTAAACATTTTGATGCAAAATGTAGCATTTGGAAAGCATGAATAACCCTGATATCTAAAATTCTTGTAGAAATAGAGATGAGGTAAAGTTAATACTTCCATGAATACAAAAAAACCTCCTTCTTCCAGAGGATTACCTATGGCAGTTTACAAATTACCCATAAAAATTCTGGTCAGGCATCTGGAACCTACATCTAATACCAACAAAATTCCCATTGATATGACTCATGGAATCACTCACTTCAATTGCAGCTTCTGAGAGCACAAGAGGGAGAAAATGTCTTCATGACCTTTATAAGGATTCCACTATATTTATATACCGTACTAATAATCATGTCAATGGAATTGCTGCTACAGGCTGCAGAGCACCAACCACTGTCTCCTCTCCTCAAATAAATGGGAAACAGTAGTGAGCAGAGTGGTGTCCCAATCAAAGTTAATGCCTGTCACCCTATCAAACAGCATGAACTTCACTTTTACTTTGCGTGCCTTGCCATTCTTGTGTCTCTTCACAGCATCTCTCTAAATTGTGTGGCCAGATTATGCTGTCGGTTACAGTAATGTAAATCCAGAATCATTCCGTCGGAGTCAATGGATTAATTCTGCATTTACAGTGATGCAACTGAAAGAAGAATTTGGTTTAAGGTCTGGTAGATGCAGTCACTGTTTCAATACCTCCAGCAAGTCTGTCCTTAGGCATAGGCAGCATATGCAGCATACAAGGCTGTGTAGGGCACCCGAAAATTTGGGGCACCTCTGGGTCTTAGGCCTTGGCTACACTGGTGCTTTACAGCGCTGCAACTTTCTTGCTCAGGGGTGAGAAAAAACATCCCCCTGAGCCCAGAAAGTTACAGCGCTGTAAAGCACCAGTGTAAATAGTGCCCCAGCGCTGGGAGCGCTGCAAGCTAATCCCCTCGGGGAGGTGGAGTACCTGCAGCGCTGGGAGAGCTCTCTCCCAGCGCTGGTGCCGCGACCACACTCGCACTTCAAAGCGCTGCTGCGGGTGTAGCCAAGCCCCAAGTCTCCACCCTCCTATCCCTGTTCTGACCCTTCCTGCAGGCTCCCACAGCTGGCTGCTGCAGCCTGTTGACGGGATCTAGTAACTTAAAAGTGAAAAAGCCTTCCAGCCCGCCAGACCTATTAGCACAACACTGAAACTGTTAAAGAGCCATTCAAGTGGTAATGAAGCCATTTAACAGGCATTTGCCAGCCCCCAGGTATATACTGTCAGTTTCTGAATTTACTGACAAAACCAGCTGTGCGTTACTGTAATATTTACACAGAACATGTTAGTCTACAGGACCTTAGGGCTTGTCTACACTGGCACTTTACAGTGCTGCAACTTTCTCGCTCAGGGGTGTGAAAGCAGGACCAATCCCCAGACAGATTTTTGCCCCAAATCCCTAAATGGCCCCCTCAAGGATTGAACTCACAACCCTTGGTTTAGCAGGCCAATGCTCAAACCACTGAGCTACCCCTCAAAAGAGCACCCATATCTAAAATACACATGCGAGCCCGGGCTGCCATCAGCCATAGGGGCACCAGTTTAATAATATTGCATAGGGCCCCATAAATCCTAAGGACAGCTCTGACCTTCAGAACTGGTAAACAACAAACCAGGGGTGGGCTTGTAGCCAAATCCTGAATTTGAAAAGCTCTGAATTCTAGAGGAGATGGGATCCAGATGTGAAGTTGATAGCTGTCCTGTGGCTCTTCTCTCTCAATCCCAGCCTCACTCTGCCACCATGCTTCCCCGACAACCTCCTTTCTTTTCCTCCTCATCTCCCCTCCATCAATATCCCGCTTCTACTTACATTGTCTCGCCCACTCTCTTACTGCTATTAACTCACCCAAATCTGCCTTTCCTCTGTATTCCATCCCAGTCCCCAGAATCCTTTAAATAAAACCCCACAGGCACAAAAACAAAAATAGAGAAAAAAATAATTTAAAACGTTGATTAGAAATAACATTTGCCAAATATAATATGGCTCCCTCTTTTTGTATCTTGTATCCCCTCTCTCCCACCATCATTTTAAGTGAAATCCATTTAAGTCAATGGCAAAACGCCCGTTAAGTATGGTGGGGCAGGATTTCGCCCTTTGTCCTGTAAGCTCTTTGATTAGGAACCATCTCTATTTTGTGTTTAATGAATGTCTCATGCAATGGGCTCCCAGTTTCAGTTGTAATACAAATAAATGAATAAATAAATAATCATGATAATAATGTTTAAAAAGGGTAAACAAGACAACCCAGATAATTATAGGCCTGTCAGCCTGACATCAATCTCAGGCAAGATAATGGAATGGCAGATATGGGACTCAATGAATAAAGAATTAAAGAAGAGTAATGTAATAAATGCAAATCAACATGGGTTTATGGAATATAGCTCCAGTAAATTAATTTGATATCTTTTTGGTTGATAAGGGTAATAGCATTGACGTAATATACTTAGACATCTGTAAGTGATTTGATGTGGTACTGCACAATATTGAGATTAAAATACAAAACAATATAAAATTAACATGGAACAAATTAAATGGATTAAAAACTGGCTAGATGATAGATCTCAAAATGTAATTGTAAATGGGGAATCACCATTCCAATGCGTTCCCAAAGAGATCGGCTATTGGCCTACACTATTTAATATTTTTATCAATGACGTGAAAGAAAACATAAATTCATCACTGATAAAATGTATAGATTACACAAAAACTGGGGGGAGTGGTAAATAATGAAGTGGACAGGTCACTGATTCAGAGCGATCTGGATTATTTGGCTAATGGAGGTCAAGCAAACAATATGCATCTTAGTACAGCTAAATATAAACATATACTTCTAGAACAAAGAATCTAGGCTGTAATTACAGGATAGGGGGCTCTATCCTGGGAAGCAATGACTCTGAAAAATGTTTGGGGGGTTGTGGTGGGTAATCAGCTGAACAAGAGCTCCCAATGTGACACCGTGGCCAAAAGAGCTAATGCGATCCTGGGATGCGTAAAACAGAGGAATCTCAAGTAGAAGTGGAGAAGTTATTTTACCTCTGCATTTAGCACTGGTAGTTCTGGAATCCTGGTCCACTTCTGGTGCCCATAATTCAAGAAGGATGTTGATGCACTGGAAAGGGTTTAGAAAAGACCCACGAGAGTGATTAAAGGATTAGAAAACATACCTTATAGTGAAAGACTCAGGGAGCTCAATATATTTATCTTAGAAGAGAAGAATAAGGGGTGACTTGATTACAGTTTATAAATATCTACATGATGAACAATAATGGGTTCTTCAGTCTAGCAGAGTAAGGTTAACACGATCCAAAGGCTGGAAGTTGAAGCTAGACAAATTCAGACTGGAGATTAGGGCTGCCAAGAGTCTGGTTTTCAACCGGGAGCCTGCTTTAGCCCCACTGTGCCACTGACCGGGAGCCGCCTGAGGTAAGCGCAGCCTGGTCAGAGCCTGCACCCCAAGTCCCCTCCCACACCCCAACCCCCTCCCACACCCTAACTCCTTCCCAGAGCCTGCACCTCCTCCAGCACACCAACCCCCCGCTACAGCCCTGAGTCCCCTCCTGTACCCCAACTCCCTCATTCCTGGCCCACCCCAGAGCCCCCACCCCCAGCTGAAGCCTGCACCCCCTCCTGAACCCCAACCCCCTGCCACAGCCTTGAGCCCCCTCCTGCACCCCAAACTCTTCATCCTTGGCCCCACCCCAGAGCCCACACCCCCAGCTGGAGCCCGCACCCCTTCCCACAGAGCGAGCGACAGAGGGAGGGAGGATGGTGTTAGCGGGAGATGGGGCCTAGGAGAATGGCAGGGAAGGGGATGGGGCCTCAGGAAAGGAGCACGGGTGGGGCAAGGTGGTTCAGTTTTGTGCGATTAGAAAGATGGCAAGAGATAAGGTGTACATTTTTGACAGTGAGAGTAATTAACCATTGGGACCATTTACCAAGGGTCATAGTGGATTCTCCGTAACTCAGAATTTGTAAATCAAGATTGGATGTTTTTCTGAAATATATGATCTGGGAATTATTTTGGGTAAGTTCTATTGTCTATATTATACAAGAGGGCAGACTGGATGATCACAGTGATCCTTTTTGGCCTTGGAGGCTATGCATAACAATAATGTATAGATGATTAAATAAAACTCCATATGTGAACACCGCTGAACATTGGGAAAGTTTGTATTGAAAGTGAGCTTTGGATCAGAATTTAGCCATTTGATCCCATCTCTAGAACAATACCTCGATCTATAACAAGATATACAAATGCTCATTTGGTTTTCAAAACTATCATCAAAAAAGAGAGGCAATTTCCCCCCCAAAATGTCCATAATTATTTATTCTGATTTTTATCAATGAATCCACTTTGTTCTTGTGCCCTTTTATATTTTCTTTCTCTGAATATTCCAGGAAACGAATTTACTAGCAGTAGTGTTTGCCGTGACAACAATTGTACAATTTTTTAGCAAATAGTACAGAATATTCTCAGAAAACAAACTCCAATTTAAAATTATCTATATTTACTCTGAAAAACTGATTCCAAGAGTTGTACTCAGCCAGTCGTGGAACAAAAACATACCATGTAAACTATGTCTAAACAAATCAGTTCAAATGTCATACAAGAGCATTATAAATATTACAAATATCTGTTCATTCACATTTTATTACAAATTATTTAAAATATGTCTGACATGCTTATTATTAAAGTATGTACAATAACTGATCATATACTTCTAGTTACATTAACTGGGTCAGATTCTCATCTCAAATACACTTGAGTGAATCTGCAGGAACTTTAATTGATTTATTTTAATGGAGTAACTCCAGTTTCATATTGATGTTACTGAGAACAGACTGTGGCCCAACTACTGCAATTTCTATGTCTAAAGTGTCTCTTTTCTCTGCAAACCTTCTCTTGAGCACTTTATTAACATAACTTTCACACGTAATCAAGCATATTATCTTTAAGTGCATTTTAGGTCAACCCTGTCACTCTCATGCAACTATCTATATTTAAAAGTTAAGTAATTGGAAAATTGTTAAAGATCATTATTGTATTGTAACATCCATGTGGTTGTTTATTCTCAGACACTCAGAGATCAAAACATTTCAGAAAGATTTCTGGTCAACAGCTCCTCTCTTCTACCAAGATGAATGACTCTATTACATTAAACACAATAAGGAGACGAGTAAAATTTATTCTCAATAAAGTAGAAAGTGGTGTTTCAATGGGTTTGCATAGTCTGGTTCCATTATTTGTGATACAGGAGGGGATGCAGGGTCACCCAGATGTGGATGGAGACACCGTATTGTCAATGTTATTTAGTTGGAGTAAGTCCCCCCCTTGGGCTTCTCTTAAAAAGTCCTTGAAAATTTTGGAATTATTCACTTTGCTTGGGAACACAGTGTGCATGTCCAGGAATCTGCCACAGTGTCAGCTAATGTCTGCATCGCCATGTAGCTGTACCTCTTTCTGTTACTGTTTCATTAAGGGGGTGGACACAAAGCAGTTACACAGTGACCATCAATAGCTACAATACAGTCTGGGAAACCCCAGTTATTTAATTTTTTTAATTCCCTGTGGTACATTGTCCATCTGGAGCACATTCCCTTCAGCACACTCTGTATTGCCATACAAATCTCCATGTGACCACAAACTGGTAGCTATGAGGCTAGTAAACATCTAGCAGCTAGCTTCTACAGGGAAATTTCCACTATATGCAGGCAAGAATCAGTCTAGCGATAACGAGGTTAGTTCAATCAGGGAGGATGAGGCCCTCTTCTAGCAGTTGAGGTGTGAACAGCAAGGGAGGAGAAACTGCTTTTGTAGTTGGCAAGCCATTCATAGTCTTTGTTTAATCCCGAGATTGTGCGTGAGACTGGTCTGCATCACACAGTTGCACTATTTCTCACTCCAGCATGAAGCTGAATCTTTCAAAAGCATCACATGACACCGAGCACCCCAGGGGCGTGGCTTTATCAAAGTAATAGTGGACTTCAAACTGAAACCTAAGCAAATTGAAGTCCCTGGGAGGCACTGGAAGCAATTGGAATGCAGACTTGATGTGGCATTTTGCCAACATCATCCCAGGGGCCACACTCCCTAACCATGCCCACCGCAGCACTGAGTGATGAGTACCTCGCTGGAGACAGCTGTGGGTCTATATAATCATTTTGTCAGTGAGTCCCAGGAGTAGGACAGGTGATGGATCAGCCTGTGTTCCCCCTTTGCCTTCGTTGGTACCACACTCAGTGGAATGTATGGGAAGGGACCTGCCTCTCTCCCTGCTGTCACCTCCAAGATGACCTTTGCCCTTACTATATGCTTGAAGCCTTTCGCAGATTTCATGTTCTCTGCCCACGAGTGGCACCTCATGCCCTTGTATCGGGTTTGATACTTAAGTCTAAGTATTAGACCCACTTTGGGACAGTGTCTCTATTGCAAGAGACTGCCCAGTGTGCACCAGCAGTGAGGCTCCCCCACTAACAGATGAAATCACTGAGAGCTGTGTTAAGTATGGGGGGCCTAAAGACATCTTGGTGAGCAGCCAGCAGGGCGGCTGGTGGAAAGGCACAACAAGTGGCCAGCAGGGCGGCTGGTGGAGAGGCACAGCAATTGGCCAGCAGGGCGGAGAGGCTGGTGGAAGGGGCCAGAGCAGAGCCCTGCAGAGGTGTGGCAATTGGCCGTTGGGGTGACGAGCAAGTGCTAGAGCAGTGCATCATGTAAGGTGCGTCCTTACCTCCTCCCCCCGCCTTCCGCACAGGGTGGGAGGTGAACTCTGCTGATAAACCTCTGTACTCTGGGGCTGCACTGGCCAAGGACAGCAACTGTGAGGGGGATACAGAGAAGGGATGGGCACGTTAAAGGGACTTTTGGGTTGCTGGACTTAGGACCCTGAGGGGAAAAGGACACTGCCCAACTTACTTGGGGGAGGGTCTTTTGCTCATGGTTTGTGTTTATGAACTCTAGTTACAGTGTTTTCCCAAATTAATGTTAATTCCCTCCTTTTATTAATTTTTTTTGCTACACTCAGACTGTGCTTGTGAGAGGGACCCAGAGGGTGGTGTGCAATTGAACCAGATCACTGGGTGGGGGCTCAAGCCAGTTTTGTGTTGTATTGTTGAAAAGGAACCCCTGGATACCGAACCCAGCCCTTGTTGCTGCAGGCTCCACCTGGCAGAAGGGTTACACATGCATTACTGGAAGATGATATTCAGTGAGAGGAGCATTGCTTTTAGGTCTAGACCATGATGACACACTGGTGGGACTATGTTGTTCTTGAGAGTGGGGGTAGCAGCAGTGATTGCATAACTTCAGAATGAAAAATGAGATGTTTCTATATCTTTGTGGTAAGACAGAACTGATGTTACATCATCAGACACCCCTGCCCAGATGAGTCCTTTGCTTGCAGTGGGAATTATACCTGCCTCTGGAAATTTC
This sequence comes from Mauremys mutica, assembly GCF_020497125.1. NCBI lineage: Eukaryota > Metazoa > Chordata > Testudines > Geoemydidae > Mauremys > Mauremys mutica. The sequence goes on along the minus strand of NC_059073.1, from coordinate 36,780,715 downwards.
CACTACATGCATCTGACTAAGTGGGTATTCACCCACGAAAGCTTATGCTCCAATACGTCTGTTAGTCTATAAGGTGCCATAGGACTCTTTGTCGCTTTTTACAGATCCAGACTAACACAAGCATACCCCTCTGATACTTGACAATTTCGATGACTTCTTATGTGCAGGAAGATTAAGGACAGGGAACTGTGAGTACATGCGTCAAGCATTTCAGAACCTAGCTGATCACCTTGGGATCCCCGTGCCACAGAAAAAACAGAAGGCCCTGCCCAAAGTTTAACATACCTGGTCATTGAACTGGACACGGTTCGGGGAGTTTCTAGGTGACCTAAAGAGAAGCTGGAATCAGTTAGGGCACTGATACTGTCTCTCACAGGGGAAAAGAAAATTACTGTGGGGGAACTGCAGGTGGTCATGGGGCACCTAAACCTTGCATGCCGGGTGGTGGCTCCTGGTCAGGTGTTTAGTGCCTGTCTGGTATATGCTTCCTCTAAAGTGCAAAACACCCACCACTTTATCTGAATGACAAGGTAAATGAAGGAAAACTTAGAAATGTGGAAAACATTCCTGGAAGAGTTTAGTGGAGGTTTTCAATAGGGCGTTAGGACTGGTTGCCCAAGCCTGAGCTACAGGTACAATCCAATGCCTCAGGACGTATAGGTTTTGGCATTTACTTTCCAAGTGGGTGGTGTGCACAGAGGTGGCCAGAAAGCTGGGGGGCTCAGGGTATTACAGGGGACATTGCTTTCCTCAAGTTTTTTTCCTATACTGGTAACAGTCCCTAGTTGGGAAGAAAACTTTCAGAACCACAAAGGCCATTTCAGATGTGACAACCAATCTGTGGTCCATGTTGTAAATAGACAGTCAGCTAAGACTCCTCAGGTAATGAGACTGGTGAGGGCCTTTGTTTTACACTGCATGAAGTTTAACACCCTTAGTCACACAGTGCACGTCCTGGGTGTAGATAATGGTGTTGCTAATGCTGTCTTGATTTCAGAATGACAGATGCTAGGAATTCTCCTTGCTGGCCAGCAGGGATCCATTGGTTAGTGTCCCAACAGCTCTAAAACCCTGGCTCATGATAGCTGTGGGATTAGTCGAGGACTCGATTGCCCCATGGACTCTGAGTTCGTAGAAGGCAAGCCTTTCAGAATTAACAAAATTTAGGGCACAGGAAGGGCTTCACTGTGGGTGGCCCATACCCACACACCAGATGGTCCAATTTCTGGTGCCTCTGACCCACCACAGGTTGGCTCCCTCCACTATCTCTGGCCGGCTGGTGGGCCTGTCCTATTGGAGTAGGGGGTTTCCCAGACCCAGGAAGGCATTTCATAGTACAGAAACTCTTAGAAGGATGGTCCAGGAGGAGTTGGCACCAGAGGGACGACAGATTACCTATAGCACCGTAAACCCTGACAGAGTTAGGAAAGGCTCTGCCATGGGTCTGCAGCTGTGAGAGGGAGGCCATTTTATTTAAGGCAGAATTCATTGTTGCCTTCTTTAGTGCTTTGGGAGTAAGTGAGCTGGTGCCACTGGCAGCTATGGACAGGTACCAGTGTCCATTAAATACAAGAGATGTCAACTACCTGCAGGAGCGGTCCTGCTATGTTTAAGGTATTCAAACAGACAGAAGGGGGCGGGGGAAGCTTATGTGGTGTTGAAGGAATGTGCAGACAAGCACTTGTGCCTCGTAACAAGAGTCTCACTAAAAATCTGGGGCCTGCATCCAGGCCCACTGTTCACACACAGTGGTGGTAACTTCCTGACAAAATACCATTTCAGCAGGGTAGTGAGAAAAACCTTGTGCTACTGTGGTCTTGACATTGGTAAATTTTATACTCATTCTTTCAGGATCAGAGCAGCGACGTTAGCAGCTGCAGAGGGTTTTGGCCCATGGAGAGACCAGGCAGTAGGGCACTGGAAATCAAGGTGTTACAGGACTTATGTCCACACCAAGGAAAAGATGGCAGGGAGCGGAAAAACATAACTAACCCAATGTGCTTGCTTGTTTCAGAAGCTACCCAGAGCATATACTGGATCATTCATTGGATTTGTGGGCACTTCATAGTTCATTGGGTCCACAAGAGGGCAGCCAAGATGGCAGCCAGATCTCTGCTGGACTTCAGGGCCAAAGCTGTTCGCATCCAGAAGAGGCATGCAGTGGGACCAGCTCATGCCACTTCTTCACTTACTGACAGGCAAGGGCTGGGAGCAGACCCAGTCTGCAGGGACAAGGTTAGAAAGAAATTAAATAGGGTGACCACCAAGATATTCCTGGACACAAAGGGTTCAGTGATACAGATAGGGACATCCATTACAATCGGCCAGAAGTCCTCAGGGACGATGTTGTATATTTGTCCAATGGAGGTGCTGACATAGGGCTACAGCAGATGAGGGCATGGATTGGGCAGGTGTTGTGATATTAGGCAGTGTGGTTGCCAGGGAGCAATCAAGCTAGTCACTGGTGCCCCCTATGGCTGGTTTCCAGGGAGGTTAAGAGACTAGATTAAACAATTCCCAGAGATAAAAGACCTGGGATTGTAGTGATGGGCCTTGGTGTCAGGTGATAGGTGTCAGGAGACCTTCTGGCCTTCATGGGCTGAAATCAGACCTTGTGGCCCGCGTGGGCTGAGGGCCCCATCTTGCTGCACCCTCTGCCCCCCTCATGGGGGTGGAGGTGGGGAGTGTGCTAGGACTCAGAGAGAGCTGAATCCTGGGGGGATAGGCTAAGAGTCTACCCTGTGTTAGGAATTATATGGAAAGGAGCCCTGTAACCTACATGCTGCAGTCAATTAAATACCTGGCATAGGAGAGTATGAGTGTTAAAGTTTAATAAAAGTTGCAGCCTGCTGCTCAGTTCCATGCATGTGTCTGTCCTCATTTTGTGGCTGCATCCACACTAAGCCTTCTTCCGAAGGCAAATAGCCTAGTGGCATGGGATTTTATAAGTACTCTACCTTTAAATGGCCACAGAAGGGTTTTCAAATTTTCAGCAACTGAAAGCTGATTCCCCCAAAATTTAAGCTTTGTTTGGTTTTAGTTTACTTTTAAATATTTAAAGACAAGACTTTAAAAACTAGCAGACAAACTCAGCCAGCATCACAGTTTAAATTGTCCAGAACACAGTTCTATCTCCTATGCAACAATTTCCAGAAAGTTGAAATATTTTCCGGTAAAACATAAAGTACAGTTATGTTTTACTCCCATGATTTTCCAGATGTCTGGAGAGCCATTTAAATAACATGACGTCAATTTAATCAAACCGCTGCAGTAGAAAAATGTGATGATATACCTTAACTGCAAGTGTTTATTATGGTTGGCAGGTGCATATGTAGTGGGCAGGCAAAAAGCACTTACATATAGAATTGAATGTATATTTTGTATTGGAGTCCAGGAAAAAGGATTTCATTGAAATTACTTGCATGTGATTGCTTAAAGAATATAAATGTGTTCTTGTAGAGGTGAAATGAAAAACTTTACCTGCCAAGATTGGATGTCCCCTCCATGTCTCATCCCCCAGACTTTTTCTTGCAACACTTGATGATAGCCTCAGTCCTGAATGCCTTATTCAGGCAAGAATCGTGAATACAGCTAAATAGATAGTGGGAAAATTATCTGTGATGACTCATTTGAATTTGAAAATGAATTTCAATTTGACAGGGTTCCTGATTCTTTCATGTTCACCTGTTATGAGCATTTGAAAATTGAGCATTCGTAGCACAAATATTTGTGAAAGCCTGTTAAGGCTGCAAATGAATTGAAAATTGCATATTTGACTAAAATTTGTAGGTTTGTGTTGTGTTGGTTAGCTATGTAAATAATTCCATTGGAGATCAAAAAAGCAATGTGACTTATTTTAACTAACACAAAACAAATTTCTGTCTTTGAATATTATTATTATTTGTTTACCCAGGAAATTATTCATGAAACATCTGTAGAGCAAAAACTATTCACTGAAGACATTTGTGAGTAATTTTGAATAACAAGTGCACTTAAGAATGTTGTGAAATTAGCAAATAAATGCAAAATTCATGGAATAAGTCATCTCTTGTGAATTATTGTTTTGGCCCTACTCCAGAGGAGGGAATGCAGATTGGACCGGACATGGCTAATGCCTCAAGTGCCAGACAAGAATTCACAATTCCCACCCTTCTTTGCATGGTATTAGAGATGTAATCCGCTGCTGCAGGAAAATCACCCATGATCTTCTTCTCTCAGGTTTTAAGAGAAGAAGATCCATTTTCTATTTTTCATCTATTTTGCTTTAACATATATATAAAATGTCCACAGTGTGGAGTTCATTATGAAATTTAGGCATGAAGATTGGATTGGGCAGTACATATGTTTTTGCCTAAATTCTTCACACAAATATGGCCAGCTAGGTGCATACTTGGCCATACTAGGGAACAAATATCTGATTTGTACACATGTGAGACATTTGCATGCATAATCCAGGTATATGCAAATATATGTGCACAGTTGTATGCTTGTAATTTTGGAAATATCATGCATTCAGTGGTGCAGGAATTAGGGATGGTTACAGGGTTTACATCATCAGCATCCCCACTATAAAATTGTTCCAGCACCCCTGCATACATTTACTTATAAATAACAGAATTGTAGTCCGCATCTGGAAAAGAGCTGTCCATGCCAGCTCACCAATAAGGAACCCCAGTCAACAGACCTCCCCATGGGCAGTCTGCCTGCAGACAGCTCAGTGCAGGATCAGGGCCTATAACAATTTATGTTTTACAAAACTTGTTTCACTTCAGTGCTAACAATGTGATGTTTTTATGAACATGGGGATTGATTGTCATTTTCACCAACTCCTTTTTTACTCTGGGAGATAAAGGGACTTTAAAGAGGGAGTAAATAAATTCCACTTTAAGATTCCCTTGTTATTGCCAAAGTGTTGTGAAGGGGCCTTTACATGAATAAAAATTAGGCCAAATGTTTTAAAATTGGTTGTGCAGCCCATAATTACTTCTGACTTGGCACACAGAACATGTGTACTCCCTCTAGATAATATATCCCTCCACTGCTTTCAGTAAATGTTTCAGTTCCCCTACATCCTTCTCTCATCTGGAGATAGTCATCATCAGCCATTAAAAACTGCCATTTGTATCTACAGCTGTTTAGACCTCTGAGAAAAACTATGTTCTTGGAAACCCAATCTTTTTAAAGAAGCAGTGATTACTTCTTAACATTGGCAATGCCAGGCACTTCTGGAATAGGAGAAGGAATGTAAATTACTCTCTCAATGTGTCATAGCACAAAGAAGAATTTAAACTCTTCCTACAATACTGATTGGCTGTTTTTTCTATCACTTAAAGTGTGACTGCAAACACTCAGTTACTGGCAAGTGATTCTAGTCATTCTGGGTAATATTAGGAGGGCGCTTTAAATATTTTTTCTTTAGGGATCATCCTGGAGATTGTCATTTAGTTTAAAAATAAACTAAGAAAAAATATTACGGTTTATGCTGGATTTGATCACACTGCCTATCAATCAAGTAATTCTGTTTCCAGTTAAAAGATAAACTAATACTGGCAAATTTGCATTTTTCTCCTCTTCCCTTAATCTGACTTTTATCTTTTGTGAATGACATTGGACATATATAGTTATCCAAAGTGAATATTTTGTTTATGTATATGGATTCTTCAGATTGCCCGCATTAACGACTCTTAACCTTTAAACTGATTTATAAACATGTAAGAATAAAATGTCAGCATTCATTTGTCATTTCACAATAAACTGTCACCATTCGTTTCTCAGCTAAAATAGAATATCTGTCTAAGGATTTACATTAGGCTTTATAATAAAACTAGATAAACACCAGCACAACTCAGCATGAAAACCTGATACCAAGCATAGACACTCCATTAACACCCTAATGTGCATTCCAGGTTACATCTCACTGCAATCTAATGAATTTGGTAGAACTTGTTGCTGAAAAATGTGACTGACTCACTCAGTCTCTTCGTCTAACACATCAGCATATGCTGTACCAGCCCATAAAAGGGAAGGGACATGGGATAAAGGGATAAATACTGGACACTGGCAAGCAATGGTGTATATGTATAGAGAGTGTGAGAAAAAACTACAATTAATGAATCTTGGCAGTGAAACTCATGAACCATTGTTGTTGTCCAAAATGTGGACAAAGATACATCTACATTTGTTGCTAGTTCTAGGGGGACACCGCCAGGTCAAAGGGGAGTCTCTGAACTTTGTTGTAATGTACCACAGCTGGATTTCTACAACCATTCTGACAATGAGGGGGCTAAGGTATTGCCATCTCTCGTCCAGCACTCATCTTCTGAAAAAAATGGGGCTATTCTACTGAAATGCCGGGAGAATGCTATTTCTATGGGTTTGTGGGCTCCAAGATCAGAGTGCAAATATTTCCCACAAGAAGTTTTATTCCCAAGGGAGGTTTGTTCGGGTTTTATATATTGATTTTTAATTAGTCAAAAGTTGGCTTGTGTGATGAAATGCAGGCATTTATTTTCCATCGTTACTAGTGATAGGAATTTCACACCTGCTGTTTCCACAAGGGAAACAAAAATTCTTAGGATGTGGCAACTGAGCATCAGTGTTCTCCTATGGAGAAGTATGATGTTGCTGCATATTAACCATTATTGATTCAGTAATAAGAGGAATGTTTCCTCCTACTTGACCAATCATATCGCACATGGGTTTTATCTGAAGGGCTCCCATCCAAACACTCAACTGTCTCAAGCTTCAGTGAGATTGAGAGCCAAGCCAGTGAAGAGATGTAGCTTATTTTTGTAAGAGACATGAAAGACTACATTTTAAAAAGTTGCTCCAAGCCTGATGTGTGATGCATTTACATATTTCTTTGTGCTAAATATCTGGCATGGGTCCTGACCCTGGAGAAATTATCTCAATGTCAACCGTATTTCTGTGGGTACTCAAGCTCCTGAAGTCATGTTTCACATGGCTTGTGAGTATAAACTTCTGACATCCTCCTGCTAGCAGTTCAGTACATGCTCCTCTTCTGAATTATGTTTAACCAGTAAAGGAACAGAAATAGTATCTTGTGACTTGGATGGCCAATTGCAGCTAAGTAGGACAGCCTAAAGTCTGAATATCAAGTATTGAATACATGCCAAAAAAAAATTGTGATTGATCTGCAGAGTAAAGAAAGAAAAAAAACTAGCAAAATGTGTTGAAAAAAATTCAAATAATAAAAATGTGAAGAAATCACAATATGCTTAGAGACACAGAAATTATTCATTATGAATTATTGACTTAGCATTGATAGACACATGGTTAGAGAGATCTCCAGTAAATATTTGCTGTATATAATCTCTCTCTCTCGGTAGATGGCTAGTTCACACATTATTCAAATATCACAAAAATATTTTTTTCACAATTAGCTGTATCACCTAAATCCTAATGTAGCACTTTTGGCCATGGGCAGATTAGTGTGAAATTTAATTTGTGCTAATCCGTCCAAGACTGGGGAAGCACAAAATATACTTTATGCAATGTTTACCATATATAGATCTATGCATGAGTGACAAATCATGCAGCTTCAGGTTTACTGAACTGAATATATAGTCACATTAGGCATGGATTTTATTATTTCATTTTTGTTGCAATGTAACAATGAGAGCTGCATCTGAAGAAGTGGGTTTTTCATCCACGAAAGCTTATGCCCAAATAATCTGTTAGTCTTTAAGGTGGCACCAGACTCCTTGTTGTTAAAGACAGCTGCACTATTAGCAAAATCATATATTTTTAACCAAATACATAGGAAAAAAAGGAAAAGTGTTTAAACAGTTTTAGGCACACACACACTAAGCCATAGAATTATTTGTAACCTTTCCACTACTTTTGAAGGGACTGTGTCTTGGGGGAAATTTATTTTTTCTACTAATGGCTCTATGCTGCAGCACTCCCAGCAATGGAGAAAACATAACTAGGTGTGTTACTTTGGGCTTGGAATTTTGAAAAGTGAGTGTTCTGGTAATTGTGTAGTTAGTGCAGTTTGGAAATTGTACATCTGAAAACAGTCGCTGCCCTTGTTTCCGTTGCAACAGGAGTGCTGCTGAATTTGCAAAATTTTGTTGCAGAAATTGGTCCTGATGTACTACAGAATTACAGAACTAAGTATGCAGTGTGTGAACCCACTAGTGCATCAATAACACTGGTCTACAATTTTTGAGAAGTTGTCTGCTTCAGAGATAAAATGTGCTATTTATTATGTATTTTGATGTGCTGAATTCAAATATGACAATTAAAACAACTGATTGGCTACTGTTTCTAAGTTATTTAAGTTTTTACTTTTTATGTCTATGTATATTGTGTAGATAGTAGAGTTTTAATCATAAATTGTAAACCTAGGTCTTTTCATGTGTTTATGGTTGCTTTACATGATAATATTTCACCTGTCCCTGTTTATTTAACACTTTAAAAATCAGCAAAAGGGTTATCTAACTAAAATTTATTATGAAACAAAAGGCAAAAAACTATTATGTACGTAGTTTAGTCCTATTCAGTGTCTACTCGGCGCTTCTTGGCTTGTCTCTTGTATTCATTAAATGGAGCATCTCTTGTCACTGTCCAGCAATAGTCTGCAAGCATTGATGGGCTGCATTTGCCCTGATAGCATTTCTCCATTGTTTCAGTGTCCTGGTGAAATCGCTCGACGTGCTCGTCGCTCACTGCTCCGCAGTTCGGTGGAAAAAAATCTAGATGAGAGTGCAAAAAATGTATCTTTAGTGACATGTTGCAACCAAGGCTTTTGTATGCCTTGAGGAGTTTTCCACCAACAACCTGTAGTTGTCTGCCTTGTTGTTTCCGAGAAAATGTATTGCCACTAACTGGAAGGCTTTCCATGCCGTCTTTTCCTTGCCACGCAGTGCATGGTCAAATGCATCATCTCAAAGAAGTTCACGAATCTGAGGACCAACAAAGACACTTTCCTTTATCTTAGCTTCACTTAACCTTGGAAATTTTCCACGGAGGTACTTGAAAGCTGCTTGTGTTTTGTCAATGGCCTTGACAAAGTTCTTCATCAGACCCAGCTTGATGTGTAAGGGTGGTAACAAAATCTTCCTTGATTCAACAAGTGGTGGATGCTGAACACTTTTCCTCCCAGGCTCCAATGACTGTTGGAGTGGCCAATCTTTCTTGATGTAGTGGGAATCTCTTGCACGACTATCCCATTCGCAGAGAAAACAGCAGTACTTTGTGTATCCAGTCTGCAGACCAAGCAAGAGAGCAACAACCTTCAAATCGCCACAAAGCTGCCACTGATGTTGGTCATGCACCTCAAAAGTTGTTTCATGTTGTCATAGGTTTCCTTCAGATGGACTGCATGACCAACTGGAATTGATGGCAAAACATTGCCATTATGCAGTAAAACAGCTTTAAGACTCGTCTTCGATGAATCAATGAACAGTCTCCACTCATCTGGATCGTGAACGATGTTGAGGGCTGCCATCACACCATCGATGTTGTTGCAGGCTACAAGATCACCTTCCATGAAGAAGAATGGGACAAGATCCTTTTGACGGTCACGGAACATGGAAACCCTAACATCACCTGCCAGGAGATTCCACTGCTGTAGTCTGGAGCCCAACAGCTCTGCCTTACTCTTGGGTAGTTCCAAATCCCTGACAAGGTCATTCAGTTCACCTTGTGTTATGAGGTGTGGTTCAGAGGAGGAGGACGGGAGAAAATGTGGGTCCTGTGACATGATGGTTCAGGACCAGAAGTTTCATCCTCTTCCTCTTCCTCGTCTGACTCAAGTGAGAATGATTCTGGTGCATCAGGAACCGGCAGTCCTTCTCCGTGGGGTACTGGGCGTATAGCTGATGGAATGTTTGGATAATGAACAGTCCACTTTTTCTTCTTTGACACACCTTTCCCAACTGGAGGCACCATGCAGAAGTAACAATTGCTGGTATGATCTGTTGGCTCTCTCCAAATCATTGGCACTGCAAAAGGCATAGATTTCCTTTTCCTGTTCAACCACTGGCAAAGATTTGTTGCACAAGTGTTGCAGCATATGTGTGGGGCCCACCTCTTGTCCTGATCTCCAATTTTGCAGCCAAAATAAAGGTGATAGGCTTTCTTAACCATAGTGGTTATACTGCGCTTTTGTGATGCAAAAGTCACTTCACCACAAACATAGCAGAAGTTATCTGCACTGTTCACACAAGTACGAGGCATCTCTGCTCACTCTGGCTAAACAGAAATGTGTCCCTTTGCAAAATCAAACACTGACAAATAAGAGAGCACAACACTGTATGATTTCTAGAGCTGATATAGGGCAATTTGTTCAGCAGAGTGATGTAAGCTTCGTTATGATTGCATCATCCATGACTTCTAGGAATAACATGATGCAATTCATATCATGTATGACGCAATACCAGCTTCAGATTGCATCATTCATTGTTTTGCCTAAAAAGCAAGTACTGTCCAAACCCAGCCATAGATTTATTCATAGATACAATCAAAGATGTATTTTAGTCATTTCTGGTTTAAATTGAGATCCCTTCCCTTTATAACTCACTTATCCTCCGCTATTCCCAAGTCAAGGGTCGTATATACTGACCCAATAGCATATCTTGAAAACTAGAGCCAATCAACAATTTTAAGCATCATTTTCGTTCTCAGTGACCCAGAATTAGTAAAGTTAGACTACATTTATTTCAGAAGCATTTTGGCTGTAGAGCAGTTAATTGCTCCTCCAGGAATGTGCTGCCAAAATGTTGTTACTGATCACAAATATCGAGCTCTAAAAACATAATCACATTTATTTGAAAACGTTCATTTTGTCCACCAATAAAAATTGACAACATAGTCAAATTAATGATAAAATGCTACACGGTCCTGTAGTAACTTATCAGTGGCATTTGGGTGCATGTTTATTGCAGAAGCAAGGACAATCTAGTTGCTTCCAGGAGTTAGTTTGGCTTGTGTGCATTTGAAAAAAAAAATCTTCCCCGTGATATATGTTTATGGCCAGAATGGATCCAAGTGCCTTTCCATTAAGAGTCTGGCAGAATTCAGCCTTTATTTTGCTATCCATGGGCAATTCTCTGTCTAAATAACTGGTGCAATATAATAAAGCAAGATGAGTGTTGCAAGCTTTGTGAACAGCATCAGAGATACTCATTGTGGATAAACAGGTACCCCAATATTTCAGAAAACTTGGACACTTTTCTGTAGGGTTAGCTCCAAATTGGACAGCTGAAATACTGTGAGAATTTACCCATTGTATGATCGCAATCTGCCATGGACTTGCATGCTAATGTCCCAAACTGCCATATCCCAAACTGGTCAGCTTTATTCTGTATAGAAGATTAACTCTATCAATGTGTAACTCCCCATGGATTGGAGGCAGAATACTTGCTGTTTGCCAGTACCTCTGGATAGGGACAACAGGCTCTCATTCAGAGATAATCCAGCCAGCTGTGCTGCGACTTGAGAAGGCGATTTCAACAGGATGGTTTTCATTCAGCCCATAACAAAGGCAGATTTTGATGCTGGTGTATGCAGCAAATATGATCTTTAGTTGCTACTTTCTTTTATGATTTCCAGCATCCATAGTCTCTTGTTACTGACGCACAACCAATATTCAGGTGGTAGATCAATAGTTTTGCAGAAGGCAGGTCCAGATTTGCTCTTTGTCACCAAATATAAACCCCAGTTTTCTTTGAAAACCCACTTCCTTTGCTTCTGTGGTTTAGTATCTGCAGAACAAGTGAATTAATTTGACACAACACCATATAATAAACCAATACATTCTCTAAGCTGTTTGCCGATCTCAGAGCAGAGACTGGTAAAGGCTGCTACTGGACAGAACACTGGTAATAATTATTGTACTCTATTTCATCGTTATTTCATATGCATTGTATCTATAGAGCCAAGGGTGCTGTGGTGGCACAGGTTCTCAGCCCAGGCAAGAATGAGTTTCAGATCTCCCCTGAGCAAAGTAGGCCCCAACTTTGAGAGCCCATCAGGCCTGGAGAGGGATGTCTCCTTAAAGGGGGGGAATCCAACCCCAGTGCAGCGTGGCATTCTGATGTAAGCAGAGATTCCTACCCCAACAGAGCTGGAGCTACTTATCAAGAAATCTGCTGAAGAGCCTCTGCTGCCTGGCTCCATTGAATGCAGGGTCTGAATGAGCTCTCCCCTGACATCTAGTGATGAGCTGGGGAAGAGGACTTTAGGACCCAACCTTGTTTGCATGGGCACACTAACCCTGTCTTGGTGCTCGGCATGATGGGACTGCTTTGCACAAATGATCCCTTTTGGCTGGTGTTGGATCACAAATGACTTTGTTATTGTGGGAAGGGATAATATAAGGTTGTTATCCTCGTTGTGTGAATCAAGGGCAGCAGAATTGTGCTTGGCATACCCTGACTGAGGGACTCACCCTCAACTAAACTGTACTCGCTAGGCAGGGGACATGGGTGCCAAAGCCTGCAGTTGAGAGAGGGTGGTGGATGGTTATTTGTATTTGGTGTGGGCTCTGCCTAGGTGTTTTAGTTATTATTTGATCTTTCCTCTTGTTGCTGTGTAATAATGGAACTGATTAAATTGCACACCCATAGAGCTGAAATCACTGATATTTAAGCCTAAGCATTAGGCCTGCTTTGGGATAGTGTCTCTGATGCAAGAAACTGCCCAATCTGCACTAGCAATGAGGCTCTTCTACTAACAGCTAAAATCATTGAGAGCTGTGTTAAATGGTGGGATCTCATGACATCCCAGGGGGTGCAGCATGGAGTGGTGAGTGGCTGGCAGAGTGGCTGATGCCCGAGAGAGCAAGGTGTCCCTCCCACACCAGGGTGGGAGGTGAGCTCACAGAGATAAACCTCTGAACTCTGGGTCTTCACTGACCAAGGACAGCAACTATAAGTGGGGTATGGTGGAGGGAAAAGGGCGGGGAATGTTTTGGTTGCTGGAATTAAGAACCTGAGGCAAAAGGTAACTGCCCCACGTACTCTGGGGTGGGTGTTTTGGGCATGCTTTTATTTTTATGAATGCTGCTTGCAGCGTTCTCCCAATTTAATGCTAGGTTACTTCCCTCCTTTTAATAAAAGTTTCTTTTGTACACTCAGACTCTGTGCTTGCGAGAGGGGAAGTATTGCCTCTAGCGGCACCCATAGGGTGGTGTGTAATTTTTCCAGGTTACTGGATGGAGGCTCAAGCTGGTTCTGTGTTGTATTGTTGAAAAGGAATGAAAAGCCATGGCTGAGATTACAACCCCAACCTCGGAATCCACAGACAGGGGTGGGGTAGTTGTGGCACAGCCCCCTATAATTGCATGCAGCTCAGCGTAGAAGCGGCATGTTTTTGGCCCTGCACCGGACCTTCCGTTTCCTTCTTTGGTTTTCTGATAGGCTTGTCTGAGCTCCTTAACCTTCACTCTGCACTGCACTGAGTCCCTGCTGTGGCCTTTTTCCATCATAGCCTTGGAAATTTTTTCAAATACTTTTTCATTTCGTCTTTTGGAACGCAGTTCTGTTAGCATTGAATCCTCTCCCCATACAGCGATCAGATCCAGTACCTCCCGTGCAGTCCATGCTGGAGCTCTTTTTCGATTCTCAGGAGACTGCATTGTTACCTGTGCTGATGAGCTCTGCGTGGTCACCTGTGCTGATGAGCTCTCCACGCTGGGCAAGCAGGAAATGAAATTCAAAAGTTCGCGGGGCTTTTCCTGTCTACCTGGCCAGTGCATCCGAGTTCAGATTGCTGTCCAGAGCGGTCACAATGGTGCACTGTGGGATACCACCCGCAGGCCAATACCGTCGATTTGCGGCCACACTAACCCTAATCCGATATAGTAATACTGATATTAGCGCTACTTCTCTCGTTGGGGAGGAGTACAGAAACCGGTTTAAAGAGCCCCTTATATCGATATAAAGGGCCTCTTAGTGTGGACGGGTGCGGTGTTAAATCGGTTTAACGCTCCTAAAATCGGTTTAAACGCGTAGTGTAGACCAGGCCTTAGATATTGAACCTTGTTGCTGCCGCCTTCAGCTGACAGAAGGGTTACATTTGCTTTGTTTCCAAGGTGCTCAGCCTGGATCCTATGGACACAAGAGTGTTAGGAACACAGATCCCCTTCAGAGACTACTCACCTTTTGCCTTGCAGGGAACTGTGTGGTGAACCTGGCTTGTTTTGAGGGTTATAGGATTATTTTTCTTGCCTTTTTTATTTAGACTGCTTTATGCGCCTGGAAAGGGGTGTCTTCTCTAAGACATTCAGCTGGGGGACTTCATTCAGAACCCCACACTGGTTCTACAGTGATGTCAGCAGCCAGGGGAGGACTTTTGGGGTGAGAGAGGTACCCACCCTCACCCAAGGGGGCACCTCAGTGGTACAGTCTCATAGATGCCTAGAATTTTTTTCAGACAGGACCCCACCTGAAGACTTACCATAGTTAAACCTCAACAAATCCCTGTAAATGTATGTGAATCTATCCAACACAGATATTGCCTTGAATTTCAAGAAGGGGAAAAATATGGCTAACCAAACCCAAACCTTTTATAACTCCAGGGCCAATGAACTGGTGTCAAGGTTCAGGGCTAGCTGCACCTCTGTCCCTTCTTCTGGTGTCTCCAAGTACCCCCCCCTCCCCGCCCTGTAGGCCTTAAGCGTTATACCGTCATCTCTCTGGGCTGGAATCCTGCAATTCTCTTACTCTTAGACTAGGCCCAGGTCCACAGCCCTCTGTGCACTTACTCTGCAGGTTCTATTGGACTCAGTACTCTTAGGAGATATGACCAGAGTAAATACAGTGACACCACACAGTCTTCTTAAAGCAAAGTATTGTTTAATCTTAACAGAAGGAAATAGCAAAATGTAAGAAAAGGATTTAAAAACAAACAAACAGTGTATACGCAATATCTATGTTATCTAAGATTTCGGAAGACATAGCTTACCCTAAGCATCCCTGTATTCATACTTTACACACTACCACAATTATGTTTATACAAAATATGACTTGTAAGGTATCAGCTGAAAACTAAAAGCACACTGGTCATTAATATAATTGTAAAATGCACGTGTTAAACGTGTGTGATGCTATTAATTCCCTCTGTATAATGTTGCTAGAACACATTTAAGAAGACAGACTAGCCTGGGTAAAGGTGACAAACAGGGCTGTCCCAGACAAAGGAATGTGGGTTTACATAAATGTACATATTAGCTGTAAAAAAAAGCTATCAAGCAAACCAGCGGGGATTGTCTTGAGCCTTAAATTCAAGCAACAGGGAATGAACATGTCTCCTGCACCAGAGAGAGAGATGCAGGAGATTGAATCCTTCCTGACTTTGTTCTCAAAGACACTTATTTGACAATATAAGGGACAGAGATTCCACTTCTATTTTTCACCCAGGAAGACCAGGGAAACCAGCACCTCATACTTCTGAGAAAGGTCCTGACTGAGAAACAGTCAACCATGCTGGACAAAGAATAATTGGTGAGAGAAACCACCTGAAACAAAGATTGTGCCTTGCTAGATTAAGTTTTAGACTTTTAGATACATGTTTTCACTTTTATTTGCTTGTAACCATCTCTACCTTTATTTCTTTTACTTGATGTCACTTATCAGATATCCTGTTGCTAATAAAATTGTTTTATTTTAATCTAAACCAACCCAGTACTGTGTTTCACTTGAAGTAATTAACTCCAGTTAATGCGGCAAGCTTCTGTGTACTGGCTCTTTAAAGGAGCAAACATACATTATTATTTCTCTGAGTGGTCCATGAGAATGTGGACTCTCCAGGGAAAACATTTTTGGGGAAATTCAGGGCTAGGAGTGTGTTGGGATCACGTGGCTACTAGTAACCAAGATTGGTGGGGAACGGAGTGTGGTTATGATATAACAAACAGGTTGCTGGAGTCAGAACTGCTGAACCAGGACTGCTTAATGCACAGTGCATGTTTGTAGGCTGGCTGGGAGTGCTCAGACAGGAAGCTGCTGCAGCAAAGTATTTAAGGAACCCAGGGTTACAGGGAAGGTGGGTGACACAATCCCTTCTTGGTCTGGATTATACCCCAAAATGTGAAGCTCCCAACCTCTGGAGTATGGGGCTCAGACTTTGCCTCAGCCTCCCCTTTCACTGTCTGAACTCTTCCTTGACAGGGTGTGTCTTTAAACCCTTCTGAGGCTTCTGATCCTCCACCCCACACCACACCACGGCTAAATATGTCATGTAAAATCCAGTCTGTCAGGCCCAGCAGGCGGATCAAGGTGAATTGCTCTGCCTTATCCTTCAAATGTTTGTGGAGACTCACATAACAGGAGTCCTGTCCCCCTTCTTGACAATGTTACTATTGAATTAACTCACTATTTGCATTCAGTATACACCACAACAGCCTGGTCAAGAGGCAGCATTCATAAATTGTTTCAGGGAGCTCCAAATCCATCACAACTGGGTCTGTCATTTAAAAAAAAAAGTTAATCCATGTCAAATTCTTCTTGGAAGGTTTCACGCAGCTTTCCTGGCAGTCACAATATTAACTGCTGCCTCTTAACTTGGTTGCTAATATACAACCTTAGCTTTGCTCCTGTTATTTGAATAATGCATTTGAATCTATTTAGTTGTCAAAAGTATCTCTTGTTTCCTGAAGAAAAGGGACAAAGCATTTCCAAGTGAAAAAGAGGCGTCTAGACTCCTAGCCAAAGAAGAACAAAGGAAAAAAATGTAAATATCTTCTAATGAATTGTGACAGACGTTACATTCTGTGCAAAGTTCAGCAGCAGATGAATCAGAGAACTAGGGATTTTGGCGGCAAATGCCTCACGCCATGAAAAAAGAACACATATAAACCAGATCAAAACTGATCCTTGTATGCGATGGACACTCCCAGCCAGACCAAGAAGGGATTGTGTCACCCACCTGCCCTGTCAAATCTTTGCTCTTCTTTTCAAGATAGAAGGGTGTGTTATAACAGCCTGTCCTAGGAGCATGGGGCAAGATCCAGGGTTATGTTAGGACAGGTTTGCACTTAAACTACCCAAACACTTCTAGAGCTCAGGTCCTAAAAGTATGTGCAGGTGTAACCCACACACCTCCTGGGTGTGGTGCTCTATCCCCTCTAGTGGCTCTGAGACAGTTTAAAGATTAATGAGTCTGCTACCGCCATAGCTAAGAGCCATGTGGAAAAGGCTCATGCATTTAGCTCCAGAGGTTCCCAGGTTCAATCCTGCCGGTCTGTCAGTGTTACACAGTAACACATCATGAGGAAAAACTTTAATCACTTGTGTACAAAATATGACTTTCCTGTCTCTACTCATTCTGGAACACTCTCCCACTCACACCTGCCATTATGGAGAGAGGTAAATAGTGGTGTCCCACAGGGATCTGTGCTGAAACCAAGTACTGTTCAACATATTCATAAATGATCTGGAAAAATGGGTAAACAGTGAGGCGGCAAAATATGCAGATGATAAAAATTACTCAAAATAGACTGCAAAGAGATCTCACTACACTGGGTGAACTGGGCAACAAAATGGCAGATGAAATTCCATGTTGATAAATGCAAAGTAATGCACATTGGAAAACATAATTCCGACTATACATACAAAATGATGGGCTCTAAATTAGTTGTTACCACTCAAGAAAGAGATCTTGGGGGCATTGTGGATAGTTCTCTGGAAAAATCCTCTCAATATGCAGCAGCAGTCAAAAAAGCGAACAATGTTAGGAACCATTAGGAAAGAGAGAGAGAATAAGACAAAAATATCATAATGCCAATATATTCATCCATTGTACACCTGCACCTTGAATACTGCATGCAATTGGGGTCACCCCATCTCAAAATAATATATATTAGAACTGGAAAAAGTACAGAGAAGGGCAACAAAAATGATGAAGAGTCTGGAACAGCTTCTGTATAAAGAGATTAAAAAGACTGAGATTTTTAAGCTTGGAAAAGAGACAACATAGTAGTGTAGCCCTGGCCTATGTCGCTCAGGAAAAATCCACACCCCTGAGTGGCATAGTTATACTGACCTTAACCCCCTTTGTAGACAATGCTAGGTCGGGGGGCAAGCTTCTGCTGCTGACATAGCTACCGTCTTTCGCGGAGTTATTACGCTGATGGGAGACCTCTCTCCCATTGGCTTAAACTGTCTTTGCCAGAAGTGCTAGAGTGATGCAGCTGTGCCGATGCAAGTTGCAAGTTGGCCAAGATGGTCAGGGCTGCAACCCCATACTCTGGGTGTCCTTAGTGTTTGATTGCCAGAAGTTGGTAGTGGACAATAGAGGATGGATCACTCGATGATTGCCTGTTCTGTTCATTCCCTCTGAAGCACCTGGTATTGGCCACTGTTGGAAGACAGGATACAGGGCTAGATGGGCGACTGGTCCGACCCAGTATGGCTGTTCTTATGTTAAATTTATCTGTGTCTTTTTACAAGCTCGTCTATTCTTTTCTCTCTATCTTACAAGTTTCTGTATTCTCATCACTTACAATGGTATCATGTCCATTGATCATCTTTGTGTCTTCAGTTTTCATGTCAGTCTCTTGCTGTCTCAACATGAAGATTTAAGAACTCTAATCCTTTGCAGCCTGAATCACACCTAACCTGTTAATACTACAGTAATATCTTCCACGTTATTACTGTAAATACAGAATAGACCCTTTAAAGCAAAACATGGACTTTATAGTTGACATAAACGGACTTTTCTTCTGCCATTAGAGAATATTTTTATCTTCTCAGGTACTATTAAAGGAATCTGAAGGCCTCAAAATAAAATATCTATATACAGACAACCTAAACGCATACACCATCTGTCCATCTTCTATCCATTTCGACTTCACTTTCAGCTCTTTAAAAATGGAAACTATATACTGCAATCCACTGGTACAGTAAGAGGACAGTCTTGATATATACACAGAACAAAAAAAAAACCACCATAGAGTTTTATAGTTTCTAAGAAGTTTCTTAATAGACTTACAATAGATTTTTTTTAAACAACGCTCCGAGTATTTGAGTTTAGGAAGAATGTTCAAAATTTTAGTTATCCAGTTTTTTTTTAAACAAAGGTGATGAGAAAGATGAATTTAAAAAGTGCACAATTATTTAGGTAAAAGAATAACATCTTTTTGTGGACATGTTGCTCACCAATTGCAGCATAACTTGCTTCCAGCACTCAGACTAACAGGCAAAAAATCACAGGCAAACCAGGGAGAGGAATAAAGAGCCAGTATCATTGGAAATATTGTCAGATGGACAGTATCCAGAGGAGAGAGGAAGTTTTACAACACTGTTGTGACTGCGAAAGGTGGAAGGTGGTGGTCAGCAACCTCTGCACTGGCGATAACACTTGAAGAGGAGGCGTATGCTCTATGGAGTATTTGGACTTGACAGGTCTGACATCTACAGCAAAGGCAAATTACTTCTCCAGCAACTCCTAACTGGAGGAAAACTGAGCAAGAATAGGGAGGCTCTCGTCTCTTTCCTTCTGATCATTAGCCTCCTCTGAATCTCCACTTAAAGAAACCCCAGCTAACAATAAAATGCTGCAGTATGGCAAGTGAAGGCTTAATTTGATATGAACAGACTTAAATGCAAAAAAAGAGATGGCCATTAATATTATACATAGTGAACACTTACTGTGGTGATAAATTGTTCAGTCAAGGCTGACTTCAGAGCTACACTGAAAAGCTTGAAACTCTAAGGCACAGCTAAGCATTGACACATCACGAAAGCCGAAGCTCTGATAGTTGAGGCTACAGACAGAACAGATTATATGCATTTTTGAATCTCCATAGAAATATTAATACATTACTGATATATAAAATTGTGCACAGGTGCATTTTTTTAAGCTGTAAGTATTTATTAGATGTCAAGAATATAAAAAACAAAGTAGTCTATAAGTGGTGAGAATTATCTTTATGAATATATATTTCTTCATTTCTACTTATCACATTTTAATAAATCAAAATATATTTCAGATTATGGAATATTAAAATAATGTCTATAATATTATAATTCCTATAGCTTCAACATGTGCTAGGGGCGTTCCATACATAATAGTACCCTACAGGAATATAGCATGTGGAATTGGAGTTAACTCCTTAATTGTCAAGAGCAGTGGCATCTTTATGGTAGGAAGAAAATTATCCTCATATATCTATACCATTATCTTTGAAGTACCCTAGACAAATTATGTGGCAATCTGATATTTTGTTGATGTAAAACAATCAATACTCATGCATTTATGCAGTTCTCTTCCAAATTATTTTGGGGATATCATGCAATCTTATATTCTGTGATTGACTGATTGCATGAGGAGAGCTTTCTCTCCAACGTGCACTCATGTAAGTCATTATTTTCAAAGTACAACAACACCAGCCCAAAAGAAGTCTTTTGTAAAATATATATAGGATATTAAGCCATGCATATGTGACGTACTCACTTTGGCCCTGATTCTGCAACATCTTAAGCACCTGTGTTAAGCTAAGGTTGTGAGTGTTCCTAGCGATGGCCTGCTGAATTGGCCATTACTTTTAATGAGATTACTCACATGCTTAAAGTTCAGCATGTGTTAAAGTACCTTGAAGAATCAGGCCCTTAGGCTCCTATCTTTCCCTGAGCGCTGTATGGACAGGCACTTTCTCTCTCAAGAAGCTCCAGGAATGGTAACGGGACTCCACACAGGGATCTGCCCATATGGAGCTCATTGCAGGATAGGGGCCTTAATGCATTAATGGTGCTTAATGAGAACTCACAGGACTGGACTTCTATGCTCTGCAATAGCAAACAATACCAATAGGTGCTTTTGAAGATCCCACTAGGTGCCTAGCTGCATGTTTGGGCATCTAAATAGCTTTAAAAGTCTGGACTAAGTGCCTTGCAGGAGTTGCTCAGTTTAGTGTCCATTGTTGTGGAGAAGAGAGAGGACTCAGTGAATACATTGGTGATTCTTTATTCTGGGTGCTGGAGACAGACAGACAAACTCTCTTTTTCAAATGCAGCCTGTGCTGTATAGTGACACCATGCCAGGGCTACAATGCAGTAGAATGTATTGCTTATAGAGTGTATTGCTACTTCATTACATAGAGGACCTCGCAGGACTGGACCCTACATACAAACCTCTTAAATAAGAGTATACTTGGCAAATTTGTGAAGGAAGGGGTTTCTTTTGAGCCCTTAAATCATGCTATTGGGAGTATTCATGCGTTTGCATTGGGGGGGGGGAAGGCAAAACTAGCAAAGTACTATTACATTAAACTGTGGGGTTTTTGGTGTTTGTTTTTAAAACCTAGATGCTGAGTTTGGTGAGCAACTTAGGCATGAGTTATTAAAGAATCTGACACACATTGGACAGGCAGTCAGTAGGGTGCACACTAATTAAAATATAAAATTTTGCATTCTTTTAAAGTGATGCCATTGGGATGCAGAAGAATAGTGGAAAAAGGGATTCTACCTGGGGGGGACCTAATAACATCCATGATCTACAAACAGACATGTGATTATGGACAGTAAAGCTATTGAGAAGAACTTGTTGGAAAATGGGGGGGGGAGGTTTTTAAATATTTTATTGTAAAACATTTTCCTTTTTAAAATTTTGAAGTTTCAAAATGCACAAAAAAAAATAAAACCAGCTCAATAGTTGTTAAAAAAAACTTCAGATTAAATTTCAGGAACACTTTTTTCCTAGGGTTTTTTTTTTAATTTTGATTTGAAATTTCAGGAAAATATTCATTCCATTCTAATATTTGGCCAAATTCACTTGCTCCACTCTTCAAGCCCATGAAAAGTACGGCTAGACAATTAACTCCCTGCTTTTAGGGACGATAACTGATTCTCTTTACCCTTTCACATAATTCAACTCAGTGGATCAAATCAATTGACTACATCTCTTCTGATGTCCCATTTAGAGGGTTTAAATGTTCTGAGTGTCAATTGTTTTAGGGAACATAATATTTAGAAAAAATCCTCCATTTGGCACTTTTCAGAATGAATAGTAATTATCATATAAGATAATAGGACTAACCCAGAAGTGATGAGGGAGGGAGTGTAAATCAGATTCTTCGTTATATTCTGACTCTCTTAAATGTACAGACATGCAACCCAAACTAGTGTGTTTTACATGCTGAGTGTACTAAAGAAGGCATAAGTTACAGTAGAGTGGACACAAGACAATGAAGCAAAGAGCTTAATTGGCTATTCTGGGGTAGGGCTCTCAATCTCTTCTGTTGGAGCTGTTCTACTTTCTATAAATAATTATTTATTTGTCCAGAGACACAGAGTCTAAAGCCTGGCGGTGATAGCATTCAGCTGGGCTATCAGACAAAGCAGGAATTTGAACCAGGCTCTCTCACTCCCCAGGTAAATGCCAGACCCGCAGGCTACTGACTGTTGTGGATAGCACTCTCATGTTTGTTTTTATGAAAAGCTTTGATTTTTGTTTCACATGTGAATCAAAACAAGTCTCAAAATCTCAAAATTTTTCACAAAATGGAATTCTTGTTTTCTGGCCAGCATTACATAATTGTCCTTTATGGGGTTTCTCTCACCTTCGTCTGGAATATATGGCAGTGTCAGTGACAGGACAGTGAACTAAGTGGGCCACTGGTCTAATCTGGTGTGACAAATTGCTATGTTCTTAATTACAGCTTCTTACACAGACTGCAAGATACTGGGCAAGGAATGATCAAACAGATATGAAACAAAAAGGCTTTATTTATTTTTTTTAAAAAAGACATTCACAAAATGATCTAAAGCCTTTTTTTGGGACTCCTTGAATAGAAATCAAAAGAAAATGGACTGACCTGTGCTCATTAGCGGTTCCCTCTGCTTCCTTCACAGTATCTTCACCTCAGCTTCATTCCACACCTGCTCCAGAGACCCTCTTCTCCCCTGCCTTGTCCCCCACACTTCTTTCCATTCAATGTCCCTTTCCCTTTTCTTTTCATTCAAACTTATCCACACCCTGAAAAAAACTCATGGTCCTAACATGACTCGTACTACTATCATATTGTTCACTCTGATATATCCTGTGTCTGTCTTGTCTATTTAAATTGTAAGAACTTTGGGGCAAGGACTATCTACTACTTTGTCTTTGTACAGTGCCTGGCACAGTGGGGCCCCATATTTTATTGGTCCTAGAAATTACTCTAATAAACATGAGTAACAGATGCTGAAAAATCATTTGATGGAGTTATCTAATCTATGTTTCGGACATTTTATTTTGGGGAACACACTTCTGTAGTTGGATTGCTGTACACCCGGGGTCGGCAACCTTTCAGAAGTGCTGTGCCAAGTCTTCATTTATTCACTCTAATTTAAGGTTTTGCGTGCCAGTAATACACTTTAATGTTTTTAGAAGGTCTCTATCGATAAGTCTATAATATATAACTGAACTATTGTTGTATGTAAAGTAAATAAGGTTTTTAAAATGTTTAAAAAGCTTCATTTAAAATTAAATTAAAATGCAGAGACCCCCCAGACCAGTGGCCAGGACCCGGGCAGTGAGAGTGCTGCTGAAAATCAGCTCACGTGCCGCCTGCGGCACGCATGCCATAGGTTGCCTACCCCTGCTGTACACCAACATTGTGAGTTAAATCCTTACACATGGTGCAAATAAATATTTAGTTTATAAATTTATTAGGTGAGGATACCATATTTCTCCCTTACTATTTGATCAGGTCCTAGAACTTTAGCTACAAAGTTTCTTCAATGCAGAGAAATTAAAATTGGTGATTGTAACAGGGTATGCTGGCACTTTATAGCAGACTACAGGTTCAGCACTATCATATTCCTGGTTTCTGCCAAAACCAGTGGAATTCTGGGGGCTGCAGTTCTAAGGGCACATGGGAACAGTAGGGCTGGCCATAAAGCATACCAGAAAGGGAAATTGTCAACAGATACGTTTCTTTCCTTAGCAAGAGACAGACCAGGGTAGGAGTAAGACCGGTGGTGGGTCTCTCTTTTGAGAGATTGAGTGGGAGCAGACCCATGCTAGAGAGGCCATGTGTCTCCCTACTGAGGGGAAAACTGGGACAGGAGCTCTAGGTCTCTGCTAAAAAAAGCTTTGGGGCAAAGGCTATGAAAGGAGGCTAGGATGTATCCATGTGGAAGGATAGGGAACTTTCAGGAAGAGGAAGTGTATTTGGACCATGGTACAGAGTCAGCAGGTGGACAGAGCTTGGGGGTAAGTAAAACGTTGTTATGTTGGAGCCTTTTTTTGTAAGGAGGTTTTACGGGATACCGTACTCGTGAGGGCAGCTAATCAGTAACAGAAGCCCTTATCTGATGTCCTTCTGCTTTGGCCACACTGGGTTTGACCAGCCAGGGTTGTTAATTCCTAAATGGCGGCGCCTTCACTTGACTGTTTAAGGGAGTCAGGAACCCTACCATACCTCCTTATGTGTTTCAACTATCCCTGACCTGGTACTTACCCCTATGATTCATCTGATACATCATACATAATCTTCTGAAACTTCCATAATGTACAACAATGTACACTTTATTTACAATGTGAAATATAGAAGCATATAAAGGGAGGATGAAGACTGATTTGAAGTGGGTACATCAACAACACAATACAACCTGCAAGTAACATAATCCGCAGGGTGGATTTCCCTGGATTTACTAGTCCTGTTTATTCCACACTAGTGGGATCCGTGTACTTTTACAAGACAATGCAGGCCTGAAGGTGCTTGAGTGCAGTGAGGTAATGAGGGCACCGATTTGGCCAGGGGGCTAACCTCTCTGGGGCAACAATAGATGTTACTTAGTGGAAAAAGTCCCCCAGTGTAGGCAGCCTCTGTGCTGTTTCCAAGACCAGTTGCTCTCTTCCAGAGTAGGTTGGCAAACCTCTTTCAGGGCAAAATAAGCAACCCCGCAGGTGGGGCCAAGCAGTCAGGGCAGCACCTGCTTGGGCTCCCCGCCCCAGGAGGGGTGAGGCAGTCAGGAAGCCAATCACATTCCCTCAAGCAGAGCTGTCCTCCTCTCATCCCGCCACCCCCCTGTCATTGGCTTATTCAGCATTCTGTCCCCCAGAGTTCACCCAATCACAAGGCACAACACCCTTGTCAAGGTGAGCACACTGCAGTCTTCCCCATCTCTCATCTACCTGGCAACAAACTTTTAGTTCCCTTTTTGTCAGACCCATGTTTATTTAGGACTGTTGTTACCCTAGAAGGGGTGGCTTCAGTTGGAGAGTGAGAACTAAAGTACCCAGACAGTGATAGAAACTGAGGCAATTGGGACAGCTGTATGGAGAGAGGTAAGAGACCTTGCCCAAGGATAAGAAGCACCTATAAATTATGTTGATCACTCCTGGTTCCCCTGAGGACTGAAATCAATAGCATTTGCATGTGTGAGTAAGCTCAGTGATATTAAGCAGCTGAGGTATGTATGGTAAACAGCATAATATTTGTTAAACCCCAGGTATTTGGGGTCATAACATTCCAACAGCTTTAGGGAGACCTACCCAGTGAAATCAAATTACACGGATCGTACTGATGGGCCAAGCTTCGATAGCCTTACTCACAGCAAATTGTAACTTTCACAATTAATTGTCTTACTGAAGTCAGTGGGATTATTTGGGAGTAAGGTACTATTCAGTGTGATGGAGGGTATAATAATCAGGCCCTTGGACAACATGATAAAATAGTAAACTCTAAAATAACATTGAAAAAATAAAAGTATCCAGTACCAGTGGCTGGGGTAGAGAAACCCAGGCACAACCTGCTTCACTGGGTTCCAACCCTGGGCT
This sequence comes from Mauremys mutica, assembly GCF_020497125.1. Lineage (NCBI taxonomy): Eukaryota > Metazoa > Chordata > Testudines > Geoemydidae > Mauremys > Mauremys mutica. Next base: position 36,754,981 of record NC_059073.1, on the reverse strand, counting down.
TTGTGAATAATAGCTCACATAGATGACCGAGGGGTGTGCACCCTTAACGCCTGTTCCCTGGGTCACTTCCTACCCCGGCTTCAGTTCCTCCTTCAGTGCCACTAGTCTGTTTCTGGATGTCCCCTGGAGTTTTCTCTCATGGCTCTCTGCAATAGTCAATTGTTCCGGCCTACATGGGGCACAAATAGCTTAGCTGAAGTTGGCGTCTCTTAGGTAGATTTACCTGGCCGCTTCCGCCTGTTGCCGCGGTGGAGTTCTGGAGTCGATGGCAGAGCGATCGAGGATTGATTTTATCGTGTCTACACTAGACGTGATAAATCAATCCCCAATAGCTTGATCGCTACCCACCGATCCGGGGGGTAGTGTAGACGTACCCTTAGTTGGTGAGGACTGAGGGACAGCAGAATAGAGCTGACTCTCCAGAGCTCTAAGGCTGAGTGTTTGGGAGCAAGACCATAGGGAGCAGGAACTGGCTGAGGGAGAAGCCCCAGCTGGGAGGGCTGCAAAGCCCTAGAGTCAGATATATGAGGAAGGTGAAGCCCTGGTCAGGACTGGAAGAACTATTGAGTCCTAGGAAGGGCTGGAAGGAATTGTTGAGCCTGGAAGAGAAGGTGGGGAGATGTTGGCTTTAAGTTACAACCGAGTGGAATAATAAATGAGACTGAAAAGGGGAGGGTTATTGAGAAAAATACCTTCAGTATGATATTAACTATGGGAGAAGGGAAACTGAGGCAGTGGAGACCCCTGATACTGGAGTGGGTAAGTGTCTGCTACAGCACACCATGGCTACACACACCTGCACAGGAATAGTGGAGTTGGAACTCAAACTTATGCTCCAACAGAAGGCACTCTATCACTTGAGCTAAAGAACACTCAGCAATAGCTGTTGTGAGGCCTATAACACACACTTGAGGGGTTCTGAGTTCTTCCAGAAGAGGACAGCAGTATAACCCTAGCACCCTCAGTACAATACTTTAGCATTGTGTATTTTACTTTATACCCCCTTCTCTGATACGGTAACAAAAATTTAATTATTGAAATATAAGACTTTTTAAATGGTTCTACTTTTCCATTACTATATAACTGGATGGAGACAATCTGTAAACAACAATAATAATACTTAGCTCTTATATGCTGCTTTTCATCTATAGACCTTTACATGTTTTACAGAAGAGGTCAGTAGAGCAGCATGAATGATTTTAAGGGAACAATCAAGCTTCTCTCTTTTCACTAATTATCCATTAACAGATTTTTTGCAAATTTATTATTTGAAATTAAGTGAACAATTTATGTAAACATGTTTCAGCCTGTGGATTACTTGCTGTCACAATATTCACTATCTGTATTTTCAGCATGAGTGCTCTCTGAAATCAGATGGTATTTTTTCTGCTCTTGGATTGAATGATTGGCAAATCCTTGAAGAGCTTTCAGCATGGCTGCATGAAAATTCCCAGCATAAATACTCATGCAATTACACATTTTCATGAGTTTGCACATGTTTCCTCAAACATCCTTGCAAACAAAAAGTTTGCATGTACAGATGTTTCTAGGAAATGAATGAAAGGGGTTTTGAATAACAAAGCAAATTGGCAGTTTTCAGTCAAATGGCTGTTTGCAAAAACTGTTTTATCAGTACATTCCCCTCTCTCCTCCCCAGTGCCATTCTCCAACTCATGAAGGATCATAAATACTGAGGCCAGGATGGTGGATTACTCTATACACCTGTGCCAAGAAGTGCAATATGCTACTATTTTAGACTCTGCTCTCTCCCCTGCATATACCAGCATACTCGAAGATACAATTCCTTCCCAGTTCTTCTCATGGGGAACAGCTTCCAGCTGCCCCTTGTTGTGGGCTGAGAGTAAACTCTCAATCTAGCCCTGAGTATATCAGTGGTTTGTGCTAGAGATTATATAGATCCAACACACCGTCGCTCACACAGGAAAATGAAAAGGACATGGCTGCTGTTCATATAATAGCTGAGGGGGAGGGATAGGTCAGTGGTTTGAGCATTGGCCTGTTAAACCCAGCGGGTGATGAATTCAATCCTTGAGGGGGCCATTTGGGGACTGGTCCTGCTTTGAGTAGGGGGTTGGGCTAGATGATCACCTGAGGTCCCCTCTGACCCTAATAATTTATGATTCTAACAAACACTTGCATCACAAAGATCACCTAGTATGACTTTGCACACCAGAGTCCTTTTTTATAATCATACATGAAAGTCATCACAGAGATGTGTTATTTCCTACAGAACCTAGCAGTAAATTAGGAAGTGTTCCCTCAAAAGGACAGCAATGGTCAAATATATGATCAGGGTGGGTTTGCTGCCATTATACAGTGTGATTAAATGCAGAGGAACTCACTGAGTACATGCCAGAGTATTCACAATGAGGGTTTGAAAACAGCCAATCAGTTCAGTTTACCTGATACACATGTACAGATTTGGACGAACTGTTGTGGAAAGTGTATCTACAGATGGAATAAAAAACTCCACTGAAATAAAAATATAAGACTATATTTCAGCTTGGGCATCTCCTGCAACTACATAGCAACAAGTGCACGATCATCATGTGCCAGGTGTATGCCACATGGGCAGATGACAAATATGTGATAGGAGAGGTATGACGACCGTGCTCTGTAGATACAGATATACATACACATTCAAGTGTACTTTTGAAATTGTTACACATTTGCAGGTGTTTACTATAAAATTAAGGGTATTTTCAGAAATACTGAAACAGGTTAGTAAATGTAACTATCACCACAAAAGAAGAAAAGTTACAGTGGGAACTATATGGCAGCAGAACAAAGGTGCTGAGAGTCAAAGTGTTAAGCATTATTAGAGGTACAGCAAAGCAGTGAACAGAGCCCCTGTCTTTCAGACTTAAGAGAATTAGTTGGGTTTTTTTATCCTTGACACTGGGCAACCAAATCTGGGCTTAAAAAACAGATGATTCAATCAAAAAAACTGGGATAGGTAGTAACCATACCAGAAGAGGCAATTTACAGTTTCTAACAGTCCATGTCCAATCCTTCAAACTAAAGCTTTATCAACCCTCTTTTTCTAGCCAGCAGAAAATCCTCAGTAGCAGAAGCTATTTAAAGTCCCTGGTCCAATATTGAATCCTCAGATTTGGCAGTAGCAGGTTTCAGCTGGATTTTCTGGGCAGTAAGTAACTCAGCAGCAAATTTACTCTTTTTAATACAATGGCAACAATTCTTGGAAGTAACAGGAATGACTTCAGACTGTGCCAAAATTTAAATGAAAAATTTAACTGTAGCTGGCCTTGCAGCTTGCTAGCAGCACATCCTGCTTTCATGTGGGAGACCAGCATTGAGACATTCCTGCTTCACCAGCCTGGGATATATCCTGAAAGTGATGTGTAGGCATACCACCTTTATGATATACAGCACCTTGATGCTAGTCATATGCATGTGGGAGATGCAAGGAAGGGGATGAGAATAGAAAATAAGCAATTTCCCACTTAGCTGATTTCCCAAATAAGCTGAGAAAAACCCAAAGTCCAATCTGGGCAGGTTTCTGGTCAAGTAATGCTAGGGAGAAACTATGCTACCATTTTTGTTCTTCTGCTAGTTAATCTACATGAATGAAGATACTCAGAGGGCTGGTAAAGATAACAAAAATGCCCGTCTCTAAAGAATGCAAGCATTAATTTGGGAACAGAAAATATATGTATTGTAAATAAGGAAATTGATTGCATCTTCTCAAAAGGGCAATATAAGGCCTTCATTCTGCAAGGTACTTAAGGAGGTGCAGCAAAGTAGCCACTGCTCAAATGTTGGAAGTGCTTTGCTTGATTGGGGTCTATCTATTCAGTGAAAAAAAATTCCTTTAATGCAGCTGTTTGCCACAGAAGAAGTCTTAAAACCCACAGCTATATTTCTTTGTTTACTTATACTGAAAACAATCATACAGGGAATAGCCTCGCAGCAAATTAATATGGTAGGCAAGAACTTGTTTAGCCACTTTCAAGTGAAAGTTGGTTTTCAATCCATAGTCATAAATAGTTGAAAGCAATGCTTTAGAATGGAAATACTACCATCATTGCAATGTTACAATAAAAACTTACTAAAAAAGTGCACCTTGAGATGGGTGTACTATAGACTCAGACGAATCAACATCCCCTCCTTCACAATCAGATTTTTGTTCCTTCTTGTTTGATGTATGTCTCTGGCATCTTGCTTCACAATGTACTTAACTTCTACGTGGAAGTCTGTAAGGTTTGAAATCCACCCTTGGCAATTCTATTTGCTCTTTAAAAAAAAAAGCAAACTTGTTTCAGCATTTATAAAAGAAAACAAGTCTACCCATAGTTAAGCAAAGAAGTATAGATAAGAAAATTTTTTGTTGATCTGGGCTACCCCATCCTCTGAGTTTTGCGCTGCAACTCAATATACTGTAAGACCACTTCACCACAGAGATGGAAGAGATTTAAAAAAAAAAGATAGTTACACTGAAGGCTCCAGTATAGCACAGGTGTTTCTTAAACTGTGCTAACAACTTTTATTAACCTGCTGTAACCATTCCCAGTCACAATGTACCTCTTGGTTCCACCCCTGCTACGGGGGGGGGGGGGGAATTTAGCCTGTACCTCTATACCTCTAGTGATATACTTTGCCCATCATATCAATGCAGTGGTTGAGGGGTCAGAGCCAAAGCTCCACCCATTCCCCACCCTGCCTATAGTGTGGGAGAAAAAAAAATAACTGTATGTAAAGGTGCAGGACTCACCCCTGCAGCACCTCCTGCTGGTCATCTCAGGGAATTAGCTCTTTCCAGCACAGAGCGCCCTCTGCAGGCTGGTGTCCCACTGCCACGGGCCCCCATGTCTCTCCCAGGACCCAGGTGCCCTTTTACCTGGGGTGCTGCCCCTCCAGGCAATACCCCACAGATCTGGGTCTCCCATCCCCAGGGAATCCCCACCCTCTATTCCCACCTTGCCTCAGCCTAGGGGCTACTGCCAGTCACTATCTAGCCCCCTTCACTGGGGCTGACCACAGTCTGTATAAGCCAGTCATCATAGGTGGGAGGGGGGGGTTGACTTGCTGCCTCTGCCTGCCTCCCAGTACCTCTATGGGCCTTGGACCAGGCCCTGCAGCCTGGGGAGTTGCCAGCCTGGAGCTCCCCTGCTCCTCTGGCTCTCCCCAGCCCTGCTTCACTCCCAGTACCCTTTCTGCAGGCAGCCAGGCCCTGCTCTCTCCCAGCCTGGAGAGAGACTCCTCTTGGGCTGCTGGTTCACAGCCTTCTTATAACAGCCAGCTGGGCCCACATTAAGCCAGCCACAGCTGTGGCTGCTTTCCAATCAGCCCAGCCTTTCCCCTGCCACAGCCCTCTCCAAGGGCTGTTTTAAGCCCTTCAGGGCAGGAGCAGGGTAACCACCCCGATACACTGTACTGGAGAGGCTACTTCCCTTTCTCACCATGATGCAGGTACCTGGTACTTTAGGGGCACCTTGTGCTTTCTTATTTACCTGTGCAGGTGCACAGGATGGGGCACATAGTATGGCTGAGCACTCAGAAGTCAAAACATACCAGTGTTAAAGTTGCACATGCATCCTGACCCTTCCCCTTTGTGCAGGTGCATTATGACATAGTATTTGATCACCTGGTCAAATTATTTCTCATAAAAGACAATCTTAGACAATACAGTTTTTCTAATAGATTTGCATGTTGAACATTTAGCAACTGTGCATTACCATGTGTATGCCAGAGTCTATAGAACTCATTTGTATAAAATATCCACACTGGACGACCAGCAGGAGGCGCCACACTGGTGAGTCGTCGCTCCGTCCCAGGGGGCCAGGTGGAGGAGGGCTGAGTCATGATGAGATGAATCTACTGGCCAAACCCACTTATGGAGGAGTGGCACAGCAGCCACAGCTGCTCTTGCAGTCCAAGGGGTGTAGTAGCAGCTGTGACCTAGTATATTTGATTCCATGTCCCCGTCCCCATAGATAACCCATGTGCCTTTTTCAGGATTTGTACAGGGGTGAAGATTTGGTTCTCAGGCAGGCATTTCATAAGGAACTAGAGTGAGCGCTAACTGTGTCTCGACACCATTAAATCAGCCTAATCATAATTTTATGTAACAGTGTCAAGATATTAGATTGCAGGAATCCTCTTTATTTGCAAAAATATATGCAAATATTCTCTCTCTCTCCTTTTCAGGAAAATGAATGTGACAACACCACTTTATATGGAGTGAGTTAATTGTCCTTCTAAGAGCAATGCTCCAGTCAAACCATCAACTGAAGTGTCAGCAAAGCAGTCAGTGGGCAAACATTTTACTGTGTGGTTGAAAAGACTCTATATAAATTGCTGGTAATCTCTTAGCTGAAAATGCAAGTACATAAGGCAGGAAAAGGCAGGGACAATTCAGAAATGGGAGAACTGCAATATTTCAGTGAGCTTCAGAGATCAAGTGTCATGATTTCACTTCACACTAAACTCATGTAATATTTCTCAAGCATTTCTCTCTAATAAGCATTTGTTTTATCCAAGCAGTTCTGACTAGTTGCCTGTGAATGCTGGATCCCCATTATAACTAGGGGTACACTAGCTATAGGTAACTTGTATTAGAAAAGGGGTTTTATCTATCTAATCTGGAAGTGTGAAGCTTGAGGTTGTGTCTTTATGTTGATTTGCTGTGTAACTCGTATATGTTTACTTTCCCTCACTATTTCATCTTTGTATCTCTGGATTTTCAATTAAATAAACTTTCATTTATTTTCACCCCAAGCAGGTGTCCAGTTTACAAACTGTGTGGAGTGTAAAAACAACCAGGAGTCAAATGTGTTAGTCTAAGGTGCCACAAGGACTCCTCATTGTTTTTGCTGATATAGACTAACACAGCTACCACTCTGAAACTTGTGTGGATTGTGTAACCTAAAGTGAATGGACACCTGAGGGGATGGTTTCACACCTTCGTGGGTAACTAACCACAGAGTCTGGTACTTAAGAACTCAGGGGAGGATGTATTTATGGAGTACTGGAAGGAATGTTAGAGTGTCACTGATGAGTGAGACCTTATGTCTGTGTGCTGGTTATTGGTGTCAGGGACCTGAACCGCAGCACCAAGGCACCCCGAAGTTACAGGGCAGGCAGTGACAGGACCTCTTACCCCTCTGGGTAGTCACCAAAATCTCACAGCAGTGTTGATACTCGGAAAATTGTAGCAAGTGCATTTTCTCATAGTTTAAAAATTTCTATTATGCTTCAGCAAACATATTTAAGATCTAAACAATTACTAAGCATTTCTTAAATTGAAGTCATGCTGGGAAGCCCAAGTAGCTCTGGGAGAAGCAGAAAGTGCAGAGAAGAAAGAGGAGCCCGCACATGGCCATAATTCTTGCAGCTACTAATCCAGTGTTTATTCATCATACTAAGCCTTATCACCTGGCATGAAATTAGTTCTGAAAGAATACCACATTGATGGTAGATCTCCTATTCTCAATTGCCATGCACTTTGTGATGTGCTCCTGTACAGGTGAGTGCAAGATTGGTTTAAAACAGTATAAGCCAGATTCTCATTTACACTGAAGTTCCTTTACACAACTCCGGCCATGTAAGAGAGCCTAAAAGTGGACATATAGTACATTTATGTCCCAGTCAATGTCCTTTGCTCTGCCAGAGCAATGTAAAGAGGCCTTAATAGTGTAAATGAGAATCAGGCCCAATAGGTGGCATGAGCATGAAATATTTATTTAGTAGCATATTACACCTTCTTTGCACTCATTGTGCACTGGTATAAATAACTACACAGATTGCAAGACAGAGGAGAATCTGACCCCCATAGATGAGTGAGAGTGGGCAATAGTTGTTCACAGGGAAGACATCCCAGTCTGAACGAAAGTTGATCGATGAATGGACCAAATAAAGGTCACAGCAACAACATGGAAACTGGTCTCTTCATCAAGCCTTATTTTTTCAATATTCTGATTGCCATATTGAGTATTTAGCAGCCACGGAGTCAGATTTACATCCATCTCTTCAAATTTAAATATTGTCCATCCTAGGGCAGGGAGTAGGGGAGAAATTCCACAGTGGTAAGTAGCAAAGAAGGAAATATTTTCTAGGTGAGCTTTTTTTTTTTTTTTTTTTTTTTTTAAAGCAGTAGTTATTGTTCGAAGCATCTGAGTAGACTGAAATATCCTTGGCAGAAATGAATTACTGGGAGAGAACAGGTGGGATGGTAAAAGTTGTGCGATAAATGTAATTTATCACACAGGTCTGCAATTTCTCACAGAGAGATCTTCTAAGTGCATCCTCTGAGTTAGACCTGTGTCTATCTGCTACTACCAGATGGTAACGATGCTTCTCAGCTATTACCTGTGAGGCCCCTACCTGTGAGGCTGCTGCTAAGTGTAGCAAAATCAGAATGGACACTTGGGCCTTATCCATTGCCAGGAGGAGATATTCAACCATTACCACCATAGCTGTTTCTGTACCACACCCAGGTCTGAAACTGGATCAAACAATATCAGTTAAATCCATTGTCTATTATTTGCCATAATCTTATCATTAATCATCCACAAAAACCAGAGGTTTAAAACACAATAGTTGAGAAGATTTTCAAGGTAGAGCAATAATTTCTCATATCCAACTGCTGCATTACATGGAGTGCTGAGGTCGTAAGCTCTTTGAGGCAGGGATTCTCTTTTATTAAATGTTTGTATCCTGACCAGCACAATGGGGACTTGACTCCTAACTGGGCCTGTAGATGCTACCACAATATAAATAATAGTGTTAACTGGGCCTGTTGCTAGGGGAGATCATCACTGTCTCCATTTGTGAGCATAGGATGCTAGGTGTGCTCAAGATTAGATTCTCCAACTCAATAAATTTCTTGACACTGACAATCTAGCATGGTTCAGATCTCCCTTCTTGTGGAATTTTATTGAAATAGTTGTGGCAAAATAACACTGGCAGTATCTACAAGTAACCAATTTCCTGGACCCTGTTCAGTCCATTTCCAGACCTTGGTAAGGGACAGAAATGGCATTGGTAGTATTGGTTGAACTTCTCCTAGCACTGGGGAAGGCCCACATCCTCAAAGGTATTTAGTCACCTAACTCGACTTCAGTGAGAATTAGGTGCCTAAGTACTTTTGAGGACCTGGGCCCAAGTGTTCATACTGATTTGGTTACATCTACCAGCAGCATTTGATATGGGGGCAGTCTCTGGCAGGAGTTGATAGGATCAAAGTCAAAAGCCAATCTTTTTAGATGGACATCACAGAGGATGATTTTAGAGAATTATTATTCTACTCCAAGGGCTCTCAGTGCTAGAGTAACACAAGTTTCCTTCTTGTCTACCCTCCTTTTCAACATGTACATGAGGCTTATTGAGGAATGATGGTTTGCAATGTCCCTAATACACTGAAGATACTCAGCTTTATGTTTGCATCTTGTCCAGCCCTGTTGAGGCAGGGGAATGAATGACCCACTGTCTGCAGGAGACTGAGGCATGAATGTGGCTAGATGGCTGTGTCTCAGTCTTGGGAGAAACAGCTGGCAGAGCTTGTAGGAAATTTTGGCTTTACTATTCAGGGTGTGGGACCATCATTTGTGACCCAGGTTTGCATTTTGGGAGTTTTCTGAGATCCTGGGGTGGTACTGGATTCTGCAATAAGGGCTGTAGTGAAAAGCATATTTTCTATGTGTGTCTATCAAGTGGGTGCCAATTTTTCCACAGCTATCTCTGCTCCTGACACTCTCATATTAGACTACGGTAATTAGAGCTGGTCAACAATTTTCTTCAATTAGAAGTGTTCTTTATTTGAAACAAAAATTCATGGGATAATTTTCATTTCTTCTGAAAATTTCTAGAGTTGAAATGAAAATTGAAAACCAAAGTTTCCATGAAAATTTTTGGGAAAAAAAATGTTGCTAGAAATTTTGGGCAGAAAACACTTATCATTTTCCCAACAGCTCTACTTCCAAAATCCAAATTTTCATCACAACTGGAAAAGGATATTTCAGAAAGTGGTTTTATTCTCTCTTCTTCCTCCTCCTTTTTGCCTCCAAACAAAATAAAATTAACTCTCTCTAGGGTTTTGTTTTTTCAAACTTTTCAAAATGTCCTTCACTTTTGAAGCATTAGGGTGGCAATGGGAAAATGACAATGAAAGTCTGCAACTGAACAATTATATGTGGGGAAAGGTTATCTGTTTTTCTAATGTAGATTTTGTTATATTGATTATTTTAATTGTTGTAGAGGAGTTCAGAGAAGTTTGGGCATTTTTATGGACTGAAGTCAAAATAAGCAAGTCAAGAAACTGAAGATAATAATTTTAACAGCTGGAGAACAAATGTAAAGAGTGAGAGTACCTCGCCATAAAACTATTATGCAATGTCAGAGGATAACTTTTTGCAGCACCTTTCTGCCTTTTCAGTAGAAAATTCTTGCCTTTGCTTTTGACTTCAGAGCCTGCAGAACCCCTAGAAGAATGAGCACTCTACCAGGACAAGGAAGCTGCAAGAAAGGCAGCAGATGAATGTAACCCCTGCCACTTCCACCTCATGAGCCAAATCAATTAAAGTCAATTGGTGAAATTTTGGCCTCATTGATGTCAATGACAACATTCTCATTGACATCAGTGGGGCCAGGATTTCACCCAATGTTTTCCTGCGGTTGGGACTGAGCAAGAACTGATCTGCAGGATTTTGGTTTTCAGTTAGTCTAATTCAGGCAAAACAACTTGGAGGCCAGTGGCATAGGAACTTGTTGGGGGAATCCTCAGGGAATGGCATAGAGCAGCAGAAGTGCAGGGTAGGATCCAGCTAAGATAGTCAAAATGTTTAAAGAGTGGGAATCCTGTATATGCTTTCAGTAATTTAATATTGTTGGCCTGGATTGAACTCTCTGGTTATACAAGCAGTGGGGACCTAATGCAGCCAGAATTCCTCTAGCCGTATGAAAGGAGGGGGTGCCATCCTCCCACGGCATGGCATGCCTGCAATGTCATTGTTCTGAAAGATCAATGCTCCTGGGTATTTTGAGGGCAGGGTTGGAGGCAGGAGTGGGTAGAATAGGGAACCAGCCACTCTGCTGAACTCTCCCCTGCTCATTCCCTAGATTTCTGTGGCCTCCGAGGTGCAGTTGCTACTGAACAGAAATAGAGGGATTCAGCCAGTATGTGTCCCGAGGGCAACTCTGCCAATAGCACTATGGCTACAGCGACCAGATAGCAAGTGTGAAAAAACAGGACGGGGGTGGGGGGGGGTAATAGGTGCCTATATAAGAAAAAGTCCCAAAAACGGGACTGTCCCTTTAAAAATGGGAAGTCTGGTCACCCTAACTATGGCCCCTGCAACACCTGAGCAGAGGGACCATTTCTGCGGAATGTGTCCACATGTCCTTGGATCTTTCCCATGGACCCCTCAATATATGGTTTTAGGAACCTCCTCCTCTTTATTCTGAGGCCCCCAAATCCCTCTTTGCTAGAAGGTAAGAAATTTCTGACTGCTCTGTTATTTGCTTAACAGAACCTGCAGTTAACATGCCATGTGGTTTTCAGTCATCTCCATCCACATTCTGTGGGCTTCTCCCTCTGCCCCATTGTATTTTGGATGAAATGGTTCACTGTTAAATCTTCTTTAAATTGTGAACACCTAACACTAAACGCACTAGCATCTCTTCTCCCACCAAACTGGTTCTTTTTTCTGTGTCAATTCATGGCTGTCCAAGTTGGACTGTCACAATACTGCCTATTGCACACTCACTGATCTTAGTGGGAATAAGCTTTCTTGCCGCTCTATTCTTAACTCACACTGTCTCTTTAACTACGTGCAATATTTTGCATATGTGACCTAACTGTCAGCCCCTGTTGGAAAACATGTCTACTTTGTACTTCTCAGCGTCAGTTAAAATGAACTTTAAACCACAAGAGGGCAGTAGTTCAACATATTCTACCAAAACATCAGCTTTCCATTTTAATGAAAGACTCTGCACACTGCAATAAAATAGCCTGTATGCACCAGCACTAGTCATAATAATTTGCCTTCTTCTGTATTCCTCTGCAATACTATTTCCTGGGACAAGCAGGTTTGGATGTGGAATAATTAAAAGCGTTTTTAGGACAGTTGTAGCTGTACCTATTTTTCATATCCGTCATACTTAAGATAAATCTTTGTAAATTGACCTTGCAAAATTCTTCTCTTCTCCATTTCAAGGTGAATAATTTTAATAGAGAAATCTAATATTATGAAAGTTTCATCATCATCTTAGCAAACTGTCTTAATTCTTCTCCCTCTCTGAACCCATGGCTTCTGAACTCTCCTGAGGTATCTGGTGAATGACAGGTGACTTGACTGTGTGCCTGGGCTCATAGATTTGCATTAGAACTCTGAAAGACAGTGTTGAGCAAATAACAAAATTCAAGACGAGTTATTAAGCTCACATGTTCACCTACAAAAATAAACTATACTGCGACTCTGGTTTAAAATAAAAAAAATTAAAACTATAGCTTTAAAAAAAATAGACAATTCTGATGTGCCGAAGCTATCACAAAGGAAGTATCTGAAATGAAGGCCAGTCAAAAAAAGTCTAAGATCAAAGTTTGTTTAATGTGGATTAAATATGGTTGTAAAATAAGTAGTTGTAATACACAATAAATCAAAATGAATGATACTAAGAGACAACGAAAGCCTATGAAATCTTGTATATGGACAACATAAGAAAAATATTGTTTAGATTTTAAGCTCGTTGGGGCAGGGACCCTCCTTCTTTTGTGTGCCTAGCACAATGGGATCCTGATCCATGACTGGGGCTCCTATGGACTATGGTAATACAAATATTTAATAATTAACTGTTATTTGTAAAATGCTCTCCTCTGCTGGACTTTGTTAAACTCACTAAGGAACCAATTCCGTACCCCTTTACCTATGCAAGTTTTGTCCAACTGAGTTCACTGGGACTGCTCTTCCAAGTATGAATCTCATTTGAGTACCTGAATCAAGCTGCAAGGCAGGCATTTTTTGCTTTTGATAATGCTCACTGGTGTAATGATTCCACATAACCACAAGGTGGTGCTACTAAACTTTGTTTGAACAATACTTTACAGCAATGATGAAAAAACAAGGCAAAGAGAAAAAAGGTGAGTCTGATCAGAGAAGATGTCCAAGATATTGAATATATGCACACACAGAGCACAATTGCCAGATTTTCTGACAAGTATAGATGGAGCTTAATTGCAGAGAACAAAACCTTCATAAAAATATATCAAAGGATGACTGGAAAGTACAATTGTCTGGGGTAGGTATCTAACAAATCTACATGAGCAAAGCTCAATGGCAAATTTTAAATGGAGAATTCAGACTTTTCAATTTACAACAGAAGATTCCTTTGTCACCCAATCCCATCTAGATTAAAGTTGGACCAAACAATGTAAGCAGTAGTACTATTAAAATCAGAGAGTATCGCCTTTGTTTTCTGGTTAAAGATCAAAGGCAAAGGATAGCAGTCATTCATGCTGAAACTGTATGAGAGGGAAAGAAATTACTTGCTGATGTACAAGAAAGTGCAGAAATCAAAACAGACACCTTGTCTTCACTGTACTTAGGCTTTGAGGTCAAAGTTCTTTTGTTGCAATGCAAAAAAATTATTCCAGTGTTAATTTAATCCATTAGAAAACATCTACAGGAAGAGATTAAACTAAACAAGTGATACATAAGGAAACGTAGCAATTGAGCCCTAATGCATTTTAAACATTTTAGTTCTTAGAAGGTATTTTAAACATTTTAGTTCTTGGAAGGATAGGTTGTGCACCCCTTTACTTACATGAATGGTCATAACTCACATGAGCAGGCGCAATGAAGACAATGAGCCTGCACGTGTAAGCAAACGTTCACAAGGATGAGCACCAGGCTCCACAATCTGGCCCTAATAAAAAGGTAAAATAGTAATATTTAAAAAACTAGTAAAAATACATTAAGCAGAGGTTCTCAACAGGGAGGTCACAGCCCAGTGGTTGCAAATAGGGGATCATGACCTCCCTGCACTCCCCATATTACTAGATGAGAGAGGAGTGCTAGCTAGACTGGAGCTCCTGGGTTGGTCCCTGCATGAGAAAGGCTGAGAACTTTCTGCTATAAAGATAACCAAGTTTTTCTGACTATGATGGTAACATTGCCATTTAATTTTCAAAGGTGCATGGGAATCATTAAACAAACAACATTAATAATGTAACAAACCAAGCAACAAATTAACTGAAATTAAAATATCTCTTTAGCTCTTCTGGGGAGGAAGATGCTTCATTAGCTCCTGTCCTGGGGTAACAGAACTGACAGCGAGTACAACCCATAGAGACTGAGCAAAGAAAGAGGAGCAGGAAGGATAGAACTCAGTACTTCAGAATGGAACCAACCACCCCAATGTACATTAGCTGAGGATCAGGTGCACAAACTTTAAATTGTATCTTATGAGTTAATTTACTTGTTTCCTGCTAGTCTTGCATTTATGGATCAACTATTTGATGTCAATTCTCAGATTAAATTAAAATGATGCAAAACTGAAGCAAAAGAGCTTAATACTTCAGCTACTTTGTCTTGATTGGATAAGCCTACAATTAATATCTGAGAGGAGCAAAATTTCTAAATTAGCAATAAGAGTGAATCTTAAATAGGTTTCACCACAGTGTGCAGGTTATGTTAATGAAGGCTGCAATCTCTTACATAAATTGATTACACTTTGAATCTGCTCTTTCAAACAAAGCAGGTCTGTTAAGGTCCCATCAAAGTGCTTCTGCTATTAGTTTCTCAACATGTATTTCAGGCACATGTTGACATTTAGAAACTTTATAAAAGGACGTGTCGTCTCAAAGTACATATTCTACAGGTATATGAAATTAGTTTGCCCAATTTACAAAACGAATCACGGTGGTTTATGTTACAGAAACAAAATTTGAGCTGGCTGTTACTGAAGTAACATTTATTTGTGCACAGAAATTAGGTGCATTCAATTGCATGCAGCTCTCTTTGAAAATATGACCCTTTTATGGCACCATCAATGATAGTAGCATGACAGTCTTCAGCTTATCAGCTATTCTATTGCTACGACCATTTGCAACACCCAAAACCCCCCTGACAGAGAAACCTAAAATTATAAACTCTGTCTGACGTCTTATTTGCCTGAAAGTATCAGCCTGCAATGAGTCCGGTTTGGAAAAGATCAGTTGCTGAAAGCCCCTTGCAATGGTACAACTATATGAAACCCACTTCAACAAACTACGGTATAGTTCATCTTCCACCTGCATTGATTGTTTTTTTCAAATCTTAATAGTGGTCTGATGATGTACTTGCCAACCCAAAATATATTTATATAGCAATATCCCAGACACAATTCCCCAAAGAAGCTAGTGGTGTCTGGGGCTGATAGGCTACAGGCTGCAAAAGTTTGTCTGCATACTGGTGAATACAAGATGTTTTGCTTCTTTTATACATAATTTAATGGTCAGGGTCTCAAAACTGATGCACTTTTGAGGCTACTCTTATATATCATCTCCTAGGAGACCAAGAGGACAAAGCACAAATGATACTCTGCCAGACTACATTGTCTGTAACATTTAGTGTATCATGACATTACATCATTTCATGAGAATGGTTTTTTTCACAGAAAATGCATTTTTAAGGAAAATATTAAAAGTATGATGGGGAAAATCCTAAAGATTCAGGCTCCAGGTTGGTTCAGAAAAGCATCATAATTTTTGGATGCTTATTCAAGCCCTTGGAGGCTGCCCACTAAATTCTGTGCTCTCCCTGAATCCTTATCCCTTCTTTGGTTCTCCCTATCTACTGGTCTTTTAGGGTGTCCTTCCTCACACTGGTAAGCATTTACTCATGACTGTAGAGCCAGTAACATCAGTGGAACTATTCCCATGAGCAGCTGCTCACCAGTGAGAGTAAGGGCTCCACCATAGGTTTTTGTTTGTTTGTTTGTTTGCAGGGAAGCGTACTTGCCCAGTAGCCCCATCTGATATGACTGAGCTGGAGAGCTGGCCCATGCTCCCTTCCAGCACTGTCAGCAGCTCATGAGACAAACCCTCTACTGAGATGAGCTCCATAGTATGAAAAAGATTGAGAACCCTGTGTCATAGGTCATGCAGACCCCATCCCCTTTTGGGATGGGGCACAGGTCATTCTAGACCCAGGGCCAAGTCTGCATGACACCTATGGGTCTCAGAGTAATGTAGCCTAACAGCCAAAGTCAGTCTACCCACCTTCTCAGGGTGAGTGGTCTAACAGTCAGAGTCCCAGTCACCGCCAACTATCAGGGCTGTGCAGCCTAGTGACCAGAGTCAATAGGGAGAATCTATAGAGTTGCTGTCACAATCAGGGCTGTGCAGCCTAGTGGTCAGAGTCAATAGCGCTTCTGAGGTGGGCCAGCAGCAGCAGCCAGGATGGGGGACCCAGGCCCTCCCTCTCCACCAGGTCCCAACCCAGGGCCCTGTCAGTGGCTGGGTTGCCCACCATCAGCTCAGCAGGGATCCGGCCAAAACACACCAAACTAGTCTCCAGTTCTCTAACCACCTTCCCACAAAGACTCCCTGTGTTACTTCCTACCTGCTTCTCCACAGCTCATGGTTCCTACAGTCTCACCTCCCTGTGTGGCAGCTGGAACCTGTGGGTTGGGGGTCATTGCCATCTGCTGGCTTCTGCAGTGTGGCATGCCAGCAGTCCTTCAACAGGAGCCTGCAGCACTCCTCCTTCCTCTCTAGCAGGCCTGAACTGGGCTGCTCCGCAACTGAACTGGGCTGCTCCCTTTAATATCTGGCCTCCAGCAAGAGCATGCCCAGCAAGCCCAGGGGGGTGTGGTCTCCTCAGTCCAAAGAGAGGAATTAACCCCTGAAGTTCCAGGGCATGGCATGCACACCCTGTCACAAACTGTCTATCCAGTATATACAATGGAGCCAGTTAACACTGGTATTAAAGCATTCAGAGTGGGGTTTTCCAAAACACTCAGTACTGGCCTTGGTTGGATGTCATTGAAATCAAGGTGAGTTTTCTGATTCCAGTGATTGAATTCATAGAAGATTAGGATTGGAAGAGACCTCAGGAGGTCATCTAGTCCAACCCCCTGCTCAAAGCAGGACCAATTCCCAACTAAATCATCCCAGCCAGGGCTTTGTGAAGCCGGGCCTTAAAAATCTCTAAGGATGGAGATTCCACCACCTCCCTCCATTCCAGTGCTTCACCACCCTCCTAGAGAAAAAGTGTTTCCTAATATCCAACCTAGACCTCCCTCATTGCAACTGGAGACCATTGCTCCTTGTTCTGACATCTGCCACCACTCAGAACAGCTGAACTCTGTCATCTTTGGAACCTCCCATCAGGCAGTTGAAGGCTGCTTTCAAATCCCACCTCACCCTTCTCTTTTGTAAACTAAACAAGCCCAGTTCCCTCAGCCTCTCCTCATAAGTCATGTGCCCCAGCCCCCTAATCATTTTCCTTGCCCTCCGCTGGGCTCTCTCCAATTTGTCCACATCCTTCTTGTAGTGGGAGCAAATTTAAACCAATCCTGGTGCTTTTGAAAAAACTATTTGAAGTTTTTAATTCTGGCTTTTCTCTGATTACAGTTGCAATAATATTTCTGCTTTAACATAAGGGTTTGAATGTAATAGTATTCCACTTATTTAGCTGGTGGCAACAGTAGTAATTTGGGTTTCTAAACTGTCTTACTCCTTGTTGAAAGAGAAATGGGTGAACAAAGTGTCATATTCGTTTTTATCTCTGTTTCTCTTAATGCTTTGCACAAGCAGAAAATAGTGGCAAATCTTACAAAAGCAGTACCACTTTCAGAGCTCCAGCTCTGTCTTCAGGTCCAGCTGGATTTTTCTTTTATACAAGTGGTCATCAGCGACTTGTGTTGGGATTTATAAGCCCCACACTGCCACAGCCATGAAAGGGTTAATGGGGAACAATGACTTCCCCAGCTAAGTGTCTGGCTAGCAACAGCTTGGGTAGAAGGCTGCAGCTCAGCCAGAGAAGGGTGGATGCGAGAGAAGTTATTTCAAGGAGCCTCATCAGCAGTAGTCTGTCAAGGAGCTGCCCAAGGAACGGATTCAGAAGCCTGCTGTGATGGGTTGGATCACAGAAATACCCTGGGATCTGCCAACCAATGTGCCAAGACTACCTCTGCTCCTGTTTTCCCTGCCAGCTCAGGACTCCAGCACCCTGTCTTGCTGAACCAGACACTCTCGTCTGCTCCAACACAGACCCAGGGTCTGAATTACTTGCCCCAAAGCTGCAGGTTTACCTGAAAACAGCTCACAGAAGTGTGCTTGTCTTTAGCGCTTAGATGCCCAACTCCCAATGGGGTCTAAAACCCAAATAAATCCATTTTACCCTGTATAAAACTTATGCAGGGTAAACTCATAAATTGTTCGCCCTCTAAACACTGATAGAGAGATATGCACGGCTGTTTGCTCCCCCAGGTATTAATACATACTCTGAGTTCATTAATAAGTAAAAAGTGATTTGATTAAATACAGAATGTAGGATTTAAATGGTTCCAAGTAGTAACAGAACAAAGTAAGTCACCAAGCAAAATAAAATAAAATAAAATGCGCAAATCTATGTCTAATCAAACTAAATACAGATAGGATCCTCACCAGTTCCAGAATGTTCCCTTTTACAGGCTAATCTCTTTTAGCCTGGGTCCATCAATCACTCACACACCCCTGTAGTTACTGTCCTTTGTTCTAGTTTCCTTCAAGTATCCTCCGGGGGTGGAGACGCTCCTTCTTTAGCCATCTGAAGACAAAATGGAGGGGTTTAAATAGAATTTCTCTTGTGGGTGGAGACCCCTTCCTCACCCTGTGTAGAATCCAGTCACAAAATGGAGATTTGGAATCACATGGGCAAGTCCCATGCCCATGCATGACTTAGGACTTGCAGGTAGCAGCCATTACCCACATGCTACCTTGAACATCCTCAGGTAGACTTCTTAAGTGGACTGGAGTCTTCCAAGCTCTTTTGTCTGTTAAGTGCTTCCGGATTGAGCACTTAATTTGCACATTCCTTTCCCAAGTGACCAAATGTTCTAACTAAGTCTACTTAGAAATCAAGCAATTATACAGCCAATGTTCACAACTTTGAACACACAAATGGTGCCTGCATACAACTAGGATGAACATAACCAGTAGATCATAACCTTTATATAGATATGTTACATGGCAAAACCCTATTCCAGTTATATCATACATATATTTATGAGCACCCTCCATAAAGCCTTATGGGGTACACTGTCACACCTGCCATAAGGAGTATGGTAAGACTGCTGAGTAATAGCAATAGCAAAAGGGACGTATTTTTCCTTCCCTAGCCTAAAAGATGGGGTGGAGGACAGACTTCTGGAGGACCATGTTGCCAGGCCTTGGAGAGACTACTATATAGTATCAAGGAGTAACTGGCAAAGATTCAGAGAGCTGGGGACTGGGCTCTTACAGGACCAGGGTCTCATAATAACCCCTTGGGTAAGGGGTGAAGACACAAGCCCCTTTATGCTGCTATACAAAACCTTGTATTTTAACCCACCCTCAAACAAAGTGAAATGCCTGTGTAAGGACATATGCATGAGCTAACACTATGCCCAGTGCCAGGCAGCTGTGGGGTACCTGAATCAATAAAAAAGGAGTCTTTTTAACAACTTCAAATGGAAAAGAACTTTTTTCCAGACAAGACGTGAGACAATGCGGTAATGCTGTATTACGTTCCCAGCTCTGATGTCTTCAGTCACAGAAACTGAGATTAACCCCGCGTACAGGACCTGCACAACACCACAGGTAACGTTTTAAGACTAATGTGGATGCTCTGTGAGGCCCTACTGCATTTCATCCTGTCATTACTTAGTCCATTGAGGTATTTGATTGGACCCTCACATACTGTAAATCAGAGCATCAGTGAAATCAATGATTCACAACAGCTGAGGATATGGCCCATTAAGAGGGTCTCCTGCAATTATCTTTATATTTCATCATTCTACAGGAAGCCTCATCTGAGGCAGTAGTTTCGATAAACTTAATCTTTTCATTTTTTTTGGTCCATCACAAATGAGGTGTGGGTTTCCTCATGGAAGAGGTTTTAAATGAAAACAATAAAACTGGTCTGAATTATACTAAATAAAACATGTGTTTAATTATCCTCATAAAACTAGCACCTGCTCCCTATATTTGTCTGATTCTCCTTTCACTAACACCAATGCAATTTAGCAGAGACTCTATTGAGCTAATTGGGTTTACAGTGGTAAAACCCCAGTGTAAGAGAAGAATCAAGCCTAACAACTGAGGAGGACAAGGTTTAAATTTTAACACTGTAATGTTAATAATTGCTATGAAGATGGATTTCTTTAGGGCTATTTGCTATGCTTGTTACACTACTTTGACATGGAAACAAGTTAGCTAAATTGTAATGCCCCTGTGTACAGAGTTCACTGGAAAGAAGGCTAGTCTGTACTACTCTAGTCTCTGTTTACCTATGTCTGAGGAGAACCTAGAACATTGGGGCCTTTGGATAGAACTATAGCTTAGTAATAGAAATGAATCACTCTCTGGTAGTTTAGGAAGTAGAATAGTAGAACAGAGATGAAAAGAAAATCGAAGTTTGCAGAAAAGTAAAGAAAATAGTTTGTTCAAATGTATGGTCATGGGATAAAGAGCTTTTCTCAGTCAGGTCACTGGCTCAAATCCAGACCAGGTGGATATTGACTGAAGTCATTTATTACTATCTGGCTGATGTTCATTTGCCTATGTGAAATTATTTCAGTTGGAGTAGGTATTAGTCTGTGTTACAATGTCTCCATCATTATTGTCATCAAACCCTGGCTAGCAATTCCAGCAAACTTAAACCAACCTTAATCTTTCTGGTGACCCTTCCAGGGCATGGCTGAAGCACATCAGGATACTGGGATGAGGAATCTTGCAGTAATGCTACCCATGCTGTGTGTGTTCTATGTACAAAAAGACTTTGGTTTCCATAGCTGACATCCTTTTTGAGCACTAAATTAATTGTAATGAAGAAGAGGTCAAAGTAGGAAAGAATACCATGTAATTCAAATGTCTCTTATGAAATCTGTAAAGAATAAAACAATATAACAAAAACAGAATATAGTGTGTGCATTAGATACATTTCCATGGGAGCAGGATTAGACCCAGCATCTAATTACTCAGGTAAATTCACTACCATTCATTTCCTCCAAATCAGCTTCTGCATTGATTAGAAATATAGACTAAAAGGCCAAAGTCAGAGAAACAACATTGAGATGCTACAAAAAAAGAATATAGTGGCATTTCTGTGATGAGTAATTTCTTTATTGTTCAGAATTTGGTGATTATTCCTTTTTTCATATCACCATGGACAAACAAGGGCCAGAGGTTGAGAAAAATCATTAAAAACCTCTTTGCTATCTTAGTCTGTTGAATGGCTCAGTTTGTTGCAACGTATCATTATTTGCACCTGTTGACTAAATTACATTCCTTTGGCTAAATTCAAATAAGTGTAGTCTCAATTTTATACCAAGTGTTTTCTGTATGAAGAAACTATATCCTGCACTAGCAGAAGGATAGACCTGCTGATCTGATGTCTCTTCCACTATAAATTCTATGATCTTATATTATAGAGATGATATAGGACTCCTTCATTTTGAGTATCTGAATTGAAAAAAGAGAATTTTTTTTAATTGAGATAAATTGACTTGGTTTAATTCAATATCTTTTAGTATTGAATTAAACCAAGTCAGAGGCTGGAATTAGAACTAAGACAAGAACTAGCTGGGAAAATTTTGATGGAACAGTTTTTCCATGGAAATGAATCTGTTTTGACAAATCTTTCTCAGGTTGTAGTATAGAATTTCTGATGATAGAGTTACAAACCCCTACCCCACAATGGCCAGTAGTCCAATGGCTGGGACACTCATCTGGCACTTGGAACACTCACCTTCAGATATAGGAGGCTCACCTTCAAGTCTGTAATCTAAAGCAGGGAGAATGTAGGAGTTGTGAGAGGTTAGGCTGCAGCCAAGCAGCAGTTTTGTGGATTACTGTGGTGCCTAAACTGGGACTTAGGTGCCAAAGTTGGGGGTTTAAGTGCTAAAATATTTTTGTGGCTCTGAGCCATACTGGCTGATAGAACCTGAAAGACCTAGAAGACAAAGGGTTAATTCCTCAATGAATAAGCATGTAGAAAGAGAATGGAAGGCCAGTACAAACTAAGTGAACAAGCTAGAAGTTCCAGCCATTAGCAAGTAGAAAATGTAACTGATGCAATAGACAGTTACTTTTATCTTCCATTAAAAGCTGACCACTTGATGTTCCAGGCTTCATAAAAAGAGGGAATGGCAGACACATGTATTCTGCTGGCTTGGTGTGTTGATAGAAATAAGAGCTCTTTGAGTTAATTATGATGCTTGTTATGATGCTTGTATACTTTCAGTAAAACTAGGAATTGTACCTATAAGGAAGGGCAGGTATATATAAAGGTATATGTATATATCTCAGTAGGGAGGGATAGCTCAGTGGCTTGAGCATTAGCCTGCTAAACCCAGGGTTGTGAAGTCAGTTCTTGAGGGGGCCACTTTGGGATTGGGGCAAAAATCTGTCAGGGATAGTACTTGGTCCTGCTGTGAAGACAGAGGACTGGACTTGACTTGATGACCGTTCAGGGCCCCTTCCAGTTCTGTGAGATAGGTATATCTCCATATATTTACATCATGACTTGTTAGGGGAAACCCCTCCCTGCCTCTGTCACTCTATTTCTAAGGGGAGGGTTTTTGTAACAGATTTCTTCATTGAATGTTAATGCAATTCACACATGATACTAACTGGGAAGTGTTGTAAAACCAATGGGGATAGGGAAACCTACACAGCTTATGGTAAATTACTAAAAATAGGTTTAATTTTGGAGAAGTGCTGACTAGTTCATCCAAGAAATAATAATCAGAAATACAGATTCATGGGAGAGAGAAACCTAGAAAGCAGTAATACTGAAAGAGACCTAAATCTGAGAATAAATAGCAATGTAAACATTATGTGTAGCAAAAAAATGCAAATGCAATTTTGGGTTCACTATCAAGAGACATTATTTTAAGGAGAGAGGAGGGACCAGTATCACTATATAGTCATTGGTTTGACAAGTTCTGCAGTGTGCAAAGAATATTAGAATTAACTTTATCAGGGCAGTTGAATGGAATGGTGAAAACAATTGCAACAGACTCAGTCACTAGGCACAAATATTCTCTAGAATTTCAGCCCTAAAATGAAATTCAGCTTGTGGGAATGTGGAGAGGTACAGGAAAGGAGGAGGGAAATGCAAAGTAATACATCCTGAGGAAAAATAACCTGTAAATTGATACTCAAAGCCAGGGACAAGCTGTAATACTAAAACTTGGCAGTGATGTTGGACATTAAATATGAGCTTACAATGTGATACACAAACAAAAAAGACCAAGTCATCAGTTCATTTTTTCCTTGATGTTGTTGTGTATTACAGTTTTCCTTTACCTGTAGGCACTGTTTTCCTATTACCTATGATAAAACAGCTCAGGGGTGGTCTGTCTAGACTTTTCAGTTGTCCACTACAGTACTGGCAGTCTAAGCATATGGACATTCCTAGTTGTCAGAATCTATTGTCTGCCTGCACTTTTCTATTTTTAGGTTCTAGTGCTGGTGCCCATCACCATAACATGTTGGTAGCTTCCACATCAAATAGATTGGCAATAGTAAAGCGACCAAGGACTCCATGGAGTCTCTAGCTCTTCCCCTAGTTTAGAGTTTAGGAATATCTGCTTAGGGTAGCAGTTTTTTGTAGGGTGGAAGGGGAAAAAGAAGCCAGAGAAGTTTTTATGAATAATATTCTGGTTATGGTTGAAGAGGAAAGATTTACAGTATTCCCTAAAGGAGTCAGACTCATACCACAGATAGATCCCCAAGACAGAGAGTGTCTTGTCTTCTGGGTTTTGTGATCTGCATTGCCCAGAAGAGCACAATTGTTTTGTTAGTTCATTGGAGATGTAGTCTCCAGTGTAGCTGGGTCCTGATCTACTCCTGGCCTTTAGGCACATTAATATTAACAAATTTGAGTGAGGACTCACAATGTCAAAGCCACAATGCGGGCCCTCGGAAAGGATGCCTCATAGAATAGACCTGACATTCTCAGTATTCTGCTATGCAAACTGATGATTCAATGAATTCAATGAGTACCTGTCACTTAGGCAGAGGTCAAAATAACTACCGAGTAAGCTCAGTGTTGCTCTAACAATGGGATTGAGTTTCAACAGCAAATCCTCATAAAGTGCACAGCACATTTATAGCTGAATGCACAGTTCCCAGCCAGAAATGTCCCAGAGGCACCCGCAGTGGGAACAGGCTGCCTAACCTGTTTTGGGTCACAGTGTGATCTTTACCTTGACCACACTTGCACGTGTAGGTTTTGCTTACCAATTTTAAATGCCTCCATTTCCACATTTTGTCATATAGTCATGAGGATGTGCCATAGATGATCCAAGGGAACAGTCATTAAAACGAAAAGGTGGCAAATTCAAAACTGGTAAAGTGGTAATATGACCATGGAACTCATTGCAACAGGCTGTCGCTGAAGCCAAGAATTTCACAGGATTTAAAAAGGGATTGGGCATTATTATAGATAAGTTACATAACAGCGACAGTAAATGCTACCAAAGTTTGGAAGAGATATTAAACCTCAAGCTTCAGGGTTAAAGTCAACATGTAATTACAAAGGATTAGGAGGAGTCTAAATATGGGCCTACAGATTATTCCACTTCTGCCTGCTTTGCTCTGAGGCATCTAGTGTTGGTCATGGCTAGGGCCCTACCAATTTCATGGTCGTGAAAAACATGTCACGGACTGTTAAATACACTCTTCCCTGTGAAATCTCCCCCTTGCTGCTGGAAGTGCCCCAGCCAGGGGGGTCCTAGCTGTGAGTCCCCACTGGGCTGAGGAGGGACAGGACTTGTCCTTCCCCTACATGGCTGCTCCGGGGTGGGTGATGGCGGGGAGGAAATCAGACTCACCTCTGAGTGCCTCCCCCTGCTGTGGGAAGATGTGGGCTGGGCAGAAGCTCCAGAGGTGGAGGTTTGTGGAGGTAGGTCTGATCTCCCACTTTTGCAGGAAGCACCCCAGCTGAGGGGCTCCTAGCTGTGAGTCCCCACTGCCAGAAAAGGGACCCCCACAGTTACAACACCATGAAATTTCAGATGTAAACATCTGAAAATGTGAAAATGACCAATTTTAAAACCCTCTGGCCATGACATTGGTCAAGATCGACTGTGAATTTGGTAGGGCCCTAGACATGGCTAGAGACAGGATACTGGATTAGCTGGCCCTTAGGTCTGATCTAGAATGGTAGTTCCTGTATTCCAGCTGAGTAGAATATCCTTCAAATTAAATATTTATGTGTGGCCAGAGAGAAATTTGAATTTTATGGATGGAAAAACTTAAGAGACTCGTAGACTTTGAGGCCAGAAAGGGCCATCAGCTTGTAATGCTGGGCCAGCGGAGGTTAAACAATCAGCAGCTGGGTGACCTGTAAGCAACCCTTAAGGATGTATCAAAAGGGTAAACAGGGCCATTCTTTGTAGATGATTATCAAAGCCACCTTAAGTAGATTAGTATCTTTAACCTGTTTGTCTCTATTGTTAACGAATCAAAGAGTAAAGTGCTAAATGTATCTATGTTTACCTGCATCCTATTAGAAATCTAACAAGGTGATCTAATTAGCTTGTGGATGTTAAATCCCCTTCCCATCTTATAATGCTTCATTATTGTATTCTATTGACTCGGAGATCAAAAGGGGATATTATCACTTAGATGGATTTTGTGGTGTAATAATATTGTTATCCTCATCCCTCCTTGAAGCTTGCAATTACCCGTAGTAAGCCACCTGAGAACTATTTTGATGGTTTGAATGGCTATTGCTAAAGTATTGTCGGAGAAAGGAACCATTGAATAGAGATCACAAACTGTCGGCTCACTTTCATCCAAGCCCAAGTGGTGAAGTTGCCTGTTTGTGCCCAGTCTGCTTCAAGTATAAAGGAAGCCCTGAGCCTGATCCTTGCATCTCATGTCTGCTTAAACTTTAAGAGGGAAGGTCTAAGCCATAGGACCAAGGTCTCTAGATAGTTGCCTGGATTATCCTGGAAAAACGAACAGATTCTATATTAGATTGGGCTATAAACCAATGAATTGATTCCAGAGAGACTTTTACAAGCCATCCTATAGAATATCTCTGCTATGATCCTGATCTAGCAACCTTTGAGAATCATTTGTATGTATATTGATCTCTTAATCAGTTATAACACTCTCCTTTTTTCCTTTTATTAATAAATCTTAGATTTAGTTATTAAGGATTGGCTGCAAGTATGTATTGGATCTGAAATATTCATTGACCTGGGGAGTAATGTGTCTGATCCTTTGGGATTGGAAGAACTTGATTTGTGGTGAATAGGGTTTTAATAAACTCTCACTATATTAGACTTGGTTGTCTAGATAGGAGCCTAAAGTGCTTTTTGTTAATCAGTGTGGTACTCCAGAAGCCCTTTTTTTTACTGACTTGGTGAGTCTAATTATAGAATAAACCACCATTTTGGGAGATTGTCTGCCCTATTTCTTGCAGTCTTCCCTGAGTGTGTTATCCTCCATATGGTCCATCTGGGCACCAAGGTCACAATGATCATCTAGTCTGACCTCCTGCACATCACAGACAACAGAACCTCACTCACCCACTACAGTAACTCAGATAGAGGTTAAGGGTCTATTACAGAAATCCTCAAACCTTCATTTAAAGATTTTAAGTTACAGAGAACCCACCATTTACTCTATTTCTATCCAGAAAGTGACCTGTGCTCCATGCTGCAGAGGAAGGCAAAAAAAAATTTAAAATTAAAAAACCCAGGGTCTCTAGCAATCTGACCTGGAAGAAAATTCCTTCTGATCCCAAATATGGTGATCAGTTAGATCCTGAGCATGTGGGCGAGACCCACCAGCCCGACACCTGGGAAAGAACTAGTAGTAGTAACTCAGAGCCCTCCCCATCTCCAGCTGTTGGAGCTATTTGTTACCAGCAGTTGTGGACGCTTACAAGGGTATATGGCCCAACCTCATCATAACATCCCCTTTGTAAACTTACTAAAATCAGTCTTGAAGCCAGTTATGTTTTTGTCCCCCACTGCTCCCCTTGGAAGGCTGTTCCAGAACTTCACTCCTCTGATGGTTAGAAACCTTTGTCTAATTTCAAACCTAAGCTTAGTGATGGCCAATTAATATCCATTTTTTCTCGAGTCAGCATTGGTCCTTAACTTAAATAACTCCTCTCCCTCCCTGGTGATTATCCCTCTGATGTGTTTATAGAGAGCAATCATATCTCCCCTCAGCCTTAATTCAGTTAAAGTAAACAAGCCAAGCTCTTAAGTCTTCTCTCATAAGGTAGGTTCTCCATTCCTCTGATTATCCTAGTAGCCCTTCTGTGCACCTATTCCAGTTTGAATCCATCTCTGTTAACATGGGAGATCAGAACTGCTCACAGTCTTCTAGATGAGGTCTCACCAGTGACTTGGATAATGGTAATAACACTTCCCTATCTCTGTTGGAAATACCTTGCCTGATGTATGCTAGGATCATGTTAGACTTTTTCATGGCTGCATGGCATTGGCAGCTTATAGTTATCCTATGATTGAACAATACACCCATGTCTTTGTCTTCCTCTGTTGCTTCCAAGTGATATGTCCCCAGGTTATAGCAAAAATTCTTGTTAGTCCCTAAGTGCATGACCTTGCAACTTGCATTATCAAATTTTATCCCATTTTTATTATTCCAGTTTTCAAGATCAGCTAAATCTTCTTGTATGATAGTCCAGTCTTTCTCCCAACTTTGTGTCATCCACAAATTTTATTAGCACATTCCCACTTTTTGTGCCAAGGTCTCTAATGAAAATGTTAAATAACATTCATCCCAAGATTGATTCCTGAGAAATCCACTAGTAACCTCACTCCAGCCTAACAGTTGACCCAGCATAGTCTCCCCTTTAACTAGTTCCTTATCCACCTTTTGATTCTCATATTAATCTCCATCTTCTTCAATTTAACTATTGTCCCATGTGGAACTGTAACAAATGATTTATTAAAATCCAGGAAGTTTAGTTCTACTGCATTTCCCTTGTCTAAAAAAATCAGTTCGCTTCTCAAAGAAGATCAGGTTGGTCTGGCATGGCTACCATTTGTAAAACCACGTTGTGTTTTATTCCAATTGCCATTTACCGCTATGTCCTTATCAACTTTCTCTTTCAAAATTTGTTCCAAGACCTTGCATACTTTTGAATCCTCATTTCCATTAGCCACCCTGCCACTGTCCCAAGCTCCTTATTACTCTAATTAAAAACTGAGGCAAAGTATTTGTTTAGATGTTGGAGCATGCCTAGGTTATCTTCAGTCTGCACCCCATCCTCAGTGCTTAGTGGGCCCTCTTCTTCTTTCCTTGTTTTCTTTTGATTTATATATCTATGGAATCTTTTACTATTGATTTTAATTTACTTTGCAAGGTCCAACTCTAGCTGGCTTTTGGCAGTTCTCACTTTCCCCCCACACTTTCTAACCTGCTATCCTAGTGGAGCCTCTGTTACTTTTCTTCCACAAAGTGATTTTGACCCGCATAGATTCCATTTTACTCATGCCATCACTTCTAATTTCTTTACCCTCTACCTTGTTTTTAATATGCAGTGCTACTCCACCTCCTTTACCTTTATTTTAGTTTTTCCTGAACAGCACATACACTTCAGTATCTGTATTTGATCAGGTCGACTAATGCACCACTATTCCTATAATATCTGTTTTCACATCCTGCACCCATAATTCTCATTCCTCCATTATGTTACCCAGCCTCCTTGCATTGGTGAACAGACACCTTAGTTATTTTTGCTTGGCTTCGTCCAGATTTATTGCCCAGTTAGGTTATCATTCTACTCCCAGTATTGGTTACCTGACTGTTACTCTCATTGGTGTTGGCACTGTTTTTCCTTTTGATGTCCATTCTCCTACCCTCTGTTTCTTTCTCCATTGCTGTATCCTGTCTTACTTGATTTTCCTCCTGCTCAATATTAGAATAAAGCATGGAGATTACATGAGCATCTCCCAGCTCTCTCATTCCTAGTTTAAAGCTCTTTTAATTAGTTGTACCAACCTCCATCCCAGAAGTCTATTTCCACTCCTCCTCCACTCAGATGGAGTCCATCCCATGAGAACAGTCCTCTGTCTGTGAATGACTCCCATTGCCTCAGCCATCTGTTCTCCATCATAATCTTGTCTCAACTTCACTCTCCTTTACTAGGAACAAACAGCTAGAATCTCACTGATGATCACTTGAATCTCTGTTTCTTTAAGCATCTTCCCCAGCCTGGCATAGTCTCCCTTGATGTGTTCCAGCAAGCATCTAGCGGTATCATTTGTTCCGACATGATGGACAATCAGTGGATTCTTTCCTGCTCCTCTTCAGCCTCAGGTCTACATCCCGTATCTTAGCTTCTGGCAGACAGCACACCCTTCTGTTCTCCAGATCAGCTCTGGTGATTGGCTGTCTCTTCTTCTTAGTAGGGAATCCCCAGTCATTTAGATCTGCCTCTTATTGGTGTTGGTGTGGTTCTCTGGACTTCCTCCTTCTCTTCTTTCTGGCTGCAAGTCTTCTTGTCTTCTGTTCTCAACTGCAATCTTCTGTGAGTCATCATCCATCCTCCTGGAACTCTGAACTCTGGCTACCTCCATTGACTCTTCTCCTTCTGTAGGACTAGCTACTCTTCTCTTTTTTCTTGCCCTCCCACCTTCTGTTGCTGCTTGTATCTCTCCTTAGCTTTCTAATTTTGTGTTCCTCAGCTCTGTTTCTCCTTTGCTACCCTGTCTCTGCCTCTGCCTCATTCTCGTAGTCATGCTTCCACTGGGCATTTTCCTCATCCAGATCCTTCAGTTCTCTAGTCCAGCTTCTATCTGCAAGTCTTGAGGTTTCCCATCAGCTTCCTCTCTCCTTCCCTCCATCATCAGCTCAAATCCCTTTCAAACTCAACCATAATTTCTACCTGCATCTACAAACCTCAGATCTTCTCTTCCATCAGATTTATCAGGTGGAACTTCATACAAACAACATACCTTTCAGGTACCCTCTCTAGAATATAGTCTCTAGAATAATGTACATTCAGTAATCTTCATCTCTTCCGTTCTTTGGATCACTACCACTGCTGCTTCTGTAGCTGTAATAGCCTTCTCTCCTAAGCTCCTGTCACCACAAAAAACAACAACAACCAAAAACAGAAAAGCCACACACACAAACAGAACACCACTCACTCCATCACAAATTCCTACTCAAAATTCCCTGATTTCAGCTCTGTTTGCTGGCTCCTGTGGTGCTTGGCTGCCTTTATAGGCCTGCTGATTAGGGATGACACAATGAAGTCTGTGCGGTACACTCATAGCAGGGTATTGTCAAATCAGGTGAATCTTAGTTCATCTGTAAACTCACATTCACTATGGAAGTGTTGCAAGGATCTTGGATCTCTGAAGCAAAGCACTTTCTGCTTCCCAGAGCTATGCTCACCTTGACACATTTAAAGAGAGAGGTGGAAATATAGAGCTCTAGCAATTGAACTAGTGTTGTGTAAAATAAACACTTCCCTCAAAAAAACCTCAAAACACCCATATGCTTACATTAGGCATGTATTATTGTGGACAGCATTATTTGATTGCACTCTATTTTGTCTCATGGAAAAGAGCCAGCTTTGGCTGTCTGACATCTACCAGAATCAGGTGGTGGACATAGACCACAAAAAACTTTAATTTTTTGCTTAAATACTATCGGTGTCAGGCAGCTTGTCTGAATACATGCCTTAGTGATAAGGTAGATTTTAAAAGGGGCAGATGTGTCTTTGTGTGAAATCCACTTCCCCAGCCTTCTTAAACACATCTCAGCAGGTTTGAAAATGGATTAAATGGATGTCATCCGGTGTCATGGAAATCTGAAATCGCAGTAGTTGCTCTAAAGGTTGGCACTGCTCAAAGTCTCTGATCCTAATATCCCATCCTGAGCTAACTGTGAAAATCCATTCTAATTACAATGTCACTGGACAGCTAAAAACATAACTGGGACCACTTTCAAGGAAACTGCATGATAAAACTAGATGTGACCAACACTTTTTGAGCACAGTTTTAAAGCAGCACTAACGTTTTAAGATTGCAGTTTTAAGACCCTCAACTAAAGAAAGACTTAGTGTGGGATGAGCAACATCCTAACTTAACAACTCAGCAGTAAGCTTCACTAGAATGAGGAAAATGAAGGGCCATGTAATCGCTGCTTCTCAGGGAATAGGATTAAAACACATCTTCTAGCCTGCTTCAGTGCCTGAAAGGGCATCTGATTCATTTTGTTTCTCTTTTGATAAATGACTGTTTTGTGCAGTAGTGAGACAAGGTGGGTGAGGTAATATCTTTTATTAGGCCCACTTCTGTTGGTGAAAGAGGAAAGTTTTAAAGCTTACACAGCGCTCTTCTTCAGGTCTGGGAAAGGCACTCAGAGTGTCACAGCTAAATACAAGATGGAACAGGTTGTTAAGCTAAGGAGTGAACACATGTTGCAAGAGAACATTCAAGGTGAAGTGGCCAGTTAACACCTCTGCAGTCATAAGACAAAAAATGGGGGTTAGTGGGTTACAGACTGTTGCAATAAACCATAAACCAGTGTGTTTATTAAGTCCATGACTTTTAGTGTCTAGCAAAGTTATGAATTTGCTTTGAGCATGCCATAGTTCCTGGTTTCTGTCGTAACCTTTCTTGCTAAGGTGTTATAAAAGGATCCTTAATCTCCAGAGATAACCCACCTCTGTAAAACTATACAAAACAGATGTGGTCACTGACTCTTTCTGGAGCATGGTGTATAGTATGGAAATGCTGCTTTAATAAAAATGATGATCGATAAAGCTTTCCCCACTGTCACTATACCTAAGTCAGCGAACATGCAGTTTAAATACAATAGAATTAAAACAGAACAATACAACAGCCAATGTGAGCTTATAAAAATCTATGATTATAGCCAAATGCATGCAATGTGGTAGTGAGAAAGCTAGAAACAGTTACTGCACTTGAGTGGTAACATATGGAAATGAAGAGCAAACTAGAGTTCTGCAGAGAACAGACTTGGTACAGGGAGAACTGCAATCAATGGCGTATGATCAGGGTTCAATACACTGGGAAGTTGGTCCTCATTTTGAGATAGTGACTGTGTAGTGATAACTGATGGGAAAATAAAAAGGAGACAACTGCTTTGAGCTGAGCCCAAAAACTGGAATTTTGGGCCTCTAAGATTTCACTGGAAGCTTCTTAAGCAGGACCAGTTTTAAGTCTTTGGAAGACTGTGGCTTTATTCCACTGCCCATGTTGAGATGAGGAGGGGTTGCACATTAATGGTCGTAATGGAGATAAGATGCCTGAAGCAGGCACAAATCTGGGAATGCAAGGCAGAGCAGTCACTGAGAACACTTTTTAAAAATATGAGTAGGACTACAATCTTGCACTACCACCTCTTTTTGGGGGGTGGGGGATGGAAGAGGTCGAATGTAATTAGGGTGACCAGGTGTCCTGATTTTATAGGGACAGTCCTGATATTTGAGGGTTTTTCTTATATAGAAGCCTATTACCCCCCACCCCCATTCTGATTTTTCACACTTGCTGTCTGTTTGCCCTAAAAGTAATAGTCTAGATTTTGTAGACTTCTCATTGTGTTAGTCCCCTGAATAGGGATGCAAGAAGTGATCCTCTCCTCTTGTGCACTCACAGAAAGTTAGATACACACTACACATAAGCAAACGATGAGCAAGTTATTGCAAATATAGCCTCTAACCCTAAGCAAGTGCCTACATATATTCCAGTCCAAAGCTGAAGAAATCTGGGGAGCAAGTAATATTTCCCTTTCTCACAGCTGGTGAATGAGAAAATAGTAAGGGAATGAGCTGGAAGGAGTAAAGGGTGGAAGATTGTTATCATAGATGACATTCTTTCACTTTGCACTGCTGATAAAACAGCACTTGAAGCTTCAAAGAGCTCTCCATTTACCAACTCTATCAGATGAAATGCTGGGCTCCAAAGGGTCCCAAAGAAGTTTGGAATGACAGTTTGCTTGGGCAACTCAAGAAGAAGATGCGGAGAGGGAACAGACACCAATGCCTGAGGAGGAAGGAGATTATAAATCTCTTGTGCTGAGCTCCAAGACATACTGTGCTTTCCTCCTCTTCCAAGCTGACATAGTTAACTGATGCTATACTGCTCCCAGAGGGTCCAGAAGAGGAAGCATTCTGCTGAGATGGCAGTATAGCTCTTGAAAGTTCCCCCCAGTGGGTGAGAGCAATGCATGATGTGTGAGATCTAAGACTTCCAGACTTCCTTGCCACCAATCAAGACAGTTGGACCTACTTTCCTAGGGTGGTGGGTTCGGCAGGGGTCTGGGAGAAGTGGGGCTTTGGATGCAGAGGGCAAGGCTTGGTGGGGTGGAGGTTCAGGTGTGGAGGCTTGGTGGGGGGTTCTGGATGCATGGGGGGTGGGCAGATGGGGGCACAGTGGGAGGTGGGCAGCAGAGCTTCTGCAACCAGGGGAGGTTTCTGGGGGTGGGTCTGTCCCAGCCCCAGCTGCTCCTTGCAGGGGAAGAGGAAGTCACACCCTCCCCAGCCCAGGACAGCTCAGGACAGACTAGCAGCTGACCCCAGCACAAGAAAGGAGCTACCAGCCAGGGCATACCCAGCCCCATTCTCCCCCCTACAGTGATTTACCTTTCTGCAGGCTGCCTGGGGAGCCCAAAATGATCACCCACACTGCTGGGGAGAGGCACTTGACTTCTCTTGTGGCTTCCCTTTGCTTCCCTGTCAGAAAGCCATTTTTCCATGTGGAAGCCAAGAAGTCTGTGGGGACATGAATTCTGCATGCACACAGTGGTGCAGAATTCTCCCAGGAGTAACATGGGAGTAGCACTATCATCTCTTGTTTGTCCTTTTTTCTCACATAAATGGTAAAAATCCAGAGAGCCCTGTCTTACTGGTAACAAAAGGGACCATAAGGCCAACTTTCAAATTCTCTGTACCATATTCTAGGGAAATAATGACCTACTTCATGTTATTTCTCTTCTATAGTTTTATGCTTTTTGGTGTTCAAGCCCTGCAGTATCTGCTGCTGTTGTAAACACAGTGGGTGGACAGTTTCACACACTTTCAGCATTCTGTGTGTCTGGCATAGATAGTTAAATTGGAAATCTTGTTTCCATAAAAAAACCTAATTGCTGGCATGTTGCTGGGCAACAAATGCAAAATCCAGTCACATTTTGACAATTGTTTCTTGTTTCGGGGATCTCTCCAAATAAAATCTGGGAGGGGTACCTGAACTTATTTGATAACTTTCACTGTAAAATTAGTTCTTAGAGGAGCTCACTCACTCCTTTTGTACCAAGAGCATTCTTTTTGAAAAGTCCTGCATAAAAAGTAAGGTTGATGTTATAGAAGTGCTGTTAAAGTTGTGACAGTTTCCATTATAAAGTCTGTTTCTCTAGGATTTATGTAATTTAGAAATAAAAAGACTGTGATAGTATGATTTTTTAAAATATATTTTTGAAAAGAAACTCCTTGTTTTCCTCTCTCTTTTCTGGTTTCTGAACCTCCCTTCATTCCAGCTGCCCCTGCTGCTGGTATTAGTGCCACAACTGCTTTCAATAGTGCTTATTTGCAGCTGCATCATCTCTTAAAATATACTTTCTATTTTTAAAACCTGGAGTTGCTCCTGCTTTAGCTTTCTTTAAAGTAACATGTTAAATATTTAAGGCTGGCTCAGACTGTGGGGGCGTACTACTGTACTGAACTCCAGTCGGAACTGGCATCAAGGAGAGAGCTCTGTTGCTGTGTTCTTTTCCAGGTCACAGACGTTCACAAGCCTTCTCAGCATGATATTGGTCTTGGGGTACTGTCCTTTG
This sequence comes from Mauremys mutica, assembly GCF_020497125.1. Classification (NCBI taxonomy): domain Eukaryota; kingdom Metazoa; phylum Chordata; order Testudines; family Geoemydidae; genus Mauremys; species Mauremys mutica. The sequence goes on along the minus strand of NC_059073.1, from coordinate 36,719,976 downwards.
TTTCTCTGCATTGTTATTCATAAACTACAAGATATTGCTTATTTGATGAGAATGAATATTCATTTGTGGCAGCTGAAGAAAACAGGTCACTAAAATGTATGGTTAAGTCGATTTATATTCCATAGCCCTAAAGATGTAAAACAATTTGATATTCCTCCCCATTCTTTTCACAAAGGTAAAAGCAGGGCTTGAAAACATCTATTGAGCTGATGGAAGAGAGGGAGTTCCATTTGTTACCATTTTAACCCTGTATACATAAAATAATTGTTTCCCTCACCCATCTGCCACCCCCACAGTAAGAAGCTGATCTGTCAATATCACTGGCTCATGAAGAGTCTAGAAGTACTCTTTATGCACAGCATTATTATGAGACCAGTGTATCTTTCACTCTACACATTAATGGCATATACTGGAGAGGCTCTCGGGTTGACACTTGGCGTACACTTAGTTTTGTTTTGTATGGGTGTTTGAATATATTCGATTAGTCAAAAATGATTGAAAGGAAAGGTATACATTCAGCTATGACTGATCAAACCAGAATCAGCAAACAAGCAAGAGAAAAACTAATCTAGATTAGCTAGTCAGAATTATAATAACCCTCCCCCAAATCAATATGTATCTTCTTAATTTCCTGGGAAAAAGAGGTCTTGATAGAAGTTCAAGAGACTTGGATGTGTCTGACAGAGTGCAGAAGCTAGTTCTGTAGATGAGGGCCTCAGGTCTCAAATGACATACCACCCTCCCATAGTCTATTTAAACCAGATGAAGGTCAACATGGTACTTTATCAGGTCTCAACTACTGTGGTATCAGAAGGAGACAGGTAGTCCCTCTGGTAATCTAGACCCAGACCATTTAGGACTTGAAGTAATAGGAAAAAAACAATGCTTTGAAGTTTGCTAACTGGAAGCCAGTGCAGATATCTGAATTATTTTGGGGAAGTTCTATGGTCTGTATTAAACAGGAACTCAGACTAGATGATCACAATGGTCCCTTCTGGCCTTGGAAAATATGAACATAAGTGTAATGTTCCCCTCTGTGAAGCCATATGAAGAAAATGGGCTACCAAAATGTGCATTGATGTGCTAAGTTTCTGAGCTCTTCAGGTATATCTTATGTATTATGGTAAATTACAATGCTGAGGAAGAAAGCCATGAGAGGTAGTAATTCTGATAACACTACTGGGGAGTAGCAGCAGCTCCTGACTCATGGGTAACTATTTTATTAGATTTTCCTTGCATTCTCCTTCCCCTGCCACCTAATATCAGTGGCCAAAATCCTCTTGTTTTTCATTAATCATTCCTGACATGTAGCTGGCACCTTCATGAGTCTATCTGCTTGGCTGGTGTCATTGAATCATGAATCTGGAAAAGTGGCAAAGATACATTTATCATTCTTTAATGCATTTACAGTGAAGGACCTCTTCAATTTTAGCTGATCTGCTGTCAAAATGCAGTTACATGACCTCATCTGTCAGCTACAAGTGTTCAGTCTTACAATAAGTTTTTCCTGAAGCAGTTAAATGGAGATCTTCAGAATGTGACCAACAGCTTGGCTGTCCAGCACTTTTTTTGACTCCTCCAAAAGGTCACAAGGATGGTTCCTTTGATTTCCATACAACTTGGCAGGTGGAAGATAGAACACCAGTCTTTCTTGTATTTTATTTCTGCAGAATTATAACTGTACTATAGAGGATGAAGAATACAAGTTCTGAGAGTGGAAACCCATGTGGCCAGTGCCTTTTGGTTGAGCTGATGCAAGGTAATGGGCAATGCATGTAGCCAACAGTTAAGCTATTAAAATTACATATCTTATCAAAATTAGGAGAGTACTTGATATTACAATAGGGTTTACATTGTGACAAAGTTCCTTCTCTACCCTGGTGGGTCCTGCACTTATTGGCAGATTTGCTCACCTCAGTGATCTTCCCCACAGTCTGGGTCAACTCCTTCTGTGTCTGATCAGGAGTTGGGAGGTTTGGGGGGAACCCGGACCCGCCCTCTACTCCGGGTTCCAGCCCAGGGCCCTGTGGATCACAGCTGTCTATAGTGCCTCCTGTAACAGCTGTGCGACAGCTACAACTCCCTGGGCTACTTCCCCATGGCCTCCTCCAAACACCTTCTTTATCCTCACCACAGGACCTTCCTCCTGGTGTCTGATAACGCTTGTACTCTTTAGTCCTCCAGCAGCGCACCCTCTCCCTCTCAGCTCCTTGTGCCTCTTGCTCCCAGCTCCTCACACGCACTTTTTCTCCTCTGGCTCCCTCCCCCGCCACCTGACTGGAGTGAGCTCCTTTTTAAACCCAGGTGCCCTGATTAGCCTGCCTTGATTGGCTGCAGGTGTTCTAATCAGCCTGTCTGCCTTAATTGGTTCTAGCAGGTTCCTGATTACTCTAGTGCAGGCTCTGCTCTGGTCACTCAGGGAACAGAAAACTACTCATCCAGTGACCAGTATATTTGCCCTCTACCAGACTCCTGTACCCCACTGGTTTGGGTCTGTCACAACATGGAAAACGTTTTATAAACTCTGCGCATAAAGCTTACTATGACGTTGAAAATATTGGGCCCAATTCACGGCTTCTGTAAATCTGTGTAACTCTTTTGACTTCAGTGATCACCCCCACTTATGTGCAGAGCAGAATTTTAATTTCAATGGCTCTCCTGGCTCTTCTCCTGTTCCTCATCCTGCCCCTCTGTGGACTGGTGGAGTGCAATAGTGGAGCTTCTTGCCAATGGCCTTACCATTTGCACAGTCATTATTCATACAATACCTATTCTGTGGACCTAGACTTGTAAATCTGACATGTATAATGGGCAACTTCCTTTGAACTTAGTGCTTATTTATGCTTCAAATATCTTGGCAATTGACAATAGGAAAAATACACTCTAAAGGTTCTTGCGTTATAGTACAGCCCCCATCTATATATGAATTAATGTCACATTACCCTCAAGAGTTGAAAGTGCTATCTTAAATATTCAATTTTCTGATACTCTTGTCCTGTATGCCTTAAAAGAGTGTAACATTACCTTAAAAATATTGCTGCTTCTGTGTGTCAAATACTGTCAGGTTTATCAAGGTTCCCTATTATAAACAAATCAAAGCTATTCTCCAGTAAAATTAAGAGGTCTCAATGCAGCTGCAAGGACACTAATCAAAATGGCATCTTGTCATGTATTGGATTGGGGAAGTGAATGTTTTAGCATCTTAGTATCTGCTGCTTTACTGGGCTCTTATCAAAGCAGCAGCATCTGGTAGCTAACCACCTGCTATAACTCAGACACCTCCCAGACCTATCTAAAAGATGTAGCAGTGGCAAATATATTGCTAAGACATCCCCCAAAGCATTCAGTACAATCACTCATAGATTAAAAATAAAGTTCCTAAAGCTCAATTCCTTTTAAAGACTAGGCAATAAAATCCATGAGCAAGGATATTAAACAAGTATTTTATCTCAATTCAATTTGCCTTTTATTGTGTTGCATGAACTTGAGGGAAAAGGAAATAGAACAATTGTAACAGTATGAAGTGTCTGTTCAGAATAAATTCAGCTTTGCTTAGCAAATGTAAAGATAATGAATAGAATAAAACTATATACTGTATTTTCAGCTTCTCTGTGTAAGCAGCAGAGATGCTGATCATTCCAGTAGTACAAACACTTTCACGAAGGCTTTTACAGCTGTGGCCCTGAGCCAGAAATCCAGCTCTAACCAATCTGAACTTTGCAGCATGGAATCATATCTAAACACAACCTAGATGTTCAAAAGTTTGGTTCAGACTACCCTAAAATGTTTGCTTTTACAAAACTTTCTCCCTCACCACCAATAGGTGCGCCTGCCTTCCCTCCATGGGCCCCTGTGGCTCAACTTCTCATTATGACTTTCATTAGGTATAATAGGTTGTCTTTCTTGTCAACAAATCCCTGTGGTGGGTTCCTCCCGGGGTGGCCACCTGGAACTGGGGTACCTCTGAGCCCTCTGACCCACCAGCCTGGGCTCCCTCTCACAATGTGCTGCTCTGACAAGCTGTAGACACGCGCCTGGTCTTACACTTCCACCAGCAAACACACACCCAGCTGTAGTTACATGCAGGCTCTCTGACCAGCCACTGCATGTGAACCAACAATAGAGTGGCTACAGCCAAAATAACTCCCAGCTTTCCTGCCTAGGACCCCAGAGCAGTACCACCCTGCCCTGGTCCAAACTCCAACCTGTATGAATTTATTATCCAGTTCTCCTCCACCTCAATATGGAAAGGAATATGCAACAACTCCTCTGAGCTAGGAGTCCCACACACTTCACTCCAAACTCACTGGTTTAAATTAAAACATAAAATAAATTTATTAACTACAAAAGATAGATTTTAAGTGATTATACGTGATAGCAGACAGATCAAAGCAAATTACCTAGCAAATAAACAAAAATGCAAACCAAGCTTAATATACTAGATAGATTGGCTATGAATTAGCAGATTCTCACACTAACTGGTGGGACAGGCAGATTAGTAGATTCTTAAGGCACAAGCTGCATTAGCTTTACAGCTTGGGTTTCTCAGGTCTTCATACACAGGCTAGAAATCCCATTAGCCTGGGTCCAGCACTTCCCCCAGTTCAGTCTTTTTTCCTCAGGTGTTTCCTGGAGTCTTCTTGTGTGGGGAGTGAAGAACACCAATGATGTCACTCCCTTATATAGCTTTAGCATATGGTGGGAACCCTTTGTTTCAAAACTTCGTTCCCAGACCGGTTTGTGGAAAAATACAGACATTACAAGATGGAGTCCAGGGACATGGCCTGGTCACATGACCTTGCAGTGTTATAGCAGCCATTGCTTACAGGCTGGACAAAAGACCCACAGGAAGGTTAAGCTATTCCACAGTCCGTTGTCTTTGCTGATGGGCCATCCGCCGCGTCTAACTTCTTCATTGTTATACCTGAAAGTCTGGCTGTGGGTGTTTTCCAGAGTAAGCCCATTTGAAATACAGGTCTCTAGTCAATATTCATAACTTCAGATACAAAAATGATACATGCATACAAATAGGATAATCATATTTAGCCAATCAACTTTTTCAATGACACCTCACATGACTTATCATGTACAAAATGCACCATAATTATGCCATAATCATATCATAATGATTGATGAATAAATGGTGCAGTGTCACAATCCCATTAATCAAAAAATAAAGAATGTTCTTGGAGAAGATTCCAACATGGGGACCAAAAGGTCTCCAGACTCTTTTGCTGTGCCTCAAAACAGTAGTTCCAGTTTGTATGCTAGTGACCTAGCACTACCGGCTCTGAATACATAATAAAGGCGATGTATAAATAACAAAATGGTGAGGCTTCCACACCACATGCATTCTGTGGTATATTATGTACCAGATCCATACTTCCTCGCAAAATACACAGGCAGGGTCGAAATGTCTGATAATTATGGTGGAATTTGGCCAGAATACCTTATTGAAAGCTGTAGGTGGTAGGGAATGCAAATGCTGGGGATCCTGCTGTGCAATAGTGATCAGGTTTAGAAGACTCAGATTCTATTCTGGTACATTACTGAGGTTCTTAATGGGTAAGACATGGTTTGCCCATTTTTTAATGCAAACACACACGGGTGTACCAAAAGAAAGCCTGAAATTACTATATTACAAGATAGGAATAATGGATGGAATCCTGGCCCCACATAAGTTAATGGCAAAACTCCTATTGATTTCAACAGGGCCAGAATTTAACCCAATATCTTGTATTTTCAAATATCTTCAAAGCAAGGCTACCACCAACCCCTTTCCTGCCAGACATTTCCTTGGAGAAATGTCTCCAAGCAAATTTAGAAGTATCCTGGTATTGTCATCTAGAGCTGCAGTGCCATGTGCTTCTGCAGCAAAGAGTTACCTCTTCCGGATATTTAAATAACTGTACTGCTCCCTCTCACCCCTATTGGCTGTGATGACCCTTCCTGCAAAAGCTGTGGGCTGCAATTGAACTGGTTTCAGCAAGAGCCTTAATAAAAGTTATTGTGGCTGTCAGATGAGAATCCCACTCTTTAGTGGACTGAACGGGGGAAGAGAAGTGAGAGTGAAAAGCTCAGAGAAACCTTTAGAAATGTACTAAAATCACACAGCCCTTCAGTGGCTGAGAACTCGGTAGCCTGTAGACCCCATTCATTTGAAAATGGAGAGGGGCCTGTTTTCAGCCCCCTCCCAAGATGTCCAAAGCGGGAGTGGACAGCTTGGACCATTCCAAAGATCTTATGAGAAGGTAGATACTGAAGGTCACCTGGACCCTCGATCAGCAGACAACACTGCTAAATGGGGCAGGAGGGATGAGATTTATTGGGGGAATGGATGGCTGGAGGCAGGATTCAGTGGGGAATAAAGTCTGTGAGAAGCACAGACAGGACTAGGGTGTGGGGACAAGGGCAGGGCAGCTTCTTGAAGCTTGAACCTGTCCCACAGGATTTGACTTTCAGATTTGGCCCTTTCTTAGAAGATAAAGGCTGATGATTCAAATCTGAACCCACCCACAGTTCGGAGTATAGTGTCTGCTTCGGCTTTCCCTCTTATAAATCTTTATGAACTAAAAGAAACAGCACTCTCTGATCTGCCATCTAGGAATATTTGTCTTTGACTCAAATCAGAATGGTGTGTCCACAGAACAGAATTTAAAACTTCCATGTTCGAGAAATGATTCCCAACTGAAAGCTGATGATTAAATCCTACTCCCTGAGGAGAAAATGAAGCTCATTAATATTTAAATTACTGCAAAAATTAGCCTTTTTAGGTTATGAGATGTTTGAAATTCAGAATAAAACCAGACTTAAAGATCACTTATCTTCTACAAATGACTTATGAATCTTGAAGAAATGTCTGCTGCTCTTATAATGCATCTTGTCTGTATAACACAGAGGTAGACAAGGTAACATATGACATTTGATAGAGAATCATTCACACAATCTGCAGATCAAAAATGAAAGCTCTGGCCCAGGGAATCCATTTGAGGTCTGTTTTACTTTCATTTTATTTTCTCTTTTTCTAAGTGGGGTAATACCCCACTGACAGCACCAGGACAAAGGCGGAAGGAGGGAGCTAGAACTACCAGCTATAACTAATGTTGCTGCTAAAGCCTGAAGCAGTCACTTAAATAGTGTGGCGGGAAGAAAGGCCGTTATCCTTTTTTCCAGTATTTCCCGCCTCCAGCTCATTTACATAGTGTGTGCTTGGCTCTTTGTGAAAATGAAGTTTTCTGTGATAAGACTAATGTAACATCATGTGTTTCAGTTTTTAAATCCTCTGCAAGGCTATCAGCAGAACCAGACAATCAGAAAGCAGAGTGGTATAAACCAGCATACAAAGAAATATGGCCCAATTCAGTGGGCAGTGTGTGTTTGTATGTAGGAGCATGGAGTACAGTCTGAAGGCTAGGGCACATGTCAGAGCTACAAAACGCAAGGTGCACAATCTACTGCACCCTGTTGCACACTGTGTGCAGAGTCACAGAGAGCGAAATGTGTACATGCTGGTGGGGCCTGGCAGGTCTGGGCATGGGTAAATGCAGTTCGACACACAGTGTGTGGGTGCAAGTGAGGTTTGCTCTACTGTTGCCCCACCTTGGTCTGAGATGCTTCTTCAGCATGCTGAGGAAGGACATTGCAATGGACTCCTGCCAAGTTCCATACTTAAGGCAAAACATCACAATCCAGCTAGAACACATGGGGGCAATGAGGGCCCACACCGTGCATGGCACAGCACGTTGTCCACTTTGATTTATTGCGGTCTCACTCACTGTGCTTATTTCTCTGTTTTCTTACCTGTAACTTTCCCGTATGCAGCACAGTGTGTGCTCATCAGCTGTTCCCCTTTGTCTCTATGCCCAGCTGCGTAATGTTGCTCATGTAGGATGTCAATTACAATGCTCGATGACCTCTGATCCACTGCGTGGGCTGACTCCCTGTGGTCGCATGTGACCTGTGTAAGACTTTTCTTTGCCTTAGTCTTCTCTAAGTATACATGTAGCTATACATTTGTTAAACAAAGCCCACAACAACAAAACTACCAAAACAAGACACTCCACTACATGCCTTCTCCCCTTAGGACAGGATGAGAGAACAAACAACACGTGACAGATGTGTAGTCACGTTGCTTAGTGCACTACCGGAAGGTGCGCCAGTACTACAATAGAGAACCTGAATGGAACTGAATCACTGGCTCTGGTTCAATGGTTGGCAGCTGACAACGGCACCTGTCTCCCACTACCGTCCTGATTTCCTGTCACATCTGACTGGATGCTGGAGCCTGTTGGAGGAAAACAAGTTGGTTAGATTTGACATTGCTGCTGCCTAAGAGCAGGAGGCACACATCTCTCCCAGTGCTGCAGCACCTAATTCACATCTGAATGAACTGAAATCCTCCATGATTTTAGAAAATTAGCAGTGGTTACAAATATTGATGGCAAAATGCTTCTAAGAATAGCTTATACTGCAGTGCTAGGTGCTAGGTGCTACTATAGGTTATTAAGACTTATTAAAAATCTGTCCATTTAATTTAGGCCTGCATAACATCTTGATTAACTTATGAGAAACAAAGTCTCTAATAAAATAAATTTCATTACCATGGTCTTGAACTATTAATTACATCACCATGTTAAGATGCAACTGATCCATAAGGCAGTGCTCAGTAGTACTCATTAACTTTGTTGTTAATTATACAAAAGGAGCTTAGTAAAGAGCCTTATGAACCATAATTTCTCTTTTCATTTAAGTTGTCAGGTTAAATTATATCTTGGAGACATTATTTATTACAAACTACAAAATACCGACGATTTCTTAAACCCAAATACACAATGAAATCAAAAGACTGAAAGAGCTCTACTTGTAATTTCCAGCATTAGGCTTGAGAATATGACATTAAATTTCTTCTATTCCCTCTTTGAAACAGTGCATCTTTGACAATAAATACAATAAATTCTAGTCCTTGGTTCAGTATAATTTTTATTTCTTGGTTTAAATATAAACCTGAAATATTTTAGTTCAATTATTTAGATTTTAGTGATATTCTGCATAGTTGTCTTCCTTCAAAATTCTTTAAGATTCACTTCTTTGCAACATCCCTTCAGAACAATACAATGAGTTATGTTATAACCAGTTTTTGTTTGATTGATTGAATGAGTCCTCCTCTACTTAAATTTAATTTTACATTGGAACATAAAATGGTTCATATGGACACCTTCCATTGTCATCTTTTCCATTGCTGTACTCCTCTTGAACTCTATTGCACAGGATGATGGTAGAAGAGGAGTTGTAGATGGTTTTGCTGCTACCCTTTTCTCTTCCTACTTTATAAAAGGAAAAAAACTGAGAAAGCTGGAGACTGCCTGTTTTGGACAGAGGGGAAAAGTGAAACTGTCTCTCCCTCCCCCCATCCACTGTAAGTACTGCAACATATTGTATCTCTATTCATATTCCAAAACTCGTCAGAGATGGTCCTTTTAGGTAACTTTTGTAGTTTTGTTATTTAGTGAGAAAGAAATTCAGAAACACGATAGGTGGCCTCCAGGGGCAATAATGATTGGCTCATGGGAGCTTATTTTAAAAAGTCCTTACGCCAACCTGAGATTGAGTGTATTGTTGCACCAAGAACTCTCACATTTCCACATATCAGAGTGATATGAAGATTTCTTCTGGTTGGTTTGCTGGTTGTCTTACCTTTAGTCCATTTTATTAAAATCAGGATACCTTAGGGCTTGTGCAAAAGTTGGAATGGAATGATCCAGGTAGGTGACTGAAGTAGCGGTATAATGATCAAATATGAGCGATAGCTTGTCCCAGTGTCACATATTCACTTTAACTTCTTCAGCCATTTCTTCAGAATTCTGCTGGAATGTTCCACGAGTCCATCCATGCATATACAGTACATGGAAGTCTGAATTGTTGCTGTTTTTAGCAGGGAGAACAATTCCCTCAATGGTCTAGCTATAAAACTGAGGCCTTGGTCAGTTAAAATCTCACAGGCAATTTTCACCTTCAATAACTAGGACTTTTGTGCAAACTGACATTGATCTAAGAAGTATAGCCTCACAGTATGAACTGGCATAATCTAGAATCACAAAGATGATACCCAGATATGCCTTTTTAAGGGGCCTCAGGACATCTGCTTCTATTCTTTTATAGAAGCTTGATTGATTTACACCAGCTGAAGCACTGGCCCTCTGTATTTCCATGTCATGCAGACTGAGTTATTATTCCTCAGAAGAATTGTCATTGTTTTATCTGCATAGGTTGAACTACCTTTGGTGTGTTTCCCTTTGTGAGATTTAATGGCTCCAACCTGGGTACATTCTTCCTTAAGTTATTGATTATTTGCCTCATGCATTGCTGGCTCCATTTCCTTGCATAGAATTAATACTCCTTGCTCTCTCCTCCTTAATTATCAGTTATTTATTTAATAGCCACACCTAAGACTTTATCAACAGATGCAGATGTCATTTTTAGAAAAAAGAAAGCACTCTGAACAGAGGTTGGCGATTTTAAAAACACTTGCAAATTTGTTCTACTTTTACTTGGGAGAATTTTCTCTTCCTGATCATAATGATAGAAGCAGTCTTTACATGTGACTGGGAAAATAAAATTGGGCTTCTGCCCCATTTTTGATACACAGAGAAGGCCTGAAATGCTTGTCAAAAATATTTTTTTTCTGCTTGCTTGTTGTATTTGAAATCCAGGTCTTTTCTTTAACTAGACTGAAAGCTGAACAATTTAGTGGGGAGGAGTTTTAATCAGATTAATTAAAAACTCTAGGGATTTTGGGTTTTATATGTATAACTTCAATGGCTAATGAATACTTGGGAGAAATTATACCTTTTGTATGAATATTTATGATGTTTAACTCTTCATTTCGGACACGAAACATCTGAGCTCCTGCAAAGGTCCTCTGTAGAAACTCAGGAAGACCAGAATTGACATTCCTGATCATTCTAAGAGGGTAAAAAAGCAGGGAAAAAAATTACACACACATATTTCAGGCCTTTATAAATTATAAAGAAGCAAAAATAAAGGACAAAATCAATTTTTTAAAAATCCTTTGAAGGTCGTTTTTAATTTGGATTCCGAAAGTGCAGGCCAGGTAACCTAATAGAATAATTGATCTATTTTGAAGTACTGAAATGTTTGCTTCCTGCTCCAACCTGCAAATACAGACAGTAATGGCATAGAATTTATGCCATTACTGTCTGTATTTGCAGGTTGGAGCAGGAAGCAAACATTTCTGTACTTTGGAATAATTTAATTAGATTGTTCCAAGAGATTTAATCACTGACAGATGCCAGATTTAATCATCTGTACAGACCAGATTTCTTCATTTTCATCACTTTACAAGCTATGCAAATAAGCCATTTTAAATCTTTCCACTATAAAGACTAAGACGTCTACAAATTACAGTTATGATACTTGGTGGCACTACTAAGTATCAGAGAGGTAGCCATGTTAGTCTGTATCCACAAAAACAATGAGGAGTCCAGTGGCACCTTAAAGACTAACAGATTTATTTGGGCATAAGCTTTTGTGGGTAAAAAGCCCACTTCTTCAGATGCATGGAGTGAAAATTACAGACACAGGCATAAATATATATTGGCACATGAAGAGAAGGGAGTTTCCTTACAAGTGGAGAGCCAATGTTGAAGGCCAATTTAGTGAGGGTGGATATGGTCCACTCCCAATAATTGATGAGGAGGTGTCAATACCAAGAGAGGGAAAATTGCTTTTGTAATGAGCCAGTCACTCCCAGTCTCTATTCAAGCCCAAATTGATCGTGTTAAGTTTGGACACAAATTAGACAAATAAATAAATAGATAAATGGACACAAATCAGACATCAGGAATGGTAACATACAAAAGCCAGTAGGAGAACACTTCAATCTCCCTGGAGACTCAAGAACAGATTTAAAAGTAGCCATTCTTCAACAAAAAAACCTTCAAAAACAGACTTCAAAGAGAAACTGCAGAGCTACAATTCATTTGCAAACTGTACCATATAGTGCAAAATATAGAGGTAAAATAGCCTTTCTGCTCCAATCCTGTTCATGCATCCCAGGATTGCAATAGGTCTTTTGGCCAGTGTCATACTGGGAGCTCATGTTCATCAGATAATCCACCATGACCCCCAAATCTTTTCCAGAGTCACTGATTTCCAGGATAAAGTCCCCCATCCTGGAAATATGGCCTATATTCTTTGTTCCTACATATGTACATTTACATTTAACTGCATTAAAATGCATATCGTTTGCTTGCACCAAGTTTACCAAGAGATCCAGATCACTCTGAATCAGTGACCTGTCTTCTTCATGATTTTTACCACTTCCCCATTTTTCATGTGTCATCTGCAAACTTTATTGCTGTTGATTTCATGTTTTCTTCCAGCTCATTGATAAAAATGTCAATAGCATAGGACCAAGAACAAATCATAGTGCGACCCCACTAGAAACACACCCACTCAATGTTGAGTCGTCATTTACAGTTACAAAGCTGAGACCTATCAGATAGCCAGGTTTCATTCCATTTAATGTGTTCCATGTTAATTTTATATTGCTCTAGATTTTTAATCAAAATGTTGTGCAGTACCGATTCAAATGCCTTATAGAAGTCTACTTACCTTTATCAACCAAATAGTAATCTCATCAAGAAAAGATATTAAATGAGTATGACAGGATCTATTTTCCATAAACCCATATTGATTTGCATTAACTACATTACCCACCTTTAATACTTTGTTAATCAAGTCCCATATCAGCCACTCCATTATCTTGCCTGGGTTCAATGTCAGACTGACAGGTCTATAATTACCCAGGTCATCCTGTTTACTCTTTTTAAATATTTGTCACAACTTTGTCTCCCTTCCAGTCTTGTGGAATTTCCCCAGTGCTCCAAGACTTACTGAAAATTAACAATAATGGTGCAGCAAGCTCCCCAGCCAGCTCTTTTAAAACTGTTAAATGTAAATTATCTGGACCTGCTGATTTGAAAATATCTAACTTTAGTAGCTTATGTTTCCATTCCTCTAGTATCTATGGAGGATATTAAAGAGTGTTATCATAACCATGTGCTATGACTACATCTTCTGTTTTCCCCCAGATATAGAACAATATTTATTAAATACTTCTGCCTTTTCTGCACAGAAGATATTGGGGTCACAGGTCATCAAGGGCCCTACAAAGTATGTGTACCAACAGGACACTAATTGTTCACGTTTGCTATCTCAGGTCACTTGACTGGGGGAATTCATGGGTATTATCAGCATGGGCACTAGTGACCCACAGAATAGTGTTTTACCCTGTTATGTTATATTTATCCACTATTTAATATAATTATTGTGTTACAATATATTGTATGTGTTCGTTATTTCTTAGGAGTCTCCAACTATCTGGCAAGTAAATGGAGGTTACCCTGTGGTTAGAATTTTCCTCCCAAGCTGCCCTGGTGACCCTGCCAGGAGAGCAAGGGGAGTGGAGACACCACCAAATAAATTCATATGGGAAGAAAATAAAGAAGTTATACCCTACTGAGTGGGAGATAGGATCCAGAAGAACCCAGGTCTGTCCATCAACACCTATAAGGAGATTGGCACTAAAGGAGGTAACCAGATGGATAGGGGGCACTACATCCACATGCTTTATACTACAGCATCTGGCTTTCTTTCTCCCAAAGACAGGGAGAGAAGCAGCGGGAAGGAGTCGTGGATTTTAGTTGGAATACTCTGTCTGCACACACATGCAATGTCCAGAGCATAACAACTCAGCTGAAAGGGCCCAGAAACATCCAGAAATAGAATGTGGCAGATACTAGACATGCTCACTAGCTGTTTCTTAAGCTGTATAGAAAGTTTTCATTGTGGGCAGTCCACAGTCAGAGCACAAGTAGTATTTTCCTCTCATGGTTTGACTGCTTTCTGATTACATGTCCAATGCTGAATAAGTGCATTTTAGGGACATTAGTTTCCCTCTACTTATTGCTTCCTAATACTTTTTTTTAGAAATTTTCTCATCTAAATGTTCCTGTATTAGGAACTGCTGCAGACATTAGAGTGATAAAATGGATTGCTGTTAAAATTAGTACAGTTGTGCAAGAACGTTAAACTTACTAAATTAATTGCAGACAGTTTTGCTCCGTCAACTAGTGGGTACCGGTGACCAAAAGCTATAGCATATTCTGTCACTTATTCCTTCACATCTATGGTTCAGTCTACGGAACAAATCAGAGAGCTAAGCTTTGCCAGCTTTTATTTCAGCTTATGTGTTGGTTTGAGAAATGCATCGTACTTGGAGATAATTGGACATACTTTTAAATAACTAAAAGGTATTTTTACTATTTTCAAAGATGACATGGTCTGTTCATGGATTCCCAGACTCATCTGCAATACCTGATTAAGGAGAAGGACAGAAGACCCATTATAGGTCTTCTTAAAAGCACTGATTCGCATCCACCGCTACGAGGGTCAAGAGGAAACAAGGCAACTGGCTGCAACTGGCTGTCCCATATTTCACCAAACATGACTCCCTGAACAAGCAGCAAAGTTAACTCAAACTGCATGAATCTTCCTGGGCATTGGAAACAGAACCACCTTTTTAATGACTTTGGAAAGTCCACTTGATGTCCTACTATCAGGATACCTCTTCCCTGTCCCTTAAACTCTTGATATCAGCAGAGGAGGATGTGGGGTGAGAGGTAGCAGTGTTTTCATCTGCTCATGGATGCTGAATGAAAAATACTTGACAATACAGGCTAAGGTAGCCAAGCAGAAAGTCACCTAGGTGATCCTAGCCAATTACAGTGGAGATAGAGCCAAGCTAAGAATTCCACACTAAATAGACACTTGTCCATAGCAGAGCCTAGGATAGAATGCCTCTTAAACAGTGTCATGCTGGCTGTGTGAGAAACTACTTTAGCTGGAAGTTTGATTAGCTCAGTTTGTAGATGGAGTCACTGAGAGAAACATTGTTTGATATTTGTACAGAATTTTGAAAATTTAAAGTGTGTTAAGACTTTAAAAACTCTCCACTTGGAAAAGCAATCTCTAAAGCTTTCCATGGTAGTATAGAACCTTTTATAACCTTCGCCTCCTCACTCCTCCAGTACTAAAGGAAGGTGTTTCAAAACAGGTAATTTTAAGCACATATGAGAATCATGTACTTCATTGGTCTCTACCTGACAAATAAATACTACTTCAAGGACATCCCAGATTTAGCCACTATCTTTTTTTCCCTGATTACCAGTAATCTGATATGTGATGAAGATTTACCAGTATAAAACTGGAAATGAGTCAGCTGCTATAGATATATATGACTCTGTGCAGATGCACAGTCACTGCTGAGTCGTGACTTGAATAACCAACTGTTTCAAAGCGGCGCATTATCAGAAGTGCTCTTTCATTGAAAAAAATCAGTAGGAAACCTGTTCTTACTTTATCTCTATTATATAACAAGATGCATCTGTTGCCACATACTGCTATGCATAGATATTGCAAGGATGAAAACTATGAATGTGTTCTTTCTGCTTTTTATTCCTTACTGTCTGCAGTAAAGATGATAGACTGAATTATGCAGAGTTCTCTCACCCTCAGGCGTTTTCAAGCCCATGTTATATAGAATTCTACTCCTACAGAGATAAAAGGTAACTTTGAACAAACTCCTTGTTTTTGTTTTTCAATTTGTTCATTAGAGGATTTGTTGTTAACAAAGATATTAGGAGACTGGATAGCTCCAGAGCTTGGTAATGGGATCTGAATCTTTCCCCTCTAGGCCACATTAAGACTCGTGACCTAGAGGGGAAAGATTCAGATGTCCCAAGCATACAACTCTGCACATTTAATCTAGTAGTCTTTAAACGACGAAATATTGGTTCCAATATCCTTAAAGGGATTGTGGTCCACGGGTTTGAAAAGTCACGAGTACTAACAAAGAGCAGTTCGCCATGCTTAGGGAGCCAGAATCTTCTTGGCTAAGACTGACACAGCCTTAAGCATTCAATATTTCATTCTGCTCTGGGAAAAAAAGTCACCATTCCATTTAGATGTTACTGAGAGTCATCCTTTGGCAAGGACAGTAAATATATAATCCAATCTTTTCTTCACTTCAGACTGACAAATGAGAAATATGTCTGGACTTACTGAAATAAACATGTTGTCTGTGATAGGCTGCCATTAGAAAGATTGGAAAGCTGACTCAGTTTGTACGACACTGTATAGAAAGAAAGCTGACCACATATATCACTATTGCTACCACTGTTACACAATTGCAATAAATCTTGTACAAAGTTTGTCTTGTAAGGTATCATTGGAAAAGTTAGGGTAGCTAAATATGAATATTCTGTTTAAACCTACGTATCATAATTGTATCTAAAGTTATGAATATTTGCTATATGGTTGTATCTCAGATATGTTGTGTTCTTGGATAACATCTGCAAAGACAGATTTGCATTGAGGCTAGTTAGCCACGTGTTGATGGCCCATTAAGGAGAATCAACTCTTCAGTGAGCCCCTCCTGAGGATACCTCAGGGAGCATGTAGGCAATGGATGCCTCATGACTCAGCAAGGCACTTAGAACATGAGATCCCCGATTCCATTTCTGAGACAGTAACTTTCCAGGCAATGAGGGGGTATAAATTGGAGACTGTGACATCACTTCTTTGCCTCTTTCCTGCTATCTCTGGACTATGATTTCTAACAAAGAAGAGCTATGAACAATGGACTAAGGACCCCATATTTGGAGTGGTCCAGAGAGACTGGCAGATTTAACATCACTGCTATTATCCTGGTCTACAAACTCTGAAATCAACTGTAATATATGTGTAAGCAGGATCTGAATAAATGCTTCTCTGACAGCTAGCTGGGATGGGGAGAGACTTTGGGTGTGTCTATGTAAATAAAGTTTTCTCTTGCTCTGCTAACAAATTCCGCAGATAGAGCGATGTCAAAGTGATCAACTTTGGCTGGTGTTGGATTACCAATCACCTTAATACTGAATGCAGGGATAGTGAAATATGGTTACCAGTATTGTAATTATTGTGGGAATTCACACAAATGTACCTCTGGACCAGGGCCGGCTCTAGACCCCAGCGCGCCAAGCGCGCGCTTGGGGCGGCGTCCCGCAGGAGGGCGGCAGGCGGCTCCGGTGGACCTCCCGCAGGCATGCCTGCGGAGGGTCCGCTGGTCCCGCAGCTCCGGTGGAGCATCCGCAGGCGTGCCTGCGGGAGGTCCACCGGAGCCGCGGGACCAGCGGACCCTCCGCAGGCACGTCTGCAGGAGGTCCACCGGAGCCGCGGGACCAGAGCGCCCCCCGCGGCGTGCCGCCCTGCTTGGGGCGGCGCAAATCCTAGAGCCGCCCCTGCTCTGGACTTTGGATCTGCACTGACCAGGAACAACAACTGTGAGTGGGGTGCAAAGGGGGGGAGGAAGGGCAAACTACAAGAACTTTGGTGTTGGACACAAGAATCTGAAGCAAAAGACACTGCCCAGTGTACTCTGGGGAGGGTCTGTTGCTCGTGCTTTTCTGTTTATGAATACCTCTTGTGCTTTTTTTCAGACTAATGCTAGAAATTATTTCTTTATTAAACAAACTCTTTCTACCACAGACTCTATGCTTGTGAGAGAGGAAGAATTGCCTCTTAGAGGCACCCAGAGGGTAGAGTGAAATTTTCCCAGATTACTGGGTGGGGGCTCGAGCAGAGTTGAAAAGGAACCCCCCTAGATATTTAACCCGGCTCTTCTTGCTGTTCACTCCAACTGGCAGAAGGTTACATATGAGATTAATTTAAACTTCTTAATAACTCTCGTCTTTCTCTAGTAGTGTTCCTGTGGGTGCTCCACTTTAACTTCAGGTGTCGGTGCATTCCTGCGCCATAGATCGTGACAGTTTGTCCCAGATTATTTATCTGCCAGTGTCAGAGTTGGTCAAATCTATGTGAGTTTTTATGTAGCTCTTTCTGAACTTGCTGAAAGAGCTAGTAAGTACACACCCACCGAAATCCATAGGATCAGCTGAAGAGATGTATTGAATAAGGTTGTTCTTTGCTTCTTGAGTATTTTAAGGGTTCATTTAGAAGCAGCATTTTTCTCTATGGGATTTGTTTCCATGCCTTTCCAGTGCTGCAGTAAATGTCACTATTGAAATTAATGCAATATTAAATTAGTTCTTTTCTTTCTTGACCAAGAGAGCCCGTGCTTCAACAGATTTAAAGAAATGCCTTTGAAATAACTGACCTGTTAGTAAAGGCTGGAACTGACCTGTTCCATCCGCCAACCCAAATAATACACAGTAATAGAATGCATTCCCTTTTAAAATGAACCATTAATAAAAAAAAATCAAGTTAAACCAAACCGTTTTAGTACATAACAGAAAGTTTCCCTGTTTCAAATAAGAAGGGCCACATCCTGTAATGAGCTCCACATGGGTGGACCCCACTGACAGTACAGAGCCTCACAGATTTCAAAGGTGCTCTACACTGGTGCAGGGCTCTTCCCACACAGAACTCATTGCAGGACTGGTACCTAAGTCTGGTAAATATATTTGAAGTGTTCTAAACCATCTTTAAGAAAACATCAGTGCTCTCTGCCATAATAGTAACAGATGCTTCAGGAGTGGGCTGGGATGCAAATCAAGACTGCCATAGTAGTCAAGGCTTTTGGACTCCACAAGAGATGGGGTTCCATATTAAACTGCTGTATCTGTGAGTAATTTAAAATCTTAACCAGAAGCATGGGTCACCTTCTGATTGGCCTCCTTCAATTTTGCCGAGAAGAGGAGCCTGACTGTGCAGCCCAGCAGAAACTGTATGAAACACCTTGTGTTGCTCAACGTGTTGCTCCATGAAGCCAAAACATCTGTATGCGATAGACCGTAAGCAGGATCATCATCTCCTGGCCAGTGAGTGCACCTTCTGCTTGGTAACAACTAAACTCTTGTCACTGACAAGAATGTTATTAACTTTGTCTTTAAAATTCATGTCTAGGGAGACTGAGGAAAATCCAAAAGGAGAATAAGAATACAGGTATCAGAGCACCTTGAATGACCCATCCGAATGAACTCGCTATCTCATTCTTATAGTCATTGCAACTGTGAAGCTGGGCTGGAGAACCTGCCTTCTTCCCAGTTCCAGTGGTAGTGCCAAAATAACTTCTGTACGTTTATTGTGTATGCAAGTGAAAACTTAGTATATTAAGCTGAATGCTTCTCAGAAAGTATGCACCTGAGTTAAAACCCTCTGAATGACTAAATTGTATAATGTAAAACTGTGTTTAACTAACAAGTTAATCTTAGGCAACAGAGAGTCCTCTGGCACCTTTAAGACTAACAGATGTATTGGAGCATAAGCTTTCGTGGGTGAATACCCACTTCATCAGACGCATGTCTGCTAATTATGCTAAATCACTACAGCTTGGCCTACACTACAAACTTACATCAGTTTAACTACATCACTCACGGCTTGTCTACATTACCAGCTGGACTGATGGGCAGTGATCGATCCAGCAGGGATTTATTTATCGCGTCTAGTCTAGACATGATAGATCGACCACCAAGCACTCTCCTGTCGACTCCGGTACTCCACCAGGGCGAGAGGCGCAGGTAAATAGACTCCACAGTAAATAGATCTAAGTACGGTGACTTCAGCTACGATATTCATGTAACTGAAGTTGTGTAACTTAGATCGATCCACCCCTCCCAGTGTAGACCAGGCCTCAGGGATGTGGAAAATCGACACTCCTGAGCGAAGCAGTTATACAGCCCAAACTCCCAGCCTAGACAGAGCTATGTCAATGGAAGGGCTTCTCCCATTGACATAGCTACTGCCTCTCAGGGAGGTGGAGTACCTACGCTGATGGGAGAAGTTCTCCTGTTAGCATCGGTAGTGTCTTCACTACGTGCTACAGTGAAGCAGCTGCACGGGTGCAGCACTGTAAGTATAGACAAGCCCTCAGTAATTGAAAGCTTTGATGTCTGAGACGTTCATGAAACTAAGTCTAGTACTGTTTGTAAAAGGAAACTGTGCTTCCCAACAGCAAACATTACTGTGAGAAACCCTGGGCATTTCAAATAGTTCAGCCTAAAATCATGCAGATTTTGTGGTCAAGATAATTTTCAGCTTCCTAGACAAAAAGAGGAAGAAGCTTTGAATTTGTGGGTATGCTAAAGATTTTAACACTGTTTGAACCTTTGCTTGATGTGGCATAGGAGCCTACAGCACTAATGAAATTCAAAGAAAATTAGAATAGCTTCAAAATTCTTACCTGGGTATTTTGTTCTGGGTTTAGCGTGCGGTAGTCGTGCATGTGTAAGTGGTAAAGCTTGGCTCCGAGGATCACCTGGGGAAGGTAATTGTGAAATGAGCTGACATCCTCTTATAAGTAAGTAACTTGCCTAAATTCCTCAATTCTACTTTAGAATTGTTTGGTTGAGCTGAAGAAAGCTGTTCCATATGGCCATTAGCATATAAACTTGATTGGAAGGTTCTATATTCCATGCTGATATCAAAATTACCTGCCCAGACTAGTATAGAACTAGAATAAAAGTTTCCCTTTGTGACAACATTGTGATAAGACCGTGACTTAATTGAACTTATTTTTAATTTCTAGAAAATTGTAATATCCCATGATGAGTTCAACTTTTGATACTGTGAACACTATCATCTAGCCTTTTATTTTTCCTTTCTGCAGTTTTTTGTTTGCTGTAAAAGCAATTTTGGCTAATAAAATTTATAAATTTACAATTCTCCAGTTTGTACTTTAGCTAAGGAACACAGATCCAAAGGACAGTGAGAAACCGCATAGAGGTAACTAGTTAATTACATTATTTAACCAGTTTTATAACCCATCTTTCTCACATTAGCCAGCATGAATGGACATCGGTCCAAGGTGAATATACACCTCTGTGCCTTTCTACTTGCAAGCTGAACTAGATGCTCCCATGATATGGATGCATTTATATTAATGCTGTCCATAGGCGCTGACTCCGTGGGTGTTGTGGGGCTGGAGCACCCATGGAAAAAAAATAGTGAGTGCTCAGCACCCACTGGCCACAGCTGTTCCCCACCCCTTCTCCTCAGCTCATTGGGGGAGAGGGGCCCAGCTGCTGCCCAACAGCTGATAAGGGGTGGAGGTGCCACCACACAGCTGATAGGGTGCACGGAGAACAGCAGGAGGGAGGGGGCCTCAGGGAGGGGGTAGAGCAGGGACAGGAAGAGGCAGAGCAAAGACGGGCCTTGGGGGAAAGGAGAGGTGGGGGTGGAGCTTCGGGTGAAGCGGGAGTAGAGCACCCCCAGGGAAAGGGAAAAGTCGGCACCTATGATGCTGTCCTGGCCGGCACAGCTACACTAGTGATCCATTAACACATGCATGTCTGGCACCCACTGCACCGATGTTGCTTAGTTAACCCTCTCCTATCCAGGTCTGTCAGTGACTAATTCCTGCTGCAAGGAGACTGCCCTATTAGCCCCCAGATGACCACCCCCCAAGGGATCCCTGCTTCCCTTCCCCCAGCTGGCACTTCCTCATGTGGACACTCACTGCAGCTCCGCCACTTGTAGCAGGCATTGATGCTGTTGCTGAGCGAGTCCTGAGGACAGAGCAGAACGGACAAGGGTTGCTGGGAGCAGGGAGTCCTGGTGCAGGAGCTGGTCTCATGGCGGTGTCAAGAAATAGCAATGCTGGCTCCCCCACTGCCCACTCAGGTTCGGCCCAGTTCTCCATCATCATGTCAGCACCACTCAGATTTGGTCTGTCTTGATGGAAGGGTGGCTGGGCCTAACTTGAGTGAGTGGAGTTGTGACTGGTGTGCAGGGTCGCAGCATCACGCACTCTGGGGCTGCCCCCAATCAGGGGCGGCTCCAGGCCCCAGCATGCCAAGCACGTGCTTGGGGCGGCATGCCGCAGGGGGCACTCCGCCGGTCGCCGGGAGGGCGGCAAGCGGCTCCGGTGGACCTCCCGCAGGCGTCCCGCGGCTTCGATGGAGCATCCGCAGGCACATCTGAGGGAGGTCCACCGGAGCCGCGGGACTGGCATGCCGCCATGCTTGGGGCGGCGAAATGGCTAGAGCTGCCCCTGCCCCCAATGAATTTGAGCCCTGGAGCCATGCCTGGTTTGCTTATGTGATAATCTGGCCCTGAATGTCACATCAGTGTTCTGCACCCATCATTGGCTCAATTGGCTTCCTTTGCTAATTCCGGGCACTGATGGTTTTCATTTTTAATGTTTTCAGTAGGTTGGCCCAAACTACATCAGGGATCACCACTCTATTCATGATCCATTGAGAGAGTTGTACTGTTCTGGAACAATACAGCTCTCAGAGAAATTGTGATTTGTCCAAAACCATAGAGTGCTTCCAGCAAAGCTACAGCTGGAACTCAGGAGTTCCTGCCTCACTGCCTAGGCTATGAACTAGACAGCTCTGCTCCACTACAGGGGAACAAAGCATATTCAATGTTTGCACATGGAATATTGTGCTTGTTTCAACCCCACACTTTAATAGTTTGGTCGGATTCAAAAGGCAAATTCCACAGGTGTGTTTTGCTGGCAAGCTGCCAGCTAGGAAAATTGCCACTTTTACTGACAACAAATCAGATGAATAGACTGGGACTTAGCTGTGGTGAGCAGGAGGATAGAACTTTCATGTAGACCTGTCACTTCAAGTGCTTGCTCCTGCTTTGACATTGTAGCAAGTAACTTTAATTATGCTCCCCCTTAGGCTTGTGAATCCACATATCTCTTTTGGCTTATTCCATAGGTAGATTGTTCCAAGCTCTCACAGCTGTAAATCCAGCTAAAATGGAGGGAAAGGATTGATATAATACTATTATCATGCAGAGTGGAGCAAAGCAGGATAGAACTGAAGGGGAAATAGAGACCTGGCTAGAAGCAATGAGTATACACACATGTTCCTCAAAGATAATAGGACCCCTTGCTCTCACACCAGAAGGGTAGGCAAAAGATTGATAATGGACAGAAATTTAAAAAAATAGATACAAACTTCTGCTTTTGGATCAAAGGATCCTGATGTGGTAGTGATGGAGACTAAGGGGAAGAAGGAAAAGAACAGATTAGTAAGAAGAAATATTTTGGAAACAGCACAACTACAGTAATTTTGGGGGGCTTGCAGCTAGGGTGACCAGATGTCCCTATGTCCTGATTTACTAGGGGGTTTGTCTTATATAGGACATTATTACCCCCACGCCTCGTTATTCGCCTCGTCCCCATCACAATTTAACCTCCCATTTATTTTGTAAATTTCTGCCTAGGTTACTGTTTCTGTGGAATATTGTCTCAGAATACCAAACCATCTGTTAGCATATAAGCCTGTTTGTCAGCCTGAGATAGAATTTTGGGTTTGACCTTTGATACTCTTATATCTTTACTGATGTGTGTGAACAAAGGACAAAGACACTGTGTATGTTGCTTCTCCCTAGCCAGACGGGTTTGTGAGCACAATGGGAACAGATAAGAGCAGTCAAAGTATTATAGGGCATGGTGGGAGTGTAATATATGAGCACACTTTAAGATTGCCCCTCCCAACTGGTTGCTTGACCTTGCCTTGAGATAGGGGTTGAGGCAAACAGGGATGGGAGGAAGGTATATAACACTAAAAGACCAAAGAAATGCCTGTCCCTGTCTGTAGCACAACCTCACTCCTTACCCCTCCCATGGGGTACAAAAGGGGTGCATTGCAGGTATATTCGGGCCTCCTAAGAAGGAGGAGGTGGGAATAGGGAATGGGAACACAGGCAAGGCTCTGCGGTGTCAGAACTTGGAACGGAACACTGGCAAACACACTCAGCCGGCATGTAGAGCTATGGATGTGCTTGTTTGGAACGAGCTCCAATAAACATTGCATTGCCTGCACTTCGGACTTCAGGTCTTCTGCTTCCTGTCTGGGTGACAAGAACCAGCGAAGGGGGCAAAAGCCTCCTAACACCATCTACCAAGAATGAGTGTGCTGATTTGTTTTTTATCACTTTCCCCTGTGTCTATGACAGGGCAGTCTAGTGATATGAGGAGATAAGTACAGCTCAAAGACACTTGAAACATAAACAGGGATGAGTTGCATGCACATATATCACCTTTACTTGATCAATGCAATAGGTAAAAATCTGTGCATTGTACTTGATTATAAAGGAAAGCCGTGTCTGCTGGAAAGGCTGCTCTTTATACCAACCTCTTAAATCTGTACTGAAGGGGTCTACATGGGCGCATACTAAAAGCAGTGGGCTAAAGTCATTCCTGAACCCAATGGCGATGCAGCAGGGATGTTATAGGATGGGTTAGACTCTATTGTTATCATTTGGGTTAAACCTTGGTGTTAAAGGTCAGGTGTAACCACTAGCTTTCATTCAGAACAAGCATAACAGAAGCCATTGTAATCAGGTGGCTGAAACAGCTAAGCAGCCTCCACCCCAAACACAGGCCCAGGTCTCCAGCCAAAACAAAAGCACATCCAAAGCCACTCAGAAATTTGAATTACATGAGCAGGTGCTGGGCTAGAGGGGTGTGAAGCAGCTGGAAACCCAACCAGGCACTAAAAATCACTGGAGATGAGAGAGAGGAGAGCACTGGCTAGAAAGGCAGGCTTGGAACAGTGTGCAAAAGAACAGTATTCTGCTCTTTGATTCCTATAGTGTTCAGGGAAACAGGACATTATGTATAAACTTTATAAATAAACAAGATTGCATCAGAGAAAATACCTGACTGTATTATCAATTTCTCCTCCTAACGAGAACAACCCACACCACTCATTTGGCTAATTGCTCATGTCAAAAGGGATAACAGGGGGACGGTGGTTCATGCTCTGTAGCTCAAGCTGCTGTGTAACTGAAGAAACAACAGTATTTCGTATTTATCAGCTAGATTGTTACAGTCACTCCTTTCAGGTTGTGCAGGGGAATAGCACGGAGTAAAGTTCCCCATACTCCTGTGCCCGGGTTACTACTTCGGCTCTAACAGGGTAGAGCAAGGGCTGTCCATCTGGTACCCACCCTCTGAGCAATGGGTGGGAAGTGGTAAGAGCCCTGGGCCAGAGCTCTCCTATTTGCCAGGCAAAGCAGCTGGCCAGTACACAGGGAGAAGTAAGCTGCTCCATGAAAAGAGTGAAGTAACTTAGTCCCTTTTTGTCGCAGGTGAGGAGTTGTGACTGAATTAAAATCTGTTCTCTGGTCTGTTCCTGTGGCAGTGCAGGCTCACACCACCTGACACTCAGGCTGATTCTAAAGTTAGACTCTAGCCCGATGTGTGGTCATTATAATGGTGTTAATGATTTAAATGCAAGTGCTCCAGTGCAATGGCATCTGAAGGGCACCTCGGAACCACCCTCCTTCCAACAAAATGCGTTGTTCTTTTGTTTCAAGCAGCACGTGTTGGAAACAGCCATTAACACTAATGCAGTTATGCAGCATCACAGACACTTCAGTACACTACTGAAAAAATAGATCTCTTAATGGTTGTCTCAAACTTCCAGCAAAATTGTCGAACATTGCTATGGCCAGTGTGAGATAAGGCTTCTGAAGTAGCACTTCACTATGACTTGAGTGCCATCTTAGGGGAACGTCCAACTGGTGAAAACAGGAATATAGAAGACGAATAACTCCCCCCCCATCCCCCACCCCGGATTGCCTAATCAATCAACAGGACTGCATATCCTGCCCTTTATTTATATCAGACATCCCTTTTATCTAAAGAATATATCTTTTGAACATCTAGTCTGGAGTACTAGTTCCAAATGTTATGCAAAGAATCTTTTAAAATTAGATTTATATAACTAAACTGTGTATAATATAATCAATTATCCAGATGAATGATGTTATATATTTTCTTCATTTTAGATTTGCAGATCTTTTCCATTGACCTTATCTTTAATTCCTTTGTCCTTTGATAATAAAGTTAGCAGCAACTTTTTTATTGAAGTATATTTGTACAAGATTAGAAAGATCCCTGGAAAAGTATACCACTGTCAAGAGATTAATATTCTCTTCCTCCTACAGTAACTGGAAACATGATGACTCTGAATGAGTCAGATGTTATTCTGAAACATTTTGACATTCAGTAATACCCTGTAAATGGAATTTGCTATATACTTCTGGCACGTCACTGATTTTTCCTTGTAAAAACTGAATGGGCTCCAGGTAAATTTGAATGGCAAAAAAATTATGTATGCATTTATTTGGGTAATGTGTAGAATGAATCATTTCCTATTAGTCAGATATGGAGAATATATTTAAAATGCCAGAATTTAAATATGTATGTTAAGCTATGCTAGCTTTATAGTTAAAGAGAAAAATTTTATTTACTTTCTATAATGCACTTTTAAAAACACTGAGAAATGACCATAAGCCCTCCCTTATATACAGTAAATCTTTTCAGTTACTATTATGAAATGGAATCTCTCTGGTAATGCAGAAAATGTTAACTTATCTGACACTAATCTGTTCTTTCCTTGATGTCAGTTAAATTTGACCTTTTTTTTGTTACATTTCTTCAATCTATTTTCTTTTTCCCATAATACAGTGAGACTTACATAGATTGATGTCTATCTTAACAAAAATAAAAGTGTAAGGATAAGCAGAATTAAAGAACAAAAGTTCAAGAATCCTAAACAGAGACCTGTCAAGTAGAGTCTTAGGACCAAATACAGTTGCATCTACACACAGCAGAACTGAATTTTTCCTCTAGACAATCACGTGGCAAAGAATGTGTGTCATTCAAAAGAGAAGTGGAGGCCTGCATTAGAATTTCACCATTATGGTAGCATTTGCTTAACTGCAAACATCATATTAATAGCAATGCAGGGTTTATTTTTATTCTCCTGGAAGTGAATTTTGTAACCATCCTGTAGTATCAGCGGGACTGAATTGTGTATGCTATACCTACTGAAATAGTTTATATATAATAGTTTGTATGCCTTACTTAGCATGAATCCAGTTGGAAAACATACACTTGAAGAGGTAGCTGTCAAAGTTGCAACAAAATTGGCACAAGTTGTACTTACATCAAACCTGAAGTTGGTCTAATTTCACTAAACAAAGGTACAGAAGCAGCTTGAAAGGTCATTAATACTATTCTTGGAAAATGTTATTGCTTTAGAAGTGTGTATTTAAATCCCATGCTGGCTGCCTTAAGATATGACAACAGTACACTGTTACTGCCCGCACACGGAAATGTTCCCGTGGTATATAATTTTCTTCCTGATAATGGCGGACACAAAGGCGGGAGGGTTATCTCAGTACTGACAGGCTTCACTCAGAGTCTGAAGTTCCTATAGCCACAGTCACGGAATGTAAGAGCTTTTCCAGCTCCAAAAACCGAAATAAATCAATGAAAGAAAAAATAAAACACTAACTGTTTCAAATAGTTCACCAGATTATATAAATTCAGTACTGGCAGTAATTCTAGTGCTGCAAGCAAAGATTTTTAAAACAATCCAACTACTGGAGAGTGTAGCAGATTTTTTAAAATGGATGCATATATATATACATATATAGGTAGAACAGACAGTGACACATATATAGCTGGAATTGTCTAACATTTCCATTATAAACCTCTGTGTAAGTTGCTTATAATTTTGCAAGACTTGAAGTGTTTGCTATGTTTCTCTTTTACCTCAGCCTATGTTATTGTCTTTATTGACTGTAAATAGTAACACTCACATCCTTCTAGTGTCCAGCATATAACCTAAGCATCCTGACTCCCATACTAATCTATGAAACACTAGAGATGCCATACGTGTTAGTTGTGATGCTGCCCTTGTATTTTCAGATTCTGTTCCTGCATGGGGTCTGATCCAAAGGTCCTTTGAAGTCAAGGTAAATGAGTAACACCAAAATTAGATGCAGAATATTTTAAATAGCTGAAGCAGTTAAGTGTAATAACATACCATATTTTTTGTTACTTCTATAGTTCATCAGAGGATCCTTATCAGATGATCTCAAAGCACTTAAATTAGCCTTATAATAGTCCTAGCTGTGTAATGACATGCCTGCTCAGTTCATTTGCAGGGAGTGAACCTGGGACTTCTAGATCTGAAAGCATGAGCTAAAGGGTCAAGTTCTTTAACTAGATGGCAGCAACAGACTCATAAACATGTTAAGTTATCTGGTCACTAGAGGGGGACAAAAGCTGTTAGTGTGCATTAAATAAGTATCAGTAGCACCATTTTCTAGAGCAGTGGTTTTCAACCTTTTTTCATTTGCGGACCCCTAAAATATTTCAAATGGAGGTGTTGACCCCTTTTGAAATATGAGACATAGTCGGCAGACCACCAGGGGTCTTCAGACCACAGGTTGAAAACCACTGTCCTAGAGGAATAAAGTGAGATATTGAAAGATTAAGTAACTAGTACATGGTGAATCAGTGATAGGGAATCGATTTATATCTGGAGCATTTTGGTTAAGAATTATATGCACTGGTTAACAAAAGATGGGAACTAAATTAAAAACAAAAATAGAAATGAAAATTATTGTCCAGCTTTTGACTTGAATATGCAATAAATAAACACAATATCTGGCATTACCAAATGACTGTGTGGGTAGATGAGAAGAGGTCTCTGTTTCCCTTTTTAAGCCAATCAAATGTTCTACTTGAAGATCCCTTAAAAACTCATTTCCTTATTTTTAGCATTATAAATTAGCCTATCCTATTCAATTCTGAAGTGCACAAAGTCAAAAAAGAAGTCAAGAGGACAGCTGCCAAGTGGAATCATGAAAAAGATTTCAGATGATTTGTAGCAAGAAACAATAGTAAGTGAAAACATTAACTTTGGTTCAAAGCATAGACAATGTGACTTAAAGGCTGATAGAGTGGACTGTAGTGACTGTAATGATTCAAAATGCTATTTGTGTGGTTTTTTTTAAAAAAGGTGATAAGCTCATAGAAAAAGATGTACTAACAAGTACCCTGCCCCTGAAGCTTCTCAGTGTAAGTGGCAAGACCTTTTTTTTTTTTACACAGGATGCTGGGATTTCTAATAAATTAACAGAGTAGAGCAACTAGTTAAAATAACTGTGGGGGGGAAGCTATTTTTATCAAATAAGATAATCCCTGTGGAGAAAGTAAATAGTTTTTTGAGCTGCACTGCTAGAATTGTTGACTTGAAATAATAAAGCCCATGTTCTGCCATGTTCTGTGTGCAAGCCCAGAGGCATGCTTTTTATGACTTCTCCTTTATTTGTAAAGGAATATCCCTGAAAAGTAAACCACAACCATCCATCTATCATATGTTGTGCATCTTAAGGCACCCAATAAATGCAGGAGATGTTTTTATGACTCATTACTACATGAGGACTGTTAAGACTTCCCCTCGGGTATCTTGTATGCTTCAGGATGCTATTGTAAATCAATCCTCATGTTAGTGACAGAGGGCCAAATTTTCATGATATGATGTTGCATTGCTATGTTATGACACTGCATTGTTATTATTAATATTTACTTGTATTATTGTAGCACCTAGGAGCCTTAGTCATGGACCATAACCCTGTTGGGCTGGATGTTGTACAAACACAGACCAAAAAAGACATTCCCTGCCCAAAGGAGTTTATAGTCTAAGAAAAGGGATACGGGATATAGACAGATGGGAGGGTACGGGGGAGTACAAGGGAACACTGTGATGTTTTAAAGAGTACAAAGTCATATTGTAATTACTTTGACCTAATGTATGACCTGGTTTACGCAGGTGCATTAGGGCATGTAGGAATGCTCTGCACTCACTTGCACAAAGGGGACTTACATGCTTACTGTGTGTCTTTACATGGCCTTAGTTCCAAATTCATGGAGGGTGTTCTAATGACCTTGCCTGGTGCAAAATATAAATACAGATGAAATATTGCTTAAAAGAGGTATGTTATGAATCATCCTTCAATGTGGGTTGTGAGTCAGCTGAAAGAAACAGAGTTTGCACCACACGCGATGTAATTTTCTGCTTGTGCAGCTGTAGTAGTTAACTCTCAGCCTGCATTCAAGTTACATTGCTGTGACTGAAAGTCAGCTGACCAAAGCCATCTTATTTTAGAGTGTCCGTGCAAACCTCTTTGCTGATGCTGTAAGGAACCAGTGTAGTCCCTGCCCGGATGGTGAAGTAGGCTAATCACTCAGAATCTTGAAGGTGAGTGGAGTTACTTCTCAATGTGCTTTCATGTTATTGGAATAGCAGCTGGGTCACTCCGCTTTGTGCTTCTCTGCATTTCTATTTGTTCAGGCTAGATCTGTCCAAGGATCTCTATTCCACCCAATGCAACTGCCAAGCATGGAGGCCAAACACTCTTTAAGATTTAGATTTGTGACTGCTCTGACTGCCAATGGAAGAAGGAACAATGATGAGGAAGGATGGTGCAGTGGTTGGGGTGCTTGACGGAGACATGGGTTCAAGTTCCTGCTCTGCAATGGACTTTCTATATAACTCTGGGCAAGGCACTTTACTTCTTCAGGCTTCAGTTCCCCATCTGCAAAATGGGTTTAGACTTGAGGTGGCTGTTAGTCTAGGTATGAACCCAAGAAACCAGGAGAAGTTGGTCCAACCCACCCTTGGTATTGGAAAAAGTGGGATGATGAATAATGACCCCTGCCATATGACAGGGCATGG
This sequence comes from Mauremys mutica, assembly GCF_020497125.1. Classification (NCBI taxonomy): domain Eukaryota; kingdom Metazoa; phylum Chordata; order Testudines; family Geoemydidae; genus Mauremys; species Mauremys mutica. Next base: position 36,689,392 of record NC_059073.1, on the reverse strand, counting down.
ACCTTTATGGCTCTGATCCTGGTCCCAGACACACGGTATAGAGGAAAGAACAGTCTACAAATAGCTCATGATTTCTGCAAAATTCTTCATTATTCAATATTGTTTTATGTGAACAAATCTCAGCCTATGGCCTACCAGCAAATACTTCACTGTGTATATTGTTTTGGGTATTTTATATCCACAGTTCAAGCTGTTTTGAATGGAAACAAAAGTCACATGGTGTGGGTCTGTTCCTTGACTGGATAAAAAATGTAAGTTAGAATTGCAATTCTAGAGCAACTAGGATTACAAATTCAAAATTCAGTCTCCTCAAAATCTACAATATTTCCTCAGAATCAGCCATCCCTGACATGAACACAGCTGAAGTGAATTCATTAAAGAAATGTTTACAAATATTTTTTCCAGTATTCATTCAGCTCTAATTATGCCACTGGGTGGCAGGCTTACCAGAAAGGCAAAGGAGTGAATACAGATGGAGGCTGAATTAACCATTCATCTCAAGAGATAATATTTTGAGACATATTGGTTTCAGTGTGGGAAAACCTGTCTTGCCACTTTCCCATGGAGAAAGGGCTTCAATCCACAGGGCTGTCAGGCATCCTAGCATCTTTCATGAGCACTAAATTCACTTAAAAGGCTCAACGACACGGAAGTACTGAGTCCTGAGAGGATGGGCAATGTGTAATTAGTTCTTGCATATGAACAACTAGGAGTACCATGTTACTACAATTATTTCTAAGTAATACTGACTTAAAATTCAAAGCACCTGAAGATAAAGCACTGTATTAAAACCCAAAATGCATCCATGCAGGGTAATGAGGCATTAAATAGCTATGTTGGATTGCTAGAAACATTACACCAAAACCCATAAAATCCAAGTACTTGGAGGGGACTCAAGGTTATTGAAGGAGAAAATGCATCACAATGATTAGAAAAATGGCTGTCAGAGGGCGTTGGCACAAAGATCCTCATGTGGAGGGGGATATCATAATAGCTAGGAAGCTCAGCCTTAATCTGCTTGGTGGATGCACAATAATTGTACCGTTAGTGGATTTAAAGGCTGAGGTCAAAGGCATTCCTGAAGCCAAGAGAAAAAAGAACTCTTATATAACAAAGAAAAATTCTCATCTCCCAGGGTGGGAGCTGAAAGTCTTTTCCACGTGCTTCCACTGATGATTCTGGGGAAGAAATCTGAAGCAACAATTCAATACCTAGCAAAATTGAACCAGGAACAGATTAATCTATTGTTTAATCCAGAATCCAGTAAAAAAATGTTGCAACATTTGAACAAATACGTTGCCCTGAGAAACATTGTTATTGAGTCATCTTAAACTGTCAGTAGCTAGTTATATTATGATATGCTATTGTGATTTGTGCTATTGTTTGCCGGCTTTAACTTTATGCTTTGGAAATGTTTCTCACTGAAGTAATGTTCTATTGTTCTTATGGTGTGGTATTTACCTTATTAAGGCCATACAAACCGCCTACCCAATAAAGGGGGATCTTGAGACTTCTTCTGGATCAGATAATATATATCAGGAGGATTTTGCTTAACAATTGTGGACACTAATGTAGTGTATAAAGGGAGAGAGCCTGCAGTATGCAGCTCGGCTCGACTCCCTCCCAGAACCTCAGGATATGTACAGTACTTTATATTATAACTAATGTTTATGCCAAACATCCTTAACTACAGGGAGAACTGAACAAGCCAGCTTTAATTTGCCCTTGGCACATATTTAACTGGGATTTTAATCTTGAAATGTCTTCTGGGAATCCAGCATGTTTGGATAAAATCTTCTGAATGTAAAATATTCTGTTTTGCTTGCATAAATGCAGTGACTTAAAGAAAATCTGTTCCATCATATTATATCAAAAAGCCTAAGAACTGCATCCAATTACAACGAAGACTAAAGCATTGGAAGCACTGAGAGAATTTCAGAAATAAATGAAATTAAATCAGATAGGAAGCTGCCAATTTAACAGTGTATTGTATTGTGCATTAAGAATCTTCTGACAATCTATGTCTTGCCCATGTGAGCTGCATTTTCTATGTCATGTTCCCTCCCCTGGAGGGGGAAGTATCAGCAAAATGTCAGATCTCCTGGGGACACACTGGCACTATTTAAAATTATGACAGCTAGTGAAAAAATTACCAATTTTCTAAAAACTGATTGGCAGTTTAAATAGCTAATTCTTACATTAAAGTATCATCAGATGTGAGTGTTAATATCTGGTTGAAACTAATGGAGACAGAGGAGTTTTTAACTGTGTATTACTGTTTTAGGCTTTCTGCAGGCTCAGGAAGAAAACACTGCATCATTTACACGTGGTTCATGCTTGGAAGGTTTCCTTCACAAGTGTATGCATTAAAAACATTCTCTGTAAAAAAATTAAACTTAGATTTTGCAGAAACTGAATTTTGTGCAGGCCACAAATATATCGAGTGAAGTGAACTGAATCTGGCTTACAGGCTGGGCATTTGGTACCTCTGAAGTGGTGGAAGGGTCAAGGAGAGCTGCAGATCTCCAGATGGATTAATGGATAGAAAGAACACCAGATCAAGTGATGTCATTGTGTTGGTTCTTGAGGTACCCAGGGCTGTGAGTCACCTTCTTATCCTCACCGCTAGTGTGAGGAAGTCAGCTCCCTACCACCAGAAGCCTGTTAGCCATTCAAATACTGTCCTCTGGGCAATGCCGGCCCTTACTTTGCCTTACAGATTAAGACTCCAGTTCCTGAGTCCCTTTGAAGTGTTCCCCTGAAGTGTCCAGCCCCCTTGTCCACAGAAATCCCAGGCCTGCTGTCCACAAAGGAAGAGTATGCACACTAGTTGGTATGATTCAACTCAGGATTAGCACTTTGCTGACTATCACAGCACTTTGATAATAAATTTATTCTCATTTTCATTACAACTATATCTAAGATTCAAGGTTCAAGTGATAGTGGGGAGGTATATTGGAAACAAATGATAACGTAAAACAAAATCATAACATGCTTTCTAGAGACTAAACTTAACAGTTTAGCCTCCTAGCTAACAAGCTCTATCTCACCCAATGTCTTATGCAGCTTTTCAACCAAGGTTGGCTGCAGTTCTGTTTTCATCAATGTATATGCATTGTCCATTTACTTCTTATGTGTTGGATGATGGGGTGTCTTCTTTACACCATAAATATATTCCAGTGTTTATTGTCTTTGCACAGAGCCAGGATAACCACCCATGGTTTGTTTCTCCTGTGTGCTTCTTCTCAATTGACTTTACATGTCGTTGCTAACTTCTGAGTTCACATAGAAGTGGGCGTCCATTGTGTTAGCTTACAATGCTTAATTTACATTCTGACAAAGAGACATACATTTCTGACCAGGGGCGGCTCCAGACCCCAGCACACCAAGCGCGTGCTTGGGGCGGCATGCCGTGGGGGGGCGTTCTGCCAGTCCCTGGTACCAGCGGACCCTCCGCAGGCACGCCTGCGGGAGGTCCACCGGAGCCGCGGGACCGGCGACCGGCAGAGCGCCCCCTGCGGCATGCCACCCTGCTTGGGGCGGCGAAATGTCTAGAGCCGCCCCTGTTTCTGACCCCCTGTCTGAAGGAAAACCTGTTTTTCATCCCAGCCTTGTTACATACTTTAAAGCCATATTTTCCATATATAAACATAAACTCTTCACATAGTATTTGTTTGTACATTTCACAATGATAATGATGACCAATGTGACCCTGGGCTTTTATTTAAGACCTCTCATGACTTTCTTTTGTGAACCAGAATGTACCTACCAGAATCAAGATATTCCTGTATCCCCTTGCTAGTTGGCATTAAGAGGTTCTTGGGTCACAGTCATATACACTAACAGTATAAGAGAAGTTTTCCAAGTGTGGGCTTAGTTCAAAGGGAAGCAGCCTACACGGACATTTCCCTGCTGACAGAGAACATATCTTGCTTGAAATGCTCAGAATAGAGATTGCTGGCAGTAAGCTTCACAAAAGCCCTAATGATTGGGGTGCGATAATAAAAGGATTCATGTTTATGTTCCTTTCTTGGGGGGTACTTTGGATTCAGAAGCTGGAAGAAGAATGGATGCTGGTGAAAGCATGTTCCCACAGTACTCTGGGGTTCTATAGAAGCTAAGCTTGGGGGAAAACACACAGATCTGAAAAGTTATTTTAGTGAGGCAGCATTATGGATGTTTTCTTCTTCTCTTACTGTTAATCTTTTAACATTGACTGATAGGTAGGTTTAACCAAGCCGTATTTTTCCTTACTAGTAGGATTTACTGACATGAAAAATCAGTAAATTGGTCTGCAGTTAATATTAAGACAGTTTAGTGTACTTGAAAATATACATCCTGCTTCCTAACCTGTATGATTAAAAAGGTTCTATTTATTTTGTTCATTTGCTCTTTGCTATCACTTCTAATATAAAACCTTAGCGAGAAAATGTAAATACACTGTCAAAAAATCATTTTAGGAACATAGGAAATGCCATATGAAGATGAGACTAATGGTCAATTTAATTTGGAATCCTATCTTTGACAGCAGCCATTGCTAGATACTTCAGAGAGAAACCCAAATATTGAACTCTTATACAATAATATGTCTATGAAGACATTTCTTCCTAACCCCAAGAAATTAGTGCTTGGCTTACGTTCTGAAACATACTGGCACTATCTACCTGGGTTCCTTTATCATCATGATCACGATCATATATGGGTGCCTTGGGGGTTAATCTCTCATAAAAAAATCCTAGATATGGTAGCTGCAGACATTTTTTGTTCATATGAATGTCCTTAAAAGTAATAATTAAAAAAATAAAAAAGTCTGTCTAAGCTCCTTGCCTCTGTTCTGTGGCAGTGAGTTCCAATGGCTGACTGGCATCTGTTGGTCTGTCTGTCCACCTGCTATGTAAATATGCTGCCTTCATGTTTTCTTTTCTTGTATTATAAGAGAGGATAAATATGACTGTCCAACTGACCTTGTCTATATACATAGATGAAAACTGTTACTTACAGTAGGTTTAGTTTTCTACAAATATATCCTCAGCATTGGTTCCCCTGGTATCCATATAGGTACCAAAATGTGAATTTAATACAAGGAACAGCTTGAAACAAATCAGATATTGAACTATTGCGTATAAAATATCCTAAGAAACCAACTTGGTTCAAGTCAGATTTATTTAAAGGCAAAATAACAGATTTTTGTAATACATAAATTCAAACTACTAATGTGGTGCCCATATTCAGTTATTTGTTCTTTGCTACTATTCATTAGATTCAAGCTTCTTGAAATGTTACTCACCAATTGTCATTTTTAGTAGTAGCAACATATTACTGATTCACTGCACAATTCGTCCCTTTACATTGTCTGGGTATTTTTATCAAACGAGAGAATTGACTGAAGAAAGAACTGTGAAGTGTTTTACCAGATCTTTCATTCAAGAATTTGGCTGATTAACCAAGTGAACAAAGTGGCATCTCCCAGCAGTGTATGTTCTTGGATGACCCCTTTTGTATGTTATCAAATTGCTAGATAAAACTGCATAACAGTTCATGATCTTACAGCCTTGGTTATTTGAAATCCTGCAACTGGGGGCACTTCTAAAAAGTGGTGTTCTCACTTATAGTATGGCAAGGTTCAATAGCCACAGGTCTTATATTTCCACCATCTGAATCTAGAACACATTCTTGAGTGATGCACTTACCAGTCAGTATATATGATTGTTTGCTCTTTTTATATTTGGTCCTATTCTCAATGAGATACATTTGTTTATATTAAAAAGCAATTTGCCAATTTAAGGCATTAAGCTAAGTGTTATACAATTATTATTCATAATTATTACTTTATTATGCCCATTTTGTTCTCAGATGTGAGAATCAAATTGGCCCTGTAGTGGGGCGGACTGCCCCACTCCCTGTGAGAATGGGCTGTGGCAGGCCAGGGCGCCTGCGCAGACAGGGAGCCAATCAGAGAAGGGCTTATTGTGAGCCAATCAGGGCCCAGTTTGGAGACAGCCAATCAGGGCCAGGCTCAGACATATATAAAGGCTGCCCAGAGCAGGAGCAGTCAGTCTGTCCCAGGCCTTTGAGAGGGGAAGGTCAGTCTTCAAGGGTGGAGACTAGCACCATGGACAGCGCAGTGCTGGCCAGGGCTCGGGGAGGCTAGAGAGCTTGAGCCTATAGCCGCCAGGCTGCAGGCCCTGAAGGGAAGGGCCTAGCGGGTGCAAGGGGCCGTAGGGGAAGTGGCCCAGGGAAGCAGACAGACGAGGGGAGAGAAGGAGGACAGCGAGGCTGCCACCAGAGGGTCCCTGGGCTGGGACCCAGAGTAGTTTGTAGGCCTGGGTCCCCCCCCTTCACTCCTTGCAGTACACCCAGCCAATGGCCGTAGGGAGCGGCCATTATACTACGCCAGCGCCCTGCCAAGAAGGGATTGGACTCAGAGGGTGGTTGGACATAGTGGCTGGGGTGTGGGACTGCTGATCACCAACCCCTGGAGGGGGTGCAGATGGACTAAGGGGCACTGCCGGAGGGCAGTGGCCTCGAAGAGGACACCGCTGAGCAGGCAGCAACGCGGGTCCAGAGACAGCAACAGAGGGCAGAACAACGGATGGGACACCACCAGGAGGAGGCGCTCCACTGGACAGAGCTGGAACGGAGCTAATTCCCAGGAGTCACCAGCAGGAGGCGCTGCAGGGGTGAGTCGGCCTGGTTACAGGCCCCCTGAGAATTCTGAGCCAATATGAGATTTTTCTAACAGTTAAGATACTTCTGGATCTTTAGCTGGTTTAAATTGTCCTTGTTCCACTGGTGTTATGGTCATGTATCTCAGCTGAGGATCTGCCCCCTTTAACCTTAACTGGTGGTGTACATGCATGACTTCAGTGGAGCCACGATAGCAGAGAATTTGGCCTACTAACTATTCTTTGGTAAAACACATCACAATTAGCCAATATTGAAGCAATAAATGTTTTAAGGGTTTGCCTTTTAAATGACTTCTTTGTTCCTTGCTCCAGTTAAACTCATTATTGCTGTGCTGATTATTTTGATTTTTAAAATAATGATTCTATCAACTAACACTGAACAAAATAGTAAATATCAGCTAGTTAAATCAAAGTTTGCAAGGAAATGACATTTCTTAACAATTTTGTGTTATGATTGTTTTCTTAAACTACTGTGTAGTCTTATAAGAAGTTCTTTTTGTCTATGAATTAGAATTGCAGCTTCAGTGTAATATGAATATGATGAATTGTGCATACAAGATTTGCTCCCCAAATTAAAAGCATTGGGTATGTTCAAAGATATCAATAGTTGTTTTTAATATAGTCACATCAACAAATGTTTCTTCCCACAGAATTGGTTTTGTCCAAATTGACAGGTGTATAACAGCTTCTCCAATAGAGAAGTGATTGCACAGTGATTGACAATACAAAATACCTTTAATTTTGCATTTGATGATTTGGCTGGGTTATCCATACTTACTATAAGGAATATTGTGCAGTTGTACATGCCTAACTCTGAAATCTGGTCCAGAATGTCTGCTGAATAGGACCTATTTTATTTGATGCTCCAATATTCTCATGATCATCAAGGCACATCCCAAAGGGACCATAGCATCCTTGCAGATTTAGTGCCACTCGGATTGACCTCTGATTAGATTCTTTATGTTGGTCTGGCTGGATGTTCAATCTCTGTCCATCATTGACAATCTTATTGTGCCACCAAAGCTGTTGGTGACTACATGATCACCAACCGCATAGCAGCATTCCTTGCTGATTTACCCATAGTAGTTCATTACATTTTTTGGTTAAGGTCTCTGAATGATTTTTTTTTTTTACATTTACCTGAAAATATTAGTCTGCAAAATCTTTTATTTAGAAGGTACAAGCTTAGGAACTTGACTTCCAATACACAAAACAAAACATAAGAAAGTGATTCCTAATGGGCTGTCTCACTCTTTATAGGATGCTTTCATACACTAGCTGACAGTTGTCACATAAGGGATCTTGACATTCAGCTTAAAAAAGACTTTTCAACTCTTCATGACTTATAAAGGCATTATAAAAACTTCTAAGATTAATCACAAGACAAGAATACTTATTTTTGTACTTTTTTCAGGAATTATAACGAGAAGGCAAATAAGATTAGATCACAGATCTCCTGAACAAGAGGAAATACTAAACTAGCCTTATTTTGTCTCCTCCTTAGTATCAATGCTCATTGTCTGCACTTTCTTCCTGATTGACAAAGCCATACCAAGCTGAATGTGTTCCAGGACTCCAGGCAAAGTGCCATTGAGTAACTGAAACCCAAGCAAGTTTCATTTTAATCACTTTCGCATTGTTTGAAATCAATCTACTGTCTGGGGGAAATCTATTATTTAAAACCCACAAGGACTGGTAGGCCTCTTGACATTGTAGCATCTATTGGAACCCATGACCACTTTGTCAGTTGGAGGAGTATTTTGTCATTTTCTGTGTGTGCAGATTTCCTACCTTCCACGTTAGTCATTTTAAACACAGTTTAAGATGACTAAGTGAGTTTTAGTGCATGAAAATGACTTAGCTACTATAGATATTGAATCAATCACACAAACAAAAACCAAACTATTTAGAAGGGAGTTGAGCAAAATGTAGTTAAAATGGTATTGACCTGTACCAGCTGGCCTTGCAGTCAAGCAGGGCTGTATACAGGACCGGATTTAGGGGCAGGAGACCCAGGTGACTGCCTGGGGTGCCGGGCTTGGTGGGCACTGGGCTTGGGGTGCTGTTTTTGTTGTTAGCAACAAAAGGGAAAATAGAATGTGTGAAGTAACATGTTTCATGTATTCCATCTGTGGATTCATTTTTCACTAACTTCCTAGAATGTTCTGGACCTTTGTAGAGTCTCATGGAATCTTCCAGGACCTTTGTAGAGTCTCATGGAATTCTTTCTGAGAATTACATTTTTCTTGAACCTTCTAGAATGTTGTCAGCCATGCTCTCATGTTGTCAGCCATGCTCTCATGAGTATATAAGTCATGGGGCATCGCCAGTCAGTCAATGAGATATAAGAATGAAGTGAAGTGAGAGCCCACTTGTGATATTGTGAACTTTGTTTTATTATGTAATTGTGAAAGTGTACTTGTGTTTTAAGACTTGAAGAGTATAGGTAGCGACTAATAAAGGATATGTTTAATGATCACCAGAGAGATCCATTGAACCCCTATCTATGCAACAATATAAAAGAAATACTGTTACTTTTTTTGCAATGTTTACCATGTAATGTTTGATGACTTTCTAAAACTGTAGAACATAGACTTTTGCTCTCATTAATATTGTCTGTTTTCCCCTGTAGAAAACAAAAGATGCACCTGAAGAAGCATCATATAAGAAGCAAAAAGCTCAGTTGCAATCTAGTTTGCAGCAAAGAATAATTTGGCTCGTCAGATAAGTTGTTCACTGAACATAAAGGTAATTTCCTCAGTTTGGTAGTGCTCCTTGGGGAATATGATGATGTCATGCCTGAACACCTATGTTGAATAGTTTGTCCAGAAGCTGTGGACCATTACTGCAGCAAAACAATTCAAAATGAATTGACTGACCTTGTGGCATGGAAGGTGCTTGATAACATATTGATGCGGCTTGGCAAAGTGAAGTACTATGCCGAAATAATGGACTGCACTCCCGGCATTAGTCACAGTGAGAAGATGTCATTTACAATAAGATTTGTTGATGAGCATGGTTGTATCCAAGTAAAGGAACACTTTATCTATTTCCAGTCTGTGGACGACTGTACTGGAAGAGGCCTAACAGAACTGTTTATGAACATTTTGAATGAGAATAAAATAAAGCTTCAGGACTGCCACGGCCAAGGCTACAACAACAGTGTGAACACGAAGGGAAGAAACAGTGGTGTACAGGCAAGGATTCTTGTGCTGAATCCAAAAACTTTCTTCATAGAATCATAGAATCATAGAATTCAAGATCAGAAGGGACCATTATGATCATCTAGTCTGACCTCCTGCAAGATGCAGGCCACATAAGCCGATCCACCCATTCCTGAAATAATTCTCTCCCTTGACTCTGCTGTTGAATGCTCCAAATCATGATTTAAAGACTTCTAGTAGCAGATAATCCACCAGCAAGTGACCCCTGCCCCATGCTTCGGAGGAAGGTGAAAAACCTCCAGGGCCACTGCCAATCTACCCTGGAGGAAAATTCCTTCCCGACCCCAAATATGGCAATCAGCTGAACCCTGAGCATGCAGGCAAGACTCTCCAGCCAGACCCTCTGGAAAAAGGCTAACAATATCCTATCATTGACCCTTTGTACTAATTACCGTTGTGGCATGTTATTGACCTATTGACTAAACCCGTTATCCTATCATACCATCCCCTCCATAAACTTATCTAGCTTAATCTTAAAGTCATGGAGGTCCTTCGCCCCCACTGTTTCCCTCGGTAGGTTGTTCCAGAATTGCACTCCTCTGATGGTTAGAAACCTTTGTCTAATTTCAAGCCTAAATTTCCTGACTGACAATTTATATCCATTTGTCCTCGTGTCCACATTAGCACTGAGCTGAAATAATTCCTCTCCTTCCCTGGTATTTATCCCTCTGATATATTTAAAGAGTGCAATCATATCTCCTCTTATCCTTCTTTTGGTTAAGGAAAACAAACCGAGCTCCTCCAGTCTCCTTTCATATGACAGGCTTTCCATTCCTCGGATCATTCTAGTGGCCCTTCTTTGTACCCGTTCCAGTTTGAATTCATCCTTCTTAAACATGGGAGACCAAAACTGCACACAATACTCCAAATGAGGTCTCACCAACGCCTTATATAACGGGACTAGCACCTCCTTATCTCTACTAGAAATACTGCGCCTAATGCATCCCAAGACCGCATTAGCTTTTTTAGCAGCCACATCACATTGCCTACTCATAGTCATCCTACAATCAACCAGGACTCCTAGGTCCTTCTCCTCCTCCATTACTTCCAACTGGTGCGTCCCCAGCTTATAACTAAAATTCTTGTTAGTCATCCCTAAATGCATAACCTTACACTTTTCACTATTGTATTTAATCCTGTTACTAATACTCCAGTTTACAAGGTCATCCAAATCTCCCTGGAGGATATCCCGATCCTTTTCCGAATTGGCAATACCTCCCAACTTTGTCATCCGCAAACTTTATCAGCCCACTCCTACTTTTGGTTCCGAGGTCAGCGATAAATAGATTGAATAAAATCGGACCCAAAACCGAACCTTGAGGAACTCCACTGGTAACCCCCCCTCCCACCCTACAGATCACCCTTCAATACGACCCTCTGCAGTCTCCCCTTTAACCAGCTCCTTATCCACCTCTGGATTTTCATTTCGATCCCCATCTTTTCCAATTTAACCAGTAATTCCTCATGCGGTACCGTATCAAATGCCTTACTGCTTACTTCATGCTTTGTGGCTGCCATTCCCTCAACCTGGTTGTGTCAAATGCAATGTCATCTTCTTTAGATTCAGTATCTCTCTTCAGAGTACTGCAAAGGATATAAGTCCTGTTTTCCGCATCAACTATCAGGTGGAAGAGCCTCACGGACAATGTTACAAATCTGACCGTGAAGCTGCTAAGTGACAGTTGCCGGGAGAACGACATTGACAGTGTAAGGACTGTGAGGTACCAAGTGACTGAGGGATAAGACACTCTGATGGAACTAGTACAGTTGAGTAAAGCCAAGGCTGGAATCCGACAGGAGGAGCAAAGCCTGAGAAACCAGATCACTGACTTTAAATTTCTGGTCTCAATTGTGGTTTGGCATTATATGCTGTTCCAAGTAACCGTTGTAAGCAAGACATTACAAACTCAGTCAATGGACATCACAACTGCTACTACTTTAATGAGAATCTGCCTTGATTTTATTGTGGCCTACAGAGACAATGGATTTGAAGATGCCATCACCGCTGTCAAAGAATTGGCAGAAAACTACTGTAACACTGTTTCATGCTGGTCCACTCAATGTTGGTGCACAGTTCAATTTCTTGGTGTTAGTACACTTCAGTTATTCTTAAAACTAAAAAGTTGCTATAAGCCTACAGTAAATACATTTTTATTTACTTATATATGGCATGAATATATACAGATTTACAGATCCTAGCATGCAAATGTATCGTCTTATATGACAGAGATAAATCATGCATTCACTTCTTGCATCAAAGTTGTGAAATGGGCTACAAATGCAATAAAAAATAAGGTATTCAAAAGTTTAACAAATGGAGGTGGCGGGCTCTGAAGACACTTCTCGCCTTGGATGCCATTTGGTCTAGTGCCAGCCTGGTTGTAATCTACTACCATGCAAGTGAGTGAGCCTGAGACAAGCATTGTCTATGTTGGAAAGTTGTACCACTTTAAATACACTGGTATAGTTAAAATGGTACAACATTCCTAGTGTGGGTGCATTTGGTATACCAGGTGCTTTGTAGCTCTATAGCTATTTCAGTACAGAATAGGAATAATTCATGCTCGTATAAGGCATGATTATACCAATGTATCTTTGCCCCTACTGGGGTGGGGGTATTGTACCTCTATAACTATGCTGGTTTAAAAAAATGTCCTAACCAACTTACTTATACCAGTTAAAAATCCATATGTAGACCAGGCGTCCTGTCTTTCATTCACAGGACACCAAGCACTGAGAGCACTGCAGAAGTAGTGTGCTGACCCCACACATCTAGGAGGACAAATAACATCCAAGGGCTTGTCTACGCTTGAAAGTAATTAGAATTAAGGTAGGGTGTGATTTTATAGCACAAGAGATATTCCTGAAAAGTTGTGGACATTCTGATTGTGGAATAAGAGTGCCTTTTTCCTGCTTAGCTTAAACCAAGTGGACTAAGTGGATTTAAATTGATTAAACTAAACCAGATCAAGTGTGCCTTGGTCAAGAAGGATTTTTCCCCATGATCAGTTTGGCAGTCACCCTGGGATCTTTTCGTGTTCCTATGCAGCATGGAACAAGGGTCACTTGCAGGTTTAAGCTAGCCTAAATGGTTGATTCTTTGAAACTTGAAGTCTTTAAATCATGATTTGAGGACTTTAGCAACTCAGCCACAGGGTCTATTATAAGAGTGGGAGGGGTTGGTGAGGTTCTGTGGCCTGCAATGTGCAGGAGCTCAGATTAGATGACCATGATGGTAACTTCTAGCTTTAAAGTCTGAGTCTACAACATAAATGGACCCAAAGATACAAAAATGTTAACATGACCCTGTAACTGACAACATTAAGCTGCTCTAAACAAGATTTGAGGTTTGGTATACAGCAACCTACTTAATTTCATGGCAAACACATTTTTAATCTTTTATTAAACATACAGAAAAGGCAGGAAAAACATTTAAAGTATTTGAAATGTGAAGTAAGAAGTAAGGCTTTTGTTTTAACCATAATTAGGGCCCTCCCAAAGTCACAGCCATGAAAAACGCATCACGGACTGTGAAATCTGGACTCCCCCTGTGAAATCTGCTCTTTTGTGTGCATTTACCCTATACAATACAGATTTCATGGGGGAAACCAGCATTTCTCAAATTGGAGGTCCTGACCCAAAAGGGAGTTGCGGGGGGGGTCACAGTATTGCCACACTTACTTCTGCGCTGCCTTCAGAACTGGGTGGCTGGAGAACGGCGGCTGTTGGCTGGGTGCCCAGCTCTGAAGGCAGCGCCCCGCCAGCAGCAGCACAGAAGTAAGGGTTGCAATACCATACTATGCCACCCTTACTTCTGTGCTGCTGCCTTCAGAGCTGGGCGGCCAGAGAGTGGTGGTTGCTGACTGAGGGCCCAGCTCTGCAGGCTGCTGCTGGTGGTGGCTCTGCCTTCAGAGCTGCAGCAGCGCAGAAGTAAAGGTAGCAGTACCACAACCCGCCCCCACCCCCAATAAGCTTGACACACACACACCCCCGCCAACTCCTTTTTGGGTCAGGTCCCCTATAATTACAACACCATAAGATTTCAGATTTAAATAGCTGAAATCATGAAATTTATGATTTTTAATCCTCTGACTCTGAAATTGACCAAAATGGACCTTGAATTTGGTAGGGCCATAACCATAATCCTTGTTCCATTTTCCTTTAACTGGAGATAGATTTTTAGAAGGAAACCCCCTTCTCTGATGGTAATAACTGTCCTTTTGGGGAAGAGTGAAGGTGGGCTGGAGATGTTGTTGTTACTCTTGTTGTTGAAGTCTGATTCTGTTTTCTAGAAGACAAAACAAGACAAACACACACAAGAGGGGAGAGCAAAGAACAGCAGTGATAGAAAATGCAGCTTTCTGTCTTTGGAATTGACTGTCACTTACAACCTTACTGCTGGAAACAGAGAGGCACAGCACAGTCTTATCAGCTACACTGAGACCTGACAAACTTGTACCAGCAACAGACTGTTCAGGCTATTGCATTTAGCTGCCTTTCTGGTCACAGGCTGACAGCTAAGCCAGACTCTTATTAGACAGAAGGAAAAAGATGAGAAAGGAAAGAGAAGAAATAAAGCAGGGAAGGAAAATGACACACAGTCTCCCATCCCTGATGGTGCTCAGGAGTTAGCTGGAGCTGGTGGAGGTGGTGGCATCATCTGGATTCCTCTCTGTGGCCCAGCCTGGTCAGGATATCTCTCAAGATTAAGATAAACAAGGCATAACAGTGTCACACTGGACTCTGGGGTCCCAGGAGATAGTGTGGGTGGCCATTATAATGGTAAAGTTCACTCCTTCCCCTTCTCTTGTCTTTGAGACAGCCAGCATTTGCATCTTCTCCTTTCTATCAACCAGCATTGCAGTAGCCAGATTCCCGCCCCCCAATGTATCTTTTTGAGGACCCCAATAGGGAAGTGTAGGATGAAATAGCCCTTCCCCTCATTATTTTGTCCACAAATTAGGCCTAATTTCTGACATACTAATTTTGGTCCATTGTTTTTTGGGCCCACACTTTTGTTTACCAAGCCTGATTTTTAATACAGTCTTTGAGTTATATTAGTGGACCTATCTGTTTAGACTAATTTAGCCTTTTTCTCTCCCTTTTTCACCTTTTCTCATTAACATTTATCGCTGTAGGCTATTGTGATACTTTATGAACTTTTTCACTTTTTGTTGAATTTACAATTCAAGTTGTAGGACCAGTTTTTACAACACTCTACACATGGAATTATTCCTGAATAGCTATTTCAAAAGAATTCCATGTGTAGATAAATGTGAACATAGAAACATAGAATTATAGGACTGGAAGGGACCTTGAGAGGTCATCTAGTCCAGTCCCCTGCACTCATGGCAGGACTAAGTATTATCTAGACCATCCCTGGCAGGTGTTTGTCCAACCTGCTCTTAAAAATCCCCAATGATGGAGATTCCACAACCTCCCTAGGCAATTTATTCAAGTACTTAACCACCAAGACAGTTAGGAAGTTTTTCCTAATGTTCAACCTAAAACTCCCTTGCTGCAATTTAAGCCCATTGCTTCTTGTCCTATCCACAGAGGTTAAGAACAATATTTTTTCTCCCTCATCCTTGTAACAACCTTTTACGTACTTGAAAACTGTTATGTCCTCTCTGTCTTCTCTTTTCCAGACTAAACAAACTTAATTTTTTCAATCTTTCCTCATACGTCATGTTTTCTAGACCATTAATCATGTTTGTTGCTCTTCTCTGGATTCTCTTCAGTTTGTCCACATCCTTCCTGAAATTTGGTGCCCAGAACTGGATACAATACTCCAGTTGAGGCCTAATCAGAGCAGAATGGAGGGGAAGAGCTTACAACACTCCTGCTAATACATCCCAGAATGATGTTTGCTTTTTTTTGCAGCAGCGTTACACTGTTGACTCATATTTAGCTTGTGGTTCACGATGACCCGCAGATCCCTTTCCGCAGTACTTCCTTCCTAGGCAGCCATTTCCTTTTTATATGTGTGCAACTGATTGTTCCTTCCTAAGTGGAATACTTTGCATTTGTCCTTATTGAATTTCATCAACATGACCCTGTATCAACCTCTCTGCCTGACTTGAGACATCAAGCCTCAGACAGAGCAGCAGCCAGTATTTCCCTGCTGGGAAACTCATAAGCTCTGTTCATGTATTTTTGTTCATGTGCATCCATTACATGGCAGCCTTGCAAGTGACACATTTATGGAAGAGGCCTCTCTATACAAGGTGTCCTTCTGACCCATACTCCCAGCCAGAATAGGCTCCGCACATCTCTTCTTTCAGTGACTCTTCTGAAAGGTTAAAGGTTGTTTCAACTCTCCCAGCCAGCCTGCGGATAATTCTCAGACAATCTGAGACTGAAGCTGTCTAATTAAAACCAAGATTTAATACAAAGGGAGAAATCAATTAGAAGCAAAATAAATAGTATATTTTATAAAGTCTTATTTTCAACAAAAGCTAAGTGAGGAAGGTGGCTAAATAGGTAACACTTGGGTTTAACTAACAGCGAGTTTTTAAAATGGCAAATGTCCAGAGAATGCATCTTTCTGCCCTCTGACTCTTTCAGCAGGCTGGCCTATCAGAGAGAGCCTTTTGTTACAGGTGTCTTCCATTCCTTACCTGACTCTCGGGCTTCTTATACTTTTCAGGTTTTTGATGCCCGGCTGGTCATACCAGAAAGCAGGTATCTGTAGGTGTTTCTTCTGCCATATCCATTGTCCATGGTCTGAACCCATTCAAGGCTCTTCTATCTGCTTGGGATAAGCAATTTGATTGCTATTTTTCTGCCCAACCATAACAGGAGAAGCACCCCCTTGAGGCCCTTCTAGGTGCCCCAACATGGCCACAGGTCTCCCCAGGGGGGGAAATGTCTCTGCCTCTGGTGCCAACTGTAGCAGGACTTTGGCCCATCAGCTAATTGTCCCTTCAGTCTCTTTATGGGTTGGAAGGGTTCAGCCCCACTACATAAAACAAATCCAATTCAATCAGGACTCTCCCTTTACCCCACCCTTCCAGGGGGGTGCCCCGTCCTTTCCTTCAGGTTTGTCTCCCAAACTGTCTCTTACTTGTGCATCACTCACTCCTGGGGTCTAACTGATTCTCCCCAGTGGCTGCTCCAGCTAGCAGGCCTGTGTAGTAGGAAGAGAGCTTGAGACATAATCCCTTGTATCAGATGCCTGGTATCAGGCAGGACCTGCTCACAGAATTTGGCAAGAACAGGGCTGGTATTGCAGAAATACACATTCCTAAGAAGTGCTAGTCACAGAGTGCTCATGCAAACACATCCTGATATCAAGTGGTACCAGAACATCCTGATATCAAGAATGGTACAAAAACATTCCCTAAGGATAACAGGAACACACTGACTGCTCCTAAAAGATGTCAGGATGACAGTATGTAATAGAGATGTTTTGATCAAACCAACATGTACAAGGTGATGAGTAATAATTAGTCACGTTAAGGGGCAGTAACTATTATACCTATGTCAGAGGGGCAGTACTAACTTGTTTGTGTGAGGATATAAAGATGTATCTTAGCGAGAGTATCTTTGTCTGGCCGAGGGAGGAATGGAAAGTCTCGCCGTTCAAATGAACTGGTCCATTGTTACGGGCATAAATGTATTAGTGGTCCGTTAGAGTCTACAGTATACTAGTACCATGCTTTGTCAACAATAAACCTGGCTGGGTGCCTTCATCCCTTAACAGATCTTGTGGTCATTGTGGGGTTCACTTGAGATCTGCTGTGCCAGCTGTCTGCACAAGTCTCGGGTGGCACACAGAGGAAACACAAACACACAGCCAAACATTTAACAACATCTAACCACAGTCTGCACCTCTGCAACTGTGCAAGCAAAGCTCCCTTCAGGCAGAGCTCTGTCCTCCAACTGAGCCAGGCTCTCTCCTTTTATTCCCCCTCCAGACTTGGTACTGGCTGCAACTATAGTGTGGCAGAGCTAGCTGGTTCCATAGGCTCTGTTGAGCCCCTTCTCTGCTGGTGTGAGGCTTCACTGCCCCATCACAATCCTTTTGAAGGTGGATGCTACAATAGATGTGTCTCAGACCACTTTTGTATCTTTAAACTTTACCCCACCACTATCTGCCGTTTGTACTCTCCTAACTATTTACTGCGAGATAATGATCAGAGCTAGAGCTGTCCCTGAAACCAATCTGTTTTAAAGATACAAATTTAGATAGTGCTCATAATTCCTTCAAAGCAGTCAATCATGAATCATGGACAGATTAAAACTACAGTCACGAGCAAAGCAAGGGCCATTCTGGTGGGTGGTGGCCATGTAGATGGCAGTGAGAGAAATAATCTAGTGTGCTTTCTAGAAACATTAAGGTTGTTACACTTTCCCCTGAAGCACATGGTGCTGGCTACAGCTGGAGACAGGGCACCTGACTAGGTGCATGCTGGGTCTGATTCGTTATGGCAAGTCCTATGTTCCAATAAAGTCATAATCCCTGACAGTGAATAATTCAACAGCACACTACTTCTAATTCACTTGGGAGTGAATTCACCTCAGTGTAAACAGGCTGTACAGGGCTTCAAAACAGGGCTTAAATGGGTTCTTTGAACAGGGTAAATTTCGCTCTTGAATCTAAACAAGTTGGCCCACAGGTTTGTTTTTTGAGAACATTGCCAATGCTTTCCTTTCCAACAGAAATTCCCTGTAAGTCTTGGGCTGCATTGTGCCACAGGAACAATGTCCATAGAAAGGGACAGTGCCTTACCGCACCATTCCAGGAGCATTATGGGGAAAAAACTGTTGATCCAGAGGATAGGAGTATGCTGCTGGCCTATACCATAAGCAAACAATTAACCCACTCCACCCACACCAGGTCATCTCCACTGGCTGGAACATTGAGGATGGATCCAAGACTCTGCCCACTCACTGCCCAGTTGCACTGGAAGGGAAAAATTGGGCATGCAGAGCTCACTTCCTCTATCATGCTCAATACCAATACCCAGGGTCAAAGTCCATATAGAGATATAAGGTACGAGAGTGGGAAGGTTAACTGTTGCCCCTGGATGGATATGTAGTTCAAGTCACAGTCAAGCCCTTTCTCTTGTATATTTGCTACTAGTACTGTTCAAAACAGCTCAAATATCACACAGCGTACGTGTTGGAATTCTGCCAAGCTAATGGCAAGAAGGCACTATATGTACATACATGTGGTATGTACGCATAAACCATATTTCCATGTATAGCTATGCCATTTATAATATAAATGCCTAGTCCAACAATAACCAAAACAAATGTAGAAGAAGGCCCATTACTTCAGTGCCCTGATGTGACTGAACATGAAACTGATCCAGTTTTTAAATTAAGCTGAAGGTAAAATGAATGGGTGTTAAATAATACTCTAGGTTCCTCTCAGCTTGCTTCAGTGACTAATTCCATTTTAAACAGTTAAATGGTTACAAGCTTTGAAATTAAATTTTAGGATGAATTATTAAGCAGCACTCTCCAGTGTCCGTGAGAAATCACATTCTCTCTTGTAGAAACACTTGGGGTAGTAGATATGGGAGTAGTTGGTAACAGACTTCGGATTTAATTTGCTGAGTGTTGAGAGACTTCTCATACAATAGTGAGCACAGCACATTGCTGCTAGTTATATGTTTTTGGTAATTCTGGAAAAAAATAAGAAATCATGAAAACAAAAATCCTCTGAAATCTCAGTGGAAACCAGCCAATAGAAATGTTTTATTTTTACAAGTAGTCACTTTGATTGGAAGTTTATTTACAGGTCTTTAATCTGTGATCAAACAATTAGTGAGTACAAGCCCTCTGTGTCCCTTAAGTCCTCAAAATAGGGCTTACATGGGGTTTAGACTTGCAAATTTCAACCAGAGTTTCTGCACTTTAACCTTTCTTAAGGAGCTTGGGGGGACAGGGAGAATAAAAACCAAAATATTTTAAAGGTCTGTTAATCAGTGTTTGATTTGGGGGGGTTGCTGGCTGTAATGTGCACCAATATTTAATGTCAGCATTGCAAAAATGTGTGCAGCAACTTGCAACATTTTGGTGAAAAGTGTGGATTTTCATGCAACACATTCAAAGTCATGAACCCAAATACAAAATATCAAAAAATGTATCCCCAGCATTTATTCAGTATGTTGTGGTTTGCCTTTTGGCCATACACTTGATTATCTTATGCAGGACAAAAAAATAACGTTTTCAAAAATGCCTAAATAATTTAGGATCCTAAGGTATTGTGTCCAGCCAAGGTCATACCAGCCTAAGATAATCAAGTGTGTGGTTAGTTCCCCAGTTCTAGTAACAGCCCCAATGCTACAACTGCAATCAGCTTCCCAGTATTATCAGTACTAGGCCCTCAACACTGTGGGAGTGCTGCCACCAGTCTTCCAATAACAGTTGTTTTCAATTAAACATAACTGAGATTCGTGTGAAAACAGCCCTATGGATCTTTATAAGCTAAGTCACGTGCTGTGCTCATACCGGTATAGTTATGAGCAGAACCTAGGCAATGGCAATTCATACCGGTCACTCATGCTGTAGGGCAGCAAAAGCAAAGCGCTTAAAATGGCCGAGGCATTCTCTATATCCTAGCCTTGAAATCTATGAACCCATTGATACCTTCCAGACTTCCAGGTAATGAATGCTGAGGAAAGTGTGTGTGACTGGAGTACTCCTGTGGATTTTTTTAGATCTCCACAATACATGTTGGGTGCAGTCATGCCCCCCTGAAGATGTGATCTCATCAGATTTAATTCAATACATGAAACTCTTCCTTCTCAGTCGTTGCTGAATGTTCCAACCCAGTGCCAAGGAACATTCCGTACTGTCTGTCCTTAGCTCTATACTCTAAGCTTCAAAGAAAACAGGAGGAATAATTATGAAGTGAACATAGCATACTCCATATGGGTGTGATGCTGTTCTCTTATTGTCTTTAGTATTCATCAAATGCAGTTACTCCACTGCGAACACACACTCCAAAACTCCAAAGAGTTCTTGACTGCTCTGCACTTGGGAAGCGTTGCTGTTCCTGAATTCTCCCTGTCATTAATGAGCCAACCCCACAGACTGGCAGCTTTGTGACTTTTCTGCAGGTCCAATAGCCAGCAGAGTCCATGTCCAAATCTCAGAATCTAGGGCCAAATCCAAAGCTTAGTGAAAGTCAATGAAACATTTCTATTGACCTCAATGCATTTTGGATTAAGCCCACATTTTCAAAAGAAAAGAGCACCCAGTACCTGGGCCAGATTTTCAAAGTAGGGCAGCTCCCATTTTGACACAAAAAAGTATGTAGATTTAGAAAAAACTTCAGTACATTAACGGCTTAGCTCTTTTGCAAATCTTGCCACAAATATCACAACAGGAGCTGCTGGGAGCTGAGCCCTTTTAAAAAATTGTCCCTTAGCTTGTGATCATATAACAAAAAGTGTGTGTGTTTCTTTAAACTATTGCATTTGTTCCTATACAAGCTAAGTAATCAATGAACACTTCGCCTATTTCAAGTCCTTGGCTTCTGTGTAAGGAGTCTGAAGATGTTATTTTTATTTGCTAATACTGTATTTCAGCTCTTCAAGTGTGGCCTTTTGTTTTGCAATCGTTGGTATTAGGCTTCCCAGATTCATTTCCTCCCTACCCCACGTTTATTACTGATATAATAATTTGGCCAGGAACAGAAGAACAAATATGAAACAGAGGCACTGACTACTGTGATTCAAATTCTCTTGGCATTTTTCTGAGTGGTTTAAGGTGTTAACCCAATGCCTATGGTCAAATTCCAGTGATAATAAATTTTGTGTCTCTTCACTTTCCAATCACTATGCAAATAGAAAGTAATTATGATCTGCCTATCTATTTTACTTTGTTACTCCAATTATATACAGTATTCACCTGGTCACATCCTCAGAATGCTTATTGGGGTAGGAAAAACTATTACTTAGGGCTTTCATTTGGCTTAAGTTGGAGCTGTAGGTGCATATCACCTCTCAAGATCAGGCCCACAGTTTGTACTAGCGATGAGGTTGGGTCACATAATTCAGGTCAGATTTAGAGATCCAGTTAGGAAACTTTTCCAAAGTACAGGGAAGTTTGGCATTTGTGTTCTGGTTTGGTCTGTTGGGCCTGATTTATGCTAGGGAAAAAGTGAGGCTAGAACAGAGCCTTCATGTGCAGATGACCCACAATAGGCTGTTTTTCATTAGGATTTTGCAGATATAGACAGATGTTCTCATATCAAAAGCAATTTCACTGGTGGTTTATGTTTACTGACAATGTTAAATTCCATTATAGTGAAATTTTCATGCATGGAAAATTTTCCCATTCAAGATTTTTTTCCTGTAGCGTTTTTTGTTTTACCTTGTATCAGCAGAAAACTGGCATAGGTTTTGCATATCTAATATGCCTAAAATCTGTCTGTTCTTGCATTAAATCTGCTTTCTGATTTAATGAAAATAGCAACAATTTTTCCCTCTTTCAAATTCCTGTTCTGCTTAGCGTACAAGAAATGAAAAGAATCAAATTAAGGTTGTTATTAAAACATAATTTGCTTAAATTTCCATCATTATGGGTACCATACTAGATTAACACAAACACAAATATTTCCAGTACCTGCTATCTAGCACAATAGTTCCAGAAAGGTAAACTTCCCTCAGCACAAAACACATGGACAGGCATGTTTCCAATACATGTCCCTCACTATGGTTTTTAACCATTTCAGTTGCCAGATTTTTTAAATACTTAGTGAGGATATATGCCTGAAACTTTCAATGGAAAATGGGAAACCAAATCTCAGAGGCAGCTTTGAAAATCTCATGTGAAATGTATAAGGTATATCATCCCTCAAGCTCTAGGGCTTAAACCAAGCCAAACCTATTGTTCAATGTGCAATATATTGCGCATCCATTGATTTTAATGTTATAAAATATTTGCTCTTCTAAAAATAATGACTTAAGGAATGTTTGAGACTTTTTTTCTGTTGTAGTCTCAGACCAAATGAGTAAATTAGCTGTCAGTATGTTTTGGTGTAAAAAAAATAAGTAACAGCAAGCTAAATCCTAGACAGAGAACTATAGGTATACAGTATGCAAATAGCAGATGCCATGAACATGTAAGTCCTGTGGCCTTAAACTCTAGAGGCTAAAGTGCTCTCTGATCCCATGTGTGAGCGAACAGGGGAAAGAACAGCAACAGAGCTGCTGTATCTGCATGAACTATTAATCCAGAACTCCAGTTGGACAGAAGCTCCAGAGGAGAAGGAAACCTCCTCCTTCATATATGGGTAAACAGGGAGAAATACAACCAAGAGGGAGCTTCAGGGCATAAGTTTTGTACCCAGAATTCCTCCAGTGGCTCTCTGGGAATCACCATAACTGAACAGAAACTCAGAATTGGTTGGGTAGTGGAACTGATGAGTTAAAGGGAAAAAAAGGCTTCTATTTCATAGTAAAGAGTGTGTTTGTGCTGGCAAGGAGTCTGTCCAGTTGTTCTGTATGCTACTGGTATTCCCCCACTGAGACTTTGGTGCTATTAGGAGGATTCTTCAATTAGAAATAATGTGGAGATAACTCCTTGAAGGGGTAATAATACAGAGAGGCTCTTCACTGAGGCTATAGAGGACAGCAGCAAAGTTCTAGACCCAACCAGGGCTGTCCCTAGCCATTTGGGTACCCTATGCAGCCCCCCCATAGGGGGGGCTGTGTGGGGCCCCAAGCCTCCCCCACAGGGTCTGGGAGGCAGGAGCTGTGGGGGGCCACTTTTGGGGGCCCCACAGCCCAGAGTGGCCTGGGGGATTAGCGGGGAGCTGGGAGCAGCCCACCCCAGCTCCAGCCCCATCGCTTGGGGGAGGGGTTTGGGGAGGGAATCCCTCACTCACCAGCAGTGGTGGGAAGCAGAGCAGTCCAGCCCCAGCCTGCTCTACTATGCCCGCTCCCACCCATGGCGCTCTGCTTCCCGCTGCCGGTGAGAGCTGAGGGCAGTCCTTTCCCCAACTCGAGCAACATGGCTGGGGCTGGGGCAAGGGAAGTGGAGTGGGCTGAGGCCGCGTCTCTGCGCTTCCCACCACCGGTGAGTGCGGGGGGCGATCCTTTCCCAGCACTCACCGGCGGCGGGAAGTGGAGCTCCACGGCTGGGAGCTGGCAGAATAGAGTGGGCTGGGGCTGGATTGCTCCGCTTCCTGCCACTGCCAGTGAGTGCTGGGTCACTGACAGGGGCAGCTCCAGGCACCAGCACGCCAAGCGCGTCCTTGGGGCGGCAAGCTGCAGGGGGCGCTCTGCCGGTGCCGCGAGGGCAGCAGGCAGGCTGCCTCCGGCGGTTTGCCTGCGGCGGGTCAAAATTAGAGGATTGGGCCAAAAGAAATATGATGAGGTTCAACAAGGACAAGTGCAGAGTCCTGCACTTAGGACGGAAGAATCCCATGTACTGCTACAGACTAGGGACCGAATGGCTGGGCAGCAGTTCTGCAGAAAAGGACCTGGGGGTTACGGTGGACGAAAAGCTGAATATGAGTCAACAGTGTGCCCTTGTTGCCAAGAAGGCTAATGGCATTTTGGGTTGTATAAGTAGGGGCATTTCCAGCAGATCGAGGGATGTGATCATTCCCCTCTATTCAGCACTGGTGAGGCCTCATCTGGAGTACTGTGTCCAGTTTTGGGCCCCACACTACAAGAAGGATGTGGATAAATTGGAGAGAGTCCAGCGGAGGGCAACAAAAATGATTAGGGGGCTGGAGCACATGACTTATGAGGAGAGGCTGAGGGAACTGGGATTGTTTAGTCTGCAGAAGAGAAGAATGAGGGGGGATTTGATAGCTGCTTTCAACTACCTGAAAGGGGGTTCCAAAGAGGATGGATCTAGACTGTTCTCAGTGGTAGAAGATGACAGAACAAGGAGTAATGGTCTTAAGTTGCAGAGGGGGAGGTTTAGGTTGGATATTAGGAAAAACTTTTTCACTAGTAGGGTGGTGAAGCACTGGAATGGGTTACCTAGGGAGGTGGTGGAATCTCCTTCCTTAGAGGTTTTTAAGGTCAGGCTTGACAAAGCCCTGGCTGGGATGACTTAGTTGGGTTTGGTCCTGCTTTGAGCAGGGGGTTGGACTAGATGACCTCCTGAGGTCCCTTCCAACCCTGAGATTCTATGATTCTATGACCTCCCACAGGCAGCTTCAGCGGACCTCCCGCAGGCACGCCTGCGGCAGGTCCACGGGACCAGCGGACCCTCCACAGGCAAACCGCCAGAGGCAGCCTGCCTTCCGTGCTTGGGGCAGCAAAATCCCTAGAGCTGCCCCTGGTCACTGGGGAAGAGGTGGAATGGGGCAGGCCGGGGGCGGAGCAGGGGGGGAAGGGAGAAGGGTAAGAGGCAGGGCGGAGGGAGCTGTCCGGGGCCCCCACACCCCACTTTTGGGGGTGGCCAGCCGAGGGATAGGACTGGTCACTGGGGCTAGGGCTGCCGCATATGCAGCATGCAGCTGCCTAGGGCAGCATGAAATTTGGAGCAATTTGGTGCCCCAGATTTCATGGTGCCCTATGCAGCTGCGTATGCTGCATATGCCTAAGGAGAGCCCTGTACCCAGCCACTAAATAAAGCAGAAATCATTACAGATGGGTTAGGTAAATAGCTAAGAGTGAGCTCATGCTTGCAGGGCAGGGCAATAAGGTCTTCAGAGTAGCATTCTCAGTGCGGCGTGACCTCATGCCCCGTGTGTGTGAGGTCACGTCACCCAGGGCAGAGGGGCGTTCTCTTCAAAATGGCATCCCCCATCAGTGATATCAAACTAAACTGCACCCAGTTTTGTCTCAGTACCAGACAGACAACAAGCCATTTAAACACAGGATGATCCAGCTTAAAACCAGAAGAATGGCCTGCCTAGATCCTACCCATCTAATACCATATGAAACCATGCTATGTGCCTGTGTTCAGAGTGCACAGCATACTTTCCAAGCAATAAACCTGGCATTATATAACCAAGCAGAAGTAAAGCTGTTCTGTAATTATCACCACTCAGTACAACACAACTCCTCTTCTTTAGCATCATCGCTATCTTTAGCTTTAAAATTCACACCCCTTCCCATTACA
Source organism: Mauremys mutica (assembly GCF_020497125.1). Classification (NCBI taxonomy): domain Eukaryota; kingdom Metazoa; phylum Chordata; order Testudines; family Geoemydidae; genus Mauremys; species Mauremys mutica. Next base: position 36,663,435 of record NC_059073.1, on the reverse strand, counting down.
GGTTCTAGGTTCATGGTAACAGTCAGCACCTTTTTAGCAGCTTCAGCTAATCAATTCATGGCCGACAACGCTCAGAATTCTTACCCCAGGGCATAATTGCTAGTTAAATTCTCATTCCAGATTTTATAGTTTCTAGTTGCCATCATTCATGAGATGTGAGGAACAAAACCAGGCTTGAACAACAGTGCTCTTCTTCATCTGGCTTCTTAAAGTGAGCCTACAAAGCTGAAGCTAGGCCTTTGAATGGTGCCACTGGTGCCCTAAATCTGGTAGATGAGCTTGAGTGGGGGTTGGGGATATTAACTGCAAAGGGATTAAATCTTGACCACCTTGTGTGATCAGAGATTTAGTATAATTCACAAAGTTCACACACGCGTTGAAACGGACTGTCGGTGCTTGTGAAAAAAAAAAGCTGGCCAAGTGATTCACTACAGGAAACACTGTGATAGCAGTCACATGTGGGATAACACCACCGTCACTCCCAAAGCAGGTGTTTCCAGTTAGTCCCTCCTCTCAGGGGCTGTTAGGAGTGGGAGGGGACCCAGCTCATTCTAGAAGGAGAAACAACAGTCATGAAGACTGGAGACATGCCAAGGTGAAAAAACAGCTCCAGAAAGGGGTAGAAGGAGAGATACAATCACCACAGAGGGAAAAGGTACTGAATTTTCAATGAGTCGGGCACAGACTGGGGCCTGCCTCCTTGGGAATCTGTGGACTTGCCTTAGAGGTTAGAGAAATTATGGAGAAAAGGGACTAAAGACTTTGGTGGTAGACAATAAACTGGATACCGTGAGGCCCCCTGTTATTAGTACTTCTACAGTCTCTCTGTTCTCCTTTTTTCCACACCTTTTCTGTGGTGATCAGATCATCCTGGTCTACCAAGCAGTGGCTTGGTAACATTTGCAGCTGCAGGATTTGGGGCTTAGCCTGCAGGCCAAATCCCTTTATTGATTGTCTGCCAGAGAGTGGGAATGCACTGGTTCATATGCTGCTGGCTATCATCTGGATTTATCCGGTTACCATCATGTTTCCCAGAGATTGTGTAGGAAGAAGGCAGGTTTATTTTGTGACTGGGCACAATAGAAGTGCATCTGGCAGAGGCTTCCATTGGAATTGGCACATTTCCCTGAATGCTGTGGCCATGCCCCGTCCCCACCCAATTTTGGAGGTGCATGAGCCATCTGTGCAGTTCCAAGTGAGATGGAAATGTAGGCACCTTGCAGTGACACAACTCCATCCAGGTGAGTGTTCTGCTGCCATGGCCCTGCACGTGGGTTAAAACCAAATACTGAAAAACCAGGTCCCTTATCTATTTACCTGTATAGACATGAGCTTGGAGTAGTTTCCCTCCACACAGGAGCCGATACCTCAGTCACATACAGCATAGCAGAGAGTAAAGGCCTCCTGTGTCTGATGATATCCCATTTGGCAAAAAAAAAAAAGTCTTGGATTTCATAAGAAAACCTTTTAAAGGTAATTTGATTAGAGCCTGGTACATCTAACAGCCACTTCCCACAAGGGGGAACCGATACAGCATGACATCTGACTACAAGGAGAAGTTGGGTAAGTAAGGAGACACAGACTCCAAATTTCAGGATGCATTTCATTATGCAGGGCTCTGCAATTACAGTTCATTAGCTTATATTTTATATCTGTTGTGATACACAAGCCTTCTCTGTGTGTTGGCAGTGGAGGCTGGATAACCATCTGTCTTGGATGGTTTAGGCACTACAAATCCTGCATCTTGGCAGGGGGTTAGACTAGATGACCCTTACAGCCCCTTCTAGCCCTATGGTTAGGGATGCTAGAACAATTTTTATAGTAGGGGTCCTGAGAGCCATTGAACCAAACTATAAACCTGGTATATATGGATACCACTTCAAGTCAGGGGGTGTTGCAGCACCCCCCACGCCCCTAGTTCCAGCACCTATGCCTATGGTTCTATGCCATGTGAGAGTAGTGGGTAGAACACTGGACTGGGACTCAGGAGTCTATTTACAGCTCTGCTGATTTCCTTGGGCAAGTCACCTTGTCATCTTCATTTCTCTGTGCCTTGGTTTTCCCCATCTGTAATGAGGGAATAATGTTAGGGTCTTCTTTTGTAAAATGCTTGAAATTCTATTGATGACAATACCTACTTTTATATAGTGATTTTCATGTTGGATAAAATATCTGTGATTGTGCAGGCTGAATGATTCACTCTACCAAATGCACCTGATAACGGTAACTTATTTTAAAAGTAATAATTTCGCCTGCCTTCTTCCAACCACTTTAACAGCTGCCAAATACGTCAGGTATATCAGGTGCTATGCTGTACTAGAAACACTGTAACGTTCCATTGATTTCAGCAGAGATTTTCAAAGCCGCATTAGGGCACATCTACACAATTTGAAAAAATACCCATGGCAGCAAGTCTCAGAGCCGGTGTCAACTGACTTGGGCTCACAGGGCTCATGCTGTGGAGCTAAAAATAGCAATGTAGATGTTTGGGTTTGGGCTGGCACCCGGGCTCTGAGACGCTCCATCCTCACCTCTTTCAGAGCCCGGGCTCCAGCTCAAGCCTACACTGCTCTTTTTAGCGCTCACAAGCCAGAGTCAGTTGACCTTGGCGCTGAGACTTGCTGGAGTGGTTTTTAGCTTTTTGCTGTGTAGACACATCCTTAGACTGCTTTGAAAATCCTAGCCTTACTAGTTTTTTTTTAAAGATGGATTCACAAATCAAATATCTAGCATAGCTGCTCTTCTGATTACGCTGATTTGATATCCAGCAAAAGCGCGGTAACCCATATATTATGATGAAAAGATCATAGGCACAGAACTCATCACTGCAGTAGTATGTAAACAGAGCTGGATGAGATCATAATAAACATTTCAAATAAAATAGAAAAGTCAACCAGGAGCAGATCTTCCAGCTAAAAGATCCAGTGCCATTGAAGATGGCACAAATGCTGCCACTTTTTGGGATGGAGGGGAGAAATCCCATTGATTTCAATAAATTTCCAGAGAGAGAAAATATCTATTTCAGCTCTCTTAAAATCATTAATGCTCCATGGGGGTGGCAACGTGGACACTGGATCTTTTCAGCAGTTCTGGGAAGATTAATGCTAGCCATTAAAATTCCATTTCTAAAATATGCCAGTAAGGGACTGATCAGACTACAGAAAGCAAAGAACAAAATCAGGACTACAAAGAACTAAACTACCATTAATTTCCAGCAGGACAAACACTCAGTGTGTGAATACACAAGGCCTTTAGTATTGTCAGGGTGCAGCACTCAGGGAATGCTAAATGAGCATTGCTCTACGATGCACAGTAAATGTTAGGTAATGGAGATGCTTATTAACTCTTCACCACTTTTAACAAAGTTAAAAGATGACTTCACTTGGCTGTTAGTGTTCATGAAATGTTAGACCAGCTAAGTAATAAATGTCATTCATCGTGGTGAAAGAACTTTAGATGAAAGAATGGCTATTTTGATTAGTTTTACTTCTTTTCATTTTGTTGTTCTCTTTTAAGCTGGCTTGTCATAATAGTTATTGAAACAGAGAATGGAAAAAACTTCTCCATTTTTATGTGTTCCTGGGAGCTGATGTTATACAATACAGAAGTCTGGGACTTGCATGTAACCCCCTTGATTTGCTTTTGCGTCCCCCTTAGTAAGATGACAAGGAGACTGGTGTTTTGTTTGATTATTTCTAGAATCCTTTCAACAGGTTATGTAAATGTGAGAGTCAGTGTGTTCTCATTCACTACTGAAAAGCTTTCAGCACTAACCTTAAGGAGCACACTTTACTCAGAGTCTTCAAGAAACCAAGAGATCACTAGCTGTCTCCTGCTACTTGTATAGTAGTCCAGCAATCAGCTCTCCTCAGACCAGACTCTTTGGGGCTGACCTTTCAACAAGACACTTTTGTGTCAGAATGCTACATTTAATTAAACAAGACATTCAGTGATCAGGTTCAGGTTGGCAGACTCAACAGGGCCGACTCATATGAGTTTGATTTCTCATTCAACCAGCCCTAGATTTTTCTGCAGATGTTTTACTATACAGAATCCCATTTTGTCCAAGTGAAAGGGAGGTTGGGATAACTCTAACGGCTAGTGCACCACTGCAATTTTTAAAATCACAGACCATATCACTAATTCTTTCATATGGGGACGGGATTGCTTTGTGACAAGAGGTAGTGACTTGCTCCAAGGCCACCTGCAAGCAGTGAGATGCCACCTGGTAGGGGTAGGGACACTATATAATAGAAAAGGATGGTGGGGGTGGGGGAATTCAGCGTATTTATTTGTCAAAGTTTAGGTTGCCAAGAAGACAGCTACATTTGAAGGCAGGATGTTGTTATTTCTCTGGAGTGGATTCTGGACCCGTAGATGTTTTTAGAGCATAGGCATAGATGGGACATAATGGTGCTCATGGGTGAAGAATCGTTCGACTTTGATAAAGAGCAAATTGGTATCATTTTGCAAATTAACTTCCCTCATATGCAAGCTAAGTTCTGTAGGAATTAGACTGCTTAAAGGGTATTTAAATTATATCTACAGTAGGATCTGGGAAGCTTAATACAAACAGTTACAGAAAACCTGAAGAGCTGAACTACAGCATTGACATATTAAAATAAGATTCTTTAACTTTCCTGTCAAGACTGATATTATCAGAGTTCCTTGCAAAGAATTGGAAATAGGATAAAATATTCACTGATTATTAGGCTTGCTAAGGAATGAGTTTGGCGGGCTAAAGAAACGCACATTGTATGGATGAGTTTGTTCACTCAAATACAAGCTTAAGCAGTTAAAGTTAATACCCTTTAAACTTGCTAAAGTTAATACCCTGTACGGGTGTGTGCTCCAAAGTGCAATGCACCCAGTAGTGTATGCACATTTTTAAACTGGTGCTTCTCAGAAATGTCATGGATATTAAAATATAGGGAGAATCCAGGAATGGGATGGACTCCCTTGGTGCAGGCAGGGCCCATAGTAGCTAAGAACCCAGTGCTCCTACAACTGTCAGTGAACTATATACATTAAAATTTCCAATAAAAATATCCAAAGGCAAACAAAATAAACTCAGCTTCTGGGCTGAAAAGCAGCATGAGAAATTTCATGCCTAAAGGTAATTTGAGGTTTGGACCAAATAGTGATGTTCTCGTTGTGTTCCAGAGTATTTAGATAACTAACATTTTCATCTGCATTAAGGCCATGCTGCACGACAAAGTGTTTTACGTTGGCACACAGATGCTGCAGTTAGTATATTGCTTGTGCGCATGCATACTTGGCTCCTTGCATTAGTGCAGGAATGCTTGTGTTGATGCTCAGTGAGGTGCACCATGGGTAAGTATCCCAGTGTGCAACTCACCACCGTGCAGCACATTGTCTCTTGAGTCAGTTTAGCTGGAACAGAAATGACTTGCGCAGAGGTGACTGGGAGCAAGGGGTCAGTGTTCTAGAATGCAATGTTCTCCATCCCATAATATCATCTCTACCCCATAATTTTGCACCTATTTCCAAATTCCCACAAACCCGCCTGGAACTTGTCACTGTCTACCAACTCTGACAGAAGCATGGAGCCTGCACAGCTTTGCACTTTGTCATGAGCATTGCAAGCACAGGATGCACGATCCTCCAGTATTTGCAGAGCCGCAAGAACTACTATAGGGAATGTGATGATTTCCTGGTAATCAGATTGCTATGGGACCTGGCGAGAACCAATTCAAGGCTGTGGGTAGCATTCACAGAGCAGCTACAAATGATGGAGGGCTGCATTTGGGACCAAGAAAAGAGTACTGACTGACGGGATTACATCATAATGCAGGATTGGATGATGAGCTGTGGCTGCAGAACTTTCAGATGCGCAAGGCCACATTCCTGGATCTATGTGCTGAGCTCACCCCAACCATCCAACATGGGGACACCAAATTGAGAGCCACGGTGACAATGGAGAAGTGGAATCTTGCAATGTTGAATTGCTACTGGTCAGTTTGAAGTCATTTTTGAAGTGGGAAAATCCGTTGTGGAGGCTATTGTCATGCAAGTGTGCAGGGCCATTAATCGTCTCCTGCTATGTAGGAATGTGCTTCTCAGCAATGTGAAGGACACAGTGGACGGCTTTGGAGCTCTGGGATTCCTGAGCTGGGTTGGAGCAACAGACAGCATGCACATCCCCATTTTGGCCCCAGAGCACATCAACAGAAAGAGCTACTTTTTCATGGTTATGCAAGCATTGGTGGATCACTGGGGGCACTTCACTCCTATCAGTGTTGGCTGGTCGGGGAAGGTGCATGACACTCATCTTTAAGAACACAGGACTGTTTAGAAAGCTGCAAGCAGGGACCTTCTTTCCCAACTGAGTGATTACCACTGGTGATGTTGAAATGCCAATAGTGATCGTGGGGAACCCAGCCTACCCCTTACTCCTATGGCTCTTAACAGCAGCAAGGAAAGATTCAGCTACAGGTTCAGCAGCTCCAGAACAACAGTTTTAATGTGCTTTTGGTAGATTGAAAGGACGCTGATGTTGTTTACTCATTGGATTGGATCTCAGTGTGAAAATTATCCTAATGGCTATAGCTGCCTGTTGTATCCTGCATAATGTTTGTGAAGAAAAGGGGTAAACTTGCCACAGATGTAGAAGGTGTAGGAGAAGTGACTGTCTGCTGAATTTGAATAGCCAGACACAAGGGTTAATCGACAAGCTCAGTAAGGAGCAATATGGCTTAGAAAGGCATAGTAATGTACTGTGCTCAAACTGGGGTGGCAGTTTTGGGGCCTTTTAGGAATTGTATGCTGTTTGCTGTGCAAAGAATTATAGAATCATAGGACTGGAAGGGACCTTGAGAGGTCATCTAGTCCAGTCCTCTGCACTCATGGCAGGACTAAGTATTATCTAGACCATTCCTGACAGGCTTTTATCCAACCTGCTCTTAAAAGTCTTCAATGATGGAGATTCCACAACCACCCTGGGCAATTTATTCCAGTGATTAACCACCCTGACAGGAAGTTTTTCCTGATGTCCAGCCTAAACCTCCCTTGCTGCAATTTAAGCCCATTGCTTCTTGTCCTATCCTCAAAGGTTAAGAAAAACAACCTTTTTACGTACTTGAAAACTGTTATCATGTCCCCCCTCAGTCTTCTCTTTTCAGATTAAACAAACTCAGTTGTTTCAATCTTCCCTTATAGGTCATGTTTTCTAGACCTTTAATCATTTTTGTCTCTCTTCTCTGGACTCTCTCCAATTTGTACACATCCTTCTTGAAATGTGGTGCCCAGAACTGGACACAATACTCCAATTGAGGCCTAATCAGCGCACAGTAGATTGGAAGCATTACTTCTCAGGACTTGCTTACAACACTCCTGCTAATACATCCCAGAATGATGTTTGCTTTTTTTTTTTTTTTTTTTTTGCAACAGTGTTACACTGTTGACTCATATTAAGCTTGTGTGGCCTACTATGACCCTCAGATCCTTTCTGCAGCACTCTTTCCTAGGCGGTAATTTCCCATTTTGTATATATGCAACTGATTGTTCCTTCCTAAATGGAGTACTTTGCATTTGTCCTTATTGAATTTCATCCTATTTACTTCAGACTATTTCTCCAGTTTGCCCAGATAATTTTGAATTATAATCGTATCCTCCAAAGCACTTGAAACCCCTCTCAGCTTAGTATCATCCTCAAACTTTATAAGTGTACTCTCTATGCTATTATCTAAATCATTGATGAAGATATTGACCAGAACCAGAACTGATCTCTGCGGGACCCCACTCATTATGTCCTTCCAGCATGACTGTGAACCACTGCTAACTACTCTTTGGGAATGGTTTTCCAACCAGTTATGCAGCCACTATATAGTAGCTCCCTCTAGGTTGCATTTCCCTAGTTTGTTTATGGTCAGCATAGAATATAGAATATCAGGGTTGGAAGGGACCTCAGGAGGTCATCTAGTCCAACCTCCTGCTCAGAGCAGGACCAATCCCCAGACAGATTTTTTTACCCCAGTTCCCTAAATGGCCCCCTCGAGGATTGAACTCACAACCCGAGGTTTAGCAAACCAAAGCTCAAACTACTGAGCTATCCCTCAAAAGCTTTACTAAAGTCAAGATATATCCCATCTACCGCTTCCTCCCTCCCACTTCCTCCCTATCCACAAGGCTTGTTACCCTGTTAAAGAAAGCTATCAGGTTGGTTTGACATGATTTGTTCTTGAAAAATCCATGCTGACTGTTACTTATCTCCTTATTATCTTCCAGATGTTTGCAAATTGATTGCTTAATTATTTGTTCCATTATCTTTCCGGGTACAGAAGTTAAGCTGACTGGTCTATAATTTCCTGGGTTGTCCTTATTTCCCCTTTTATATATACATATATCTGTGCATATATCAGAGACAGTGCACCTATCTAACTTTGGGGGGGTCTGCTATACAATTATGATGACAAGTACAGTGTTTGGCACTGATCCGATGAGTTGTGAGTGACAACACCACTACTTTCACTGCTTGCAGGCATTATACATAAGGCTATGTTGTGTCACAGAGACCACCGTGACATTCTATGCTTCAGTCCCAGCAGCCGAGGGACTGGAGCTGGCAGCTGGCAGGGCCCTGGCAGGGTTCTAGCAACAGCTGACAGCCTCCTCATGGGGTCCCCTGCAAGGATCCAGCAACAAGCGACAGCCTCCTCATGGGATCCCCTGCTAGGTTCCAGCAACGGGCAACAGCATCCTGGGGGGCGGGGGAGGGGACGCCTCAAGCAAGTGGCTTGGGGTGTCCTGTTTTCTCTTTGGAAAATATGCTCACTCTACAGCTCCCAGCCGCCACAGTGGTGGGGGAAACCATGGAGCTGCAGCAGCAAAAGTCTCAGACAGGTTGTCATAAACAGTTAGTTAAGGGTTAAGGTTTTTGTCTACCTGTAAAGGGTTAACAAGCAGTACCTGTGGACACCTGACCAGAGGACCAATGAGGGACAAGATATTTTCAAATCCCTGTGGAGGGAAGTTTTTTTCCTGTTCTTTGTTTTGGAGAGTCTCTCTTGGGAATTAAGAGAGTCCAGACATCTTAATCAAGTCCTCCCAGGTTTCTGCAATAAATTCTTCTATTCAAGCTAGTGAGTATTAGCAAGGAACTAGTATTCTTATACTTTTATTTCTGTATTTGCAATTCTGTGTTTTGCTATAGAATTTCTTTAAGTCTGTACTGTTATTGCTTTTACTGAGAAAGAAAGGAGGGGGAATTCTCTCCAGAAATTGATACGTTTAGACCCTGTATATTGTTCCATCTTTGTTACAGAGACAGTGACTTTCTTTTTATTCTTTAATAAATTCTTTTCTATTAAGGACTTGGTTGACCTTTCCTTGGGTGGATTCTCAGGGAAAGGGGAAGGGGAGGCATTCCTCTGTAGTTAGATCCCGGTATCTCTCCTAGGAAAAGGGAGGGGGGAGGAAGCAGGGGGGAATGGTTTATTTCTCCTGGGTGTAAGAACTCCATGGATTTGGGGCTCTTGGGATCCCCAAGGATTTTGGGGAAGGACTGTGTCCCAATCCACGTACCTGATTGTCTGGTGGCAGCTTTTACCAGATCTAAACTAGGATTTTAGTTTAGAGATAAATTCATGCAGGTCCCCATATTGGAACCCAACAGCTCTAAGTGGGGGTGAGACCTATGACATGGTTGGCAGCGGTGACGAACCTGAGAGCCATACAGAGGCAAGGCATTTCTACCAAAAGGCAGTTTTGAAGCAGTTTTCAGGGTTAGAAGCAGTTTCAGCTAGGTTGGCTGAAGGGAATACAGTTTTTCTAACCAGGCTTTTGTTACAAGGAACTCCCTGCTGAGAGGGTACATAGCAATTGCGAGAGAGAGTTGCAAGACAGGTTTTCCACCTTCTTGGGAGCAAGGAGGGGGAGAGTGTTTTTTGAGCAGTTTTCAGCTAGCTTTAGCTGGAGGAAATACAGTCCTCTGACATACTTTGTTAGAGAAGGATTTTTTCTTTTCATTTTCTTTCTGGTTGCTTCAAAAAGCACCTTGGAGGGAAAGGAGGGGTTAGGTTTTCTGACAAGCCTTTGTTTCAGGAGACCCCATACTGAGAGCTACTTAGCAAGGGCGAGAGACACTGGTTAAACCGGTTTGTCTTGCTCTTGGGGGGAGGAGGAGGAGTAGAGAACTTTTTTTTTCTTTCTCGGTCAAAAGCACAGTCATCCCTGCAGAACACAATTTGCAAAACAAAAGATTTGATTTCTCTTTGTTTAGTCAATGATAGACAGGGATAGGAACTGAAGCAAGCAACACAGAAGTTCACTGACTGCAGAGGAGTGTGGCCAACACCAAAAAACAGAAACAATGAGTGCCAAGGCCGCATCTAAACTGGAAACAAGACAAAAAGAACTGCATTTACAAGAACAAGAATTACAATTAAAACTCAAGGAGATGGAAATAAATGAAAAAGCCAAAGAGGCTGAGCACAGGAGACAAATGGAGATCCAGAGGGAGGCCCACCAGCAGGCTTTGGAATTAGCAAAGGCTAAGCAGCATGATCCAACCAATCCAACCTCTCTTCCAACTACTGATCAACCTTCTCGGAAAAAATTTCCCACCTACAGGACAGGTGATGACGTTGAGGCCTTCTTAGAAAACTTTGAAAGGGTCTGCATTGGGTACAGCATCCCTGAAGCCAAATACATGGTAGAGCTGAGGTCACAGCTCTGCGGAGAATTATTACTGGTGGCAACTGAAATGCCTAGGGACAAAATGAACGACTATAGACTGTTCCTAACCAAGGCCAGATACAGAATGGGCATAACCCCTGATCACGCCCATCAGCGTTTCAGAGCCCAGAAATGGAAACCAGAGGTGTCATTTCCAAAACACGCCTCCTACCTTGAAAAGCATTATTTTTCCTGGTTATCAGGAGCCAATGTTAAATCCATAGACGACCTAAACCTCCTGATACTGATGGAGCAGTTCTTGGATGGTGTTCCTGAGGACATTACACGCTACATACAAGATGGAAAACCAAAAAATATCACTGAGGCAGGGGAGATTGGAGCCAAATGGATGGCAGTAGCAGAGAACAAGAAAGCTACTGTCAAGGGGAGCGAATCCCACAGGGTACACACCAACACTAAACCCTACCATCGAGGACCAATCAAGCCCACACCTACAACCCAAGGACAGCCGCAATCTACCTCTTCTTCTACCTCACCAGTCTCCAGTAATCCTCATCGGCCCAGTGACCCGTCAACTGGGCGATGTTTTAAATGTAATGAATTGGGGCATATCAAAGCCAAATGCCCAAAGAACCTATACCGAGTGCAACTCCTTGCACCTTTACACCAGAGAAACCCAGACCTAGATGTCTCTCAAATACCCTTACACCGTAGGGAAACTTTGAGAGTGGACGGAAAGGAGGTTATCGCATGGAGAGACACTGGAGCACATGTGTCAGCTAACCACCGAGCCTTCGTGGACCCCAAATTCATCAACCAGGAAGCCAAAGTGACAATCCACCCCTTCATATCAAAATCTGTAAGCTTACCTACAGCGGAATTGCCTGTCCAGTACAAGGGCTGGTCAGGAAAGTGGACTTTTGCTGTCTATGACAATTATTCTATCCCCATGCTACTAGGGGAAGACTTGGCCACCCACGTTGAGCACCCCAACACAGTGGGAGTGGTTACATGCAGCCAAGCCAGACGAGCTGCCGAACCCATCCCTGTTCCTGAGCCATCCACCAAGACCCCGTCTGTGTTACCAGAGACCCAGACAGAGGTGGTGCAACCGGATCCCATGCCAACAACTACAGCAGCCATAGTACCTCCAGTCCCAGAACCGGAACTGGAAGAACAACCAGTGGCAGCACTGACTCCAGTGCTTGCAACTCCACCACCAGAGGGCACCAACGAGCCGGAACTGGCAGAAACAGCAGACAATCCTACCCAAGAGGCTCAGCCAGAGCCTGAAATATCACCTTGTGCACCAGCGGAGAGTGGTCCACAGTCAACAGAAACAACCTCTTCACCTACATCGCTTCCAGAGGGATCAAGCCCAAGACCACAGTCTATGGAGGAACTGGTGTCTCCAGCCTCAAGGGAACAGTTCCAGACTGAGCAGGAAGGCGATGACAGCCTTAAGAAAGCTTGGGCGGCGGCACGGAGCAACCCACCGCCTCTCAACTCTTCTAACCGATCCTGGTTTGTTGTAGAACAAGGACTTTTATATAAAGTGCTTCTTTCTGGTGGACACCAGGAAGGCTGGCATCCTAAAAAACAGTTGGTGATTCCAACTAAGTACTGGGAAAAGCTCTTAAGCTTAGCCCATGATCATCCCAGTGGCCATTCTGGGGTGAACCGAAGCAAAGACAGGTTGGGAAGGTCCTTCGACTGGGAGGGGATGGGCAAGGACGTTGCCAAGTATGTCCGGTCTTGTGAGGTATGCCAAAAGGTAGGAAAGCCGCAAGACCAGGTCAAGGCTCCTCTCCAGCCACTTCCCATAATTGAGGTCCCATTTCAGCGAGTAGCTGTGGATATTATGGGTCCTTTCCCAAAGAAGACCCCCAGAGGAAAGCAGTACATACTGACTTTTGTGGACTTTGCTACCAGATGGCCGGAAGCAGTAGCTCTAGGCAACACCAGGGCTAAAACTGTGTGCCAGGCCTTAACTGACATTTTTGCCAGGGTAGTTTGGCCCTCCGACATTCTTACAGATTCAGGAACAAATTTCCTATCAGGCACCATGAAAGACCTGAGGGAAGCTCATGGGGTGCATCATTTGGTTGCCACCCCGTACCACCACCAAACCAATGGCCTGGTGGAGAGGTTTAATGGGACTTTGGGGGCCATGATCCGTAAATTCGTAAATGAACATTCCAATAATTGGGATCTAGTGTTGCAGCAGTTGCTGTTTGCCTACAGGGCTGTACCACATCCCAGTTTAGGATTCTCACCATTTGAGCTTGTGTATGGCCATGAGGTTAAGGGGCCATTACAGTTGGTGAAGCAACAATGGGAGGGGTTTACGCCTTCTCCAGGAACTAACATTCTAGACTTTGTAAGCAACCTACAAAACACCCTCCGACACTCTTTGGCCCTTGCTAAAGAAAACCTAAAGGATGCTCAAGCAGAGCAAAAGGTCTGGTATGATAGACATACCAGAGAGCATTCCTTCAAGGTAGGAGACCAGGTCATGGTCTTGAAGGCGCTACAGGCCCATAAGATGGAAGCGTCATGGGAAGGACCATTCACGGTCCAGGAGCGCCTGGGAGCTGTTAACTACCTCATTGCATTTCCTAATTCCTCCTTAAAACCTAAAGTGTACCATGTTAACTCTTTAAAGCCCTTTTACCCCAGAGAATTACAGGTCTGTCAGTTTACAGCCCAGGGAGGAGATGACGCTGAGTGGCCTGAAGGTGTCTACTACGAAGGAAAAAGAAATGGTGGTGTGGAAGAGGTGACCCTCTCCACAACCCTGGAACGTCTACAGCGGCAACAGATCAAGGAGCTGTGCACTCACTTCGGCCCTTTGTTCTCAGCCAACCCAGGACGGACTCAACAAACGTACCACACCATTGACACAGGTAATGCTCACCCGATTAGAACCCCACCCTACCGGGTGTCACCTCATGCCCAAGTTGCTATAAAACGGGAGATTGAAAACATGCTGGAGATGGGTATCATCCGCCCCTCTACCAGTGCATGGGCATCTCCAGTGGTTCTAGTTCCCAAACCAGATGGGGAAATACGCTTTTGCGTGGACTACCGAAAGCTAAATGCTGTAACTCGCGCCGACAACTACCCAATGCCGCGCACCGATGAGCTATTGGAGAAACTGGGACGTGCCCAGTACATCTCTACATTAGATTTAACCAAGGGGTACTGGCAAGTACCACTAGATGAACTCGCCAAAGAAAAATCTGCGTTCATCACCCATGCAGGGGTGTATGAATTTAATGTGCTTCCGTTCGGACTGCGGAATGCACCCACCACCTTCCAAAGGCTGGTAGATGGTCTACTAGCAGGATTGGGAGAATGTGCAGTTGCCTACCTCGATGATGTGGCCATTTTTTCTGATTCATGGCCCAAACACCTAGAACACCTGGAAACGGTCTTTGAGCGCATCAGGCAGGCCAGACTAACTGTTAAGGCCAAAAAGTGTCAAATAGGCCAAAACAGAATGACCTACCTAGGGCACCAGGTGGGTCGAGGAACCATTAACCCCCTAAAGGCCAAGGTGGAGGCTATCCAAAAGTGGCCTGTCCCACGGTCAAAGAAACAGGTCCAATCCTTCTTAGGCTTGGCCGGATATTACAGGCGATTTGTACCACACTACAGCCAGATCGCTGCCCCACTAACTGATCTAACCAGAAAAATGCAGCCAAATGCTGTTAAGTGGACTGATGAGTGTCAGAAAGCCTTTACCCAGCTTAAGGCGACGCTCATGTCGGACCCTGTGTTAAGGGCCCCGGACTGTGACAAACCCTTCCTAGTAACCACCGATGCATCTGAACGTGGGGTGGGAGCAGTTCTAATGCAGGAAGGACCGGATCACAACTTCCATCCTGTCGTATTTCTCAGCAAGAAACTGTCTGAGAGGGAAAGCCACTGGTCCATCAGTGAGAAAGAATGTTACGCCATTGTGTATGCCCTGGAAAAGCTACGACCATACGTTTGGGGACGGCGGTTCCAGCTACAAACTGACCATGCTGCGCTAAAGTGGCTTCATACTAACAAGGGAAACAACAAAAAACTTCTCCGATGGAGTTTAGCTCTCCAATACTTTGATTTTGAAATTCAACACATTTCAGGAGCTTCCAACAAAGTTGCTGATGCCCTCTCTCGTGAAAGTTTCCCAGAATCAAGTGGTTAAAAAGTGTTCTCGACATGTTTACATGCTTAGTAGTGAATGTAATACTGCATGTGTCTTATTAAACTGTTTATTGTACGGTTCTAGGAGGAAATCACCACCAGTGGTTCCCACTGTTGGCGATTTGGGGGGCGTGTCATAAACAGTTAGTTAAGGGTTAAGGTTTTTGTCTACCTGTAAAGGGTTAACAAGCAGTACCTGTGGACACCTGACCAGAGGACCAATGAGGGACAAGATATTTTCAAATCCCTGTGGAGGGAAGTTTTTTTCCTGTTCTTTGTTTTGGAGAGTCTCTCTTGGGAATTAAGAGAGTCCAGACATCTTAATCAAGTCCTCCCAGGTTTCTGCAATAAATTCTTCTATTCAAGCTAGTGAGTATTAGCAAGGAACTAGTATTCTTATACTTTTATTTCTGTATTTGCAATTCTGTGTTTTGCTATAGAATTTCTTTAAGTCTGTACTGTTATTGCTTTTACTGAGAAAGAAAGGAGGGGGAATTCTCTCCAGAAATTGATACGTTTAGACCCTGTATATTGTTCCATCTTGGTTACAGAGACAGTGACTTTCTTTTTATTCTTTAATAAATTCTTTTCTATTAAGGACTTGGTTGACTTTTCCTTGGGTGGATTCTCAGGGAAAGGGGAAGGGGAGGCATTCCTCTGTAGTTAGATCCCGGTATCTCTCCTAGGAAAAGGGAGGGGGGAGGAAGCAGGGGGGAATGGTTTATTTCTCCTGGGTGTAAGAACTCCATGGATTTGGGGCTCTTGGGATCCCCAAGGATTTTGGGGAAGGACTGTGTCCCAATCCACGTACCTGATTGTCTGGTGGCAGCTTTTACCAGATCTAAACTAGGATTTTAGTTTAGAGATAAATTAATGCAGGTCCCCATATTGGAACCCAACAGCTCTAAGTGGGGGTGAGAACTATGACACAGGTCACGGCTTCTTTGAATTTTTATTTATTGCCCGGGAACTGTCCATGACTTTTACTAAAAATAAACATGACAAAATCTTAGCCTTAATTATATTTTGTAAACTAAGAAAGATGAATAACTCAAAACAAAAGCATTTTATTCACTAACAAAAAGAGCTCCAAAAATAATCTGAAGAATGTAAAAGTAAATACATTGTAACTATTTAGGAACCCTAATAAATAAACAAGAGGAAGGAATACTGCTGTCCATTGTAGCTACACATACATCAACTGTGGCTTTCACAGGTCAGTGTAGGTGAAGCTGCAGTTGTCCAGGCCTTCGCCTGGTGTGGAGTGGTAGGAGTATGCATGTTGGCTCTGAGGCCATGTGGAATGCCTGGGGGGAAGGGAGGTGCTACGCTGAATTTCTCCACAGACTGTAGTGGGAGTTGACTCTGGGAGAGTTGAACTTGGAGGTTCACCAGAGTCTGCAGCATCTGCGTTTTCTGTTGGAGAAGTCTCATTATATCCTGGTGCATTTCCCTCTCCTTTTCCTGCACTTTTCTCCTGTCCAGTCTTTCCTTCTCCATACAGTCTGCAATATTTGCCCTCTGGGCCCTCTGCTCAAGGTCTGATGCAGCACTGGCTCGAAGGGTCTCACAGAACATGTCTTTCCACATCTTTTTTTCTCCTCCTTATCTAGGTCAGTCAGTCCACTGGCGTGGAGGGGGAACCCCTCAAGGTTGCAATGGCCACAGCTACAGAAAAAAACACATAAAGGTACCATTGTCAGTATAGTAGGATTGGAAAGCAAAACTTAAGATTCAAAATGTCCCCTTCCCTTGCTCCCCTAACGTGTTAAATGAAACAAGCTTATGACACTTCTGCTTTGGAGTTCCTGATTCCTGGTGCTATTCTCAGCTCAAGCCATGGTGAGTATGACCTCCCAGGGGTGAGGGAAATGATGGGGGATGGCTTGGTTGCAGGAAACTATGACTGTAGGGCAATGGCACTGACACCATTTTCCACAGGTAGTGATGACTTTAGTTGACATTTCACTCCTGGGAGTAAAAAAGGCAGAGAGAGCACAGCTGCTGCTGGCATCCCAAAGGCACCTGGGCCAGTATACCACTAGCCTGTTTACTGCAATGGTGCCTGCCGAAGTTATTGCCATCTGGAGCAGGAAAGTGATCTACTGCAGGGGAAGAAATAAGGCTGCCATTCCTAGAAATCTTCAGGAGAGGATTGCAGCCTACCTCCACAGACGTTACATCAAGATCTCCCAAGAGGATTAAAGGGACATCCCTGTGCACATAAACTGCTCCATGTGCCTTCTCCCACCCTAACTCTAGAGGGGAATGAAAAGCAGGTAGCAATTCTACCTCTCTTTGTTGTACCACTACCTCTTCTACTATGAGTAAATTAATGAAAAGTCAAAAGCTGAGTCCTGCTGATTTGGGGTGCCATCCCTGTAATGGAAAATTTCTTTACACACGTACCTGAGGTTCCATCCCCTGCATTGGGCTCACCCATACTCAACTGGTAGGACTACTATGGAGTCAAAAACAGGTCCTGGATCCCCTGGTTGCCTGACCCTCATACTACTCCTCCTCTTCCACCTTCTCCTTGCTGTGCATGGCAGGGCTCTGTGATTAATCGCAAATTATGGAAAAATTCATTTTTAGTTTAACGCTAAACAATTTTTCCCCACTTATTCAGAATTGCCAGTGAACCAAAAAAAACATTATTCACCCAGCTGTAACTGAATGGACTTTTTTTTTGTAGACCTAATGGCCACACCCATAGAAAGAAAACTGCTGCTAAGTGATTAAATAAATTGAATTGTCTTCCAGAGGGACTCAAACATAAGCCAGGAACAATAGCAGCAGTAGAACTATTGTTAGATTCCTTTGTTAATAAGTCACTTTGCATTGAATTGGCTATCACAATTTCAGGAATCAGAAAAAAATATGTTTATACTATTTCCATTTAAAATACCATTCACGTGCATAATCATTGGCCTCTATAAAGGAAGCTGTTGTATCCTAGCGCAGAACTGAAACATGAGACATGGACCACCAGGATAATCTATCTGAGAGTGAATGTGAGCTGTAATTGGAAAGTAATTGCACAGCTGTTGAATAGGGCTCCTTGTTTCTTTGAAATGTAAATATAATGTAGAATGCTGATTACACTACAATTACAAGAAGGACAAGCGATAATCTTAGTCTTTGGCTTTTAGTATTTCTTTCAAGAAAGCTTTTTCCCTTTCTTCAAGAAATTACTAGATGCTGCAATGTGCACAGGAGCATGTTGTAAGAGCAATAAATGTCTCAATTAGCACGACTATTTAGGTCATACCTAATGGTGGAATTCATATACGCACACAAGTCCTAAAATAGGGACAGGAAAATAATTCAAAGCCTTTAGAGTTTAACAAGTGGGCGTGGACGGGAGTTAAGAGTATTTGTTTGTTCAAAATGCACTAAGGTTTTGTAGTACTGAGCCCTAGCTTACGTTAAGCACCTGGTTCAGAAGAACAGCAAAGTTAGATGAAATTGACTCCCAAATGTTTGATTCTGTTTGGGGAGAAGAGTGACTAGAGGGCTGCAAACCCTCCCTTTCATGCTAATATTTTGGCTAAAACCATGGAGGTGGGGGGGGAAGGGACCCAAACACTTCTTGAATTTTAGAGCATACTGAAAATGAACTGGAATGATCCAGAAATGTCCAGCCTGTGTAAAAAGGATGGATTTTATACTGGATTAGGGGGGATTTTCTCACTCAGCCTCAATGATATTTATCGCCATCTTGTCTGGGCTGGATCACCAGCCAACTCCTCACCCCCAAGCCATTCCCATCCGGTTGGTTTGCATCCCTGGGATGCTACTGGGGAACAATCTTTCCATACACCACCTGTCTGGGCCTAGTTACTCAGTGGGTGAGTTAAGAGACTTATTGTGCCCTACCTATGAGTGTAGTAGCCAGGCCTAATCTAACCATAATGTTAGTAATGATGGTGCAGAACAACTATACTGAGTTTATAGACATAGCACCGAATAGCCCAAACAATATTTATTCATGCGCATTAGGGGGTTTATGGTGATGAGAGCTCTGGAGGACTTTAGTGGGGATTATTGTAATACTTTAAATGTGCTTTAACTTCACAACAGGTTGGCCAATTACCAATTATAGCAGGTCATAGTGCACTCAGTTGCCTGCCCACAGAGATACACAGGCACATGACTATGCAGAACACAGCTGTCTATAACAAAACTGCAATGTGAAAAGCTTTTCGTTTACTCAAGCCCTAAGCAGTTAAACTCAAGGTTAACAAACAGTGCAAGGCTTTCATCTGAAGGAAAATAAGCTACTGTAGTGTCAAACAGCAGGACCTAACAGGTATTTATATTTCATTTCAGTGTTGCAGCATTGGTGAACTTATAATTACCTGGGAAAACAGGAGGGGAAGGGACACTGGTTGAATGAATCACTTTTAACAGGACAAAAAATTACAGTTATAAAAGTGCAAATGGTGATTAGATGACAGAAATGCCCATTTATGGCATAAATGGAGGCAGCAGCAGCTGCATCAGAGCATTGTAGCTAGACATTGGCATTTGCTAGTTCACAACTTACAAATCAGTGACTGCTGTGAGCAGATGACAGCCTTTCCATATTACAGACAGAGTCAAACAGATCTAGAATTGTACCATATGCTCATTAATTTGCCCTAAATAATGTGGGGTGGTAAGACACTGAGATGTAGATTGTTATAATTATAGAATATTCTTATGATGCACACTGTACTGTGTATCTGTGCTTCAAAGTTACTGCGCACAATTAAATTCCTAGAGGTCAGAATCTTAGAGAAAAGGTACTAACTGAAATGTATGGATATATCTGCTTGGGCCTTGTTCTGCAGCCCTAATACTCTGAGTAGTATCAACTCATGTGACTAGTCCCATTGACATCAAATGTTTCATCTTCACAGACTGGACCCAAACCTCTAGTAAAAGTGGGAAACCACCACGAGTAATATAGTGTAGTGCAAAGAGTTGCCTACCCACAGAGAGAAGGTGAGGGCTAGGGCTGCAGAATTGGTATTACTGGTAAGTCCTAAGGACAGGTCAGTTTTATAGAGTTATCTGGATTGCTTGGCAAACTGGGCTCATTTGAACAACATGTATATTAATACAGCTACCTGCAAAGTCATGCATCTAGCAACACTTGCATGATAGGGCACTGTGTCCTAGGGCTTGGCTACACTTACAAATTTGCAGCGCTGCCGCAGGGTGTGAAAACACACCCTCTCCAGCGCTGCAAATTGCGGCGCTGCAAAGCGCCAGTGTGGTCAAAGCACGGCTCCCAGCGCTGTACGTTATTCCCCACAGGGAGGTGGAGTATGGACAGCGCTGGGAGAGCTCTCTCCGAGCTCTCTCCCAGCGCTGGCGCTTTGACTACACTTAGCGCTTCAAAGCGCTACCGCGGCAGCGCTACCGCGGCAGCGCTTTGAAGTGCTAAGTGTAGCCACAGCCCTAGAAAGCAGTGTCCCTGTAGAGGCCTTTAGTTAGTTATTCACCATGACCCTGAACTTGAGTGCCGAGTGTGATGCCATGGCTGAGAAGTAATGTGAAACTTGTATATGTCAGAATGGGAATCTCAAGGAAAAGTAGTGTGAAGCTATTAGCAGTGCATACAGTCTCAGTGAGAGTATTACTGGAACACTGTTTCTAGTTCCGGTGTCTGCACTTCAAAGAGGATGTTGAAAAATTGGAAAGAGCTTAGAAAAAAGCTACAAGAATGATTTGAGGTCTGGAAAATAAATCTGCCTTACAGTAAGAGACTTTTATCTAACAGACAAAGGCATAACACCAATCTAATGTCTGGAAGCTGAAACTAAGCAAATTCAGGCTAGAAATAACACACAATTTTAAAACAGTGAGGGTAATTAATAACTGTAACAACTTACCAAGGGAGGTGGAAGATTCTTTGTCACTTTTAAGCCTTAAGTCGGGAAGAGACGAAGTCTTTCCTTAAGATATGCTATAGCTCCAACAGAAGCTATGGGCTTGATACAGAAATTGGTCAGCAAAATTCTATGGCCTTTATTATGCAGGTCAGACTACATGGTCACAATAGATTTTAAGGCCAGAATGAACCATGAATTAAGCTCCCACTCTCACTAACTTCAAAAACAGTTCAAGGAAAATACAAATTCCTTCTAGTTGCAGTATGTCTGAAGGCAGGTGAAGGGGCTCAGTACCTCACACTACCAGACTCTAGATGAGTATGTCACTCTAGAATATATTAAAATGAATTAGTTTTTATGTTGTTTGAGAAAGAACCCAGTTTCTCCAGAGCAGCTGAGTTGTGTTCAGTGCAAGTGAGTGGGACAAAGATGACACTAAGCCAGGGACATGCACAAAGGGTGCAAGGAGGGGCACCCCCACCCCCAATCAGTGGGGCACAGAACTCCTCTGGAGCCAGGGTGGGGAGAGCAAGCTCCTCCGGCCGCAGGCTAGGGCAGGAGATCACAGCTCCTCTGGCCCTGGGGTTGTGGGGGGAGAGCCAGCTCCTCTGGCTGCTGGGGGAGAGTCCACCAGTGCTGGGGCCACAGCAGGGGAGAGGAGAGGCAGCTCTTAGGGGCAGGGGATGGGGAGGCAGCTCCTCCGGCCACGGGAGGAAAGGAGAGGAAGCAACTCTTCTGGCTGCAGGGGGCACAGAAAGTGCCCCTCCAAAAGTAGCCAAATTTTTATTCCTGTGCACGCCCCTGCGATGAGCCATCTTTACATCTACCTGATCCCAGGGCCACTGGTATTAATCTTTAAGGACCGATCCATAGAATTGGCTAAAGTTACCTTGGAGTGCATCTCCCTATTTGCAATAATATGCTCCCTCAACAGCTACAGCAGTCAGCCTCAGGGTGCCGCTAACTGTGGGAGTCAAGGCCTTCCAAGCATAGGGCAAAGGCTTTGGATCTCATTCCCAGAGGTGATATATCTTAGGTCAGGGGTAGGCAACTATGGCACATGTGCCGAAGGCGACACACGTGCTGATTTTCAGTGGCACTCACATTGGCCGGGTCCTGGCCACCAGTCCGGGGGGCTCTGCATTTTAATTTAATTTTAAATAAAACTTCTTAAACATTTTAAAAACCTTGTTTACTTTATATACAACAATAGTTTAGTTATATATTATAGCCTTGTAGAAAGAGACCTTCTAAAAATGTTAAAACGTATTACTGGCACGCAAAACCTTAAATTAGAGTGAATAAACGAAGACTCAGCACACCGCTTCTGAAAGGTTGCTGACTCCTGTCTTAGGTCTTCAGCACACAATGCAAAACTCACTTCTTCAGCTTCCATAGCTGCAGCCAAACACAGCAAAGAAGAAGAGAGAAGCAGTAAGCCAAAGAAATTGAGATGGAATCAGAAAGGAAAGGAGGGGGAACAGAGAAAAGAGGAAATAAATCTTTAAAAAATTACCCCCATCTGGTTCAGGAGAAGTAAGGAGGAAACTAGAATTGGCATATTCTGATATTGGTGACAGCCTCTTGGATTATAGTGGGTGCCTATTTAATAGCCTAGATAGGTAGGTAGTCACTGAAATGTCTCATCTCATAAAAAAAACTAGGCTAGAGAATTCATTTCCACAAATAGCTACAGGCTTGACTTTTGTCACCCTTACATGGAGGATAGCCTTTGTCTGAGTAGTCCTATTGATTTCAATGGGAGTACTCAAAGTACTACTCACTGTATGGATACCAGAAGCTGGTTCTAAATAGGATAATAGAGCAGATGAATAATGAAAATCAGAAACTGGGACTGAAGCTAAAACTCTGCCAAAGAAAAAAAGCAGTGAAAAAAATAAAATTTTAAAGTAAAAATTACCTGTCACTAAATTGAGACACCTTTTGAAATTTGGCACAAGAAAGGTTTGGGTATTACTTTTAGCCTGTTTGGATGGAAGCAAATGGAGCTAGGACGTGTTTGGAGTACATTCATGAACACTCTGCATATCAGTCCTTTTAGCATGAAACTGAAAGCCAAAAGCTGTATGTCCCTCCAGCACCGACATTACATCCCTGGAGATGTCGTCTGTCAACAACAATATAAAACACTAAGTTCCCATCACCCCGGGCAGGGGGAGGGAGAGAGAAGTAGGTGAAAAGATAACTACCAAATATAATGGATATGACAATAAGTTAAGATATCAGACAACTCAGAGCAAGATCAAGAAATGCTCATACTGTAGTTAGTGTGCGTAGCCAGAAGAAAAAATTAACAGAAGGCTGTTCACATGCTTACAATGTTGGAAGATGGACAGATTCCTGAAAGAACGATAAAACAGATAGTAAAACCTATGGCCACTTCAATTATGTAAATTCCTAAACACAAAAATCATTGAGGAGATATTTATCTAGCACTGGAGATTTTGATGATGATGGCTAGTACTGATGAGAGAGACTGATTTGCAGCAAATTCATTTCATCATCACTTCTGAAGAAATTTTAAAGGCATAGGTCCCTCTGACCTGCCAAATTATTAGGGGGCTGATTCCCAGTACTTTACATAGGCAAATGGACATATATTTGCATATTTGCCTATGCTACATATGCAAATGACCAGCTAGATGTATTTTTATATGTACATTTGTGCAGGCCAAGTTCTGAAAATCTGCCCAATTCTGAGTATCTGTGTAAGTGTAAGAGATTATACATTATATTTAGCCAAAATTTCTCCATGCTGTTGGGCATTGTGCTGTGCACGAACTGGTTGCTGCCTTCCACCCCATGATAGTTGTATGTATTTCAGTGATGTTGTAAATATATGGTTTGTTGAGTTTTTGGGATGTATAAAATCCATGCAAAATAATATCATGGGGAAATGTCTTCCATTATCTCAATCTGCCTGCATAACTGTACATTAATTTCTTCTCATAATAGGGTACAGCTTTAGGGTCTGATTCAGCAGTTTTACATCAGTGTAAATTCACTGACATTAACAGTTACCCCTGATTTACACCAGTGCAGGAGGAGAATCAGGCCCACAGATCATGGGGACACATTTTTCAAATTTCAAGTCAGCTATATACAAATAATGAGTTTCATGCCATATGTTCCCCTCCTGTTCACTGTTAGACTTGTGCCTCTCCGTTTAATAATCACTGTACAGTGTTTGGTCATGTGCCACAGCACTCAGCACATGATTAACTCCTCGATATCCATACTGGGGCCAATAAGTGTGATGTGTAAATCTCATTTTGTGTGCCAATTTTTTAAAAAAATCTTTGTTTATTTTGGATGTGTGGTTGTTGTAAGCATCTCTGATTTAGAGACTGACAGCATAGGACTGGCACATATACATGGGATACCCTTGTCTCACATACTGGGGGACTCACAAGCATATTTCATTGTGTTCCAGTGAATGCAAGACTATTGGCATCTACTCTTTGTATACATCAACTGTCTATACCAAGTTAGAAGCTTGGTGAGCTCTGAAAAATGCCAGTAGCTCCTAGAATTGGGCTTGTCAGTGTCAGATTAGGTTAAACCACAAAAGGCCTCCCTTGCAGGCTGGTGCATGACCTAAGGAATGTAACATCAAAATTCATTTGTTTTCTCTCTGCTTCAGCATTCACTAAGAGGACTCCAGCACAATGTGGAAAAGCCCTATAGAAGAAAATGAGACCAATAGGATTCTATAGATGTGATGGGTTGAATCACAGAAACCCCCTTGGGAGCTGCCACCTGATGTGCCAAGACTACCTCTGCTCCTGTCTTCCCTGCCAGCTCGGGACCCTAGCACCCTGTCTTGCTGAGCCAGACACTCCCATCTGCTCCAACACAGACCCAGGGTCTGAATTACTTGCCCCAAATCTGCAGGTTTACCTGAAAGTAGCTAACAGAAGTGTGCTTGTCTTTAACACTCAGATGCCCAACTCCCAATGGGGTCTGAATCCAAATAAATCCATTTTACCCTGTATACAGCTTGTACAGGGTAAACTCATAAATTGTTCGCCCTCTATAACACTGATAGAGAGATATGCACCGCTGTTTGCCCCCAAGTATTAATATATACCCTGGGTTAATTAATAAGTAAAAAGTGATTTTATTAAATACAGAAAGTAGGATTTAAGTGGTTCCAAGTAGTAACAGACAGAACAAAGTAAGTTACCAAGCAAAATAAAATCAAATGCACAAACCTATATCTAATCAAACTGAATACAGATAATCTCACCCTCAGAGATGCTTCAGTACGTTTTTTTCCTCAGACTGGACACCTACCAGGCCTGGACACAATTCTTTCCCCTGGTACAGCTCTTGTTCCAGCTCAGGATGTAGCTGGGGGATTCTTCATGATGGATCTCTCCCTCCTTTGTTCTCTTCCACCCCTTTATATATCTTTGGATAAGGCAGAAATTCTTTGTCCCTCTCTGGGTTCCCACCCCCTCCTTCTCAATAGAAAGACACCAGGTTAAAGATGGATTCCAGTTCAGGTGACATGATCACATGTCACTGCAAGACTTCATTTCCACTTGCTAGCACACAGGTATACAGGAAGACTTACAGGTAAAACACACCCATCAGCAGACAATTGTCCTGGTTAATGGGAGCCATCAAGATTCCAACCACCATTAATGGCCCACACTTTGCATAATTACAATAGAGCCTCAGAGTTATATTTCATATTTCTAGTTTCAGATACAAGAATGGTCCATTTATACAAATAGGATGATCCCACTCAGTAGATTATAAGCTTTGTAATGATACCTTACAAGAGACCTTTTGCATGAAGCATATTCCAGTTATATTATATTCACTCATTAGCATATTTTTATAAAACCATATAGACCGCAGTGTCACAATAGACAGTTAATAGGATTTGATAGAAATTACCCTAAAGACTTATAGGCAGGGTAGAAATTGCTATTCTAGCAATTCTCAAACTCTGCTCTGTGTACCAGTTAAACAGTTAACTAGAATTGGCTGCTTAGCTGGAAATGTTTATACTTGCTCAACAGCTGCCAAATTTTCAAAACTGATGAATGATTTTAGGTGCCTTACTTTGTGTTTTTCTAAATTCAGACACTACGTAGGAATCAGATTTTCCTAAAGTCCTCAGCACTGAATGCCAATGGAGTTGGGCACCTAACTCCCTTACAGCCTTTGATGAAGTACGTTAGCACAAGGATGGACTTGATGACCCATCATTGTTATTTTCAACTAGCACCTCAGACCTAGTGTAGCCCTATGAGCCTTAAAAAAAAATGCAAGAAACATGGGCATCAAAGTACTCAAAGGACTCCAGTTTACTTCTGCCTTTAGGCTGTCATTTGACACATACACCTCTACCCCGATATAACGCCACTCTATATAACATGAATTCGGATATAATGCAGTAAAGCAGTGCTCCGGAGGTGTTGGGGCTGCGCACTCCGGTGGATCAAAGCAAGTTCGATATAACGCTGTTTCACCTATAACGCCGTAAGATTTTTTTAATCCTGAGGACAGCGTTATATCGAGGTAGACGTGTATTTAACTTATTAGTCTGTAGCATCAGTGGAGTGTCCTTTGTTTCACTGTTAATTCTTCTGTAACAGCTTCTGTCTGGGAGTCTAGTGCCCCGAAAACTGACAAATTAGCTCTTTCTACTTGTTTTTTTTTTAATACTCTTTTCTAGCTGTAAATTTGTGCACAGAGTTTGGGATTTTCAGAAGAGACTAGTGATTATAGGCGCCTAGATTTTGGGATGCTCCTTTGGAGGCAATTAAAATGCCCCTTGATTTTCAGTAGTGTTGTGCATCTACCTTCAGATCCAACCTCTTTAAGGTGTCTCAACTTGGGCATCTCAAACTTGAGGGACCCAAAGCATTAGATACCACTGGAAATTGAGGTACATATGCAGAAAGTACTGTGAGTAACTAAGAGATGAAAGACAAGTACCACTATACAACAACCACTGAAATCATAGAAAGATAGAACTGTAAGGGTCCTCTAGAGGTCATCTAGGCCATCCCCCACTGAGGCAGGATTAATTTATCAGACAATCCCTTTTCTCTAACACAGTTATGGTCTATACTACAGACCTATATGGATATAAATATGTTGCTCAGGGATGTGAAAAATTCACACACACCCCTGTTATACAAGCAACAGTTATATCGATCTAGCCCCTGGTGTATACAGCACTATGTTGGTGGGAGAGTTTCTCCTGCTGACACAATACACCTCCCTGAGAGGCAGTGGCTAACTAGACTGATGGGAGATATCTCTTCCATCAGGATAGAGCATCTTCATTAAAGTGCCCAGCTCAATGGCTTGAGGTCTGTGCAAATACCTAATTTGTCTGATGGCATCTTTACCAACACCTTGATGCTTATCCAGGCGGTACTGGCCTGTGCAGTTGCTATGATACCCCTGCTCTGCAGACTTTCAAGCTCCTTGTGTACTACATTACATAGTGTCACTGGAATTTTCCTTCATAATAAACATAGGTTCCACTGTAGAGTCAACTTCTAGTCACTGCTTTTCCTTGAGACACCTATTGCCTTTGGAAACATCCCCGTATGCTTTTAAAATTCCCTCCATTGTTATGGGACTTCTCATTTCGCTTCTTTCACTGCAGCTATACAGTTCTGACTCTGCACCCTGACCAGATCTATGGACTGTACAGCTATATTCACCCAGAGAAGTCTGTGAAGTATCCTCCACCACAAACTTCAGTTTTTTAGGTTAGTTACTATTAAGTCGCATTTTCCTATTGACTGCACTATGCTCTCATTGTAAATTAGATTGTTCCTGCTCTCTGTAATGGTAGTATTCGAGTCCAATTCACCCTCAGGAGTCACATTGAGGGGTCCCCACTATCAGGACTGGCTCCAGGCACCAGCGCAGCAAGCAGGTGCTTGGGGCGGCCAACAGAAAGGGGCAGCATGTCCGGGTCTTCGGTGGCAATTCGGCAGTGGGCCCTTCAGTCCCTCTCGGAGGGAAAGACCTGCAGCCAAATTGCCGCTGAATAATGAAGCAGCATGGTGGAGCTGCTGCCGAAGTGCCGCCGATCACAAGTGCAGCTTTTTTTTATTTTTTTTCCCACCGTTTGGGGTGGCAAAAAACCTGGAGCCAGTCCTGCCCACTATCCAGCTGAAATTGGATAGGATGTTTCCCTAATAACATTGGTGCATGCATGGAGGTTGGTATTTTTCCATCTTGCTTTCCTGTCCTGACAGCCTGAACTTGATACGCTCTTGGACTCAAGGACATCATGACTCTCTCATTACTTCCCTGTAATGTGCCATCACCCTTTGGTACAAGTCTGACTGAATCCTTCTGAGACCTTCCTCTGCTCTGGAATGCCCTGCCATAATGGTTCAGCTTGCCATATTTCTTGCAATGTTCTCCTAGTACGAGGTACTTTTTCTTCACCTGCTTATGAATGGGTATAGAACCCTAGCCACCCGCTCTCCTTTGCTGTTGTGTCACTGCATGTACTTCTGGGGGTCCTAGGACTTTCATCTTTTCTCCTGACGCTTCAGCTGCATGCCCCATGTCTAAACATCTGTCTAATGTGGGTAAAAAGGCTATACTAGTGAACCAGCGACATCAGTGTTGAATAAGGTGCACGCCCAGGCAGGAGCAGGCCATGACAGATGTAAATGGCACAGCATGGGCTACATCCTTATCCTTGCCGCTAGGAATGAGAGGACAGTCCCAATCTCCTTTCTAAGGAATTCATGGCCTCTATGCTGACATGGGTGACAAGGTTGCCAGTTAAGGCCAATTTTGATGGTAGATTTTTCTTTACTAAGAGCTGATAGAAACCACTGACTCACTTCACTCTACCGCCAAGCAAAAGGTCAGACTGTGCCCTATTGATCAGTGGTAGCCCTTGAACCCATCAAGTCCAGGGATTCACATGGGGGTGAGGAGAAGGGGCAGAGAGAGGGAATGGTGAGCAGGCTGGAATATGGGGATCTCTAATGGAAGGTTGTGGTAAAGGGTAGTCTCAGGCAGGCAATCCCTGGAAATGTGGCTTCAAGGGCCTTGCTAATCTTTGAGATCTCTACAGGTTTTAGGGAATCTATGAGGTTTGTGGGCTAGACACAGTTCTTCCTTAGGAAAAATGAGCAAAATCCACCTCCCCTGACAGAAGGATGCATAGGAAACTCCACAACAGGATCCTCACTTTCCTTCCTTCTTTATGCGTGTTACCAGGTAGTGGGAACAATCTGGCGTAAGAATATCAGTATCACACCCGAAGAAGAGCTCTGCGTAGCTCGAAAGCTTGTCATTTACCAACAGAAGTTGGACCAATGAAAGATATTATCTCACCCCTCCTTGCCTCAGTTATATCACATGAAATGCTGTACCATCTCTCTGAATGTGAAGTCTGATTTGCAATGAGCATTGTTATATGGCCGATACAGCATGAGCAAATTGATCAACATATTCATAGTTCATTTGCCAGTCACATGCACGCACTAGACTTCATTAATTTAACAAGACTGCACCTAAATTATACCATGTTCAGCAGGAAAAATTTTTTTGCTGGCAATAATCCTAAGGACAATGCTATCCTCACAAGGAAGCCTTAATTCTTTGTTTAATTTTTTGAGTCTAGGGTGCCAGACAGTATGTTCGTATTGATTTTTTTCCCCAGCCACAATTAACTTTCCAGATAACTTTTTTCTTTGTATGTGTTTTAGGAGATGATAATTTGGGGGGGAGAGAGAAGCAATTTCATGCTTCAGGTGTAATATAAATTGAGACTCCTTATCCTGTACTCCCACTATGAAATGTGGTGTTGTAATATCAGACACTGCTTCTAATATGCATTCATTCTGATTCTGTTACTGCATTTGCTATGGTGAAGAGAGCTTCACTAGTGCTGATCGCTTTTGACTTTTAAGAGAATGATGGATAACCTTTGGAAAAGAAGGATGGCAAATGTCCCCAGTGAAATGTATGTTATCTATGCAATCTGCAGTCCTCAGTTTACCTAACATCTGATATGACACAATTTGCAATCTATTTAAAAAGCAGAGCTGCAGCGAGATGTTAGACAGAGATTGCCTTTGGCTAGCTTGCAATAAAGGGTTTTGTCTCCCCCAGAATAAGTTGTTGTTTTCTTTTTTACCCCTTTACCTCTTTAAAGGAAAGAATAGACTCGGTCCTTTTGCCTATTAGTTGTCACGTGTGATTGTCATGGAAAGAGAAAAACACCATTTTCTATTGTAATAAATAAAATTGCCCATCTAACAATACAAACTAAAGTTCTTCTTTTCTTCTGAAAAGAGAAAAAATCCCATTAAACTGCACTGAGCCCTTTGTTGCTCTGTATATACATGATAGTGTATATATCTTTCCTCTCTGAAGTAAAGTGCCTGCACTATGTGAGACACTTATCTCCCACTCTGTGCAGTAGTGGCACTTGGGTGTTAGAGGATAATGTCTCTGTTTAGAAGTTCAGGAATAGCTGGCAGATGGATGGAAGCCCAAAACAAACAAACAGTTGGCTATTTTGGCTGTATTTCTGTAAAGTGAATATTTTGGGCCTGCCTTGTTAATATTGTGCCTAACATTATAGCAATAACTGCATGAGCACGTCTGCACTCTCTTTGTGCACTCATCAGCATTCTTTATCGCATGCATCTGATTAAAAAAATTCCTGTAACCTTTGGTGGCAAATTTCCAAAAGCAGCCTCTAAAAATCACAGGTGCAATTTTCTGCTTCCAAGATTTGGGACCCAGATTTCTACACCTATGTTTTTAGGTACAAATACACAGATCACAACTGCAGTTGTGGCACCATCTGAGAGTAGATACTGTGCCCTGCCATGCAACATGTTAACTTTATAACCCTAACCCACACCATATGATTGGGACCTGGGTCAGAGTTACAAAGGTCAATACCCTATCATATGGCAGGGGTTAATATCCACTGATACCACTGTCTGGGGAGACTTTGGCAAACCAGTAAAGTGCCTGAAACCACTATGGCTTATTGTTAAAGACAGCCTAGTCAGCAAGCTGTTAAAAGCAAGTCTCAGCTTGACCAAGACAGGCGGGGTGGGGGATTTAGGATGCCACCGAAAGGGCAGCTTGACCCCGTGTCCTCCCTGATAAAAATTGTGTTAAAGTTGCTAATACATGCATTTGAAAAGAGCAGGATATACCCTCAGGGATGTTTATTGGGGTCTCAAGGCTGCAAGCTCTGGAAAGACCCACACCTGGTTAATCAATAATCAGAAGGAACCTCTTGCTCAATCATTAAAACTGCTTACTTAACAAGGTTTCTTTAATTACTAATGTATAAATAGGGGGGAAAAGCTTGAGATAGGTAGGACTCATTTTAGGACTGGCCTCTCCCTCTGGATGTATCTTGTGTTCCCCAGCGGCAGACGGGCTGCCGCTGTATCACTCAAAAGCCACACTCAGCTTTGGTAATTATCAAGGGTTGGGGGTGTTTTACTAATCTTGTTGCAGACGTGTGTAAGTGCTTGAGACTAGTAAAGTTTAGCTTAAAGTGAAAGCACTCTTGTGTTGTCCTGTTTGTGCCAGCCATCTATCGGTCGGACGGCTGTGTCTCCCCTGATTTATTTCCTGACACCTCCTCGCACAGAGTAAAAGTTACCAAGAGCTTTGGGTTGGAAGAACCCCGGGTAACACCACAGGGTTACTATTCATCAAGCTGGATGAGCAAGCAGGTTAAGAGAAAGGAGAAAGCCTATAAGGAATGGAAGATGAGATGGATCATTAAGGAAAGGTACGTCCTGCAGCTCAAAAGAGTGAGAGAAAGAGTGAGAAAAGCTGAGCAGTGTTGGACCTTGCAAAGGAAATTAAAGACAATAGCAAAAGATTCTATAGCTATATAAATAAAAAGAAAACAAGGAAAGAAGTGGGACTGCTAAACACTGAAGAGGGGATGGACATTAAAGATAATCTAGGCATGGCCTAACACCGAAACAAATACTTTGTCTCAGTTTTTAATAAAGGTAATGAGGAGCTTGGGGTAGTGGCAGCATGACTAATGGAAGTAAAAATTGCTACTTTAGAGTGGAAGTCAAACCCAAACAGCTTAATCAGACCAAATCAAGGGGCCTGAATATATCTCCATCCAAGAATATTAAAGGAACTGGCACATGAAATTGCAAGCCCAATACTAAGAATTGTTAATGAATCTGTAAACTCAGGGGTCATATCCTATGACTGGAGAATTGCTAATATAGTGCCAATTTTTAAGGAAGGGGGGAAAGTGATCCAGGAAACTACAGACCTTGTATACAAGGTCTTGGAACAAATTTTGAAAGAGAAAGTTGTTAAGGACAGAAAGGTAAATGGTAATTGGGATAAAATATAACATGGTCTTACAAATGGTAGATCATGCCAGACCAACCTGATCTTTCTTTGATAAGATAACAGATTTTCTAGACAAAGGATCTAATCTACATGGATTTCACTAAGGCATTTGGTATAGTTCCACATGGGAAATTATTAGTCAAATTGGAGAAGAGAAAGGAGGTGAGGATGGATGGGGATGGGGATGAATATGAGAATTGAAAGGTGGACAAGGAACTTGTTAAAGGGGAGACTACAATAGGTCATGCTGAAAGGTGAACTGTCAAGTTGGAGGGAGGTTACTTGTGAAGTTCCTCAGGAATCAGTCCTGGGACCAATCTTTATTAACATTTTCATTAATGACCTTGGCACAAAAAGTGGGAATGTGCTAATAAAATTTGCAGATGACAAAGTTGGGACATATTTCCAATACTGAGGACTGGACTATCATACAAGAAGAGCTGAACAACCTTGAACACTGGAGTAATAGAAATGGGATGGAATTTAATAGTGCAAACTGCCAGGTCATGCACTTAGGGACTAGCAATAAGAATGCTGTAAGCTGCAGACATAGTTGTTGAAAGCAACAGAGGAGGAGAAAGACCTGAGTGTAGAAGTTGATCACAGGATGACTATAAGCCACCAGTGTGATGTGGCCATGGAAAAAAATCGAATTCAATCCTAGGATGCACCAGGTGAGGTATTTCCAGTAGAGATAGGGAAGTGTTATTATCATTATCATTCAGAGCTCATCTGAAATACTGTGTGCAGTTCTGGTATTCATGTTTAAGAAAGGTGAATTCAAACTGGAATAGGTGCAGAGAAGGACTACAAGGATGATCCAAGGAATGGAAAACCTACCTTATGAAAGAAGACTCAAGGAGTGTGGCTTGTTTAGCCTAATCAAAAGAAGGCTGAGGGGAGATCTGATTGCTCTCTATCAATACATCAGAGGGATAAATAGCAGGTAGAGAGAGGAATTAAGTGCCAATGTTGATACAAGAACAAGTGGACATAAATTGGTCCCAAACGAGTTTAAGCTTGAAATTAGACAAAGGTTTCTAACCATCAGAGGAATGAAGTTCTGGAACAGCCTTCCAAGGGGAGCAGTGGGGGCAAAAGACCTAACTGGCTTCAAGACTGAGCTTTAAAAGTTTGTGGAGAGGATGGTATGATGAGACTGCTTACAATGGCTTGTGGCCCATCTGCAACTGCTAGAAGCAAATATCCCCAGTGGCTGGAGATAGGGAGAGTTCTGAGTTATTACAGAGAATTCTTTCCCAGATATCTGGCTGGTAGGTCTTGTCAACATGCTCAGGATCCAACTCTATGAATCCTCCCTTTTTTCCAATACCAAAGGTTGGTAGGGCCAATTTATGGCAGTTTCTTGGCTTAGTAGCTAGACTAATAGCCACCTCAAGTCTACGCCCATTTTACAGATGGCACGAAGAAGCAAAATACCTTGCCAAAAGTCAGACAGAAAATCTGTTGCAAAGCAGGGACTCCAACGCACATCACAGGAGAGCATCACAACTGCTGGACCATGCTTCTCTCAGGGGATTCAATGAGGTGCCTGCTCAATACAGCTCCACATCACTAGCACATCTTTATTTTTCTAGGCACTTTAGATGCATTCTATTTAAATTCTTATTCTGTGCTCATCACTGTAGTATCTGATGGATACTATAGATTTCATCTCAAATCATCAAGTGGCCATTTTCCACATAATCTCGTGTGTGTTGAATACCCGGGAAGTCCCATCTCTCCAGTCTACTGGCATAGGCCATAAGCCCATAAGAATTTAGGAATGGCTATATTGCATCAGAACAACAATGAATCTAGCCCAGTAGCCTGTCTTCTGATAGTGGCTGGCACCAGGTGCTTCAGAAAGAATGAACAGAACAGGGCAATCATTAAATGATCCATCCCCTGTCATCTAGTACCAGCTTCTGGCAGTCAGACATTTAAGAAAACCCAGAGTATGGGGTTGCATCCCTGATCATCTTAGCTAATGGTAGTGATTGATCATCCTCCATGAACTTTTTTTCTTTTTTGAATCCAGTTATACTTTCAGCCTTGACAACATCCCCTGGCAATGAGTTCCACAGGTTGACCATGGAAGAAATACTTACTTTTGTTTGTTTTAAATCAGCTGCCTACTAATTTCATTGGTAATCCCTAGTTCTTGTGTTATGTGAAGGGGTAAATAACACTTTCCTATTCTCTTTCTCCACATCATTCATGATTTTATAGCCCTCCATCAAATCTCCCCTCAGTAGTCTCTTTTCCAAGCTGACTAGTCCCAGAAAATTTAATTCCTTGTCTTGTTTGGGGTGGACAGTCCATCACAGGAGACAGTTCTGGAGTCAACTCTGGTTGTGGTCCCACCTGACCCATGGTCAAGGCCAGGGGGGCATATCTTGGTTCTGGGGTTCATCAGATGGTGTGTGTAGGCAGACCTGCATGCAGGTGTTGGATCAGAAGCTAACCTTGCATCAGAAGCTAACCTGATGCTCATGCCACCAGCTATTAAATGCCAAAGACTATGGGGAAGTGTGGTGAGTGGATCGTTCTGAACTGAAGGACCTCCTGATGGTCCTGAATGGCAACTCCAGCGGCACTGTCCCCAATGACAGGCATGCACCATCTATAGTTTCCAGGAGGTTAGGGACACTCTGGGTATTCCGGTTCAGCCAAAAGGCTTGGACTGTATCAGCATCTATGAAGTGGTCTGCTGCTCCAAAATCCACCAGCACCCACTGTGGTAGGATTCAGTAAGGCTCTCCTGGAACAAGGAGTCAAACCTGGTCTTTGAGGTGCAGTGAGTGCTCACCATGCCTGGGGTGTGCCTAGGTGAGGAGTAGGAGGGCATTATCTTGAGGCTCAGCCAGGCCAATCCCTTCTAACAGGCCTGGGTTTGATCATTTCCCAAACTGTTTGTGCTAGAGCTTGGAATGGGCAGTTGGCAAGAGTATGGCTGGATCCTCCACAGTAGAAACACAGCCTGTTGCAGAGCTCCTTTTCCTCAGGGTCACATGGCAGTGGATGCTGTCCAGCTGCATGGGTTCGGGGTGTGGGTTGGCAAAAGGTACCACGGGGCCACGTAATAGCACCAACATCCTGCCTTCCCCATATTGCTTGCTGAGCCTAGTGTCAGTGTGTACGACAAGGTCAATAAAGGCATCCAAGTTGGTTGGGGCCTCCACATGAGCTAGCACATCCTGAATCTCCTCATGTCGTCCCAACTGGAACTGATAGAGCTGGGCTGCTTCATTCCACTCAGTGTCAGAGACTGGTTGTCAAAAGTGGGCGGCACAGGAGGAGGCCAGTCCCTGCTCCTACTAGAATTTTTGCAGAGCCACCTCAGCCAAATATGTACAGTGGGCATCACAGAATATGGCAGAAAATGCCAGCAATAAGGCATCTCAGTGCAACAGTGCCGGGCTTGCAATGCATCTCCCCACTAGGAGGCTAATTTTTGCTTGGTCAGGTGGGTAGGACTAGGGACGAAGCAGAAACAGCAAACAGCGCTGATTAATAAACCTCCTGAACTTTTGGTGGTCCCCATTAAAACATTCTGGGAGGGGAACTGGGTCCAGGTATGTGGCCGCAGTGCATGCCTATAGTGCAGCATTCTCGTCCTGCAGCCAGGACACCTGTTCTTGTACAAGCTGATTATCTGCGGTGTGCTGTGCCAGTTGGGTCCAAGGCACTGCATTTTCATTATGGAGCTGGGTGGAGTGCCTGTGCAGAGCTTGGTTCTCTGTTGCGAGCGGCGACACATGCACGTGAAGCACAGGGAGCTCCTCCTCAGAGTGGCCAACCCGTTCAGGCATCTCCAGTACCCCCTGGGGCATGCTGGAATGGTCCACTGCCTCCATGTTCCCCCAATATAGGCCTTCACCATGGGTTAGGGTGGTCCAGGCAAACTGTTAGGATCCTAACAAGGACAGTCAAGACCAAGGATCAGACCTGAGTCAAACCTGAGACTGAGTTTATGGTCAGGTCCCAGGCCAGGGTCTGTGCCAAAGATCAGAGTCAGGTTTCAAGGTCCAGGTCAGGAGGCAAAGTCCAAGTCAAGCTGAGGTTGATGCCAGGAGTTTAGGAGCAAGGTGCAGAAATGGTCATAGCAACCACAAGAGATCCACGTGGTAGCCTGGACACTTCCTGGAATGCCTCTTGTGTTTCTATAGGGTGGAGAGCCAATCAGAAACCATGCAACTGCTGCTGTCAGACTTCTTGAGGCGGGACTTCCCATGGTCTGTGTCCACAGTGGGTGGTGAGCAATAGAACACAGGCTGCTTATAGGTGCTGCTCGGTGGCAGCATGGAGGCCTGGGCTCTAGACCCCGGAGGCCTTACACTCCCCTCAGTCCAGGACATACCAACTGAAAGCAGCACCAGGCCCTACCAGAACAACAGATGCAACATCTGCAGACATAGCTCCACTGCTATGATGATCAACACACCCCACAACAGACCATTCCAGATCCATGGGTCCTACACATGCATATCACAACATGTGGTGTACCTCATCCAGTACACTAATTGCTCCAAGAACAACTGTACGGGTGAAATCAGACAGTCACTATGCTCTCAAATGAACTCATAGATAAAATACAAGAACACCATATCACCTGTGGGCAAACACTTTTCACAAAGCAATCACTCTACATCTGACCTTTCAGTCCTCAGTCTCAAAGGAAATCTGCACAACACCTTCAAAAGATGAGACTGGGAGCTTAAATTCATAACTTTGCTAGACACTAAAAATCATGGACTGAATAGAGGCATTGGATTTATGGCTTATTTCAACAGTCTATAACCCACTTAAACTGCACCCCCACCCGCTTTCTTTTTCCTCTCCTCCATGCCCCCCTCATAACTGGAGGGGTGTTAACGAGCCACTTCACCTTGAATGATTCCATGAAATATGTGTTAACTACTTATGATAAACAATCTATTCCATCTCTTATTTATCTGTGACACCCTGAGCACATTTCCCAAACCTGAAGAAGAGCTCTGTGTAAACTCAAAAGCTTGTCTCTCTCTCTCACCCATAGAAGTTTGTCCAATAAAAGATATTACCTCACCAGGGCTTCCGAGAGTGGGTTCGGGCCCCGATGAAAAAAAAATGTTGCCCTCCCCTAACAAGGGTGGACCGGCTAAACAGGGCCAACAAAGCCGGGGAAGCTGGGCCTCAGGCCCCCTTCCGGACCACCGGGTCCTGGTAATTTGTACCAGCTTCCCGCCCCATCTCATCGGCCCTGTACCTCACCCATCTTGTCTTTCTAATATCCTGGAACCAACACAGCTACAACACTGCACACAAAAATGTAAAAGAACTTAAGAGTTTCTGGAACACTCAGAGATTATTTTTTGTTCATTTTTATCTGAAAGAACTCTTTTGTAGAATATAGGAAGGTATTTATTTAGCAGCCTTTTGCTGAGAAAGTTTTTTTGGATGTTCCTACACCAGCCTCAAATTCTTTTCTACTTGGAACGTTTTCGCTTGCAACTCCTGATGGCATTAGAGAAACCCACAATTTAAACATTGAAAGTTGAAGAATGACTTCCAGTGATTCTTTATCATGGAGTAATATTTTCTACTGAACAATTCAATAAATCAACAGGCTGTACCATGAGATTTAAAATCTGAGGAGGTATTTAATCCTGGTTTGGGGACACACACATCCCCCAGTCTGCAGATTTCAGAATCCTCTTAGAAGTTTGTCAGGTGTAGGAAAGGGAGAGAAATGAAAGATGGCTTGTCTGGTGCCATCATTAACTAACAATAGCACATGATTTAGGTGACTGAATTATGCGATGGCCGGCTGCCCCAGAGCCAAGGCTGCTGAGGAGCTGCGAGATTGGGAGCCAGGGCTTGTAGGCTCTCAGCTCCCCATCAGATCATCTGGCAGACTACCATGGTGTCAGGCAGGGGGGCTGGTTGGAACTTTGTCTCCATGAAATATTTGTATCTTGATGAATAGACAAATTCTGACAAAAGAATGCTTTGTCAGAATTTTCTGACCACTTCTGAGGCTATCTTTTTCAGCTAATGTAATTAAAGGTTTTCTCTGTTCAACTCTAGAAAAGTTGTTTTCAACCTTTTTTAATTTGCAGCCTCCTAAAATTTTTCAAAGAGAAGTGGACGCCTTTGGGAATTCAACCCATGGTCCCCAACCATATAAGTCTTAGACTGAAAACTGACTGAACAGAATTCAAGTATAAATGTTGCATGTGCTAGCATTAGGTGCAGCGTGAGAAAGGGTGCTAAACGTAGGGCTTCTTTGGTAGCAACAACACGTCTAGGTTTGAGCTTTTCCCTTAGGTGGGGGTGTTCACATATTTATTTATTATCATAAAAATGGAATGCCTTTTCTGGGATCTGAAACTTTATTTTCATAGTCACCTTTCATGGACTCCCGCATAGGTGCTGTAACTGGGAGGGCTGGGGGTGCTGCTGCAGTAGTAATAACAATCCTGGTTTGAAGTAGTAATAACAACCCAAAATACATGGTTTCCGCCTTCAGCACCCCCACTATAAAAATTGTTCCAGCACCACTGGGTCCATGGACCACAGGTTGAAAACCACTGATCTAGAGAATTCCAGGGAGTTTTGTGCTTCCAAAACAGAATCTGAGAGTTATTGGCTCCCTGCGTTGTTTGGTTTCCTCTCTGAAGTGGCTTTGGTGAAATCTTAAGTTTCATTTACTCCCTATGTTTTAGGAATTCAGGAAGGCAGGCAGCAGAGTTAGTTTTAGTAGAGTACAATAAGTTTGGCCAGAGAAAGATACAAAGGGAACAATATCATTAACCAGGAGACATTTCTATTTCATTACAAAAGAAAGGCAACAGAGAAGAAAGACAGCACATTAGCTTGTGCCAAGTATAGTCGAACCCATTTATGTCGACCTCGGTTAACTTGCCAATCCTATTAAGTCGACGGTTTACAAGTGGAACCGCCAAACTCCCTCTTTGTCTTATGAGTTTCTCATCCGTTATGTCGATTTGCCGAACCCTAATATCTCGAGCCCGTCCCCGACCCACCGTGTCCCCAGCCGCCGGCTCCCCGGCTCTCCAGCCGCGCGGTTCCCCAGCCGCCCGCTTCCCGCGTCCCCAGCCGCCCGGCTCCCCGGCTCCCCAGCCCCGCGGTTCCCCGCGTACCCGCCCGCCCGCCGGCTCCGCTTCGCCGCCCCCCCCGCCCGTCCGCCCGGCTCCGCTTCCCCGCCGCCCGCCCCCGCATACCCGGTCCCTGCCTGTCCCCGCCCGCCTGGCCCCGCATACCTGGTCCCTGCCCGTCCCCGCCCCACATACCTGGTCCCGGCTTCTCCTGCCGCCCGCCCGCCGGCTCCGCTTCCCCGCCCGCCGGTCCCCGCTTCCCCGCCCGCGCATACCCGGTCCCTGCCTGTCCCCGCCCGCCCGGCCCCGCATACCTGGTCCCTGCCCGTCCCCGCCCCACATACCTGGTCCCGGCTTCTCCTGCCGCCCGCCCGCCGGCTCCGCTTCCCCGCCCGCCGGTCCCCACTTCCCCGCCCCCGCATACCCGGTCCCTGCCTGTCCCCGCCTGCCCGCCCGGCCCCGCATACCTGGTCCCTGCCCGTCCCCGCCCCACATACCTGGTCCCGGCTTCGCCTGCCGCCCGCCCGCCGGCTCCGCTTCCCCGCCCGCCCGTCCGTCCGCCCGCCCGGCTCCGCTTTGCCGGATCCAGCCACGTCCAGGCAGCGCGGTAAGGGGGCAGGGAGGGGGTGGGGGGGTGGATAGGGGTTTATCTCGATCATTGGTTATCTCGACGGCTTTTGGCAAACCCCTAGGCCGTCGAGATAACAGGGTTTAACTGTATATTCCATATAATACCACAATAACATTGTTTTCAATTTATACTTGCATTTCCTGACCAAACCTCCCAGACAAACCTGATGTAGCTTCCATTCTGTGACCCCTCCGCCATAGAATCATAGAATATTAGGGTTGGAAGAGACCTCAGGAGGTCTCTCCTGCTCAAAGCACGACCAACACCAACTAAATCATCCAAGCCAAGTCTTTGTCAAGCTGGGCCTTAAAAACCTCTAAGGATAAAGATTCCCCACCTCCCCAGGTAACCCATTCAGTGCTTCGCCACACTCCTAGTGAAATAGTTTTTCCTAATATCCAAACTAGACCTCCCCCACTGCAACTTGAGACCATTGCTTCTTGTTCTGTCATCTGCCACCACTGAGAACAGCCTAGCTCCATTCTCTTTGGAACCTCCCTTCAGGTAGTTGAAGGCTTTCTCTTTTCCATGTCTTCTGACCTTACTCCATCTTTCTGTTCCCTTGATTTGATTCTTTGAGTCCCTCCTCTCTGTCCTACATCCCAATTATAGTATAATTTCTGTGCAACTCAATTCAAGGCATCCTTTGGCTCCATCAGGCATACATCTCCCTATCCTCCTATCCTTATTGATCTACACCTACAATTTAGGTCTACCTAACTATATCACTCACCTTGTTCTGGGCTGAAGCAGCATGTATGGTGGGCTAAATTCTCTACTGGTGTAGTGTAGTTATGCCAGAAAAGAATTTGGTCCATGTGTTTTTGGTCTCAAGGTAATCCCAGAATAGGCAGAATTTGAGGAGGGCAATCTGCCCAGGCATGGTGGGCAGACTCCACATTTCAAGTACACACTAAGGCCCACGGATTTTGGGAAGAGATGATAAAGGTAGGGGATCTATGCTATCCAAGGACCCCATTGCTGTAGTACCTGAGCATTTTACAATCTTTAATATCATTATCCTCACAACATCCCTCTGAAGGTAGGAAAATACTCTTATCCCAATTTTACAGGTGGGGACCTGAGACAGAGAAACTAAGTGACTTGTCCAAGATCAGACAGGAAGACCATAGTGGAGAAAAGACTTGAAGCCTGATCTTCTAAGTCCCAGCGTAGCACTCTGTTACAGGCAGAATAGTCCTTAGATTGGGCAGGGGTGAGGGGAAGAGTAATTATTCTTTCTAATAAAGTTAAACCTTCAAGTAAGTTCAGATTTCAGTCACATTTGGATTGAGGTTTGGACCAGCTCTTGTGTTGGTTTGGTTTTTTCAAACAGCTTCACCCACACTGAAGAATACTGCCTTGTTCTGATCCTTACGCAGACACACTGCACTGAAATTTAATTGCATCAGCTAGTCTCACATAAGCTCTGTAATTCCACATATCAGAAAAATATTACTGAGGAGGAATATAATACTGCCCGCTAAAAAGAGACCCTGGACATATGGGATTTCAATTCTTCTGTTTATAGTGAGAGATGGACCTCTTAACTACTACACTATGGTCCATCTACTTCAATGGGAGCAGTAACAGTCCCAGAGCTTTTATGCCCTTCTGTGCCATCTGGTACTTTTGACAGGCAGATTTAAAATGAGCACAGAAAGGGAAGTGATTGTGCCACCAACTATTTGATTTATATTGTGTACCTGAACTTGTAGATTAAAAAAAAAAGTTCAGCATGGAAAGACTCAACAGAACAAAGGGCTCAGCGTGTTTGAACTTCCTGCTGTTATATTTAGATCTTCAAAAGCTGCAGAAGCCTAGCAGAAATGGAGAAAACTGCATCCAGTTGTTGCAGGAAGAGGCAAAAAGAAACTTTCATGCTCTGTTCTAAGCCCAGTTTACACTAAGAACAGGGGAAGTAATTCAGCTTTAGAGTGGGAAGATATTGGGCTGTGGGTTTTTTTCTGAGAAGTGTTTTATGATTTCATAGATTCATAAATTATAAACCCAGAATGGACCACTGTGATCATCTAATTTGACATTCTGAATAACACAAGCCACAGGACTTGAGCATCTCTTCTGGAAAAAACATCCCACTCTTGCTTTAAACATTGCCAGTGATGTGGAATCCATCCAAAGATTTAAGATATCTTCCTATGTCATTAGTGTAGCTTGTAAATATGATCTGTTTAGAGTACTTAGTCCCTGGGTGGAAAATGTGCTTTCTTAAAGTCAACAACAATCTGTACTGCTGATTGAAGAGCAAGTGCTGACGGGCTTTAAAGGGAGTCTCATCCGGTTTTCCTTAGCTATCGAGTTGGTGACTAAAATGTGAGAGGAGATGGAGGATGCTCCATGAGACATATGGAAGCATCCCTTATTCCCCTCTCTGGGAAAAATAAGTGATTTCGTTTTCTCTACCGTAGGAGTTCTCTCAATGTAAAAAGCTGGATCTAAAAAGAGAATTTCAGACTGTTTGATGATTATGAATATTGGGAATTCAAATGAACTTTGTCACCACTGCCAGTTTCATAAAAGAATAAAGTCTCCAGCAAAGCACAGATGGTATTTTTGAATGATTATGCCAAGAGACCAGCGTGCCTGGGAATACATTTTATTGATATATGAGTAAAGCTGTGAGAAGGACAGCTATGAAAAAAATAACCTGATTCCTTCTGGAACACCTGAACACCATGAGAAATTAGAAGCAGGGCAGAGGTTATTTACAGTTTTCTCCAGTTAACTTTCTGTGAATTATTTGAAACAATATGCAGAAATCCTGTGTGATTAAAATGGACTTATAGGACTTAAAAGCAGCAGCAAAGGGGAGAGTACAGAAAATGGCCCACATCCTGCCCTGGGTCTCTAAACACTGACATATGTACTTTACTCAAGTGAGTAGTCCCATTGAGCTCAATGGTTTCAATCATAGTTGTAAAATTGAACAACAGAAGGAACCACCACATCATCTAGTCTGACCTCCTGTATGTCACAGGCCACCAGCACCACCCAGTATCCACACACCAAACCCAGCAACTGAAACCAGACCAAAGCACCACAGCCCACTGGAGCCTAGACTATTACATGCCACAGGCAGGATTTAGGAGGGACTGAGGTGCACCAGTGCCTGAGGCCCTCACAGTGGCAGGGAAATGATTGAGGTAGACCCAGATAATTCTGGCAAATGACCCAGATGCTACAGAGGAAGGAAAAACAAAAAACAAACCAAAAACCCAGAGGTCAGTGCCAATCTGACCTGGGGGAAAACTGCTTCCAAACCCCACTGATGGTGATCAGTTAGACCCTGACCCCCTGAGCAAAAACCAACCAACCAAGTATCTGAGAAAGAGAGAATGTTCAGTACCACCTCAGAGCCCTTGCCCACTCTGTCCAAGATCCCATCTCCAGCCATGGCCATCCTTGATACTGCATTGGAAGTAGATTAAAAAAACCCAACACACACTAGGTATGGGAGGCAAAATTCTTCCTGACCCCACAGGTGGCTGGCTGAAAGCCTGAAGCATGAATTTTAGGAATACAAGATATAAACTGGAAGTGAGCCACAGGGCTATTGAGGCTTTCCCCTTATCGTCACAAGCACCTCATCATACAACTGCACTCAACTTTGTCCTGCTCTCTCTTAAAACTAATTACGTTGTTTACCTCCACAACTCCTATTGGGAGGTTATTCCAGAACTTCACCCGCTGCTGGTTAGAAACCTTCTAATTTATAGCCTGAATTTGCTCATGGTCAGCTTATATCCATTTCTTCTTGTGTCAAAAGCATTGTCCCTTAGCTTAAATAGCTCTTTACCCTCCCTACTATTTACATCCCCTATGTATTTAGAGAACAATCATATCCCCTCTCAGCTATTTTGCTAGACTAAACAAGACAAGCTCTTCCAGTCTCTTCTCATAAGATAGGCCATCTGTTCCCCATAACAGCCTCTAGTTGTTCTCTGCACCTGTTCCAGTTTAAATTAACCTTTCT
Organism: Mauremys mutica; assembly: GCF_020497125.1. NCBI lineage: Eukaryota > Metazoa > Chordata > Testudines > Geoemydidae > Mauremys > Mauremys mutica. The sequence continues at coordinate 36,619,587 of NC_059073.1, read as the reverse complement.
TGAAAATGGATAACCAGAATTATACACAATATTCCAAATGAAGTCTTAACAGTGCCTTGTACAATGGCAATAATACTTTCTATCTCTACTGGAAGTGCCTTGCCTGATACATCCTAGGACGGCATTTGCCTTTTTCACAGCCACATCATATTAGTGGCTCATAGTTACCCTGTGATCAACTCACACACCCTGTCTTTCTTCTTCTTTTGCTTCCAACTGATGAGTCCCAAGCTTGTATCAGAAATTCTTATTATCAAACCTTAAGTGCATGACTTCGTACTATTGAATTTCATCCCATTTCTGTCACTTCGGTCTGCAAAATCATCCAGATCGTCTTGTATAATATTCTGATCCTCCTCTGTATTGACAATGCCTCTCAACATTGCATCATCAGCAAATTAGCATGCTCCTACTTTTTGTGCCAAAGTCATTGATAAAAATATTTAATAAGGTTGGTCCCAAAACCAGTCCCTGAGGAACTCAACTACTAATCTCTCCCCAAACTAATAATTCACCTTTCAGCACAACCCATTGTCTTGTCCTCTTTAGTCATTTCCTTATCCATCTTACAAGTCTTTTGCTAATTCCCATCTTTGCTAATTTCCTATGTCAAATGCTTTACTGAAGCCCAAGTACATCAGACCTACTGCACTTAGCTAAAAAATCAGTTCTTTTCTCAAAGAAGGAAATCAGGTTAGTCTGGTATATTCTATTTTTGGTAAACCATATTGCATTACATCCCCTTTACCATTTACCTAATTTTTCTTTCCTTGTTCTAAAGGCTTCCATACTACGGAGGTCAGACTAACTATTTTGTAATTGCCCAGATCACTTTTTTCCTTTCTTAACTATAGATACAACATTAACTATTCTCCAATCATATGGTACTACTCATGAATAGATAGACTTATTAAAAATCCTTTCTACTGTACTAGCAATCTCATGTTCCAATTCCTTAAATATTCTGTGATGGAAATTATCTCATCCCCCCAATATGAGTGCATTAAGTTCTTTAAGTGTTTCTTCCACCTCGGATGTGGTAATTTCCATTACTAGACACATATCTATCAACCATACTGCTTTCATGCACGTCCCATATTATCATCTTTATTGAAAACCAAGGCATAGTATTCATTTAGTTTTTGAGTTGTACCTAGACTATCTTTAATCTCCTTCCCATTCAAACTGCATAGCAGCCCATCCTCCTCCTTCCTTATTTTTTTTTTATTTATGTAACTAAAAAAAACCTTTTATTTATTTTAATTTCCTTGGCTTGACTTTTAGCAATTCTTACTTTATTCCTACATTTTCTAACCTCCATGATGTAACTTTCTTTGCTGATCAATGCCTTCTTTCATGCCCCATAGATTCTCTACTTACTTCTAGTAACCTTTTTGAAGTGGTTATTCATCCAGTTAGGTGAAATTTCAGCTAGTTTTTGTATAGCTAATTTGAAGAAATTCCAGGCCTCCATATTTAAGTCCTTGAGCTCTTCAACCCTGTTGATTTATTTAACTAATTCCCTTAATTTCCCAGTCTGCACTTTCAAAATAAAAAAACATAGTTGTGGCAGAGCTCTGACCTTGCTCCTGTGGGTCCTGCGCTTCTAGGCGGTTTATGCTTAGCCTCAGTGGCTCACTGTGACCCTCCACGTAGCCCTTCTCTCTCTAGGGCCAGGGTTACAGTCTACTGAGCCCTTTTCATCATAGGCTGCAAGGAGGTTGGTGATAGAACTCCCACAGTCTCTGTTCAGCCTCCTGTCCTGACAGGGACCTGACTTCCCCTCCCAGGAGATGTTCCTGTAGTGGTGGGTTGGGGGGGAACCTGGGCCCGCCCTCTACTCCGGGTTCCAGCCCAGGGACCCTAATGGTAGCAGTTGTTGGCAGCCAACCTTTCACTGCCAGAGTTGCTACATATCCCTGGGCCACTTCCCCACAGCTCTCCTGCTTTTCCCTTCTTCACCCTTACCTTAGGGCTCCTTTAACTATGGTTTGAGGGTGTCTTCAGTAACCAGCCACACTTCCTCTCCTCTGGCTCCCTGGCTCCCCTGCCTGACTGGAGTGAGCCCTTTTTATAGTAACAGCAGGGCCTTAATCAGAGTCAGGTGGTCACATTAACTGAATGGCCTCACCTGACTCTTTGCAGGTTAATTAGAGTCAGGTGTTCTCATTAGCCTGGAGCAGCCCCTGCTCTGGTCAGTCAGGGAACAGAAAACTGTTAATCCAGTGGCCAGTATATCTGCCTTCTGCTATTCTGCTGTACCCAACTGGCCTGGGTCTATCACAATAGCTAATGACCTGGTTTTGACTATTGTTCCATTTAATTTAAAATGAATCAGCTTGTGATTACTTGATCCAAGGTTATTTCCTACTACTAGCTCTTCTGTGATATCCTCACTACTTATCAAAATCAAGCCTAAAACTGCATCATCTCCTGTTTATTTGGTGCCAGTTTGATGAAGAACACTATCATCTATCGCATGCATGAATAACTAAGCTCTACCAGTATTAGTAACATTTATTCTCTATTCTCTACCCAGAAAATTAAAGTCTCCCATTTTGACACAATTCCCAAAAGTATTTCTCTCTCTAATAATATTCAAGACATCCCTAGCCATATTAAAGGCTGACCATAGGGTTCTAAAGCAGAATCCTAACACTATCCTAACAGAGTCTCTGTTACAATACTTTACTAAAGTGATTTTGATTTAAACCAGTTGTTTTTGTCTATATGATTAGTTATTTCTTTAGTTTACAACTTCGTTGATATACAAGCCACCTTTACCTTTATTCCTATCTCCCCTTATCAGCACATCCCCTCATGACTGGAATACAGGTACTAAAGGGTTATTTCACCATGCTTCTGTAATCCCTATAATATCCTGTTTGACCTCCTGCATCAGTAGTTCCAGTTCACTCATTTTATACGCAGACTCCTTGCATTTGTGTACAAGCATTTCAGTTGTTTCCCTCAGACCTCGCCCAGTTTTCTAGCCAGATTAGATATTGTCCTTTCACTAATTGTTACACCTCCCTGACTACTATTCCAATCAATATTTATACTTCCTTTCACCTTGCTGTCCATACTCTTACCTTGTGGTGTTCCATTATCCTTCAGTATGCCTTCATTAACTGATTTTCCCGCTTCTATATATTAAATCCAGATGTGGAGATTTCACAAGTCTCTCTCAACCTTCTCCCCTCATCTCCTAGTTTAAAGCCATTCTTATCACTCATGTCAGCCTTGATCCAAGAAGGTTAATACCCCAAAAGTCCATTAGCTAAGAAGAGTCTTCTATCTGTGAATGCCTCCCAACAATCTATCTTTCTCATAGCACCTTTCTCATAGCACCAGTCCTTGAGCCATCTGTTGATCTACACTAACTTGTCACACCTTTGCCTTCCTTCTCTAGGGACTGGAAGTATTCCACTGAAAATCACCTGAGCTTCCACTTCTCTAAGCATCTTTCCTAGCCCAGTGTAGTTGTTCTTGATCCATTCCAGAGGGAAACTAGCAGTGTCATTCATCCTGACATGCAGCACCATCAGTGGATTTTTCCCTGCTCCCATCAGGAACTTTTTCAATCTCACATCCACATCTCATATCCTTGCTCCTGGCTGAGACCACACTCTTCTGTTATAGACTCCAGACTCCAAGGTCAGAAGGGACCATTATGATCTTTCAGTCTGACCTTCTGCATAACACAGGCCACAGAATCCCACCCACCCACTCCTGTAACAAATCCCTGACCTATGTCTGAGCTACTGAAGTCCTCAGCTTGTGGTTTAAAGACTTCAAGGTGCAGAGAATCCTCCAGAAAGTGACCTGTGCCCTATGGTGCAGAGGAAGGCGAAAAATCCCCAGGGCCTCTGCCAATCTGCCCTGGAGGAAAATTCCTTCCCAACCCCAAATATGTTGATCAGCTAAACCCTAAGCATGTGGGCAAGACTCACCAGCCAGACACCCAGGAAAGAATTCTCTGTAGTAACTCAGATCCCACCCTATCTAGTGTCCCATCACAGGCTATTGGGCATATTTACTGCTAATAGTCAAAGATCAATTAATTGCCAAAATTAGGCTAGCCCATCATACCACCCCTTCCATAAACTTATCAAGCTTAGTCTTGAAGCCAGATATGTCTTTTGCCTCCACTGCTCCCCTTGGAAGGCTATTCCAGAACTTCACTTCTCTGATGGTTCTCTGGATCTGGTCTGGTACCAGCCTGTTGATTCTTCTGAGTACAGCGTCTCCTATCACATAGACCTGTCTCTTTGTGGTGCTCGTATGAGTCTGTCTTCTATTCTCTCTTGCAGTGCCCTGTACATCATCCTCATTTCTCCTTAGGCTCCAGTCCCTGGATATCTCCATCTCTTCCTCCCTTCTGCAGGAACTGGCTTCCCTTCTTTTCTTCCTTACCACCCCATCTTCTGCCTGTTTCTCCTCCTTGTTCCCCAGTGCAGCAAACCTGTTATTCAACTCAAATTCACCACTGCTAGCTGGTCTCTTCTTCAGCCTTGTCCTCATGGTCACATTCTTCCATGGATCATCCTCCTCTTCTGGCAGTCCACCTTCCAGTTCCTTTTGTTCGGCAGGTGTCTGTAAATCTTGAGTTGTGTGTGCCACCTCCTCTCTTTTCTCCTGTGTTATACTTTCAAATCCCCATCTGAATTCCATCATCATCATCTCCAGCTGCATCTCAAATCCTTGGATCTTTTCTGCCATGAGTTCTATCAGGTGATAGTTCATGTGTAAGTAGTTTCTATTGGACACCCCTTCAAGGATGATGTACATCCCACAGCTTCTGCATCTGACCATCTTCTTTGTTTCAGCTCCTCCTCAGGTCACTTCTAGTGCTGTCTCAGTAGCCATCACTGTCTTCTTTTCCTACACCTTATTCCTAGAAAAAAGGAAAGGAAAGGAAAAGGAAAAAAATTCCCCAAAATCCCACTTGCAAACTCCCACAGAAACTTCTCTGTTAGCTTCTAGTTGTTTGCTTCTCCAACATTTGCTAGTGTCTGATTTTTAAACCTAGCCAAACTAGGTCAGCAACACCCCCTCACAAAGGGATATCAGCAAGCACAGAATAAAGCCACACGCCTGGAATAAATCACTGCATCTTCAGAACACAAAATCATCACTCTCGTCTCAGGCCAAACTCCCACAGAATTTCCATCGATTGCATAGAGTTATGATGGGTATTTATGAGATCTTGGACCTCATTCTGATGTCACTTACAGTTTTACACTGCTTGAATTCACTGAATCAAGTGGAGTTACTCCTGATTTATACCTGTGCAAAATGAGAAGATAACCTGGTCCGTTGACTTCAGTGGGATTGCTGTGATTATAAATCAGGGAACCAGATGGTCCTGTGTGAATTGTTTTAGTAAAATAAAACTAGAGAGAACTTGGGAGGGGGAAAGAGTCACATGCTTTACCATCAATGAGATTTCACAAAACATGGCTCTATATTTGCCTGACTATTTCCAGCAAAACTTGAACTGTATGCAGGAGCATCTCAGTAAGGTCTGCTGGAGTATGTCTACACAGCCTGTGACAGCAAGCCGCCCAGCCCAGGTTAACAAACTTGGCTTGTGGGGCTCACAGTAGCACTCTAAAAATAGCTGCGTAGTCTGCATTTTGAAGTCACTGTCAAGGCTGGAGCTTGGGCTCTGAAGCCTAAGGATGGGGATGGGTATAGTCTATACAGCTATTTTTAGAGTTTTACAAGAGCCCCATGAACCCAAGTCCGTTGACCTGGGCTGGGAAGCTCGCTACTGCAGCCTGGGTAGACGTACCCTTTATGCTCACTGTGGATAGAAGACTCAGGGCTTGATTCAAGATCTCACATCAGTTTAAATCACGATTAGCTCCACTGAGATCAATAATATTTGTCCTAAGTGGTAACTAGGAAAGCATCTTCTCACCAGCAAGATGACAAAAAAAAACACTAACCATATTGCCAGCATGGCACCCCCTTGTGGCCCTTCAGGGCCAATTCCCCTAGCCATGGGTCTCCGCTAGTACATTTCTGTATCTGTGAGGTCCAGTCCACCCTTCAGCCCTACCCCTTCCAGGGCATTAAGGTCCAAAGGTAATGGGAACAAAAGAACTACAGCTCAGGTCATCCCACAAACCTTCAGTGGGATCCCACCCTTCTATTCAGGGCTTGTCTCCCAAACAGTCCAGCTTTCACCAGTCTCCCAGGCTCTGGTTGTCCCTTCTATGAGGGCTGAACCAGCTAGCAAGTGAGCTCTGTCTCAGGACTGCAACCAGGCTTCTCTCTCATCAAGGTGTAGCCCCCCTCCTGCTCACTGGCTCAGTATAAGTTTGTTCAAAATAGGGAAAGTCTGCCTTGTGACTTTTTACTCAGCTTTGGGAAACTGGGCCTGAGGCTCCTCTGTGTGCTCTGCATTGTGTGTCAGTGTGTATTCACCTCAGACCAGACTCAGTCAGACAAACCACCAGGAACAAGGTTTTATTCCGTAAAGAAGCATAGAATAGGATTATAGTCCATCAGCCTCCTCTCTGCTTGCCTGCCTCATGCTCCCAGCTTCAGTCAGTGCTGAAACTTCCTGCTGGGAGGGCAGAAGGTACATCCTGGCAGGAACCAGGAAGTTCTCCCAACATGCTGCAGTTTATAGTCCACAACTTGTAGGTCCCACAGCTGCTGTTGAAGCACACTAGATCTTGGGCTACAAAGGGAAGCCAAGCTGTGCTTTCCTTCCTGGTCATCCCCAAACTGACCTAGTTCTCTTTTTAGCTTTCCTCTCCACACTTGACATTGGCTACAGGTGTAGCAGGGCAGGATCAGCGGGTCCACCAGCTTTCCTTATCCCTCTCACTGTCTGCATGGCAGCCTCTCTGCCCCATCACATGCACATGTATCACTCTCAGAAAATATTTGTGCGAATGCAGGCGATGATGACAATATACAACAGATTAACAAAAGTATTTAAAGACTTCTCAGAATTTGTGCTGCATCAGCTATATAGACTCCTGCATTCAACCAACTTATCCATCAAGTTACATGGAGTTCCTGTTGAAACAAGTAGGATTTTTCAAATGCTCAGTCAACCACCAGAGGGAGCCAATACATTCACAGATGCAACTGAAAAGTACTGAAACTGCCATTGAAAAAGTACAGTAATTAAACATTTAAAGAAAGGGGTGATCAATTCAATGTGCTACCTCAGGCAGAGTTGTATATGCATAATGTTTCATGATAATGAGCGCTAATACACTAGATGTTTCGGTGCTTCAGATGGGAAGTACGCAGGGCCTAAGGCCAGTCAGAGCCACTATAAAAGAGCAAAGACACCTTTGTTTACTTCCTTCCATCCTAACCCTCTTTCTCTTCTCATGTGGTCTGCCAGGAGACATAGAGGAAGACAACTCTACCCTACAGCACCTTTCCCAAGACTGAGCTTTCTACGCAGGGAGAAGAGTTGACTTCCTAGGACCCCCTGTGAGAGAAGTGGTCAGAATAGAGAGCCCTCCTTTGGGTCGCTCGCTCTATGGTGACCAGATGTCCTGTTTTGAATGGGACAGTCCCATATTTAAGGCCTCCTGCAGGTGTCCTGACCGTTTCTTAAAAATGGGCAAATTGCCTCTTCCCCCATCAGTACTGGCAGGTCCTGCTGCTAGCCAGATCCTGCTCACCAGGCATCCACCCACCAGCGGTGAGTGGGAGGGTCCAGTGGCCCACGATGCGGGTGGGGAGTGCAAGTCTGGTGGCAGGGTGAAGCTGCAGTGCATGGAGCCAGGCCGCTCCCCCTCGGTCAGTCAGTGCAGCCCCTGCTGTGTCCGGCTCTGGAGTGGGGCCGGGGAGAGGGAAAAGCGATTTCCAGCTTCTCCCCGCCCTGAACCTTCAGGATCCGCAGCAGCCCCCTGGGCAGGGGCTTAGTACCCTCTTCAGCTGCTCTCCCGCCCCACCCCCACCCCTGCCGTCACCCTGAGTCTTGCCCCTAGGGAGCGCAGAGCAGCTCCATCCCCTAGGCACCCTCTCCTCCTGAGCCACCTCTCTGGCCAGACTCCTTGGCTGCTGAAGCCCTGGTGCACAATGCACTCTTAGGGCTTAACCCCTTCCTGCCCGCACCATAGCCGGAGGCAGCTGGGTTATGTGAGTAGCCAGCAGCAGCCTGGAGGTGTTAGCTGTGTTTCAACACTGTGCGGGCAGGAAGGGACAAGCTGCTTCCAGCCACAGGGTGTGGGGCTGGGGGGAGGGAAGAGCCCTGCAAAAATACTGGCCAGGTCATCCCTACCCCCTCCCCTCCATCCCTGCGGCTAGAAGCAGCTCCTGGCCCTTCCCTCCCACACACTACCGAAAGGTTACTGCTGGCCATGTTCTGGTATGAATCCTGGCAGAAATCGGGAGGGGGGGGGAAGGGAGGAATGTGACCCTGTGTGCCCCCTTCTCTCCACCCCCCATTGCCTCAGGAACATGCCCAGCCATGCATGGAGGGCAGAGAGTGCTGGGCAGGGTGGGTTGGTTACGACCCCTGTGTGAGAGAGATGTCCCGGAGTGTGTGTGTCACGTCTCCCTGTGAAGGGGGGGTCTGTGTGTTACCCTTCCCCGTGTAAACCCTAAAGCTTTAAAGATAAGAAGGTAAATAAAAAGAATCCAACTACACAGTATTTCTTTTTAATGGAGGCTCAGTCAACTTGATGTTAATTTGAATGTTTGTACTGCATAGTTCTGACTGATTGCCATTGAACTCACTTAAATATGAGTAATTTTACCAGGTGCCCCATATTCAGTGTAGGGAAATATGGTCACTGTACCTTTTCCCCTTGGATAGAGAAAGAGAGGAAGGAATAGACACCACTGGGATCTCCGTTTTCAAGTGAGAGGAGAGGAGGAACAGAGGGTCTCATCTTCATTATCCATGTCAAGGGGAGAGAAGATTATGTTCTCTTTTCCTCCAGTTTTGGCTAGCCCATGAGGTGGAGGATCCTGGAGAATGATCTCAACACTTGTAAGTCACATCCATTTTATGACCCATTTACAAAAGTTTTGGAATATATATTTACCTTAAACACTGTTTCACTTAACATTACATTATGGAAAATTATAATGAATAATGCATATTGAATCAAACATTTATTTACATTTAAAATATTTAAGTAAAAAACATATACTGCACATACTTATACAATGGGAACATTTTCATTCTATACTTAACTATGCAATAGAGTTTAAATGACTGCAGAAGACTGTGTTCAAGGTGATCTCTCCAGACACTTTGAGCAAAATTCCAATTTGTTGAAAATTATTGATCTGCTGAATACTGCCTGCACTTAAATATAATTAGGTTAAGTCCCATTTTGATGCTAATAACATACAGTCTAAAGAGAAATGATAAAAAATAAATACAAATCATTATCTGACATAATTCTGATGTAACATAAGCGGTGCCAAATGAGCACTTTGGTGAAAATTGCTATTCAGAGGGGATGGGTTGCCTAAATTGTCTGCAACCACATTTATCATGCAAGTAATAAAGCAAATTGTACTGGGACAAAGCAACCTGTAACATTTTGAGTTGCTCTTTCAACCTCACAGAAGATCATCATCTGATGATTAAATATGAGACCTAAAATGAAGAAACCTAGCAGAAAATGTAAGAGCTTGACCAAACAATGTGAATCATCCCCAAATCTGTATAATTCAGAATCACAGTTATACCCTCATACAAGATTTAGGATCATGGTGACTTTGAAACTCCATTGCTAGTGACACTGAAAACTGGACTGGATTACTAGAGGAATGGAGGACTAGAAGAAGTAGGAAGCAATTCTTTATTGGAAGTGGTATGATCTAAATGATCTAACAAGTCTTTCCCATCTCTGTTATCTTTGATTTCCTAATTTACCTACTTCAAATCTTGGGCTGTGTTTAAATAATTTCAGCGCAGCAGAGCTAATAGTGTTCATAATTGTTTATTTTCAAGTTTAAAAAGTTGCATTTCCAAAGGAAGTATCATCAATAAATATACTTTATTGAAAGTGTACATATGCTCACAAGAAAGACTATTTAAGTGGCATCTTATTCAACTGTTCTTTGTGTATACTCTGAGCCTTAATGGCTTACTTGGGTGACTAAATACACTTTCACTCAGAAAATACACTTTTCACTCACTACAGAGCTGACATGGGTAAGAAAGGATGGGCTGGATTGATTTCTTTCTTAAGCATAATCAACAAAATTGCTTGTCTATTACAAATGCAGGATTTTTTATTGCTTGTTATGATGAGTGAACCAAATAGATATAATGCTTGACTTTCAATTTGTAGAGCTGGCATTGGTCAAAGCATCTTTGCACTTGCCAAATGAGTGAATTTGATTTGACAATCACTGAAAGACAATAGAACCCCATATTGTAATTATTTGGAGTATCACTTTTCTGACTACAGTACACTACAAAGGATCTGCTTACAGGAAATTCAACCCTGGAATTGTCAATCTTTCTTTATTCTCTAGACATAGTTGGGCAGAGGGTGAGATCTAGATCCTGAAGAATCAGGTAATGAAGACATGATTTCCTTCTTAAGACAGACTGTTGCAATATTTCTAATGCAATGTATGAGGCTCCAAATATTGTGTAAACTCCCTTCCACTCTGAAAGAACCTCACAACCCACAAAAATATCTTGTCTCATCTCAGAATGATACTGAATGTGGTGCCACAAGATGGATGTCTGCAACAAGCATCACAGCTCAGGGATGCTTAGCCCTGCATCTGTGCTCAATTCATCATTCTGATCAGGGATCTGTGTAAATCCAGGTGGCTACCCAGGGTACATTTCAGGGAGCTAGTCGCTGTGATAGTAATTTATTTCAGTGCAAGAAGAAGTCTGACAAAAGGACACTATGGACACTACTGCATCAAGCTCATCCCTGGATGTGTGTGGATTGTAAATGGAGTATGAATAGTCCAAAAACAAGTTTTCTGCCCTAGGCTTGATCCTACCATTCAAGCCAATAAATATTTCAATTGACTTCAGTGAGCATTGGATTGGGCCTCTGTTGAAAGGGAAAAGAGCAGAGATAGGATGGGTAACTTATACAATGGAGGATAGACGAAAAAAGGAGATGATGGATTCACTTTGCTCACTGTAGACCGGGGCCAAAGCAGTTCTTACCCAGGTTTTCCTCTAGCTTCACTATCATCCTATTCTGTAGTACATGATTTGGGAACCACAGAGCATACTGGTGACTAAGAGTATAACTTTCACAGTTGCACAAAAAAAGATGTTTTGTAACACCAAAATTTGAGGTGTTTGAGGTGGGGAGAGACTTAGCGTCTAGCCTGGAGGACATTTGTTAATGCAACACCATTAAAACAGCAAGAGAGGTACAAATCCCACTGAATTTTGTTTTCTTAGTCAAAAATAGATCTGATGAATAAGGTTTATCATTTTCACGGAGGAAAGATGCATCAATTTACAGAAATGCCAACACCTGGGTAGCGGTTAAAAATTCATGAATTTGTGAAAAATCTCATATTATACACATAAAGTTCACTCAAGTGATCAGATACAGCTGCTTATTAGGATGAGTTCAGCTTTATTCAGCTTCCATGGAGTCTTTCCATTGACTTCAGAGGCTATTGGATCAAGCCTTGAGCGAAGTAGGGAACCAACCTCCTTTTTCAAGCAAAGCTTTCACTGTTGTTGATGGGAGTTTTGACTGAGACAGGCATGCAGAATTAGGTTCTGTGAGCCTGATTCTCTCCTTAGTTACACCAATGTAAATCAGAAGTAACAGCACTAAAATCAATAGAATCACAACAGTGTAAAACTAGTGTAAATGAAAGGAGAATCAGCCCTTATAAATAAATAGAACAGAATGCAAAATCAGATATAGCATTTTAGCTGCAATTCTTTTTTAAAGCAATGACAAAAATAGAACCAACACAGTAACCTAATTATATAGGCCAAAAATAGTCTCACAATTAAAGTTCTACCTTTACCTCAGATTTTTATTTTTCTCTGTACAGGATATTAATTAATCCATTTTATTTTGTCTCTGTCCCATCTTTATTGTCCCCATACTTAGGTGTTGCTTAATTATCTCATCATCAACCACAGCTGAGTAATTTAGAATGTTTCATAATAGGAATATTCTGATCAACTCCAGTAGATTGAAATTAGCTTTAAAGGCATAAATCCTGATGAAACCAGCACAGAGATGCCGTTGAGTGCTGTCTCTCTGATCTCCATTAAAGAAAAAGGTACAAAGCGCCCAAACATTACTTAGAAGTCACAGCTAAACACACCAGACGTAATACGTCTGTGGAATTCATAGCTGAACTGTGCTGCAGGCCCTAAACCTCATGGCTGACTCAAATGCATTCTTACTAATTAGCTTGATGAGGCTTTTAAGCATGCTCAGTGTTGTTACAGAGATGAGAGGCATTAATCAAAAGGCCAGATGATCTGTTCTGATTTAAAGGGTAATGATTAAGGCTACATTTTAGTCATGGGTATTTTTAGTAAAACTCATGGACAGGTAACGGGCAGTAAACAAAAATTCATGGCCCGTGACCTGTCCTTGACTTGTACTATATAGCCCTAACTAAAACTTGGGCTGGGTGTGCTCTGGGGGGGTGGGCTCTGGGTGCTGTGGGTGTTGGGGGGGTTCCTGGGACCCCTGCTGGTGCTGGGGGGGTAGGAGGGGAAGAGTTGGCAGGGCTGGCAGGTTCCCTACCCAGCTCTGTGCAGCTCCCCGAAAGCAGCCAGCATGTCCCTGCAGCTCCTAGCGGGATGGAAGGCCAGGGAGGCTCTGCGTGCTGCCCCCCCCCACAAGGTAAGCGTTGCCCCACACCCCAACTCCCTGCCCCAGCCCTTAGTCCTCTTCCACACCCAAACTGCTGCTGTTGGGGTGGCCAGAGACTGCCTCCACAGCAGCCAGTGTGGCTGGCCCAGGAGCTGCCTGATTTTCCGTGACCTCCATGACAGACACACAGTCTTAGTAATGATAAGTAGTGCACATTGCTGAGCGAGGGAGACAAAGAAAGGTGATATAACCACCACCAAAAGACAGGTATAGCCAAATTATACTCCCTGGTTGAACAGACCAGAAACATTCAGATGCCTGCCTAAACAGGGGGTTATTTTGAATAATTTTCCAATCCCAAGCCCATCTGATGCCAAGAAAACCCTAAATGAACAGACAAAAGGAGAAAGAGAGACAGAAGGTGAAACCTTCGCCTCATTGAAGTCAATGAAGAAACACCCATGGAATTCAGCGGGATCAGGATTTCACTCAGATATGTTTTCAAACTCAAATTGCTCGCCACTAGTGATTAGCAAAACTAGCTCTGGAAATTCCAAGTAATTCCAAGCATTACAGGGCAGTGTTGTTGTTTTTTTATGAACATAGTTTGCCATATTGGATGAGTTCACTGGTCCATCTATTCTAGTATCCTGCTTGTTGTAGTTGTTGGATCTGTGTGTGTGTCCATGCAGTCCATGATCGTGCTGGTCACACTGGCTGACAAATGTGGAGGAGCTGAATTAGTGCTTGGAACAGAATTCAAAGGCTAAGAGATAGAAAAGATGAAAATAGTAGGTGCTGGCTTCAAGATACAGCATCACACCCTGAAGCTCTCCCCCTCATCCAGAGGGATTGATGCCAATGTTTATACATTAGCATCCTAAGACAATAAGTGAACAGACCAGTAAATATGAAAGCTGTTGGATGATTAAAGACCGCTTCTCTGGAATAGAGTTTTCTGCTTTGGTGAGTTACTGATGCATTTGGTTTATCGTCTCAGGAAAGTAGGAGGATGCTTGGGAATGATGCTCATATTATGCAGTCTGGGTTGATTAGCTCATTCAATATATGGAAGAGCTCTGCTTTGAGAAGGGCAATGTATTATTAATTGTTTTTGGTTTGTTTTCTAAAGGGGTTTCTCTTCTCTGGAAGGTGTTGGGTTTTAATTCAAATTATTCAATTATTTAACTAATCAAGAGGAAAAACATGCATCTTCTCTTCCTCATACATATGTCCTGTGTGTCTGTGCATTTCCACTGACTCTTTGACATCCTTTTGCTCCAAACATTGGTGAGAAATGTATTTGGCACCCATGGGGGGTTCAGTGGCAAAGAAATGTGTTCTGCCCCAGCCTTCACAGTACTTCATGTCCCTATATTCAGACACTGACATGCAACACCAACGGAATGGTAGATTCCCAATGACAGTGGCAGATTTGATGCACCATCTGTTGCTTTTGATCCATGGAACACTTGTGCTCCAATTAGCTCCTCTCTTCTGTAGGTTCCTGGGAGCAAAGGAGGAAGGGGAGTTACTGCTTTAAGGCCTTCATTATCCCCTCCCCATCTTCCTGACAGTTCAGGGGGGCAGCCTCCTTCCTAGTCATTGTGACTTTCTATGTATAGATTCCTTCATTCCCTCTCCCATGCTACGTGTTCCTCACCTCAGAGCCTCTCTGCAACTGTTGCTGCTCTCTAGTTCTGCTCCATCCCTCTCCACCTTCCCCAGTAGCTGCTTTTGCCTCAGCTTTCCAATAAATAGACAGACAGAGAGACAGAAATAGAGCTAGACAGACAGAGAGAAGTTCAATAAGGACAAATGCAAAGTACTCCCCTTAGGAAGGAACAATCAGTTGCACACATACAAAATGGGAAATGACTGCCTAGGAAGGAGGACTGTGGAAAGAAGTCTGGGGGTCATAGTGGATCACAAGCTAAATATGAGTCAACAGCGTAACACTGTTGCAAAAAAAGCAAATTCTGGGATGTATTAACAGGAGAGTTGTAAGCAAGACACAAAAAGTAATTCTTCCGCACTACTCCATGCTGATTAGGCCTCAACTAGAGTATTGTGTCCATTTCTGGGAGCCACATTTCAGGAAAGATGTGGACAGATTGGAGAAAGTCCAGAGAAGAGCAACAAAAATTATTAAAGGTCCAGAAAACATGACCTAGGAGGGAAGATTGAAAAAATTGGGTTTGTTTTGTCTGGAGAAGAGAAGTCTGAAAGGGGACATGATAACTACTGCAGATAGCCTTCCCCAGTTCCATCCATGATGCCATCCTGACTCCCCTTCCCTCTCTTTTAGGGTTTAAGATGGAGGCCCTGTTGGGCCCACACATTTAAATATAGGGTGATGATAGTGAGTGGAGGGCAAAGACTAAATCAGAGATCACAGAGATCTAAAGGGAGAGAGAAAGCGCGAGAGAAAGATGGCTAGTCTTGGAAAAGCTTCTTTACTTAGATGTATATTTGAACTAGTTCTCTGAACTATTTGATCTAGACAAACAAAGATAAAAATCTCTGGCAAGTTTTGAAGGGACAGCAGAAGATGTCTTACACAAACAACTGTGCTAACTCTTTGTGCTAATGAACTGTACAAGTTCACAGTATTCATTAGCACTCAACAGTTCATTTTTCTCAGCTGTGACTAGGAAAGTTTAAGGGGGACAGTTCTCCTTTCACACTGGTGTAAATCAGGAGTAACTCCATGACATAAAGTGGTATAAGTGAGAGAAGTGTCAGTCCCAAGAATTTTGTTGCGCCATAAACCTCAGCATGAAACCTGAAAGAAGAAACTATAGTTTAATTCTTTCTAACATATTTCATTGACACTGCCTGTCCAATACATCTGTACTTTTTTATATACCACATTTTAAAAAAGAGAAATGCACCCAGTTTTTACAATGCAACTGAAATAACAGGAACACACAGATATCATATGAAAATGTTTAAAAAGCAAAATGACATGAGGAAAGTAGGGGACAGGCTAAGTCTGGTCTTGAATATTCCACACTGCCACCTACTTCACTGCCAGCAACACAAGAGTACTTCAGTGGGTCACAGCTGAGAATGCCAGATTCGGGACAAACTGCTGAGAAACAGGGCAGACTCACCCCACACTGGTGGTTATTATACCAAGCCAGTCACAAAAGTAAACTTCTGTTTTACCACATTGGTTAACAAGATGTCAAAAATGTCATCTCCTTAGGCATCCCGGAACTTATTTCACCACCCAGACACTAGACTGTGTGATGAGTGGTTATGTAAACCAATTTCATCAAATAACATTTTTTTTCTGATCTCAAGAGATCAGCCTCATAGCCGGATCAATATATAACTCAGATCTTATATCTATAATCACGCTGCTGCCAATCCTTTAGTAACTAAAATCTAAAGGTTTATTAATAAAGAAAAGAAGAAGAAAGTTAAAATGGTTAATAGATCATATACATGCAATCATTACAGTGTTCTTATATCAGGTTTGTAGCAGTGATGTTACAGACTCCGGGCTTGTAAAGTCTCTGGTAACTTCCAAAAGTTTGGAAGGTCCACAGCCCATAGTCCAATATGCTCCTTTTAGTTGTAAATCCACAGTCCAGAGAATCAGAGTAGGAAAGAGGCAACATGGAGATATTTCAGAGGTCTTTTATATCCTCTGCCATGTGCTTGGAATTTTACTGTCCCAATTTGGGACTCCCAAACACAGCTCACAGCCCCTGTGTGTGGAAAGTTACGGGCACAAGATGGCGTCCAGGGTCACATGAGCATATTACATGTATTTACATGGCTTGCTCATTCACAGGGGCAGCCATTGGCCATATCCATGCGAAGGCATCCACAGAGAGACTTACTGGGCAGGATGAATTTCTTCTGTGGCCCACTGTGACAGTTAAGTGCCTTTAATGGGCCATCAACACATAGCAGTCTGGCTTCAATGTACATTTTACTTGGTGGGTGTTAGCCCAGGAACAAACACATTTGGGATACAGATATATAGCCAATATTCATAGCTTCAGATATAGTGATGATACATGGATTTAAACAGAATAATCTCATTTGGCAAATCATAATTTTTCCATTGACACATGACATACTTTGGGCAAGATTTGCTGCAATTATCTAACAGTGTCAATATCAGTGATACAAATAGTCATATTTCAATCAGACAGCATCACACCCACATAAGCTGGTGAAAAATGTGATTGCAGGGCTGTAACTCGGGTGAGGTGAGAGAAGCAGAGCTGGCGGGGGCACAAAAAAGGGGCAACAAAAGATCAAGCCCTACGGCATCAGCGCCCCCAGGATTGGACCCAGCTGCATCAGCTGGAGTCCATGGGCATAATTGGGGGGAGGCATTGCGCCCCCGACAGAGGCCCGGGCCGGGAGCTGAGAGAGTATGGAGCTGCTTCTCCTATCACTGGACGCTGCCTCCTGAGTCCTAGAGCCGGTCTGCTTCCTTTTCTACATGCTGGGTGCCCTATATAGCCACCATCCTGTACAATGGGGGGGGTTCAGCTTTGCACACAGGGAGTATAGAGAGAGTGAGCCGGCAAGTCCCAAGGCGGCGAGCAGGGTGTGACCAGGCTGCTGAGAGGCAGGTGCCCAAGGGGGTGACTACTGCAGGGAACACCTCGGGGAGCATCTCATGGCAGCCAGGCTCCAGGGGCAGAGGCCGGATCCAGGGGTGTGTCACTGACCAGCGCCAGGCTCCTTTAGGGAAGAGGCAGGATAGAGCATGTCAGGGGCACAGCTCAGAGCTGTGCCACCTGCCCTGCCTGGAAGAGCCTGGCCAAGCAGAAGCAGCCAGCTTGGGAAGCAGGGCAAGGAAGGCTGCCAGAAAGCCAAGCAGTTCCTCAGCTCCCACAGCACGGACAGCCAAGGGTCCAAGTGGCTCTGTGCTAAATGGGAGGCAGAAATCTGGGGGGTCATGTGCCCCCGTGTGCCCTCCCCACACGTCACTTTGACAGGGCGCAAATATGACTGCTCGACCTGGGAACTAAAATGCTTAGTTACGGCTCTGTAAAAATGTGACAAATTTGATGTCTTCCCTTCTTTCCTACCAGGTACTTGTGGCCTACTGGCTAAAGCACTGGACTTGGACTCAGGAGAACTGGGTTCTGTAGATGGCTTTGCCATGGCCCGTTGTGTAACCTTGGGCAATTCACTCCATGCTTCAGTTTCCCCATCTGTAAAATGGGGCAATGGTATTGCTCTCCTTTACAGAAGTGTTTTGAGACCTATAGATTAAAAGAGCAATATGTTACTGTTTACAGTATGTATCCAGGTGATAGTTTTATCAGTAGAGTTAGATACACTTAGGCATGTGAGTGATCCTTGTCCCTAAAGTCTACAGGTAATGCTGTTCTCTCTAATCTACCCTGTATATTCCACACTCTTATTGCATATGGAATGCTCATTAATGTAACTGAAGATCTTAGGCATGGAACAAGTAAGTACAAAGGATCTAACAGGGATCAGTACTGTGGATATTGTTTGTACAGAGAGGATAATTTGGTTGTATAAATGGAATAACACTTACATGGAGCTATGAAGTAGCAGCTTTTCCCGAGGTCACATGCGGTGCAGCATATGAGGAGTAAAGGCAGTCAGCAATGTAAGATGTGTATAAGCATATTGGGAGCATTATTTTAAAACAGCTAGTTTCTCTTTGTGCAGTTTGTGCATGATGGTTTTCAAAACTTTATAGCTCCATATCTGATATACATTCTTTTCCGGGTACTGGAAAGGCTGGATTAACCGATCATCCTGAAGAAGCTAGCCAGATTCCAGTTGGTTGTTCCTACCACATCCATATCTATTCATCATCAGTTTAGTCATGAGAAGGAACAGTCATGAATTCATCAATAAAAGGTCAGCCTGTCAACTATCATCAAATAAGAAATGGTTAAGTACAGCAGTGACCAAAAACAAACCAAAGAGGCAGATGTCAAATGTTCTGAATAAATGATCTAATTGAAACTATGTGAGACCGACAAATGACCTGATGATTTGAAAAGGGCAATAATGATAATACCAGCCATGGGAGGAACAAACTACAATACTATGGGAGTTCAGAAACAGGATTCTATATAATATGGCTGTAACTATTGTAAAATAACTGAATTTAAGGATTGCAGTGTGGTAGCTATAATAATAGGAGATATACCCATCTCCTAGAACTGGAAGGGACCCTGAAAGGTCATTGAGTCCAGCCCCCTGCCTTCACTAAGGGCAAGTCCATACTCACTGCACGGGTCGACGCGGTGAGTTCGACTTCTCCGAGTTCGAACTATCGCGTCTAATCAAGACGCGATAGTTCGAACTCTCCGCGCGTTCCAGTCGATTCCGGAACTCCACCACTGCGAACGGCGGTGGCGGAGTCAACCTTGGAGCCACGGAGTTTGACCCCGCTGCGTCTGGACGGGTAAGTAAGTCGAACTAGGGTACTTCGAGTTCAGCTACGCTATTCGCCCTTAATGTAGGCCAGGCCTAATAGGACCAATTTTTGCCCCAGATCCCTAAGTGGCCACCATCAGGGATTGAACTCACAATCCTGGCTTTAGCAGGCCAATGCTCAAACCACTGAGCTATCCCCCCCATCCTGTGTTAGTACCATGATATGAAAGAGATAAGGAAGGTGAGGTAATATCCTTTATTGGTCCAATAAAAGATATTACTTCTTTCAAGTTGTCTAGAGTGGCTCATGAGCATAAGTGCCAACCTCAGGGCAGACTGTCAAGGAAGAGGGCACAAACCCCAAACTAGCTGTATGTTCTATAATTAGATTTCATCAACCAAGTAACAAGTGTGAACTCCTAAAGCACTATAACAGCCTTAACATGAAGTCACAGACAGTCCCCTTGGGCATTCCAGTCTCTCTCACCACCCAGGCAAGCCTGCCTTTGTAAGATATTCTCTCTTACACCAAAAATCACAACAATATTCCGGTTACTACCAGTCCCAAAGGACTAACGATTTGTTAACTAGGAAAAAGGTATGAGAGTTAATTAAAAGGTTAAAGCAGGTAAACATGCACACACCAATGAATTATAGTCTTAGATTTCAAAAGGTAATAGATGCTCTAATATGCAAGCTCTCCATGTCCTTTGGGGCTAACCCAAGCAAAGGAGCTTGGAGATCCCTTGCTTATGCCCCTTCCAAATTCCCAGCAGCAGATCTTTCTGGTCAGGGATTTTTATTCCCTTCCTCCAGAGTTCTAACTGTGATGGAATGAGGGTTTGTGCACATCCCCTCTTCATGGGTCTGGGAGGAACAATCAACAAAGGCTTTTATTCACTGATGATCCACAATGGTTTGTCTGGTGTCTATAGGCTTTCTTTGGGTGTGCAGGAGATGACACTTCTGTGGTAAACTAGTATCTCACACTTGGTAATGCTTCTCTCCAGACTGGGGGGGCGGTTCCAGTTTCATATCAAATACCTTTAAAGTTACAAAGCACATTTAAACATTACCTTATAACACAGGATACAGATCTTATAAATGAGATTACGGAATGCAGCAACTCACAAGCATTTAATAAAGTCCAAACACTAGACCAGAGGTTGGCAACCTGCGGCATGCATGCTAAAAGGCAGCACGCAAGCTGATTTTTACTGGCACACTGCTGCCAGCTGGAGTTCTGGGCATCGACCCCGCTCAACCCGCTGCCAGCCTGCATGAACAGAACCCCCAGCGGGCAGCAGGCTGAGCGGGGCCAGCAGCCAGGACCCCGGCTGGTAGGAGCCGGCTGCCGATCTGGGGTTCCAGCCACCAGCCCTTGACAGCCACGGTCCTGGCCAGTCACTAACTATTCCAGTTTCCTTGCACCTGTCAGCGGAGCTGACCCAACCCAACCCATTGCAAGTTAGAAAGGGAATTTCTCTTCTAAGCAAAAATGAATACATAATCTCTTGTATACAGCAGCTTGGCGATCACAACAAGGAGGCCTGAGGTGTGGAGCTGGACAGCCTGGGGACAATAAGAGAGGAAAAAGCCCTTTGAAAATAACTATTGCTGAATTTTTTTTCTCAGGTATTTTTAATATGGGGGGAGAGGACAGAAGGAGGGAATGAAGATATTTCCTGGGCAGAGAATAAATTAACATTGTCACAGAACTGAGATGATGTTTCCATGGAATTTTGTCTCAGGCCCTGGCTTTGTTATATTGACCTACAGTGTCAGATTTTCCTCAATATGTGATCACTACATCACTTTCCCATCTTTCCAATCTGTAATTGCCTGCTCAGAGAGAAACATGCAAACAGCCGCAGAGACTTATGACCTCCTTTAGTGAAAACCTAAAATTGCATTGTTCCTTTGCTTATGTACAAAGGGATAAAGAAGCATACCCTTCTACAGACCCAAGCCCTGATTCTGCAGTGACCTCTGCATTCAGTGGGGCTCCATGCACATGGAGCTTATTGTAGGATCAGGGTCCAAAAGTCTAACAGTTTGGACCTGTTCCCTACTAGTCTGATGCAACTCCTATTAAAGGAAGTGAAAGATTACCATTAACTTCAGTCAGAGTTGAATCAGACCCTGACTGGAATAATAGCTATATCATTGTGCTAACGCATTTCTTCTTAATTAAACAGCTGGAAAGAGCAAGAAAACTTTTTTTTATATTCCCATTGATTTGTCCAAGCTTATAAAAGACTAACTGGAGCACTATGGTGTGGTAGGGATTGGAAGACAGTATCAGAAAAGCAATCAATAGCAAGACTAGAACTATAGATTTTTTTAAGGCAGACTTACTAACATAAAACTCATCAGCTCATCTGTTTCTTGGCTGTCAGCAGCAGTGCCTTTCAAAAGGAACTAGAATTATAATGTTATAAGCTGTAAAGCATTAAATCACAGGTTTTCAGTAGGTCTCATGTCTATTATGAGCGAAACGGTTTTGTAAAATTCAAAAAGAAAGGTGGCAATAGGCTGAGTTATTAGTATTAGAGCAACAGTATCTCTCTAATTAATAACTGGATGGCTGCCAAGCTCTACAAATGTAACCACCACTCCCCTCCCTCAGTTATTTTATTACTGAGGTAGCTGACATAATACATATCCTTGCAGACTGGCTTAACAACAATGACAAAGGACAAAATGAAAGTGGAGGAAAGTGGAAAAGAGGAAATGATAGATGCTTGTTTGGAGCAGAAAAGTGTGTCAAGTGCTTTGTCATGTGTAAGCCTAACAAAAGTGCCATAACTGAGAGCTCTGGTGTGAGGGAGTTTGCTAATAGTTGTGTAGACTCAACCGTAAGATTTTAAATGCTGTTTATTGATGTTATTTCTGTCCCTGGAGCAAATTCTTCCTTAGCTCTGAAATGGACGTTAATTAGACCACACAGAGCACATCGTAGAAGCAGGTGGGAAAAGAAGAATGATTCAGTTTGTAAAGTGTGTGGTGGATGCTAAATACTTGATCTCTTGGGTTGTAATTTAAGATACAGGTGCCTATAGCAGGGAAATGCAGAACACTTGTATGGACTATATATACTGTACCTGCTGAAGCCTCCTTTTGATGACATGCATGTCATTCTACCTGTTTTTCTTCCTTATCTGCTTCTCTGAGCAAGGAACAGTAACCCATCAACCTAACTCAACTGCCATTTCTTCTTCAAGGTTGTTCATCTAATTCTAAGAAAGAGTACGCATACATCAGAAGCCAACAGGGTCAAGAGATGTACTTTAGGGGTGTGATGATTTGGGGAATCTGTCTGGGTAAGTTATGGATTTTGGCTGATATCATGGAAGATATTATGAAGTTGTTGTTATGGCAATTTCTGTATTACCGATGCCCTATGTACATGTGGAATTCACCATTTTGGATAGGATTTGCGCCAGGTCTGCACCAGACCAAGGACAAAGGGGAGTACTTAACTTTAATGATAGTGTTTTTTCCACATGATAGTCATGCTAAGGACAGTGCCCAAAGGTGGAACCAGTTCAGCTAAGTTGGTCTGCTGGGAGTGGCCTGGGACTGGACAAACACAAAATAAAGACACCAAGGTGTTGATGCCAACCTTTAAAAATCAGAGAGGCTGGGTTGGTCAGAGGGGAAACCCACAAAAACACCCACAGGAAGTTTGGGCAGGAGGAAGGAAAAGAATGGATGGGCCAAAATCAGAGGAAAGCATGCGGACCTAGGGAGAGAGGCTCCCTGTTTCAGAAGAGAGGTCAGACAGCTGCAGAGGAAGGAATCTGGATCCCACAGAGGATCCTAATCCTAAACCAAAAAATGCTCTGTTGTGATGAGGAAATTAAGGCAGAGAAATGCTTATTATTTTGTATAGATCTGTGTATGTCTCGTGGGACTAAGTAAAGAGCAATAATGTGTTAAAATTCTGTACAAAGTGTCTGTGTGTGATATGCTATACCTACCATGTTCCCATGTTAAACTGTAACCCAGAATGCTCATACCTTTGGCAGGGTTCTGTGAAAGGGTGATGCTACTGGAGGAGTTGGGGGGTTCAACATTGGTCCTGGATGGGCTTCAGGGCTCCATTTCTATGAAGGGGTAACAGACTGGGAGTCGGCACCCAAGAAATGTGCGGAAGAGGCTGAGTGAAGAAACAGTGCTGCAGCCTGCTGAGATCCAGGGAACCTCAGCGCACATGGAGGATTCGGTGATGTACCCCTCAGCCTCTCTGTAATCTGGTGGGCCAAAAGCAGAGGGAGCCCGACCAGACTGGTGATGAGGGGAATACACATTTCCTCCTACTACCCAAATAGCCTCTGGGATTTGGGGTAAGCAGTTGCTATGCATGAAGAAGGAGACACACTGAGACAGCAGGAGAGTAGGGAGGCAGCCACCAGGCACACATGTAATAATTAGTGGAATCCTGGACTTGATGCAGAGTGGGAAGAAAGCAGGCCAGTTGGATGGGGCAAGGAAATTCACTAATTTACTTTCTGTATGAACCACATAGAGAACATAGTGAACCTCCATCCCAGGCCCTCCCCAGTCTATTACTCCCCCGCCCCCCGTCCCCTGCCCCATGCCATTCCACTATGCAAGTGTAGGTCCTCTACTTAGCAGGGAAGGAGAGCTAATAAGAAGACATCAAGAAGGCTGAGGTGTTCAATGCCTATTTTGCTTCAGTCTTCACTAAAAAGTTTAACGGTTACCAAATACTAAATGCAATTAATATTAACAATAAGGAGGAAGGAACACAAGCCAAAATAGGGAAAGAACAAGTTAGAGAATATTTAGATAATTTAGATTTATTAAAGTCAGCAGGGCCTGATGAAATTCATCCTAGGGTACATAAGGAACTAGCTGGAATCTTGGAACCGTTAGCAATTATCTTTGTGAACTCATGGAGGATGGGTGAAGTTCCAGAATTCTGGAGATGGGCAAACATAGTATCTGTCCATAAAAGTGGGGTGGAGGACAAAGAGGACCCCGGGGAATCAGAGACCAGTCAGCCTAAGTTCAATAACTGGAATGATACTGAAACAAAATATTAAACAGTCAATTTGTAAGCACCTAGAGGATGGTAAGATTATAAGAAATAGCAGCATGGATTTCCCAAGAACCATCATGACAAACCAACATAATTTTCTTCCTTGATATTGTTACGGCCTAGTGGGTGTGGGGGATATGTCACGTGATATGTTTTAATTTTAGTAAGACTTTTGACGGAGTCCCACATGACCTTCTCATAAGCAAACTAGGGAAATTGGTCTAGATGGAATTACTATAAAATGGCTGCAGAACTGGTTAAAAGACCATACTCAAAGAGTAGTTATCAATGGTTCGCTGTCAGACTGGGAGAGCATATCTAGGGGGTTCCTGCAGGAATCAGTCCTGGGTCCAGTACTAGTCAACATTTTAATTGCTGACTTTGTAACCCTTCCCGTCCTGATGTCATCCACAAATTTTATAAGCATGATCTCAACTCCATTATCCAAGTTACTAATGAAAATGTTGACTACTACTGGAAGACAGGATTAAAATTCAAAACAACCTTGGCAAACTGGAGAATTTGTCTGCATTCAAAAATATAAATAAAGACAAGTGCAAATACTTCACTGAGGAAGAAAAAAACCAATGCAGAGCTACAAAACTAGGAATAACTGGCTACATGGTAGTACTGCTGAACAGAATCTATGGATTATTGTAATTCATCAAATTGAATATGAATCAACAATGTGATGAAGTTGAGGGAAACGCTAATATCATGCTGGCATGTATTAACAGGAGTGTCATATGCAAGACACACGAGGTAATTGTCCCAGTCTACTCTGCATTGATGAGGCCTCAGCTGGAGTGCTGTGTCCAATTCTGGGCACCACACTTTAGGAAAGATGTGGAAAACTGGAAAGAGTCCACAGGACAGCAACAAAAATGAGGAAAGGTTAAAAAACTTGGTCATGATCAATTGCTCTCCATGTCCACTGATGGTAGGACAAGAAATAATGGGCTTAATCTGCATCAAGGGAGATTTAGGTAAGATGTTAGGGGAAATGTTCTAAGTATAACGGTAGATAAGATCTGGAATAGGCTTCCAAAGGAGGCTGTGGAATCCCCATCATTTCAGTTTTCAAGAACGGGTTGGACAAATGTGTCAGGGGTGGTCTATGTTCAGTTGGTCCTGCCTCAGTGCAGAAGGTTGGACTTCATGACTTCTTGAAGTCCCTCCCAGCCCTACATTTTATGATTCTAAACCGGTGTTAGTGCTGACATTTCTGTAAAGCCGCTAATATGTATTTGTGCTATCACTCTTGTGTCCACTTCTCCTCTGCACCTAGCAAAGAATCCTTCAAGGCCTCAGCTCAGTATCACGCATCAGAATCCGTAATCTTAAAACTGGACCCCAGGGCAGTGCAACAGTAAGTTGGATTCATTCAAATACAACCTTTCTCACCAGTTCTAGGGGTGTAAATACCTAATACACAGTCAAAATCTGTTGTGGGGTCGGGGTTTTGTTGTTTGTGTGTGTGTTTGTTTGTTTGTTTGTTTGCTTGCTTGCTTGCTTTCCTGGCATGTAATATCTGACTTTTGATCTCACTTACAGAGAACAGTCTTTCAGAAATGATGCAAACTGACAATTCATGTCTAGCTCATTGACATTTAGTAAGGAAATAATTTGCTGGCAGCTTGTCCAGAAGAAGTTTCCAAAGCCTGCCAGTTTGCTTTTTCACCCAAAGCTCTTTCTCAGGGCCCATTCTAAAATGTCACTGGCACAACATAAACGGATGAAAAGTTATCCGAATTATAACTTGGATAGAATGATTTAATGAGGCTGATATTAAGTACTAAAAAGAGGAAACATAAAGTATTCTAGATAAAATAAATGTGTATCTTAGATGAGAAGGCGAAACAGTTCCTTTTTTATCCTGAAAATAGAGATTTTTTTAGTATGTCCATTATTTTTCCAGTGTACTTGCTGAAATCCTGTAGATGACTCATTCTTATTTTTAGCAACATACCTAGCTCTGTTTTTCAGATGTTTCCACTTGGGAAAACCTCAGAAGGGCTTGTGGTAGTAAGCAACTCTCCAAAGGTACTGGCAATGTGATGGACAGCAGAACAGCTCTGATTGCCTGGAAAGGGATACGTGAAGGACTGGGGACATTGGCACATAGTGGACTGCACAGCAGCCTCTCTTCTTTCTCCATCCATTACTATACCAAAGCCTGGCTCAATAATATTATTTGTAGGTACATTTGTCTGCCCAGTCATTTTCTTACTTTAAATCTTGTCATCAATACTTTCACCTCCAGCCAACTGTATCAATGAAGCCATTCTGGTGTTCTACATTTAGAGTACTACATAAAAATGAAATGGATATTGCCTGGTAATCCACCATCCACAATCCACCATGGGCCCAGTTGTGCCTGGGAGGCACTGATCTGGGTGGTGCAGTCTGCACTGCCCCAGAGAAGTACCAGGGGGGATTGTGTCTTGGATATGGCACCATCCCTCCCTGAACTCCCCCATACACACTGTGGTGCATGGGCAGCATCATTAGAGCAGCTTGCTTCCCCATGTGTGCCTGACCTGCTCTATGGGGATGATGGAGCTTCCCAACTCTCCCTACCTATTTCCATGGAAAACTCTTCACTCTCCCTGCCTTGCACACTCACCACAGTCTGTCTGGCTGTTGTTCCCATCCTACGTATGGAGACCCCCTTTCCACAATTACCCCTGGAAATGGGACATGGTCTTTAAAACTACTTTTGAAAATGTCAAACAAGCTTGTTTTATATTTGTGCAGCTGGTGCCCGGACAATACCAGAACCTGCACTGAAGAGAACCTTGCCATATAGCAAGAAACAAAGTTTTACCTGCCCAGTGAGAAAGATAGAGCCCAATGGGAGCAAATAGGCTAGTTACCGGACACAAATGAGAAGACTGAAAAGGGGAAACAATTTAACAGCTCTTGCTGTACCCTTTTGTAGATATGCGGATTCAAGAGCAGGTTTTTGTCAGATATAGCCCTGGTTTTTCTGCATGACTTAAGAGTGAATAATGGAAAGTGCTTCAGAAGATTTTATTGAATTCAGTTAGTGAACAGAATGCCAACAAAGCCTGTACTTATTACTTGGGATACTGACTTGGGGTAGAACAGGCAGCACAACACATTTATTGGAATTCCTGCCATTTAAGCCAACTTTAGCATAAAAGGAAAAGGGTTAGCCTTTCATGTAAATGACCTCCCCCAGATGTCTGCATAATAATCAATCCATTGCCCTTGTGTGACTTTTTCCTTTCCAGAAGAGAAATAGGAAGTAAAGCTGTCATGTCTGGGCATAGGCACAGAAATGAGTGGATTGCTCCCAGCCACTACATCTCCTGTCACAGAAGGTCTGTAGTCTGGCTTGTCTAGGGGGGTTGGAGTGAACCAGAACTGGAGCAGAAAATTTCCATCCCATATTCTCCATACTGTGAGTGAGCTTTCTGGTGGGTTTCTCAAAGCAATCACTGTCAGAATTGGCCCAAATAGTTGCACAGCAAGTGTCTCTCAGATCTGGAGATCAGCCCCAATTTATCCCTTAGGATTCTGTCTTCTGTTCTTCATTATTATAAGAACAGAACCTAGGGCCTAATTCAAAGCCCATTGAAGTCAATGGCAGGATTCCAAATGATATCAATAGTCTATTGATAAGGACGTAAGAGTTACATTTAAAATTACCTAGTTCATTTGTATGCATCACTTATAAGAAATAAATACAGTTCCACAATTCTTTACAGAACCATAATGAAAAACATTCTGTACTTTACTTCATATGCAAAAGTAACAAATATGCATTGAAGGCTACAAGAGTCCCTTTCCAAAAAAACCTGCTTCAGACCTGGTCCCTTCAGATTGTGATGAAACCAGAACTCATTTGTACACCATTTAAGCTGTGTCTGCTGCTGCTATGTTGGAATGTGAGCACAGAATTAGATAGTGCTGCAATGCTGCCCAATCTTTTTTAAAAGGCCAGGAAAAAAAATCAATGAGACAGCATGATGATGAACTTGAACATGATTTTTTATTTAATTTGACAGAGCCTAATCATTCAATTAATAATTTAATAGCATTACTTTCTTCTTTCATAACAGTTCTCTTACTGAAAATATTTTTTCACCTGCACCTGCTACAAGGTGCTACCTACACAACTTTATATAAATGAATAGCTGTTAAAGAAAATAGTGCATTCTCATGGGCACAGCTGATACTTCCCATTATAAGACCCTCTTTTCAGTTGTTTATAACTTTGCCAGTCTTAAGTGTTCGGGCTGAAATATTTCAAGCCAGGTGTCTGTCTCAGGTTGAATTTCTTTTTTTTTTCTTTTTACTTTCACTAAAAATGGTTCAGCAACATCTGAGAACAAGATTAGGGAAGCACACATTTTCTACCCATGTTCAAATTCTGGCAACATTTTTAGAAGCTCCAGCGCTGCTCCATTTTGGAGTAGAGACTTGAAATTGGGCAGGCGGGTGGCCTTTGTTATTCCTGTTAAAACTCACCCAAATGTAGCTAATTTACAAGTCTTTGAAAAATCTTAGTTCATGCTCAGTAGACTTCTTAGAGTTCAACAGCTAAAAGCTCTGAAGGTGCCATTCTCACTGAGCATGCTCTAGCCCCTGACAATTTCCAGTGCTGACCAGACTGTGCATGTGCCATCCCCACAACCACTGAGAAATGCTCCACCCAGAGCTACAGAGGCAAAGACAAAGTTTCCCTTCCATTGAAAGCTGCTCATTATCTGAGCACAGTCCATCCTGTGCACTGAATGAGGGAGAGGTAGGGTAGGAAAAACAATACATCTTCATGTAATCATAATGAATACACACAGGGGACTGAATTAAAGTTACACAGGCAACCTTCTATAACTCTAATAATCTCCGTTCAAAGGCAATGCTGGCAGGGGGAGTGTTGGGATCAAGGAGACGCGGAGTCAAGAGGTTTGTTAAGCAGGCGTCCCGAGCTCTCTTGAGCTGGGTTTTTATTAGTAATTAGAACAAAGAGCATGAGATCACAGTTACTTGTAACATATTGATTGGTTCACCCATAGCCATCTCCCTTTGTGCAATATATCATAATTGGTGAAGGGGCTACGTGAGCTATTGGAGGGGCTACGTGCGCTATTGCCTAGTCTGTGCTTAATCAATAACCTGAGCATTGCTTTACCTTAAGCCAGGAGTAAATGTAATAAACATGTGTGTGGTTTGCCAGCACAGCATATTTTCACTACACCTCCCCCTTTTTGTTTTTAAGCAATTTGCAGGCATAATTCTAGCACCTCCCCCACCGCCCTCTGCTCCGTTAAGCAGAAGGTACTTTGGTTGAAAGTCTTTGCAAATACCTCCCATATATTAAGATGCCCAGTCACTATCGACAGTAGTTAAACTGAAAATAATTATTGTTAACAAAAGTACAGAATTGGCATTTAAGGAGGCTATTAATGCCATCATATAGTTCTCTGCCGTTTTCTCTTGTCCTGTTTTCCAACAGTTGTTCAGCCTGATTAGCTAGGTTCTTTACTTGGCCCCACGTGGCAGGTGCATTTCGCTGGCCCCCTCGTTTTCGGCCCGTTGTTACTTTTCCTTGTTCATCATATAAGTGTATGTTGAAGTCAGGGATGGGGTTGCTCAGTCCCTGATGCCACGCCATCCTTGTATGGTCGAACGTATCGTGCAGGTACCCAGAGCGGGCCGCTTGGTGTTGATACAGCTGCGTAACCGCGCCCCCAGGTGATTAGTGGCACAGGTCCGCTCCACTCCGAGCAGGAAGAACTTCGGTCGTCTGATAATGCCGTTGTGCCCTGGTGAAAAATTGAGAATTGAAAGGTAATAGATTTAAATGATTGAGTGTAAACAGTACTTGAGCCAGCCATTCTTCCTTTTCTGTCAGGCTGCCGGGGACAATTCCCCCTTTTTGTTTTTGTCGCAGAAGAGCAGTTTTTAATGTGCGATTAGCTCGTTCTACAATGGCTTGTCCTTGGGAATTGTATGGGATGCCAAAGGTATGCGTGATTCCCCATCGCGTGCAGAACGCTGCCATCGCTGAAGAGCAATAGGCTGGGCCGTTGTCAGTTTTTAAAGCTGATGGCTTTCCCATCACTGCAAAGGAACGAATGAGGTGATTACAGACGTGTTTGGCTTTTTCCCCTTTTTGTGGCGTTGCCCATATATAGCCAGAATAAGTGTCTATGACTACATGCAAATAGGACCAGGGAGCTAATGGTGGGAACCGAGTGACGTCCATTTGCCACAATTGGTTTGCACCTAGCCCCCGAGGATTTACCCCGATAGCGGGTCCTGCGAGGTTTCCAGTACACTCAGGGCACTGCTGAATAATCGCTCGTGCATCAGATAGTGGTATGGAAAATTGCTTGGCCAATGCCCTAGCATTTTGGTGATGTAAGGAGTGACTTTCCATAGGAGAACAGGGGAAAGCCTTTAAGGCGTTATCAGCATAGGCATTGCCTTGCGAGATTTCTCCGGGGAAAGGCTGATGACTTCTAACATGTGCGATAAAAAATAGATGTCGTCGGTGACGTAAGATCAGTTGTAGGGAAAGAAATAAACCAAGCAAATTATTATCCAAAGATGCAGTAACACAACTAGAAGCAATATTACTAACAACATTGGCAGCATACAAACTGTCTGTTATGAGGTTAACTGGTTGATCAGAAAATGTGTTAAAGGCAAGAATTAACGCAGCCAGCTCCGCACGCTGAGGAGAGCGTTGCGGTAAGGTAAACTGGGATTTCCACTAGTCATTTTTCTTCCAAGCAACCACCCCTCTGGAGGGGCCACCATCGGTGAAAATGGTAAGAGCTTCTGTTATGGGAACGGGAGATACCAAGTAGAATACTTTCAGTGGAATATGCTGAGCAACTTGGAGACGAGGATCCTTGGGAGTATGGTAAGTTACGGACCCAACATAATTGGCTAGGGTGTGTGTGTGGTAAATACATCCACTCGAGGATAAATTCTCTCTCACTTGTATGTTGAAGTAATGCCCCCATGAATTGCTTAGTGTCCCCAAGAATGATTAAGGACGGGGGCACGTCAGGTACTGCTCTATCTACCCACCTTTCTGCCATGGCTTCGTTGACCTTATGCACTACCTCCCGTTGTTCGTTTGTTAGTGATATTATGTCTCCCGGTTGCTTTCCTAATTTTAGGGCATTAAACAGTGGAGTTAGCATAGATGTGGGAATCTTGTAATACGGTCTTATCCAATTTATGGATCCCAGAATTTGCTGTAGTACTACATATGTTAATTTGTTTGGCAAGGTAAGTTTTGGAAGTATGGGCATGGAGTATGCTGCAAGCATTTTATGACCTAAATATTGAAAAGGTTCGGCTTCCTGTATTTTTTCCGGGGCTACTACCAGACCCGATTGACTTAAGATATCAGTTAACTCACTTTTCCATGTGGTGGGTAGGGGCCTACCGGCTATTAAGATATCATCCATATAATGGTATACAAGTAGCTTTTTGAACTTATTTCTGAAAGGTTGAAGAGCAGTGTTTACAAAATACTGACACATGGTAGGGCTATTTAACATGCCCTGGGGTAACACTTTCCAATGATAACGTGTTGTGGGTTGGGCATTGTTCAGGACTGGCACTGTGAATGCAAAATACTTTCTATCCTTTTCCTGTAACGGTATTGTAAAGAAACAATCCTTTAAATCAATTATTGCCACCTGGTAGTCATAAGGGATTAAATTTGGATTGGGGAGGCCACACTGCAGGGGGCCCATTGGTTCTAGTATTTTATTAATTTCCCTCAAATCGTGAAGGAGCCTCCATTTTCCTGATTTTTTCTTAATTACAAAAACAGGAGTATTGTACGGGCTTGTAGTATGCTCAATGTGTCCATCTTTTAATTGTTGCTCAACTAATTGCTGCAAAGCTTCTAATTTGTCTTTAGGTAACGGCCATTGTTCTACCCAGACTGGTTTATCAGTTTTCCACTGTAACGGAAGAGCCTGAGGCTTACTCATCTTCCAAAACCAGTTTTGCCCCTATCTGTTCTAACAAATCTCTTCCCCAAATGTTAAACTGTAAAGGCAATATGCAGGGTTGAATATATGCTATTATGGGACCTTGTTCCTGGGATTTTACCGGTAACCATTGAGAGCTCTTTTTAGATGCTTGGCTTCCTCCTACCCCAAATACCGCAGGGGCTATCTCAGAGGGCCATTTAGGTTCCCAATCCTTTTCAGCTATGACAGAAACATCCGCCCCTGTGTCCAACAAACCGGTCAGCCACTTACCTTGGAGGTTATACTTACGTTGAGGTTTGTGCAGGGATATTCGGTGTACCAACGCCGCCACCTGTGGGTGAAAGGAAGAGTCGCTGTCGCCTTCAGTACGGGTGGATCCGAAGCCTCCTGTACGAGTTACCTGTGATTTTTCTCCAGGGAGCTCATATGGCAACAGTATCAGTTGTGCCCAGGAGTCCCCTCGTCTTAAAGTAAAAGGCAGGTGACTCCAATACTGAACATATATTTTTCCCTGATAATCAGCATCAATCACTCCTGGAACTACCATAATTCCTTGTTTACTTGCTGATGACCGAGGGAGTATAATGCCCACCGTCCCTTCAGGAAGGGGCCCTTTCAGTTGAGTAGGCATTAAAAGAACTTCCCCCGGTAAGAATGAGGATTTTTCTTCTTGATTATACAAATCTATTCCAGCACTGCCGGTCGTTGCCGGTTGCGCTGTAGTCAATTCTTCCGCCCCCATTGTTTTTCCAGGGCCCGGGGAGGGCCCGGTTATTGGTTTCCCTGCCCCAGTCCTGATCGACATTGATTTGCCCAATGATACCCCTTGTTGCATTTAGGACATTTTTTGGAGGGCCTACCCCCTTCCTGGGGTCTTCCTTTATGTGCTCCCCCTCCGGGTGCCCTACACTGGCTTTTAAAGTGACCCGGTTTTTTGCAATTAAAACAATTTCCCGTGGGTTTATTACCTTGTCTTATAGCCCCCGCCAAAAGAGCCATAGCATGGGTTTGACTACCGACATCCGCGCAAGCCTGAATCATGTCCGCTAAAGTGTACGAGGGGCGATGTATTATAGATTGCAGTACCTTCTTGCAATCAGCATTAGCTTGCTCATAGGCCAGTCGCCGTAAAAGCTCTGTCTGTGCCTCCTCGTTATCAACCTGCCGCTGTACTGCTTCCTTGAGCCTATCTATGAACTGCGGATACGGCTCTGCAGGCTGCTGCCGGGTGGCTGTGAAAGACCTAGTCGGTTTCCCACTTACGGGAACCCTTCTGAAAGCTCTCATAACACTAAGTTTAGTACGAATATATGTATCTGGGTCTAACTCCAACTGTCCCTCTATAGTGCTAAATTGGCCTGCTCCATAAATCTGGTCAGGCGTGGCAGCTGGGGTTGAGTATCCCACAGCAGCTAACCTAAACTCACTGTCCCACACCATATACTGGGCGGGGGTCAGCACCATACGAAATAAGTCTTTCCAATCTTGTGGAGCCATAATGTAGCCATTTCCAATTCCTTCTAAGATGCCTGCCACGAAATTAGACCTGATGCCTGTCTCTGTGATAGCTTTTCTCACCTCCCTCAGTACTGTATACGGTAGCGCCGTCCACTCTCTGACGGCATTGCCCTGTGCATCGACTCCTGCCGCTATAGGCATTAACATGGGCAACTCCCCCTCCCACTGATGTTCTTCCTCCAAATTCAATTCCCCCGTCTCACGCGCCAAGAAACAAGGCTGATCAGTTCCTTTATTAACGGAGGGATCCGAGGGCCGCTGCCCCGTATCCAACACCGCAGGCGCTGGTGGTAGCACCCGCGGGTACGGAGGCGGTGTTGTCAGCGCGAGAAGCGGGGCGGCAGTGAGAGACGCCTGTGGCCCCAGTTTTCCCACTGCCTCAGTACAGCGCTGCCACATGAGCAGGTGCTGTACTGCTGCTCTAGGTGTCTCAAAGAGCTGTGTTCCTATCTTTTGCCAATCTGCTTGCTGCAGGGACCCCTCTTCGGGATACCAGGGGCATTGACATTCTATTTCCTTAACAAAATCCTCTACATGCCGCAGCGTAACCGCTGGGCAACCGCTCCCCTCAATGAGCTTAAATAATTCCTTAGCATGAGCCTTTTGTGGCACTGATAAATCGCTCCCCATACTCACGAGTGGCTGTTTCCAGCGGGTGCACCTAGACTATTCCAGTCGGATGAGCAGGGGTCCTCGGGATCCGGTGTATCACGTCGGGGTCACCAGATGTTGGGATCAAGGAGACGCGGAGTCAAGAGGTTTGTTAAGCAGGCGTCCCGAGCTCTCTTGAGCTGGGTTTTTATTAGTAATTAGAACAAAGAGCATGAGATCACAGTTACTTGTAACATATTGATTGGTTCACCCATAGCCATCTCCCTTTGTGCAATATATCATAATTGGTGAAGGGGCTACGTGAGCTATTGGAGGGGCTACGTGCGCTATTGCCTAGTCTGTGCTTAATCAATAACCTGAGCATTGCTTTACCTTAAGCCAGGAGTAAATGTAATAAACATGTGTGTGGTTTGCCAGCACAGCATATTTTCACTACAGGGGAGAATTTCAGTCTAATGTATGGGTGATATACTTCATGCTGGTAAACTCACATGCTGCTTTTGATGTTATCCAAGATCAGTAAAATCAAGTGTACTTCCTACTTGGACTTTGCCAGCTGCTGGAGCCCTCTTGGGAGTTTTACCAAAAGAACTACAACTATGATGGCTACCAGAACCCTCTGACACCATTTCCCAGGATTCATGGAGTCAGGGGTGGGAACAGAATGAACTAGAAACCCCTGCTGAGGCTAGTTGGGAAGTTTCTGTATGAAGTGATCTGGATAAGCCAGTGGCTCTCAACCTTTCCAGACTACAATATCCCTTTCAGGAGTCTGATTTGTCTCACGTAACCCCAAGTTACACCTCACTTAAAAACTGCTTGCTTACACAATCCAACATAAAAATACAAAAGTGTCACAGAACACTGTTATTGAAAAGTTGCTTACTTTCTCACTTTTACCATATAATTATAAAATAAATCAACTGGAATGTAAATATTGTACTTATATTTCAGTGTATAGTATATAGAGCAGTATAAACAAGTCATTGTCAATATGAAATTTTAGTTTGTACTGACATTGCTAGTGCTTTTTATATAGCCTATTGTAAAACTAGGCAAATATCTAGATGAGTTGATGTATTTCCTGGAAGACCTTTGCATACCCTCAGGGGCATGTGTAGCCCTGGTTGAGAATCACTGGGATAAGCAATCCACTGGACCAATGACAAGCCAGGGCTGCAGAACCCCCAGTAAGGGACATCTCCAGCGAAGGGGTCAGCCATTCAAGATGAAGTGGGCAATTAACACCACTACAGTCGTTGGACAAAGGACAGTTAGTGGATTACAGATTATGGACCCTATCAAGACACTGGCTTTATGTATCATTACAACACTCTTTAACCCACTAACCCTTCTTTGTCCTATGACTGTCTTTTCACCCATTTCTTGCAGCAGGACATTGCAAGGGCAATGTGGGACCACAAAACAAATTTAAAAATTGGAGCTAGAAGCGGGACAGTGGAGAGGTACGCAGACCTGGCAGATCAAACTTCTAAGAAGTGAGCCATGTTGTTGAAGGTGCATATTTTAAGTACAGCCTGGGGGAAAAACCCCTCTGATGGGCTACTATTCCCATGCACCCACCTCCTGTGGAAGAGCAGCCAATAAGGGCTGCTGCAGGAAGCAGGCAGAGCTCTCTCTCTCATCCCTCAGCAACCTGACACCACTCTCATAGGAGGGTGGGGAGAAGAGGGAGCAAAGAGTCCAGCAGCTCAGGGCAGCTCTGCTCCCTTCTGTGGAGAAGGTGCAGGCTGACTTGGCTGGGAGCAAACTTTTCTAACAACGAGGTGGAACAAATCGACCTATTCATGGCCAAGCATGACACAATTGTAACTGGCACCTCTATGTCAGAACTCTCTGTCTAACCAGGACAGGCAATGGGAGCAACACAGGGACCAGGTGAATGCTGAAGGCAGGCATGGGAGAGGATCTCAAAAAGATGTGGCAGCTGCTCTGGGAGCAGGCTGAGAGGGCCCTGCATGGTACTCCTGTGTGTGAACGGGATGGAGGCTATACAGTGGGGACAGAGGCATCTCCTGCAGCTTGCAGCCTCCTCCACCTCAGCAGCTGCCATAATGGGAGTGGGATCAGGGGGGTGGACACTTACCACAGGTGCAGCAAATTTGCCCTGCTGGTGTGATGTAGTGTGCAGCCATTAAGATGTATGTTCAGCATGACCTGTTTCAACAGTGGTACATATCCCTTTAGAAATGCAGGTACCTCCGGAACATTAGCATGTCAGCACCTCCCGAAAGCCCCGCAAACGGCCCAGTCACCACCCTCCACTCCCAGATACTCACGTAGCCATCCACCCCTCTGCCCATCCAGCGTAGAAGTAGCCTACGCCATCTCAATTACACATCACTCATGCCTGAGTCAATAGTTCAAGCACCACTAGTTGGATGATTGGATTACAGCCATACTGCAGTGAAGCACAGGGATTCGCTCAGAGTTCAATTCAGTTTCCTCCTTGCTAGCAGGCAATTTGTCTGTAGTTTTCCTGTTTCTGCCATTGATTGTGGATGATTACATGAGTTCCTCACCATACTATACAGCACCTATAAAACTCCTGCATGTTCCTCTGTAGCATGTATCTATGCATTGGGAAATCAGCATAGTAAAGGGTGTGTCACAGGAGTGCCCTCAGATCCAGTAGACAGTATTCCCAGGGCAGTGGAACCCTGACAGGCACCGAGTGGGTGTTTCCAGTGTGCAACGATGCAGAATTTATTGTTGAGCACGTTCCAAAGGTTTTGGAAGAGTTTCTGGGTCAGTCTATATCCCTGTGTGCAGACCTGCTCAAGTAGCCTGAGGAAGTTGCTACAAGGCTTGTAGGGGTAAGGGTGTGGAGTACGGACATCATCTCACTACCTCTGGCTCAGACAGCACTTCCAATTCACACGCTGCAGCCGCTGCCTCTTTTTGTCCAGCCTTCTCCATCTCCATGAGGAACAGAAGCATATAGTTATTCCACATAATTTTCTTCTTTCTGGCCTCCCCACTCCCTGCACAGCTCCCTTCCTTCTTCCACCCATTGTTCATAGAATCATAGGGTTAGAAGGGACCACAAGGATCATCTAGTCTAACCCCCTGCCAAGATGCAGGATTTGTTGGTATAAACCATCCCAGACAGATGGCTATCCAGCCCCCTTTTGAAGCCCTCCAGTGAAGGAGCTTCCATAACCTCCCTCGGCAGTCTGTTCCATTGCCCTACGGTTATTACAGTTAGGAAGTTTTTCCTGAGATTAAATCTAAGTCTGCTATGCTGTTGTTTGAACCCACTGCATCTTGTCCTGCCCTCTGTGGCAAGAGAGAGCAACTTTTCCCATCTTTTTATGGCAGCCTTGCAGGTATTTGAAGACAGCTATCATGTCCCCCCTTAATCACCTCTTTTCCAAACTAAACATACCCACTTCCTTCAGCCTTTGCTCATATGGCTTGCATTCCATTCCTTTGATCATCTTTGTCACTTCCCTGGACTGGATCCTTTCCAGTTTCTCCACATCCTTTCTACACTTTAGTGACCAAAATTGCACACAGTACTCCAGGTGAGGCCTAACCAATGCCAAGTAGAGTGGTACTATCACCTCCCATCACTTGCATGCTATGCCTCTATTAATGCAACTAAAATTGCATTTGATTTTTTTGCAACAATATCGCATTGCTGACTCATGTTGAGGTTGTGGTCCACCCCAACTCCCAGATCCGTCTCAGCAATACTGCTGCCAAGCTAGTTATCCCCCATTCTGTATTTGTACATTTGATTTTTAATTCCCTAAGTGTAGCACCTTACAGTTGTCTTTGTTGAATTTCATTTTGTTGTCTATAGCCCATTTTCTGCAGGTCTATGCTACAGCTGGGATCAACGCTCTGAGATCGAGTCACCAGCGGTCAATTTAGCGACTCTAGTAAAGACCCGCCAAATCGACTGCAAATCGCTCTCCAGTCGACCACTATACTCTACCCCCGACCAGAAGAGTAAGGTAAGTAGATGGGAGATTTTCTCCTATCGACCCCGCACGGTGTAGACCTTGCAGTAATTTGACCTAAGGTACGTCAACTCCAGCTACATTGGTCATGTAGCTGGAGTTGCGTAGCGTAGGTCAACTTACTGCAGTAGTGTAGACATAGCCTGAATCTTAACTCTATCCTCCAATGTGTTGGCAACCCTCCCACCCTCACCATAGCTTTGTGTCATTTGCAGATATGATCAGCATGCTCTCTATTCCTACATCCAGGTCATTCATAAAGATGTTAAACAACCCTCCTCACTCCCTAGTCCTAATTCAGCTCTCCCTGGAGATGCCCTCCCAGCTCTACTTATCTGGGTTCCACCTTCCTCATCCAAGCTGACTAACTAACACTTCCTTACACTCTTCTCTTAGCTTGTCTAAGTACCTCGCTAACTCATTGATCCACTAATCTAATCCCTGTCCTGCACCAGCTAACCTAAAACCTACCATCTACCTTTGTCAAACTCAAATATCTCTCCAAACCAAACACTTCTATCTCTCCGACTGAGCTATCTCATGCTCATCCTAAATTTCCCTTTACACTCCCATCCCTTTTGAAAGGGCACATTGCTGACCCTCATCTCATGGATGGCCTGCTTGTGGCTCTCCCAAAACACCTACATGATCTGATCCCACTTGCAAGATATACATGCCACCACATAGTTTGAAAATGTTGAATAGGTGCTCAGGGGATTCTGTTTCAGTTAGGGGGCCAACAGATGGTGGGTGCAGATGTTCTCGTAGTTGGGTCTGTAATTTCACGTAGGAACGAGCCCTGGTTTCTGTGGCCATGACTAAGTGCCATGTAGGTTACTGACAGCACTTTGAGAAGGTCAACAGATGCCTAAGTGACTGTGGCACCTATGGGGTTTAGGCAACTCCTGAATGGTGCCTAAATGGTGGACCTAGGTGCCTACCTACATCATTAGGCTTTCATCTAGCTTTAAAAATTAATCAATGAGACTTAGCCTTCTAAGTGCCTAAATTAATTTAGAAAATGGGGACCTAGGCTTTTAACACATTTAAGTGCTCCTGAGAGTTTTGCCCAAGAATATTTGCAAAATAATGCATGTAGAGAAAAGCATACACTCAGCAGGTATATAAAATTGTGTGAACTTGGTACAGGCAGTGGGAAAATATCATTGAATGATCTAAACAATAGACCACATGAACTCAGAAACAAAAAAGCTGAGTTTTGAAATTATAGGTTGCCTGGACTGATAGGAAAAGCTTTTAATGCTTTTGCGGTGTTTTGATAAACATGCGAGAGCCAAATATGATGTATTGTTGAATTCAGTACTGGCAGGGCAGAAGAGAAATCATTAAGAATTGTGCCAGAAATAACTGGGATGTGCACGCATCCGTCCTCCACTAAGCTTTTAGTCAAAATACCGAAACTTTTTCTGTGTGATTCAGATTCTAAACCAGGGGTCGGCAACCTTTCAGAAGTGGCGTGCCAAGTCTTCATTTATTCACTCTAATTTAAGGTTTTGCGTGCCAGTCATACATTTTAACATTTTTAGAAGATCTCTTTCTATAAGTCTATAATATATAACTAAACTGTTGTTGTATGTAAAGTAAACAAGGTTTTAAAAATGTTTAAGAAGTTTCATTTAAAATTAAATTAAAATGCAGAGCCCCCCCGGACCAGTGGCCAGGACCCAGGCAGTGTGAGTGCCACTGAAAATCAGCTCGCGTGCCGCCTTCGGCATGTATGCCATAGGTTGCGTACCCCTGTTCTAAACAATAGGCCTAATGGCCTATCCTATATAAGCATGCTAATAACATGACAGCAAAATTTATCCAGTATAAAGTCATTACAAAGCAAATGATGTTAAGTGACTTGAAGATGAAAAATGCTAGCGATTGTGAGCTGTAGCCTGAAGTTTTTACTCAAGACTTAGGAAATGTTCTGCCTAAGTCTTCAGTGAGCAGATGTTGAGTCTAGACTAGTAATGGGAAGCTAGCTAGCCCTGTCAATAGTTGAGGCCAAACATTCAGAATGCTTTTTGGGTACCCACAAACTCCAACCTTGTA
The DNA here is from genome assembly GCF_020497125.1 of Mauremys mutica. NCBI lineage: Eukaryota > Metazoa > Chordata > Testudines > Geoemydidae > Mauremys > Mauremys mutica. The sequence continues at coordinate 36,579,167 of NC_059073.1, read as the reverse complement.
GGTGGCAGTAGGGTAATTGAATTCCTAACTACTCAGTATGTTTGTGTGAATCGTGTTGTTAGTCATGCAAACTGGAGTCATTTGAAAAACTTGGCCCTGTTCTGGAATATGCACTGCTCAGTATGGTGTCCCATTACACCTTGTTACTGAGGTGTACAGCAGAGATACCACTTCTTCAATGTCATGAAGATTCTTTGCAGCACAGCATACTAAGTCAGGAAGAATTTCTTTGGGCTTTCTTGTAAACTTTTTCATAGCCTTCTATCACTTCTGAAACAGAAAGACCCATTTTCTAAAATTCCTCTGCTAGCTCTGGGATACAGGCTAATTCAAATAATCTAATGGGAGATTATCAAAGGCAAAGATGAGAGCCAGATGCCCAGCACCCACGGGCTTTCAATCGGAGTTAGATGCTTAGCTGCCTTTTGTGCCTTTGAAAATGTTCCCTCTAGCGCTCTACAAATGACAAAGTGTATACAAATGGCTTCTATATTCACCAGGCTGGTTTGGCTCAGGGTCAGGCCCTGTTCCCACCTTCTTTTGCCTTAGCCACTGTCAGTCAGTGTGGGATGATGGTGTCAAAATGAAGATTCATGAATTAAATAGGACCCTCTTCCATTGCTGTGCAACTGCTGAAGGCAGTGGAGCTCTCGGGAGAGGAGATGCCAGTCTGCAACATTCTTGGGGAAACATAATTGGGATTGGAAAAAAAACCCACTGAAGCCCAAAAGGAAAATCCAAGTAGGGTAAGAGTGCAGCTCTGGTGGGATTACTTTGGGAAAATGGGATAAGGGAATTTACATGTTGTCTATCTAGATTCTAGGTTTTTCAGTGCATAAGCCTGCCTTAATATGCAAACATAAAGCAGCTAGCACAAGTTTGGGCACAAGATAATAATCACAAGACAAGAATACATTAAATGAATGTTGTCATAAACAGTTAGTTAAGGGTTAAGGTCTCTTTTACCTGTAAAGGGTTAACAAGCAGTACCTGAGGAACACCTGACCAGAGGACCAATCAGGGACAAGATAATTTCAAATCTCTGTGGAGGGAAGTTTTTTTCTGTGTTCTTTGTTTTGAGTTGAGTCTCTCTTGGGAGTTAAGGGAGTCCAGACATCTTAATCAAGTCCTCCCAGGTTTCTGCAGTACTTTTCATCTATTCAGTCTAGTGAGTATTAGAAAGGCATACTAGTATTATAAGTTTATTTCTACATTTTGCAATTGTGTGTTTTGCTGAAGGAATCTCTTTATTTCTATTGCTGTTACTTTGCTTTTACTGAGAAAGAAAGGGGGAGGGGGAATTCTCTCCAGGTTTATAGGTTAGAATCTGTGTATTGTTCCATCCTGGTATTACAGAGATAGTGTACTTTCTTTTTGTTCTTTTAATAAATTCTTTTCTTTTCTTTGGACTTGGTTAATTCCTTCTCGTGTGGAAATTCAGGGGAAGGGGAGGGGGAAGAGTGAGTTCCTCCTGGGTTTGATTCACGGAGTTGACTCGGTGTGTATCTCTCCGGAGGAGGCTAGGAGAGAGAGGGAGGGGGGAAGTGGGCTGCTTCCCTTTGTGTTGAGATTCAGGGAGATTGAATCTGGAAAGGGAGGGGGGATAGGGAATCCCTCTTTGTTTGATTCAAGGAGTTTGAATCAGGTATCTCTCCTAAGCCCTAGGAGAGGGGAGGAGGGAAATGGTTTGTTTCCCTTTGTGTTGAGATTCAGGTTTGAATCTGTGTTCCCCAGGGAAAGTTTTGGGGGAACAGGCAGTGTGTTATCCACTTTAAACGTAACTGGTGGCAGCAGGACCAGATCTAGACTAGGATTAGTTTCGAGGAGCTCATGCAGGTCCCCATCTTGTGAATGCTAAAGTTCAAAGTGGGGAATAAACCTATGACAAATGTACATAATACAAGCGCCCTAGACATTCCCTTAATCATCAGTAACCTCATCGAGTTCACACTCCTTATTGTTTTAACTACACTCTGCTCTTCTTCCTCATTCTGCAGCCTGCCCCAATGTGATGTATAGGTTTTACACTGTTTAAGCTATCTGCTGTTATTTATTATATGCATTATTTTATCCACATGTACTGAAGAAAATTAATAGATCCAAAGTCCAGTAGTTCTATCATGCCGGGGGCAATTTGTTACATAAGCATCTCTATTTGGGTGTTACTGACGGTATTTCTGTTGTATGGATAGTATTTGATGTATTGCTCTCAGAACCATATTGTCTTACATTGATTCTGGCAAACTTCAATTTATGAAGCAAAGAACATACATTAACTGGCATTAAGAATATTAAACAGAGGTTACAGCAATTTGCTTCTAACAAGTCTTTGTGATTTATCATCATTGGGAGAAGCTAGCAGATGTTAAAACAGTTCCATACTCAGTATTGATTTGTTTTTCCAGCTGATTCTTTTAACTGTGTATTATGATAAATAATGTATTGATGACTCACTGATGCATGAAGGCAGGAAGCATTTGAGATATATTTAGAATACAAACAATTCTTGCTAGCAGTCTAACAGCAGTTCATGTGGAAGGAATAAGAAAAAAATATCAAAAAATATATTTAAAAAAATTGCCTCTGTGCCTAATTTTCTAGTGCCTTGCACCATGTATAGTTATTTACATCTCTGTGTAATGAGTGTAAAATACTACCTGATCAGAGTAGTAACGTTACACTCGGTTTGCATCAGTGTGCGTGACTAGAGAAGATGGAAAGAAATGAGATTCAGGTCACATGTTTAAATGGGGTAGTAATCAAATAAAATCTTTATTGTTGATACAGAATAACGTTAATAGAACTATGTAATGATTTCAATGTTGCAGGGAAATCTCAGTCAAATTCTAGACATGTCTTTCCCAAAGGACATTTACAATGGTGAAATGCATTAATTACAGTTCCTTCACAACATGATGCAATAGCAATACCAGAAGATAACACTGTCTCTAGTAATCCTTGATTTATACTTTTGTAGCCAATTGTGAATACACACTGAAAGTTATTCCAAAACAGAAGTATACTAAGACACCACTGGATGTGTACTTACAATATATGAGACTATAGAACACATAGAATGGAGGAGGGATGTGAAACTTTGGAAAATAATTTTTTACAGTACATTATCAAAGATTTATAGATTCAATCATGTATGTTTATTGTGACTCTAAAAATAGGAGGCCATATCCTCCGTTGCAGCAAAGTTGCACTAGGACACAGAATCCAGAGTTTAGGGGGAGAAAGATGGCGCTAAGACACTTTCCTTCCCTGATCCTGGGATATAGAGGCTCAGTTCTCGGTCTCTGGCATAATTAAAAGTAGCCTAATAAGAACCCCTCTGACTTCTCCTGGCAGTAGCAGTCCCCTAGGGAATATTGCATTAGATAGGAACTGCTGGAGTGCAAGGCCCATCCTAAACCAGCATAGACTGGACAGAAATTATCCTACACTAGAGGATAACAGGTGCCCTGTTAGAGTGACTTGAATGGGGAATGAAGATCTGGCCCAGCATTTTTATGTAAGAAAATTAGCTACGCTCATTTCTTGTAGTTCTAGGTTTGTCTTTTTCCCCTGTTGTAGAGGGCCTTCATCTGTGTGAAATAAGGAGAAAGTTAAAATATCTCTCATTACATATCAGATAGCTTTCACTGCTTTACTTGGAAATGCTTTTTCATATGAACCAAAAAGTGGTGTTGAGGTATTTATATATATTTTTTTTAATCGGATGTAAAACATCTCCTCCCAAATGGCTCTGTGTCAAAGAACTTGTGTTGCAGAAGATAAGTGCTCTAGAAAGTTGTTTTTGTGGTGTTGTTATAGCTATGTTGTTCCCTGGATATTAGAAAGACAAGGTGGCTGAAGCCATATCTTTTACTGGACCAACAGTTGGTGACAGAAACAAGCTTTTGAGCTACACAGAGCAATGCTTCAGGTCTTTCACCAACAGAAGTTGGTCCAATATGATATTCCCTTACCCACTTTGTATTCTAGAAAGTTGTGTACAGGCTCCAAATTAAAGACACATTTATCTGAATGTTTGGGTTTTCTGAGTGAATTCAAGTATGAATACCACTTTATGTGGACCCCCAAGAAGAGGATATTACTTTAAGTACTCCAGGCTGTGGATGAGTTATTGGGAGAACCAGGATGTGGGATACCTGAGTGTGGGATACCTGCAAGACCATGTTGTGACATGAGGGAATGTGTTCTGGGATGGTACCCTGTCACAAGCCCCCTCGTTCGTTTTGGAGACATCTTTAAACTCCACTGAGATGGCCTGCTATAAGGGTATGCTGGATTTAATAAGAAAAAGAAATCTGTTGATTTAGGACTAAATGAAAGAATGATGGATTGGACAAGATAATGATTCTTGTTTTCCAGGATAGCCTGGGAATGACTTACAATTCTACTTACAGTAATGGTATTCTCTCCTTAAGGAAGCTAAGCATTATAGGTTAGTTAAACCTTTAAGTAGCCTGCTTCCTTAGAAATGAGTTAGTTGTAATTAATTCTGCAGATCCGTAATCCTGATGTAAGGCTTTCAAGAGGAAATTCTAATGCCCAGGGCTTTACTGGATGATATTTATTGCTGCATTTTGTTCACTTGTAACTTTATTTTTTCTTTTGCCAATAAAGAAACTCCTTGGTTCTTTCCTTCCTCCACCACCTCCCTCAAAACTATATAATAGAGATTTTATATCAACACACTGAATGATCCTTCTCTCAAACGGCTAGTTAACAAAAAATAAACTTGAACTATTTAGTATATAGAGTTTTTTACAAGCTTTACTGGCTTCATATGTAGCACTTCGAAGTTCCCTGAGCTTTCCATGTTAAGCTTACATTAAATATTCAGCCAGAGCACTATGATATATGTGCATCAAGTGACAAAGTACTCTGAATCATCGCTGGAGTCCTGAGTCATCTCAGGACTCATATGTATATCTGTGGTAGAGATCATCCTCAAATCAAGGGATCGTGGATGATGATGATGGTTCAAGTTAAACTTTGTGACCTAGCAGTACTTCTTTAGCACTCTTTTATCTGTGCCTATGAATTCTCTAGAGGTGTGTTTTTGTCAACTACTTCTGCTCTGTGTAGATATGGGCTAACATTTTAAAGACTGCAGTTCAACACACTTTATGTTCCATCTGAATTTGTTGGAAAATATTGCATGGAACAAGTTAAATGGCAGGAATTACCTGGTGTGTCCCCTGTATCCCTAATGGCTGAACCTATGTCTGTCTATCTATGTAAGGTATATATCTAGTTGGGGGGGAGTACAATCATCACAATCATCACATTCAAGGGGGCAGAAGAGCCCTGCAAATGGGGAATGGAAGGATAGGAGGGGAGGTACTGAGACTTGGTGGGGAGAGAGAGGAAGAACCAACTCCAGGCTGGGAAGGAAGGTCCCAGGGTTTCCTACCTTCTCCCCGGCCCATTCCAGCCACTCGGGGGCCCACTCCCAGCCCCAGGGTGGTCACTCCAGTCCCTGTGGGTCCTACTTTTTCTTCTGCCTTCCCCCAGAATGCATCAGTTTATGCAGGGCAGAGCCCCCACAATATTTCCATTCTGGGGTGGGGGAAGAGCTCTAGATATGGCTGCTCACTTTACCCTTGTGAGGAAGGGTACTGCTTTCCCATTTTGCAGATGGGAGAACGGAAGCCCAAAGATAGTGACTTGCCCAGAGTCACACTGGATGTTTGTGGTAGAGCAGGAATTAATTCTGGGTCCCCCACAGCCCAGGCTGGCACTCTAACCACTGGACCGAGCTTCCTCTAAACCTTGTAAAACTGTCAAATCAAAATGTTGCCATTGGATTAGGATTGCAATGATTCATAGATTCATAGACTCTAGGACTGGAAGGGACCTCGAGAAGTCATTGAGTCCAGTCCCCTGCCCTCATGGCAGGACCAAATACTGTCTAGACCATCCCTGATAGACATTTATCTAACCTACTCTTAAATATCTCCAGAGATGGAGATTCCACAACCTCCCTAGGCAATTTATTCCAGTGTTTAACTACCCTGACAGTTAGGAACTTTTTCCTAATGTCCAACCTAAACCTCCCTTGCTGCAGTTTAAGCCCATTGCTTCTTGTTCTATCATTAGAGGCTAAGGTGAACAAGTTTTCTCCCTCCTCCTGATGACACCCTTTTAGATACCTGAAAACTGCTATCATGTCCCCTCGGAGGGCTTGGCTACACTTGAAAGTTGCAGCGCTGGGAGTTACAGCGCTGGTCATGCAGCTGTGCAGGGCCAGCGCTGGTGTGTGGCCACATTTGCAGCATTTACAGCGCTGTTGGGAGTGCTGCATTATGGGCAGCTATCCCAGGATTCAAGTGGCAACAACGTGCTTTTCAAAAGAGGGGGATGGAGGGTGGTGTACTGTGACAGGGAGCGGGGAAGATAGAGTGAGTGGATTTTTGGAGCCAACACTGTGTGTTAGCTTCCCTGGATTGAAAAATCACAAAATGTTCGCGAACCCTTAGTCTTAATTGCAAACAGCCTGCATCCAATGCTGTTTCTCTGTCAAGCAAACTGCTTGCTTCTCATTTGATCATTCACAGCCAGGTACAGATAGTTCCTGTTTGCTGTGATCAGTGTTTGTTTTTTAGATAAGCAGTTCAACGAGCTCCCGATCGGAGTTCACAACAAAACAAAGAGAGGCTGCATAACAAAACAAAGAAAGTAATTTAGTTAAAAGCATTCTGGGATATCTCCTTATTCCCTGGAGGCCAATAAAAGCACTGGTGTGTGTCCACACTTGATGAGCAGCGCTGGATCACCAGCGCTGCAATCGCTACACCCCAACCTGGCCAGGTGTACAGCCAGCGCTGCAGCCAGGGAGTTGCAGCGCTGGATGTGCCTTGCAGGTGTGGACGGTTACTAATTGCAGTGCTGGAAAGCCTCTACCAGCGCTGCAACTTGCAAGTGTAGCCAAGCCCTCAGTCTTCTCTTTTCCAAACTAAACAAATCCAATTCTTTCAGCCTTCCTTCGTAGGTCATGTTCTCAAGATCTTTAATCATTCTTGTTGCTCTTCTCTGGACCCTCTCCAATTTCTCCATGTCTTTCTTGAAATGCGGTGCTGAGAACTGGACACAATACTCCAGTTGAGGCCTAACCAGTGCAGAGTAGAGCGGAAGAATGACTTCTCGTGTCTTGCTCACAACACACCTGTTAATGCATCCCAGAATCACGTTCTCTTTTTTTGCAACAGCATCACACTGTTGACTCATATTTAGCTTGTGGTCCACTATAACCCCTAGATCCCTTTCTGCCGTACTCCTTCCTAGACAGTCTCTTCCCATTCTGTATGTGTGAAACTGATTGTTCCTTCCTAAGTGGAGCACTTTGCATTTGTCTTTATTAAACATCATCCGGTTTACCTCAGACCATTTCTCCAATTTGTCCAGATCATTTTGAATTATGACCCTGTCCTCCAAAGCAGTTGCATTCCCTCCCAGTTTGGTATCATCTGCAAACTTAATAAGCGTACTTTCTATGCCAACATCTAAGTCGTTGATGAAGATATTGAACAGAGCCGGTCCCAAAACAGACCCCTGCGGAACTCCACTTGTTATACCTTTCCAGCAGGATTGGGAACCATTAACAACTACTCTCTGAGTACAGTTATCCAGCCAGTTATGCATCCACCTTATAGTAGCCCCATCTAAATTGTATTTGCCTAGTTTATTGATAAGAATATCATGCGAGACCGTATCAAATGCCTTACTAAAATCTAGGTATACCACATCCACCGCTTCTCCCTTATCCACAAGACTTGTTATCCTATCAAAGAAAGCCATCAGATTGGTTTGATACGATTTGTTGTTTACAAATCCATGCTGGCTATTCCCTATCACCTTACCACCTTCCAAGTGTTTGCAGATGATTTCCTTAATTACTTGCCCCATTATCTTCCCTGGCACTGAAGTTAAACTAACTGGTCTGTAGTTTCCTGGGTTGTTTTTATTTCCCTTTTTATAGATGGGCACTATATTTGCCCTTTTCCAGTCTTCTGGAATCTCTCCCATCTCCCATGATTTTCCAAAGATAATAGCTAGAGGCTCAGATACCTCCTCTATTAGCTCCTTGAGTATTCTAGAATGCATTTCATCAGGCCCTGGTGACTTGCAGGCATCTAACTTTTCTAAGTGATTTTTAACTTGTTCTTTTTTTATTTTATCTTCTAAACCTACCCCCTTCCCATAAGCATTCACTATGTTAGGCATTCCTTCAGACTTCTCAGTGAAGACCGAAACAAAGAAGTCATTAAGCATCTCTGCCATTTCCAAGTTTCCTGTTACTGTTTCTCCCTCCTCACTGAGCAGTGGGCCTACCCTGTCCTTGGTCTTCCTCTTGCTTCTAATGTATTGATAAAAAGTCTTCTTGTTTCCCTTTATTCCCATAGCTAGTTTGAGCTCATTTTGTGCCTTTGCCTTTCTAATCTTGCCCCTGCATTCCTGTGTTGTTTGCCTATATTCATCCTTTGTAATTCATCCTTTTCTATCTTTCCTACCCAGTGGAATAGCTTGCTTTTGGGCCCTTAATAGTGTCCCTTTGAAAAACTGCCAACTCTCCTCAGTTGTTTTTCCCCTCAGTCTTGATTCCCATGGGACCTTACCTATCAGCTCTCTGAGCTTACCAAAATCTGCCTTCCTGAAATCCATTGTCTCCATTTTGCTGTACTCCCTTTTACCCTTCCTTAGAATTGCAAACTCTATGATTTCATGATCACTTTCACCCAAGCTGCCTTCTACTTTCAAATTCTCAACGAGTTCCTCCCTATTTGTTAAAATCAAGTCTAGAACAGCTTCCCCCTAGTAGCTTTTTCAACCTTCTGAAATAAAAAGTTGTCTGCAATGCAGTCCAAGAACGTATTGGATAGTCTGTGCCCCGTGGTGTTATTTTCCCAACATATACCTCACCATTTGAAAAGCAGTTACGTGTTTTTTGCAGGGTTTTGGTTTTGGGGGGGGGGGGGTTGTGGGGGGAGGGGCTTGAAACTTCAGGGCCTGTGAACCAATGACAAAAAAATAACAACAACCCCAAAGTCTGTTTTGATCTGAGTTTGACAAATTACAGAGTTCTAGGTGTAACTAGCAGTAATGGGATGAAATTGAGCAAATTACATATTTTAGGGGGAATTGAATAAAATTTCCTAACAGAGTCTGTTACACTGCAGAGTAACAGTGTATCTTCTATGTTATAGTAGCAGCCCATAGCTTGAGTCATTTAAAATTAGAATGGATTTATCAAAGCACTTGAGTATATGTAACCCACGTATCTAATAGGGAGATACATTTGTAAGAGATCTGTTGGGAGTGAGGGGTGCAGAAACGAGTTGTGTGGAAGATGCACAATTAGTTTTCCACACTCAAAAGTTCTGGAATTGGATGTGGTAGTTTTGGGTATGCTCAACAGGTTCAAGAGCCCCAGCCAGTTGCACCTGACCCCCACCCACCAAGCCCCACTCCCCCAGCACCTGGACGCCCCCCCACCGCTGAGTCCTCCACACCCATACCCCTCTGCCGAGCCCCATTCCCCAACATCCAGACCCTCCTGCTGAGCCCCAACCACCTTCACCTGGACCCTCCTGAAGAGTCCTGTTGCCCCTGCACCCAGAACCTCTCAACTCCTCTGTAACCAGATCTCTCACTGAGCCGCCTGCATCCAGATTGGCCCACACAGAACCCTCTCACCCCACCATGACCCCCCACACACTGAGTCTCTCCACAGTTGGATCCTGCTGGGCTGAGCCTGCCTGCCCACACCTGGTGCCCCTGCTGTGGAGGGCAGGGCCCCAGGGTGTTTCTGGGGCAGGCCCAGCCCCTGCACTGTGTCAAGGTTGGATGCAGCTGTCCCAGGGCCTTGGGGGCTGCAGGGTGATCTCCTACCTGTGTTCAGCCAGTGGTCTGTGCTCCCCACTGCCATGCTGGAGCCTCCACATTTATATATTGACAAATAAAATTTTCAGAAGTTTGCAAAATTTTAAAATATTGTGCACCAAATTTTTAATTTTTTGGCACAGAATTTTTATTCTGGTTCAGAATTCCCTCAGGAGTATATTGTTAATGCTCCAACAGGGAAGCCCTGGCAGTATTAATTATAGAAAGGGAAAATTATTTTTTATTTGAACTGCATACTTTGAATGTTGTTTGATTTTAGCCAAGCTGTTTTAGTTAAATTGTCTCAACTATTATGATTCACCAACTTTTCTTTAAATGTAATAATGAGGAAGAGTCATTTATTTTGTTATTCTCAATGTTGTATTTTTCTTATAACAGGTTTTTTTTTAAATCCCATATACTTAAATGAGTGGGTTTTTTTAATCAGTTAGCTGATTGGCTAACAGTGATTTCAGAGGAAGAGTCTGCATGGATTCCAGCTAAAGATTCTGACAAGCAAGTGGAGGGAAGATGTTGCTTTTGACTCAGCAGACTGTATAGATTTTGGTGATCAAAGATTCTGACTCAGGTGAACTCTACCTTAGCTTTTGGAAACTCTGAGTTTCTTCTCACTGTGTTTCTGTGGGGACTAACCTGTTCAGTTTTAATTTGTTTTCTTTATTTATGTTTATGTATAACTGTGAAGATAATATATGTGGATTTTAAAGTAGCCATGTTATGTTGTAAAAATTAAGTTATTATATTTTATTGTGTGTCATCATAAGATTTTATAAAGTTGGTACTTAATTAAGTTCATTCCTTTTGTACTTTTGAGGACTTGAATGTGGGGAGGTTGATCCTGTGTAATCCTTGCTGAAAATCCTGAGACTGAATTCTGGGTCTCCAGGTACTTTTCTATGGGAGCTGGGTTTTCTGGGCACTGGAGAAGGGCAATGAAGTGAACTCTAGCCTGCCCACAGGTTACATATACACTCTAGAGAAAAATCTTCTGGAGGATTGACAAGATAGCTTGATGGGACTTTCACATCTCTAATTTCTAATACACAAGTGAAATAGAAAGCCAATTTTTAACTTGTCCCATTCCACAAGGAAAAAATTCAAAGGCAACACAAAGAAATAATCCTTACAGAATTTATCATTAGCCCATGGAACTCACTGCCTCAGGATGTAAAAGCAATTAGATACAGAAATAAATAATATAACCTGCAGTTACACTAGGTAGGAGAACAATTAAGAGCTACTAATCTACACTACATGACACCAGTTGAATTTATAATCAGTTGAAGAAACTTCCATCTCCTCCATAAAACAGTGTTTCACACATGATAAAATATTTTCATCTTACTCTGAAGCATTTGGTACAGAACATTAACAGAGACCATCTTGGATTAGATGTAGGCTAGAGCCAGGTGATCACCTTCATGAATGGTATGGGAAAAGTATAGTTATTTTAAAATGTGTGTCTCTTTTATTTTATGCCAATAAGAGACATAGAGATACCTCAGCAATAGTTGGAATTAACCCTAGATAAAGTTTCAGGCTTGGTACTGATATATTTTGTTGGCATGAACAGAATTTTTTAGTGTTCTTTAAATGTGTCAAGTCCCTATAAACCATATTTAAATATGAAGTGTTTCCACGCAACATAGCCTCTCTGCAACATAGTTTAACTGGCTTTTAGCAGTGCAAGCTTGTTCCAGAAAATATTCAAATGTAATCTTGCCAAATTGGTTTGACTCTGAAATATGATATGAGACTGGACATTTCAGTGATAATATTTTAGATGTGCTTGATGGAGCTGAAGGACCGTGTATAAAATGCTGATCTTTCATCTTTGGTTCACTGATTCAAGTTTCAGTGAAGTGCTGAGTTAAATGAGTGTTTTCAGGTCAGCCCATATTGTATAACAAAGAGAAGTTGACCACATCATAATCTCTGCACATAAACAGTGTCTAGCCAGAATACATACAAGGGATAAGGAAACAATACCTCTTTCAAGAGTAAATGTATTTCATAGGGTATCTCCGCTCTGAATAGCCAGAGATGAGATTAGGTCCCCCAAAAGAGGGAACAACCTGCACTGACTGGGGCTGTTTCTGGTCTCTTTTACCAGTGTGAATCGGGAGTAATTCTGCTGAATCAATAGTTAGGCTGGTATAAAACCACTGTAAGTGAGATCAGAATCAGATTCAATGTCTTATCTGAGGCATCAGCATATGACGAGTTTAATCCACAATAGCTGACATGCTAAATATGACTCGTTTACACCAACTGATTAGACATGGCCAGCATTATATTGACATCTCAACTCTTAACCAAATGTTCTAAGTGTAACATTTTCTAGTGAAGACAAATTCTCAGAGACCAACCTAACTTCCACACAGTGAAGTCTGTTAAAGTAAAACAAAGTGGCTATTGTATTGATAAAAATCTGCTTGTAGTTCCAAAAGTTTGGGACTTTCACAATGTCAAGCTGAAGAAAATACCTATCAAAACTACCTGATTTAGCCAAAGAAGTAAGAGGATCCTACAGCTGAGGTGGGGAGACACCTGCACACATGGGCAGCAAACTAATCTTGTGTAAGACTTTCAGAACCAAATAAACACATTTCAGTTGCTACTGTGTAACTGAAAGGATTGCAAGGTACTCTGAGAAACTGAGGGTGCTTTAATTAAAGAACAATTATATAAACAGGAACCAGACTCAAACCCATCCCTCAAAAACTGCCAGGCAGTGCACAGGGCAGGCCTGGCATTCCAGTGCCTCTTTGTATGAAAGTGCCCATCTCCATATCTGAAAAATCTCAAAAACTAGCTCCAGGCCAAACATCCTATGGTATCCACTAACCATAGTTAACAGCTGTTCTCAAGTGTTCAGCAGCACTATAGCACATATATAGCTCAGCATTGCAATTTGTAAGCTCTGATGACCAATAGAGATTAAGACCAGGTCAACACTAGAAACTTTCGCCAACATAACAATATTACTTAGTGGGAGTGAATCTGTATTACATTTTTAGGCCAGTAAGCCCTGGTGTGGACACTGTTATACCACCCAAAAAATCCTTTTCCCAGCGTAGGTTATTTTATGTGGGGAACTAGTATAAGCTATAAAAGAAAAAGAGTTCTTTTGCAAGTATAAAATGCATCTCCAATGGGTGGGTTGCTGGTATCACTATATCAGCAATCCTGAGTCTAGTATAGATTAGGCAAGAAAAACTTGTATAGCCCACCAGAGAGCCCACCCTCCCTCTCTCAAGTAGAGCTGTGAAGAACTCCACTGTTATATTATTTATTTCTCTGTATAAAAATATGGTCATTTAGCAAGATACAGTATTAATGTAATCTTTTTATAACTAGTGCAAATTGCATTTTCGATGAGAAGTCATAAACCTGCAAAACAGTCACTGAGTCTCTGGGGATGTGGTAGTCCCCCTGACTTGAAGTGGTTTCCATCATGGACAGGGTTTACAGTTTGGTTCAATGGCTCTCAGCACCCCCACTATACAAATTGTTCCAGCGCCCCTGAATGAGTCTGAACTTGAGTTTGTAATTAAATAAAAAACTCAAATTTGATTAGTTTAGCTTTCTGTTGCGATTTTGGTGTGAAATTTTGATGGCAGGATAGAACTTTAATACTGCTATGGTAGAAGGCATTAATAGCTGCCCACAAGCAGATCTTTGATTTATATTATACCTACTTAAAGCCAATGAATGAGCTCAGACTAAGAGGAAGGAGCAATTGTGTGGTGGTGTGCCTCCTCACTAGGAGTGCTTGTATCGATGCAGAGAGCAGTATACTGTGGTGTGACAGGGTGTATCAACCCCACACTAGCAACATTGGGGTTAACAAACTGCTTTGATCCAGTGGTGCTGGAACTGGGGGTGGGGGGCAGGAGGCCAGGGTCCATCCACTTTTCACCTGGGCGGATCCCACCCCCTTCCCTCCCTCTTTCCCCTGAGGCCCCACCCCCCTGGCCAGGCCAACATGGAGCCTGGCCAGGGAGCCCGGACAGCTGTGGGGAGCCGCGGCGAACCCTCCACCTGCCTGCAGTGCGGGGGGCCTGCCGAGAGCAGCCCCTGGCCCATGTCCCTGCCCAGCCAAGAGCAGGAGGAGGTGCAGGGTCCTCGACTCCACGCCAACTTCCCACAGCTGTGTGTGCAGCTCTCCCCAACCCAGCTTCAGCCTCAGAGCCACTGCCTGACCATGGTAAGAGTTACACAGGCAGCTGTGGGGAGACACGGACCCTCCACCTGCCCGGGGTGGGGCGCCCTGGAGATGGGGACATAGGCCGGGGGCTGCTCTTGGCGGCCCCCACTCCCACCGAGGCTCCCCACAGCTGCCCGTGTGGCTCTTATCATGGCTGGGTTGTGGCTGTAAGGCACCCTTGCCGGAGCCAGGTCGGGGAGAGTCGCACAGGCAGCTGGGGGAGCCTGGGTCCCTCCACCTACCCTGGGTGTGGGGTCTGGGGGATGGGGAGGACATGGGCCCTGCTCCAGCTTCTGGCTTGGTGGGGGGTGGGGCTGCCCCCCCCCGTTTTGGGAGGGCTCTGGTGCCCCTGCCCAAGAAGCCATGCCTCCTTACCTTTGCTGGGCATGCTCCCAGTGGAGAGAGCATATAAAAGGCAGCAGCTCAGCTCAGTCTGGGCTGGGTGAGGAGAGTGGATGTGTTCTACTGGCGCCTGTTGAGAAGCTGACAGGCCTTCAGGCTGTCAAGACCGAACACCCTGACTATGCCGCAGGAACCTAGTCAACTACAGGGACCGAGGGGGGCTCAAGCCACTGCCAGTGGAGAAGCGCCCGAGGCAGGCCTAATGGTAGGAAGTGACTCAGGGGATGTGTTTGGGGACATGGAGAGCTGGACCCTGAACAGAGTAACTGGTTTCATAGGGCCCTGGGTTGGAACACAGTGGAGTAGGGTGGGTCCAGGTGACCCTGCCCTCCCTGTAGTTGCCATTGAGCTATACTGCCCCTGGTTGTAGCAGTTACTGTGATTCTAACCTTTGGGTGATACAGTGACTAGCTACAGCAGATACTGGACTCTTACCACTAGGTGCCACCTTAGATAGGGCAATGCCTTGGACTATTGTTACAAAGCACTACTGCTACCAAGGATAGGGTGGCACCTTGGACTATTGATATTAGACACTACTGCTGTGAGAGAGGATGGTGCCTTGGGCTCTTACCACTAGGCACTACTACTGCCAGACTGAGGGCAGCTCCACAGACCCCCACTGATCCCTTTATACATAGGTAGCTATCCCATTGTGCAACTTGCCACCATGTAGCGCAGGGTATTTTCAGAAGGTTTTGCAATGTCTTATAGGGCCAAAATGAGTCATGCAAGGGTGACTGGGAGCATGGGTTCAACTTCCCATAAGGCAGCATTCTCCATTCCATAATTTCATCTGAATCCTATAATGTTTCATGCCTCTTTTGAAAATCACCTGCACAAATCCACGCTTCTCTCCTTGCTCTCTGACAGAATCATGGCTCCTGCACTGCTCTGCACTATTGTGATGAATGTTGCTAACATGGGCTGCCTGATCCTGCAGTATTTGCTGAGCCACAAGAGGAGCTGTGGGGAACTCGATAATTCCCTGGAGGCTAGATTGCTGTGCAACACAGAAAGAAACAGTTCAAGGTTGTTGGTGGTGTTCCCAGGGCAACTTCAGATAACGGAGCATGGGTTCTGGGCCTGAGAAACAAGAATTGGCTGATTGGATCATATTTTCATGCAGGTTTGAGATGATGCACATCCAAAAATTCTGCAGCCACATTGCTGGATCTGTGTGCAGAGCTCACCCCAGCTCTCCAGCGGTGCAACACTAAAATGAGATCAGCACTGATAGTGTGGAAACAAGTTGCAATTGCACGTGGAAACTTGCAATGCAAGATTGCTGCTGATCAGTTGATAATCAATTTGGAGTTAGGAAATCCATTGTGGGGGCTGTTGTGATACAAGTGTGCAGGGTCATTAATTGCCTTTTGCTATAAAGGACTGTGACTCTGGGCAAAGTGCAGGACATAGTGGATGGTTTTGCAGCAACAGAGTTCCCAAAGTGCAGTGGGGCAATAGAGTATGCATATCCCCATTCTGGCACCAGACCACCTTTCCACAGAGTACATCAACAAAAAAGGCTACTTTTCTATGGTAATGCAAGTGCTGGTGGATAACCAGGGATGCTTCACCGACATTTATGTGGGCTGGTCAGAGAAGGTGCATGAAGTAAGTATCTTTAAGAAAATAAGAAAATGTTCTTTCCCAACCCGGGATAACTATTGGTGATGTTGAAATGCAAATAGTGATCCTGGGAAACCCAGCCTCCCCTTTGCTCCTATGGCTCATGAAGCTATACACTGACCACCTCCACAACACCAAGGACCACTTCAACTACAGGCTGAGCAGGTGCAGAATGACAATTGAATATGTCTTTGGTCATTTGAAGGGTCGCTGGCATGTCTTCTCATGAGGTTGGACTTCAGTGAAAAAAAATATTCCAATGGTTATAGCTGCCTGATGTGTCCTGCATAACATCTGTAAAGCAATGGGGGTCAGGTTAGGGTTAGGATTAGTTTCCCTTGGGGTGGGTGGAGTGGCTATCTGCTGATTTTGAGCAGCCAGATACCAGGGCTATAAGAAGTGCTCAACATGGAGCTATATGTCTCAGGGAGGCTTTGAAAGACCATTTTATTGGTAAACCAGAATAGTGTCTGTTGTTGTAGTGTGCTCTACCTGGCCGTGGTCTTTACAACCCTGTATGAACCCTTAGAGTGCTGTGTGTAGTAATATAACATTACGAATACACCTATTAATACTGTCTAGGAGTGATGTCAGTACCACCCAGCATAAGTTGTGACTTTCTTACCCCAAAATTCAGACCTAAGGCACCCCACAATGGCCTTCCTACCCTAATAACCTAATTGTCAGTTTGGTCTGTTTTGGTACATAACAGGAGGTGGTCTGCCCTAGAGGAATTGCCCAGGTTTTACCAGGGAGTTCATCTCTGACTTGCAGAGGACTCCCAAGAACAAACTAGTTCCATTTACCCTTGGGAGGACACAGATACAGCCTTCCACTCAAAGGATTAACAGGCAGTAATTTCTTTGAAAATAAAATAACCTTTATTTAACACAAAATATTCCCTAATACAATAAGTCTAATGCATATACTAAAAAGAATAAACCATAAACACTTTTAACATAACAGGTATATATGAGAATACAAACAAACTCTATCAGCACATGCATATGCATATTCAAATACCCAATACTATACTATTATACAATTAAACACAGTTTTAAGTGGTTACATTCTGAATTCAATGGCCAGTTACATGGAGAATGCTGACAGCAAGGCACATAAAACATTAAAACAAACACACACTGTGATGGTTTGTCACTCCCAGGGTGCAGTGTGGGAGCCGTGGGAACTGCTGTGCCCCTCTAACGACCCGGCTTGTCGGATCCTGCTCACATTGCTTTTTTGGAGATATAGCCAGCCTCCCCAGGCCCTGTTATCACCCAACACAACAGCAGGTGATGCCACACACCCAACTGAGATACCTGAGTACTTTACCTAAGCACTCAAAGACAGGCAGGAGACAAAGTCAATTTCCCAGCTCCTCCGCCTTGCACCCTGGCTGGAGTATAAACCCAGAATTATATCCTCTTACACTGCACAGAGATCTGTACAAAGTAAGCTTATTAATATAGTCGCTTTCCCCTCAATGTGGGAAAGATATGCACAACTAGCTTGTGTTAACCAAGCTGAGATTTTTCCCTAGACACTTTACTCAAAGGCACGCTGGTTTACATAAAGCATAAACAAGTTTATTAACTACAAAAAGATAGATTTTAAGTAATAAGTGATAGCAAACAGATCAAAGCAGATTGCCTAGCAAATAAACAAAAACACAAACTACCCAAATATTAATTTCTCACCCTGACTGATGATACAAGCAGTCCAACAAGTTGCCATATACAGGCTAGAAATCCCGTTAGCTGGGGACCAACACTTCCCCCAGTTCAATCTTTATTTCTCAGGTGTTTCCAAGAGTTCTCTTGTGTGGGGAGTGAGGCCAAGAGATGATGTCACACCCTGCCTTATATAGCTTTCCCATATGGTGAGAACCCTTTGTTCCAAACTCAGTTCCCAGTCCAGTTTATGGAAAAATACAGGTACCAAAATGGAGTTCAGTGTCGTGTGGTCTGGTCACATGACCTAGCATGCTCTGCTGAGTCACAGCAGTCATTATTCATAGACTGTCTGGAGCATTCTCAGGAAGGCTCCCTAGGTGGGGGATAAGCTTTTCCTCAGGCCTATTGTTTCCTCTAATGGCCCATTACCCTGAATAGCCCCTTCACAACCAGCTGTCTAGACTGGAAGCCTTTTGCCTAGTGGGTGTTACCCAGGTGTAACCACATTTGAAATACAGATACATAGTCAATATTCATAACTACAGATACAAAAATGATACATGCACACAATTAGGATAATCATATTCAGCAAATCATGAATTTCCCAGTGACACCTCACAAGACATAGCTTATACCATATGCATCATAATTATATTATAATCATATCATAATCATATAATTATGAAGAATATGGGGTGCAGCATCTCACACACACATACACAGACATCCAGATTTAATAACTCAGGCATACACATATATGCTTCAGTTGGAGTCTTCTACTAAAATCATCATGCTTATTTTCTCCACTGTCTTCTTTCCCTCTTCTCTGTCTGGGTTCTTGTGTTCTGTCAACTGCTGCTCCACCACTTTGCTTCTTTCTTCAGACTTCATTGATTTCAGCTCTTTCAGATGTTCTTCTTATTAATCTTCTCTTCCAACAACTGCTCTGCTGCTCATTCACACCAGCCCCTTCTACTCAGAAGACACAGACTGACTGAAGCCTGTCAGCTCTCTACCTTATATAGAGATCTTGACCTATTCTGATTGGTTATTGCACGTCATATGATTCGAATTTACCAATCAGCTTCAAGCCCTTTAGAATCTGGCACCAGATTGGGAACCTGTGCCTTTAGCACTGGACTTGTTTGAAGACTTGTGTTCTATCTGACTAACCCCACCCTTCGATGCTGTAGCGACCTTTATTTCACCCAAGTCTCCCTGATTGCCATTGGCCGAATCATTGTAAGGCCACCATTTTGTTTTTCACAGCACCAATTTGTTATGGCCACCATATTGTTTTCCCTAACTGTCACTGCTTTAAACTATCTTTATTGACTATTTAAATCTTTATAATTACCAAAAAAAATACATATTTATATACACCTTATCATTATGTTTTGCTGTCACCACTCCAATTTTACTAATTTTACATAAGCCCAAATCTGGATCTCTCCCTGCATCAGCTAATGATGACAGATCAGCACTATTGATGCTGGACAGCACCTAGTGCTGAACAGCATTTTCAGCACACAGGGAGCAGCTGAAAAATCCTCTGTATCAAACTAATAAAGATGAATTATGTTTCCAAAAACAGAATTTTATTCCATAACAATGCAAATAGAAAAACATTTATAACTTAATAAACTTAATAAATTAAGAAAAAAGAACTTACGAAGGGGAGAGAACAGTCATATCCATTTCAGATATACATACACCAACCATGTCTTTCATAGATCAATATGTGTGGGGCTATGAATGTCTTTAATGTCCCCAGGTGTGTAGTGGTAGGGGTAGTGCAGCAGCCCTTGATGCCATGAAGAATGTTGTGGAGGGGTCCTGATATGCAGTTCTCTATGGTCTGCAGAGGGAGGTAAGCATGGGATTCGTGGATCTGCAGGTCCACCAGACTCTGCAGCATGTCTGTTTGCACCTTGAGAAGCTCAAGCATCTCCTGCTGCACATCCTTCTCCTTTTCTTCAGCACACTTTATGGTACTCATTGTCACCTGAACCAGGAGCTCTGATGGTCAAGTTCCATGGTTCTAGACCTCAGTCTTCTGCCATGAGACATTCAACTCCATAGCATGGGCAGTGTTTTGGAGACACTAGAGAGTAAGGACAGCATCCATTGCTGACTGCCCAGGGCAGCACCAGTCTCTTCCCAGTGGGCGGGCTGAGGTGGGCTAGGAAATTGGAGGGCTGTGCTATAGTGGTGCAATTGGCTAGGCTGCTCTTGCTATTTGGAGGCTGGTTACAAGTACAGCCTGACATGGCTGCAAGATCTTTTTGAAGAGGCAGCATGCTGGAGGTGCCCAGCCAGAGCAAGGTGGCTGGAGAGTGCATGGGAGGCCAGCCAGAGAGGAGCTGGCTGCTGGAGGAGGTGGAGCAAGAGGGGAGAGTTTGGAGTGGCAGCTGGGGGAGCTGCTGAGGAAGGCTACTGCGGTCTCAGAGAGAGTTCAGCTTGCCGAACACTCACCCAGCATCACTCTCCGGCTCTGCCCTTTGGTGACACAGAGCGGGGCAGGGAGTGCAAATCCCGCAGTCATGGCTGAATTGTGAAGGAGACAGAGCAGAGCTGGGCAGTGTAGCTGTGTGCATGTTTCACCATGATCCCCCCAATAGCTCCCCTGTCAATCACTCTGCTCCGCATTGCTCTGCAAATCTCTGCAGCCTGGGAATCACCACACCTAGGCACTGATGCAGTGAGCAGCAGATTCAAAATGCCACCCAGCCTCCAGGCACCAGAAGGTTTCGCAGCCCTGTGAGCGCAGTTGCAAACTTCTCCCTTCTGCTCAGTGCATGGGGCTCATAGCACAGCTGCTCCCAAGGCAGTCAGCAATGGATGCTGTCCTTACTCTCTAGTGTCTCCAAAACACTGCCCATGCTATGGAGTTGAATGTCTCATGGCAGAAGACTGAGGTCTAGAACCATGGAACTTGACCATCAGAGCTCCTGGTTCAGGTGACAATGAGTATTTGGTTTACTTCCTCTCTCTGACTCTTTACTGCTGCTGGCAGCACAACTGCCTTCAGAGCCAGGTGTCCAGCCAGCAGCCACCACTCTCCGGCCACCCAACTCTGTAGGCAGCACTGCAGCCAGCAGCTGTGGAGAAGTAAGGGTGGCAATTCCATACCATATCACCCTTACTTCTGTGTAACATTTGACCTTTGCACTGGAAGCGATGGCTATGGGGGGAGGGAGGTAAGGCAAATTTTGGGGTAGCTATAGCCTCCACAAGCTGCCCCCCAATGCCGCTCTTGTGACTACCTAATAGTGACACTTGATTGCTGTGGATGATGATGTCTAGCAAGCAGAATATGAGCAAAGATCTTTCCAGGGACTTTAATCCTAGATGATAATCACAGAAGAATAAAACCAGAGAATTTGCAGCTACACAGCATTCTGTAGCAGAAAAAAATAACGCGAATAAGAACTTTCCCATAGCAGAAATTCCAGAGTGTTTAACAAATTCTAGAGAAATTGATTTATGTCTTTAACAACTTATGGCTTTATCATTTGATGCTCTGACAAGCTAACAAATACAATAACTCCTCACTTAATGTTGTAGTTATATTCCTGAAAAATGCAATTTTATACGAACCGATGTTAAGCGAATCCAATTTCCCCATAAGAATTAATGTAAATGGGGGCGTTAGGTTCCAGGGAATTTTTCACCAGACAAAAGACATTATATACATATACAGTATAAGTTTTAAACAATTTTAAACAAACAGTTTAATATTGTACACAGCAATGAATGATGTAAAGCTTGGTGGAGGTCCTGGAGTAAGGGGGTGGGATATTTCCCAGGGAATGCCTTGCTGCTAAATGATGAACTAGCACTTGGCTGAGCCCTCAAGGGTTAATAGCTGTTGTTAATGTAGCCTCACATTCTACAAGGCAGCATGGACTGAGGCAGCAGGGAGGAAACACAATAGATGCAGGGCAGTAGCTGTAAACACTTCCCTGCAGAATCTGAACATGATGATGAGCCCATACTATCCAGCTGGAGCGCACCACTCCCTCCTCCTGACAGCACATGCATGGCTGCGCACAGGTGATGACTTTCCAAAGTGCTGGGGTGGGGGGGGTGCATGCATGAGTGAGAGAGACAGCATTGCCTCTTTAAGCACCCTGACTGCACTTCAAGTACATTACCCTTTTAAGCAGATCAGCCAGTTCAGACAGGAAGCAACAACTTCCAGTAAGCTTGTCATTTCTGTCCCTGAGCCCTGTCCCCCTCCTCCGTGGAGAGGGGGTATGGAGTCGGGGGCAGGAGCAGAGGGACATCTTGATATCAGCACCCGTCTCCCCCAGCAAGCAGGAAGCTCCCAGGAGCAGTTCCAAGGCAGAGAACAGATCAGGAGCCAGCTCCCTCCCGGTTCTAATCCCCACAAGGAGGTGCTGCTCTTCCAGAGAATCCTGCGAACAGTGAACAAATCAGGCAGCTGCCAAACGATGTTATAAGGGAGCATTGCACAACTTTAAACAAGGTTTTTCCCTGATAGATCAGCAACAAAACAACATTAACCTGTTTTGTAAAATGCCACAAATCTCTATATTGCTTACTCTATAGAACAAAACACATTTTTGTGAAATGTAATGATTTCCTCCAGTAACAGCTAGGTGGGTTAAACCAGACAATCACTACACTCTTGAATGAACTCACACAGAAAAATAAGACAAAAACATCTTATCACCTGAGGGCAAATATTTTTCACAAAACAATAACTCCATAACTGACCTCTCAGTCCTCATCCTTGAAGGAAACCTGCACAAAGGAAATCTGCTCCTTCAAAAGATGAGCCTGGGAACTTAAATTCATAACTCTGCTAGATATTAAAAGCCATGGACTTACTAAAGACACTTGATTTATGGCTCATTACAACAATCTGTAATCCACTAATCCTCCTTTGTCCTCCAACTGTAGAGGTGTTTACTGCCCACTGTACCTTGAATGGCCCCTTGCAACATGTGTAAACTCCTTATCTGGTCCACTGATACAGAGGATTTTCTGCTGCTCTGTGTGTGCTGAAAACAACTGAAAACACTGTTCAGCACTAAACACTGTCTGGCATTAATGGTGCTGGCCTGTCACCATTAGCTGAAGCAGGGAAAGATCATGATTTGGGCCTTATTTAACTTAGTGAGATTGGAGTGGTGCCAGTGAAGCACAATGTTAAGGTGTACTGTATAGAGTTTTAAGTGATCACAGTGAAGGAAAACAAAATGGTGGCCACAAGGAATCAGAGCTGTGAAAGACCTTACAATAATTCAGCCAATGGCAAGCAGGCAGACTGGGGTGAAACAAAGGTCACTCCAACACCTGAAAGGAAGGGTCTGTCAGGTAGAACACAGGTCTTCAAACAGGTCCACATTCTAAAGTCACAGGTTTTCAATCAGGGCTTGAAGCTGATTGGTGGGCCAACTGTACATAAGGGAGAGCGCTGATAGGCTACAGTCAGTCCGTGTTAGAATGAGAGGAAGGCATGCTGGAGTGAGAGGAAGAAAGATCAAGAAGAGCTGAAACCATGAAGAGAGAAGGAAGGCTGAAACAGTAGCAGTGGACAGCATCAATTGACAGAACAGAAGGACCACCCAGAGGGATAGAAGACATCAGGAGAAGTAAGCCTAATGATTTTAATAGACTCCTGTTGAAGTGTGTATGTGTCTGCTTGAGTTAATAAAGTTGGATGTCTGTGTGTGTATGTGTCTATATGTTTAATATGTAATACCATGCTGTCAGCATTCTGCATGTGACTGGTCATTGCATACACAATATAACCATTTAAAACTGTTACATATGTATAGTATCAAATTGTGTTAATTTTATAGTATATATGTATTATATAGTATCATAGTAGTGGGTATTGAATATTATAATACTGGATATTTGAATATGTATATATGCTGCTAGAGTTTGTTTTTTTTTGTTTATATTCTAATTTATGATTGTTATGTGTATAGTTTATTCTTTAGATATATGTATTACACTTATTATATTAGGGAATATTATGTGTTAAATAAAAGTTATTTTGTCTTGGAAGAACTTACTGCCTGCGTGTTAATCTTTAGGGCAGAAGGATGTATCTGTGTCCTCCCAAGGGTTAACAGAACTAGCCTGTTCTGGGGAGTCCTCTGATGGTCAGAGACAAACTCCCTGGTAAAACCTGGGCAATTCCTCTAGGGCGGGCCACTTCCTGTAGCCCGCGGAAACAGACCAAACTGACAATTGAGTTGATAGGGTAGGAAGGCCATTGTGGGATGCCTTAAGTCTGAATTTCAGGGTAACACCATCCTTGTATTTAGCTGTAACACTTTGAGTACCTTCCCCACAGCTGAAGAAGAGTGCTGTGAAAGCTCAAAACTCATCTCTTCCACCAACAGGAGTTGGTCCAATAAAAGATATTACCTCATCTATCTTGTCTCTCTGATTTCTTTCCGGAATTTTCCATTTTTGCTCCATGGAAAATTACAGTCCTCTCTCTCCCCTGTCTTTCATGGTGGGGGAGGGGAGGGCATTTGTGTATAAATGGAGCTTTAATCATAACTACCATCTTGCTTTATATAGCTGTGAGACAAAACAGCTTTATATGACTTTTTCTTTTTGCTTTATATTTTATATACATTTACATTAATATACCAAAAGTTTTTACTTCCATTGACTTCAATGGGATTAACTGCATGAGTAAAATGTAATGTGAATATGTGTTTGAAAGATCAGGGTCATAGTCAGCACTTTAAAAGAAGCACTTTGTTTGTCTGCCATATAGACCATTGCTAGAGGGCACACTAGCATCCTATTAAGATTAGTGCCTCATTAGAGGATTAGGAATGTTTAGCTAATCTAACAGTTGTACTGACTGATCCTGCCTTTGTGCTTTTATGATACCCTTATTAGTGAATGTTTCCAAGGAACAATGAATTGTCATTGTTAGTGCAAAAGTTATTTTCTTCATGCTTGTCTGCTTTTATTTTTAAACTATTCTGAGGGGAGGACTTTATTCTTTGCATTTCTCCCTCAGAAAGCAGCTCTCATTAAGGTATGCATTTTAATTCCAAACACACAGGATGATGTTTACTTGAATCACTGCAATGGAAACCAGAGCCTCCTCCTGGAAGTGAGCTTAAAGAATCAACTATAAGTCAAGGCTGGCTGATACTTCACCTTCCTTTTTTTCAATCTGTGCTTCTTTTTGAAGAGAGAGATTCTTATTTAAAATCCATCATCAAATGGGCAAAAGCCTAGTAAATCTAACTGTTGTAGGGGATTTGGTATCTATGAGGTTTCAAAAGCTAGTAAAATTTAAATGGAGATATTCTCAAATTACACAGAACTCTTATTAAGGAGAAGACACACACTGCTGAATAGTGGTTACAACATGACTCTATAACTACAGTTGGCTTGGAATTTTGTCAAAATCATTTTTGATAGAAAACCAAGTTTCCACAAAATTAAATCTTCAAGGGGAAAATTTCAGCTTTGCCATCAAGAACAGTCAAATAAAATGTTTCAGGCTGGTTTGATACAAAGCAGAATATTTCATTTTGCTGAACTGACTTCAAACATTTTGTTTGCATCAGTTCAACATCAAACTGCTTTTCTCCATTGTGGCACATTGCTTCATTGGAGTAGATCGGGCCCCCATTCTTTTCAGTTGGCTCCTGGAGAACTACCATGATGCATCATGAACCAAACTGGGATGGGAAGATGGGAAAAGCATCGTCACATCCAACTCACCAACCTAGTAAGGAGGGTTTTAAACTAGGTTCAAAGGGGACAGGTGTCAAAAGCCCACAGGTAAGTATAAAAATAGCTGAATTAAGAAAGGGTTAGATTTGAGGGAAGAGGGGGAACATGGAAATTAAAATAGGGTTATAGGAGCAACAACAGGGAAATCAGTGGTGGAATCTGCTCAGTTTCTTAGTTGTTGATAAATAAATGCAAGGAGTATGGGGAATAATCAGGAAGAACTGGAAGTATTAGTACATAAGTTAAATTATAACTTAATTGGCATCACAGAAACTTGGTGGGGTAAATCTCATGACTGGAATACTGGTATAGAGAAATATAGCTTGTTCAGAAAGGACAGGCAGGGTAAAAAGGAAGGAGGTGTTGCATTATACATCAGAAATATATACACTTGTTCTGAGGTCCAGAAGGAGATGGGAGACAGACCAGTTGAAAGTATCTGGGTAAAGGTAAAAGGGGTGAAAAATAGGTGTGACACAATGGTAGGGGTCTACTGTAGGCCACCAAATCAGGAAGAGGAGGTGGATGAGGCATTTCTAAAACAAACACAGAAATATCACAAGACCTGTTAGTAATGGGGAACTTTAACTACCCAGACATCTGTTAGAAAAGGAATAAGGCAAAACACAAAATTTCCAATAAATTCTTGGAATATGTTGGAGACAACTTTTTCTTCCAGAAAGTGGAGGAAATAACCAGGGGACAGCCATTGGTAGTGAACAGGAAGAAATTGAGAGCGAATCTGAAGGAGACTGGGCTGGGAGTGATCATGAAATGATAGATTTCAGGATTCTAAGGAAAGGAAGGAGTGAGAGCAGCAGAATAAGGACAATGGACTTCAAAAACGCTGACTTTAATGAACTCAGAGAACTGGTAGGTAAGATCCTATGGGAAGAAAATCTAAGGGTAAAAATAGTTTAGAGCTGACAGTTTCTTAAGGAGACAATATTACAGGCACAAATGCAAACTATCCCAATGCAAAGGAAAAGTAGGAAGAATGGTAAGAGGCCAAGATGACTCCATCAGGAACTCTTTAATGACCTGAAAATCAAAAAGGTATCCTATGTAAAGTGGAAACATGGACCAGTTTCTAAGGAGGAGTTCAAGAGGCTAGCACAAGCATACAAAAAGAAAATTAGAAAGGCTAAGGCACAAAATGAGTTACAGTTAGCAAGGAACACAAAAGGCAATAAGGAGAGGTTCTTTAAATACAATAGGTGCAAGAGAAAGCGGAAGAAAAGTGTAGGCCCTCTACTTAGTGGGGAAAGGGAGCTAATAAGTGAAGACTTTGAGAAAGCTGAGGGGTCTGGTGCCTATTTTGCTTCAGTCTTCACTAAAAGGGTTAAAGGTGACCAGATATCAACATGATTAATATTAACAACAAGGTGGAAGGAATGCAAGCCAAAATAGAGAGAGAACATGTTAAAGTAAGATAAGTTAGATGTATTCTAGTCAGCAGGACCTGATGAAATTCATCCTGGGGTACTTAAGGAACTAGCTAAAGCAATCTCAGAACCATTAGCAATTATCTTTGAGAACTCATGGAGAATAGGTGAGGTTGCAGAAGGTCAGACATAGTTCATTTCTTTAAAAGGGGGAACAAAGACCAGTTATAGACCAGCAGCCTAACTACCTGGAAAGATTCAGGAACAAATTATTAAGCAATCAATTTGTAGCCACTTAAAGGATACTAAGGGTATAAGGAAGAACCAGCATGGATTTGTCAAGAACAAATCATGCTATACCTACCTAATTTCCTTCTTTCACATCATTAATGGCATAGTGGATGGGGGGGAACAGTAGATGTAAAATATCTTGATTTTTAGTAAGGCTTTTGACAAAGTCCCCCGTGACATTCTCATAAGCAAACTAGGGAAATGTGGTCTAGATAAAATTACTATAAGGTGGGTGCACAACTGGTTGAAAGAACCACTGTTCTAACTTTGAGGGTATATCTAGTGAGGTCCCGCAGGGGTCAGTCCTGGGTCTGGTGCTAATCAATATTTTCATTAATGACTTGGATAATAGAGTGGAGAATATACTTCATAAAATTTGCAGATGACACCAAGATGGGAGGGGT
The DNA here is from genome assembly GCF_020497125.1 of Mauremys mutica. Classification (NCBI taxonomy): domain Eukaryota; kingdom Metazoa; phylum Chordata; order Testudines; family Geoemydidae; genus Mauremys; species Mauremys mutica. The sequence continues at coordinate 36,551,500 of NC_059073.1, read as the reverse complement.
TGCAGGAGGACAAGATTAGAATTCAAAATGATCTTGACAAATTAGAGAATTTGTCTTTATTGAATGTATTCTCTTTGATTCCAGACAAGGGCAAAGTACTTTACTTAGGAAGCAAAAATCAAATGCACAACTATATTATGGGGAATAACTAGGCAGATGTACTGCCGAAAAGGCTCTGGGGGCTATAGTGAATCACAAGTTGAATATGAGTCAATAATGTGGTGAAGCTGCAAAAAAGGCTAATATTCTGGGATGTATTAACAGGAATGTCATATGTAAGACATGGGAGGTAACTGTCCCGCTCTGTTTGGCATTGGTGAGGCCTCAGCTGAAGTACTGTGTCCAATGCTGGTGTCACACTTTAGGAAAGATGTGGACAAATTGAACAGAGTTCAGAGGAGAGGTTTAAAAATACCCGTATGAGGAAAGGTTAAAAAAACTGGGCATAATTAATTTTGATTGAAAAAAGACTGAAGGGCTACCCGATAACAGTCTTCAAATGTTAGGGACTGCTCTGAAGAGGACTGTGATCAATTGTTCTCCCTGTCCTCTGAAGGTAGGACAAGAAGTAAAGGGCTTATCTGCAGCGAGGAAGATTTTGGTTGATATTAGTGAAAATTTTATATGGGTAGTTAAGCTCTGGAATAGACTTCCAAGGGAGGCTGTGAAATCCCCATCACTGGAGGTTTTTATAAACAGGTTGGACAAACACCTGTCAGGGATAGTCTAGGTTTACTTGGTCTTGCCACAGAGTAGGTGGCTGGACTTGATGACTTCCCAAGGTCCCTTCCAGTCCTAAATTTCTATGATTCTATGGAAGATGGAGCCTGGCCCATAGGAGAGAATGGAGACATCAAACTCTCAAACTACAATCCCCATGAAGCAATGCACACAGTGGTGAAATTCAACTTAATGTTGGACTGATTCAAAATGAAGCATTTAGGGTCAGTTCAACAAAACAAAGCAAAATATTTTGCTTTCCTATAGTCAACATTATTTTGTATATATTATGTTTTATAGGTGCTTTCACTTCCCCTCTGCCAGATAGCTTTTTTAAAAAGCAAACAGTACAGTCTTTGACTTTTTGGGTATCTAGTAAACTATTCTTAAACAATTCCAAATACCATTCACATTTTTTCTGTTTAAATTCTTTCTCCTAGCTGATTTGGCTCAGTTGTTTTCAGCTTTGTGAAACTGGACCTTTTAAAGCTTTGTGAGTGTGTGGAGGGGGGGTATTGGTTTGGACTTTACATTTGTTGTGTGCAAACAAAATAATCAAGTCATGATTACATGCATCCATACAACCACTAACTTCAGTTCTGTGATCAATTCCTCTTTATCTTGCAGTGCTGCGAGGTATTACTCTTAAATAAAATCCATTCACTGAAGGGAGCACAGGTGGTGCCAGCTGTCTGCTGAACTCTCTGGTTAATAGAAACGAAGGCAGCATAGTGATTGCTAAGAAGACTGTTCTCATTTTGAACCTTCTGATATACATGAAAATCAGAAATATGGTTTTCAAGAGTGGCCCTGTTCACTTTAAACCTGTACAAGCACATTTAGATTAGTTAAATTGAAAACACAGTTTAAAGGTCTAACACTCCATTTATGTATTTTCCAAACACAATAAAATTAATTTAATATTTATTGTTTTGAAAATTTAAAAATTCTATATTTTGTGCTTGTACCTAGTTGCTTTTCTTGGAGAAAGAATAGGGAGGAATAATGAGGACAGAGTTCTGGTTTGGAGCAACATGGGCAGTTTCTTTTAACTACTAATTATCTATATTACAGTAGAGCTTTTACAGAGAGACAAAGATGTAGTCACTGCCTCAAGGAATGATACATGTAAAGAGAGAATACATCAATATAAGGGGGAAGAAATAATTTAATACCATTTGATTTTTTTTAAATTACTAATGAGTAATGGAATATTCCCCACTGTGTCTGACTTTCGAATTAGATTTAAAAAAAAATACAAATAAGACAAGCACCTTACTCCCATTAACTTTCAATGAGAGTTGTACCTTTGAAAATCTCCCCCACACTCAAATAACAGCATACAAGATACTTTAGCCATCCAAAATTCTCAGTAGGTCTCATATTTACCTCTCTCACTACAGTAATCAAAGATTCTGAAAAGGGGTGTGACTTAATCAAATAGGTAGGGAGCTGTAGCCCCTACAGTGTCTTCTTTTTCAGTGGGGAAATGGAAGGAATTCTGTACTCATCTCAATGTAAGGAACACATATTCGATGTATTTGCTGGAATGAACTACAGAATGTTCATGAGCCTTTTCAGATAAATAGGTAGACTCTATCTGTGCTACATGTGCTTTCTTTCATTATAACATGTTGGGACCAAATCTTACAAGACCATCTGAGGGCTTCGTCATTAATTCTGAATTATCCAGCCCACCTCTCACTGAGACAGTACTTCCCAGGTACTGCATATAAATGTGGCAGCTTCCTCAAGTGTAACGTTATTCAGTCTTCCTGCAGGGGCATCAATCACCCAAATCCACATGGCCTGTGGCTAGTATTATCTGCCTAAATTTGGGAGTATCTTGCTGAGTTTCATCTTCCTGTACATATCTATCCAACAACGAAGAGTCCTGTGGCACCTTATAGACTAACAGATGTATTGGAGCATAAGCTTTCGTGGGTGAATACCCACTTCGTCAGACCAATACGTCTGTTAGTCTATAAGGTGCCACAGGACTCTTTGTTGCTTTTTACAGATCCAGACTAACACGGCTTCCCCTCTGATACCTGATATCTATCCAGGTTTATGATAAGATTACCTAATCAGTAAAGCAACTGCAGAGCACAAACACTTGATCCCTGCAGAACCTCTCTTCTTAACCCTGCTTTTTCCTTACTAACCATATTGCAGATTGTTCCACAATGATGTTCAAGAAAGATATAATTTTACACTGACAAGTGCTTTATACCGTTAGATTCCCTTTCATTGACTTTTTAAAAAAAATAAGCAGTTTGTATGTTTTTCTAGTTGTTTTGTATATTTTTCTCAACTTGTTTGCCATCATTAAAACCAATAGCTAACTCTCTTTTCCACATCTCTTTATAAACTTAGTCAAACAGAGTTAAGACTATTTGGACATTTACTGTCTGTACTTACAGTTTGTAGAAGACTTTTAACTCCTAGAACATGAGACTATAAGAATAGACATGCTGGGTCAGACCAGTGGTCCATCTAGCCCAATATCTTGTCTTCTGGCAGTGGCTAGTACCAGATGCTACAGAGGGAATGAATAGAACAGGGTAATTATTGAATGATCCATCTTCTGCTGTCTAGTCCCATCTTCTGGCAGGCAGAGGTTTAGGAATACCCTGAGCATGAGGTTGCATACCTGACCATCTTTGCTAACAGCCATTGATGAACCTAACCTTCATGAATGTATCAAATTCTTTTTTGAACTTACATTATCCCCTGGCAGTGAGTCAGAGCCGCCCAGAGGGGGGGGCAAGTGGGGCAATTTGCCCCAGGCCCTGGGCCCAGCAGGGGCCCCCACGAGAGTTTTTCGGGGGCCCTGGAGCAGGGTCCTTCACTCGCTCTGGGGGCCCCGGAAAACTCTCGCGGGCCCGGGCCCCCGGAGCTTCTTCGCTCCCGGTCTTCACTGGCCGGGGGTCCTTCCTCTCCAGGATAGAAGGACCCCCTGCGCCGCCGAATTACCGCCGAAGCGGGACCCGCTGCTAGAGTGCAGCCGGGTCTTTGGCGGTAATTCGGCGGCGGGGAGGTCCTTCCGTTCTGGGACCCGCCGCCGAAGTGCCCCGAACACCCGCGGTGGGGGCTGCACTTCGGCGGCGGGTCCTGCTTCGGCGGTAATTTGGCGGCGGGGGGTCCCGGAACAGAAGGACCCCCCGCCGCCGACTTACCGCCAAAGTGGGGCCCCCCGCCGCCGAAGACCCCGGGCCCCCGGAATCCTCTGGGCGGCCCTGCAGTGAGTTCAACAGATACATTGTCCATTGTGTAAGGAAATACTTCCTTTTGTTTTAAAACTGCTGCCTATTGATTTCATTAGGTGACTCCTGCTTATGCAAAGGGGTAAATAACACTTTCCTATTCACTTTCTCCACACTATTCATGATCATATAGACCTCTATTATGTTCCCTTTATTAGTCTCTTTTCTAAACCGAACAGCCCCAGTCTTTTTAATCTCTCCTCATATATAAACTGTTCCAGACCCCTAATTATTTTTGTTGCCATTCTCTATACCTTTTCCAATTCTAATATATCTTTTATTTGAGATGGGACTACCAGAACAACATGTAGTATTCACAGTGTGTGCATTATGATTTATTGTCTTATTATCTATCCTTTTCTTAATGGTTCCTAACATTCTGTTACCTCTTTTGACTGCCACTACACATTGAGCAGATATTTTCAGAGAACTGTCTACAGTGACTCTAAGATCTCTTTCTTGGCTGGTAACATTTTGTATGTATAGCTGAGATTATTTTTTCCAGTGTGCATTACTTTGCACTTATCAACACTGAATTTCATCTGCCATTTTGTTGCTCATTCACCTGGTTTTGTGAGATCCCTTTGTAACTATGCAATCAGCTTTGTCCTTCACTATCTTGAGTAGTTTTGTATCATCTGCAAATTTTTCCACCTCCCTATATACCCCGTTTTCTAGATCATTTATGAATATGCTGATAGCACTGGTCCCTTACAAATCCTTGTGGGACACCACTATTTACCTCTCTCCATGCTGAAAACTGTTTATTCCTACCCTTTGTTTCCTATCTTTTTACAAGTTAGTGATCCATGCAAGGACCTTCCTGCTTATCCCATGACTGCTTACTTTGCTTAAGAGGCTTAGGTGAAGGACCTTGTCAAAGGCTTTTTGAAAGTCAAAGTACACTATATCAATTGGGCCACCCTTGTCCACATGCACACCTTCAGAGAATTCTAGCAGATTGGTGAGGCATGATTTCCCTTTACAAAAGCCATGTTGACTCTTCTCCAACATATGTTAATCTATTTGTTGGATAATGATATTTCTTTACTAAATTTCAACCAATTTGCCTGGAAAATTAGGCTTTCTAACCTGTAATAGCCAGGATCACCTATGGAGCATTTTTTAAAAATTGGCTTTACATTAACTATCCTCCAGTCCTCCAGTTAGCTTCACTGCAATGCCCCTGTCTTCCTTGAGTGCTTCTTTAGCACGTTGATCATCCACTGCTCATTTGTCAGGTTTCCTGCTTCTGATGTACTTCCAAAAATTAATACAATTCTTTGCTAGTTGTTCTTCAAATTCTTGTTTATCCTGCCTAATTATACTTTTACACTTGACTTGCCAGAGTTTATGATCCTTTCTACTTTCCTTAGTAGGATTTTACTTCTAATTTTTAAATGATGTCTCGTTGCCTCTCATAACCTCTTTTACTCTGCTGTTTAGCCATGGTGGCATTTTTTTGGTCCTCTTACTTTAGAATGAAATCAAGCAAGGTTTGGTGAAATTGAGGATTTGGGGGTTATTTTTTTGTTTTTAACAATTCTTCATTTTTTAACTGCAAAGCTGTCCTCTGTTTGGACATATGTAACTAACACCTTAAGTTTGTCATGGGTTATCATGCTTCTCAGGTCTGCAAATATTCATGGAAAGTTATTTCAGAATTCTTCCAGGGCTTCCAAACATTTCATTGATTTCAACAGAGCCCAGCAGCACAGGATCTAAAGTGAAAGGCCATCAGGAAACTGTTCAATATCACTTTTATTTAACAATCCAGCCTGAAAAATAGCTTCTGTCTGAATCCTAAAAATCCTGGGGTTGGTTTGGTTGGTTTTTTTGTGTGTGACACATAGGCTCTGACTTCTGCTGGCATGGTGAGTGCTTGACCCCCTCTGCCCCCGCCCTGACTCCACCCCTGCCCCGCCCCCTCCCACTCCTGTCCTGCCTCCATTCCAACTCCTTCCCCAAAGTCCCTGCCCCAACTCCGCCCCCTCCCTGGCTCCCCGCCTCCTCCCTGAGCGCACCGCGTTCCCGTTCCTCCCTCCTCCCTCCCGGAGCTTGTTACGCCGTGAAACAGCTGTGGGGCTGGGGGGGGAAAGGCGGACAGTGGGGGAGGGGCTGGGGGCTAGCCTCGCTGGCCGGGAGCTCAAGGGCCGGGCAGGATGGTCCCATGGGCTGTAGTTTGCCCACCTTTCCCCTACTGCTTGTGTTAAAGGAGATTTATTTAATACTTTATTTATTTAAATTTAAACAATACTAAAATCACCAGTACAAACAGCTCTGTGATGCTGTATGATTGAAACATGACCATTTATATCATTACTATTGCCACTGTTAAACCATTGCAACAAAACTTGTATAAAGTATATCATGTCAATGGAAGAGTTATGATTTGCTAAGTAGGATTATCCTATTTAGATGCATGTATAATTTTTGTAGCTGAAGTTATAGATATTGACTATGTATTGGCATCCTACATATGTGCTGTATTCCTGAGTAACACCCACCAGGTAAAATCTATATTGAAGCCAGACGGCATATTGTGAATGGGCTATTCAAACTGATGCCCGTTAAAGAACACTTAACTCTCATCCCACCCAATGAACCTTCCTGTGGATGTTTTAGCCAGAATATGGGGCATGTGATTTTTCATGTGATCCTGGACTCCAGGGTCTTGTGCCTATAATTTTCCACAAAGACTGAGAGCATGCCCTCCACATGGGAGAAGATATAAAAGACCCTGGAATTATTTCCATTTTGCCTCTTTCCTGCTCTGTTCTCTGGATTATAGATTTACACTAAAAGAAGCATATTGACTATGGACTTCCAATCTTTTGGAAGTTACTGGAGATTTTATAAGTCAGCAGCCCTGTAATATCCCTGCTACAAATCTTATCCAAGAACTTTGCAATGATTGTATGTATATGATTTTTCTGACCATTTTAACTCTCTCCTTCTTTTATATTCTCTAAATAAGCCTTTAGATATTAGATCCTAAAGGATTAGCAACAGTGTGATTATTGATATATTGACCTGGGTATGTGGCTGATCTTTTGAGATCAGAAGAACTCTTTGTTTGATGAAATTGATTTTCAGCAACCACTCATCATAAAGCTTAGTGTCTGGGTGGTGAAATAAGGCCTGGGATACCTAAGGAGACTGCATTTGGACTTCTTGTTAACCAGTGTGGAGAGACAGAAGTTTATTTCTGTTTCTGGCTTGGTATATCTAATAATCTAATAATAGAATAACCACCAGTTTGGGGTACGTGGGCTGATTTTCAGTGGCACTCACACTGCCTGGTCCTGGCCACCGGTCCGGGAAGCTCTGCATTTTAATTTAATTTTAAATGAAGCTTCTTAAACATTTTAAAAACCTTATTTACTTTACATACAACAATAGTTTAGTTATATATTATAGACTTATAGAACGAGACCTTCTAAAAACATTAAGAAATGCTGAAATCTAATAGTTGGATTTTTTATAACTCTTGCCCAAAATATAAGAAGGTTAGACCTAGGGCACAACACTTTCTAAGATTTAGCATCACAAAGAACAAGAATCCACACACTGTTGCTCAGATATCCACACAGTTACATACGTGCTCTTTTAAAGCTTTTCAAATTCACAGGCACTTTTGAGGGCATGCATTTTTTTGCATTATCCAAAACAAATAAAAAATTAGTACAGTGGAGACAAAATAATACAAACAAGTTGATGATTTTATTGTAAGGAAATGCACAGATAGCTTCTAGCATACCTGGTTACATTAAAAAAAGAAAAAGTTTGTTGCTATTACATGTGAAACTTAAACCAGGAAAGAAGTTAAGATCTAGTCCTACTCTCATTGATGTAATTGGCAAAATTCCTATGAACTTCAATGGTGCAGAGTAAAATCTTTTGGTCGGAGTCACTTCTAATGATTTAGATGAGAAAACTCACAGAAACTGGAGATAGAAAAGACCTATTATGTTGTCTAATCCATTACCCTACAAATGCAGGCTTGTTCCATATAGTATGTTTTCTAGTGTTTTGTTCAGTCTACCTTTAAATATCTCCAAGTATGGGCCTTAATAGACGAGGACCTTAACAATGATCAATAAGCAGTACTCCATGGGACTAAGTTTATACATAGGAATAACAATTACATTTGGACCTCATGCAACTTTAGATAAATATCCAACATTTATAGATCTCTTTAAAGGGATTAGTAATATCAAATACAAAAGAGTCGTGCTTTGCCTGTAATAGCAAAAATTACAGCCTCCCCAGCTTTTTGTATAAAAAGCTTATTTAAATTGACAATAACTAACAGATGTAGTTCTATCAATTATGAATTTTCTATCACTTCTGAAAATACTAGATTTTGCAAACATGTAATTGTGGATGTGTATATGCACACGTGGAATCAAACATCATTAAATGGATTTTGCTCCTTAAATAAATAAGGTGCAATACAGACTGTGAGAGCAACATTCCAAGAATCAGTCAAAGAAAGGTATATTTATTTAAAAGCAATTTGGAAGAGTTATTTACTTGGCAAAGAATCTAAATTCAGAAAAGCACTGTGCTCAAGCCATTACTGAACAAAAATTTTAATCTAGGCCAGGAGTTCTCAAACTTCATTGCACCATGACCCCGCTTCTGACAACACGACCCCAAGAGGGGAGACCAAAGCCTGAGACTGCCCGAACCCTGCCATCCTGGGTGGGGAAGCCAAAGCCCGAACTCCACCACCCCAGGCAAAGCTGAAGCACAAGGGCTTCAGACCCAAGCAGGAGGCCTGTAATCCGAGCCCCTCAACCCAGGGCTGACGCTCTCAGTCTTCGGCTTTGGCCCTGGGTGGTGGGCCCGGGGCCCCAGCAAGTCTAAGCCAGCCCTGGCGACCCTATTAAAATGGAGTCACGATCCACTTTGGGGTCCTGACCCACAGTTTGAGAACCACTGATCTAGGCAATATCTGTAAAAAACTGGGAGAACACACAGCTAAAAGAGTGCTATGCTCTGTGAGTCACTTTGAAACCCCCCCAATTAAAGCAGGTAATTGGGACCCTGTTGCTCATTGTGCTAAATGCTCTGCCTCTCATTTTATGAGGAGAGAAGCTTGAAATTGGAAGCTACCAGAAGTTTCTAGCTCATTTGACAGAACCAGCAGGCACCTGCTTGTGTTGCTGCAGCACACAAACATTACACATCCTGTTTGGAATCCAGTGAGAGAAATCAAGAGGGTTGTATTAGATTAAATATTGGTCCAAAACAGGCCAGGTGCTTCTTTGCTGCGCACACACCAGCAACCATCTCCCTATCAGTCAATGGGACTTTGACCAGTAGTAAGCATTATACCTGTATTTACAAACTTGGCCACCTATTCTATAGCAGAACCAGATAAACAATTCCAGCTACACTTTTGTCTTCAGAGGATAAGCAACTGAGATGTATCTGCATTGTAAGACGGTAGACACATCGGTGTTTGTAATCCAATACCTCCTCTTTTTCCAACCATTGGTACATATTGTGTAGCCTTTTGTAGTACTATGCATTACCCTGTGTACACTGGACAAGCAGATTACAACAAAGTCGCTGATCCCAAACAGTTTGTGAAGTTGCTTGTTGCAGTAGCAGCAAAACTAGCAGCACCCTACCATAGAAGCATCAGGCAGGTGATAATTTCAGGTCCCTCCTTCCAGGCAGCTCTTCTTAAAGTGATAGAGTATTATATAAATCTTATACAAGGGTCACATAGGTACAAAAAGCCTGCTTCCATCACCTGTTTGTTCATGCATGCCTTCTTCCAGGCTGCCCCGGACGCATGATGTGACCGCCCCAAATTAATTTTACAAAGATGCCTCTGTCATCATCACAGTGAAGATGATGGTAAAGTAGTTAATGACAACACCTGGCCACATAGCCTGCCAGATTCATTAATTTTCACACATTATACATAATCAAAATCTGCACTCTCTGCTCTTTGCTAGTCCTTTTAACCACGCTATTACTGCTTCCCTTGCCATCTCCCTACCCTACCCCGTTTGCTGTGTGCTAAATCTGGGTGTTACTTTGAATACAAACAATGCATTATGACAACAACTGCACACCTTGACCAGAGATTTCAGACAGTTCACATTGTCACATTATTGTTCTATAGTGTTTTGAATTTGGGGCTTGTTTGAATTTAGATTCTTTATGCTTTCTTAAACCAACTTTTAAGTAAGTTACCTTTTGGCTGGCTGATTTCTGAATTTTACGTTTAAGATAGAGAATTTTGAATTGAATTTTTAAGTGGAATTACTTTTTGTTTTTAATGATTTATTTTTGTAATGGTGGAGATCAGGGCCGGTGTAAGGATGTTTCGTGCCCTAGGCAAAACTTCCACCTTGCACCCTCCCCCCTCCCCAAGCCCTGCAGCAGCTCCCCCCCCCCCCCGCCCTGAGGCAATCCCCTGTGGCAGCTCCCCCCCGAGGATCCCCACCCTGCGGCAGCTCCCCACCCCCCCCCCAGCCTGGGGAGCCATGCGGCAGCTCCCCACCCCAGCTTGCCTCTGGTCCGCCCCCTCCCTGAGCCCTGTGGCAGCTCCCCACCCCCCTCTGCCCTGAGGCACCCCCCCGCGGCAGCTCCCCACCCCCCCTGGCCTGGGGAGCCATGCGGCAGCTCCCCATCCCAGCTCACCTCTGCTCTGTCCCCTCCCCGAGCCCTGCGGCAGCTCCCCACCCCTTCTCCGCCCTGAGGCGCCCCCCACACAAAAGCTCCCCCCCAACCCTGAGAGGCCCCCCCGTGGCAGCTCCCCCCATCTCTGGGAGCCATGCGGCAGCTCCCCACCCCAGTTCACCTCTGCTCCGCCCCCTCCCTGAGCCCTGCGGCAGCTCCCCACCCCCCCACCCTGAGGCACCTCCCCCGTGGCAGCTCCCTCCCCCAGCCCAGGGAGCCATGCGGCAGCTCCCCACCCCAGTTCACTTCTGCTCTGCCTCCTCCTTGAGCACGCCGTCGCTGCTCCACTTCTCCTGCCTCCCAGGCTTGTGGCGCCAATCAGCTGTTTGGCGCCGCAAGCCTGGGAGGCGGGAGAAGCAGAGAGGGGCAGCATGCTCAGGGGAGGAGGCAGAGCAGAGGTGAGCTGTGACGGGGAGTTCCCCTGCGTGCCTCCCCCCCTTACTTGCTGCAGACAGCCCTCCCCATGCCCCCCTGCCCCAGCTCCCTCCACCTAAATGCCGATGACGACTGGGGCGGCCGAAGAAAATGCCGCCTCCCAAATGCCAGTGCCCTAGGCGACCGCCTAGGTCACCTAATAGGTTGCACCGTCCCTGGTGGAGATGATTTTCTATGTGGTTAAAATCTACATTTCCCAGGACTTGTGGAAATTTCATAAGGTTTTTATCAAATTCATGCATGTCTTGCTTTTGCAGCTGTGAAACTAGTTATCCTTAGAACAACATCTGTTAGTTATTGTTAGTGACACTAAGATTTTTGTGAGAGAGGGTAGGGAGACTAATCTTTACCATTGCAGGCAAAGCACAACTGACTGTTTTCAGCTTTACAAATCCTCTTACAGAGATCAATAAAAGTTGGAGATATCTCTATACCTTATTCTTGTATGAGGTCCAAAAAGTATGTGCTGCTGCTCTTATATACACATTTCCTCCTGTGTATTTACTTATTCCCATGAAGTACTGCTTACTGGTCATTCTAAGTGTCCTCTTCAAAGACACAGTCGATCCCAAATGGTCCTTGTGGTTCTTTACAGCAGCAGCATTTACCTTCCTTAGTGGAAATTCTAGAAAACATTAACATAGTTTCTTGGTTCCTATTGATTCCAGTTGGCAACTAAGGGCCCAATAAGACAAGCACTTACTCCTGGTGCTGGTGTAGTTCCATTGACCAACAGAGACATTTGATAGTGTTCCCTTTGCATACAACCGCATGGCCTGTTTGGAATCAGTGACAGAAATCAAGGGGCTGTGTTAGATTAAATATTGATCTCAAACAGGCACACTGCTTTTTTAAAAAAAAGTATATGGCTGCTAGTGTTGCTCTCTTTGTCAGTGAGCTAGAAACTTCTTAGAGCTTCCTGTTTCAGCATGCTACATCTACCCTGATAGTAGAGATCTCATTGTATTGTCAATTTATCTTTATTTATAAATGTATCTGGATTTACATAAGATCTATTGAAATCTTTAGGCACTGAAACAATTTAATTAAATCTAAGAAAGGAGACAGTAATATTTTCTTACCTCACTGGATGTTGTGTGGCTTAATTCATTAATGTTTAAAGCAGGTTGGAAAGGATTTATTATTGAAGTGACAGTAACTAATAAGAATTCTTTCATGAAACATTTACAAGTGTTATATATGCGAACAGGCACAGACATATATTACTATGTTCATAATGCATTGCTCAACTACTACCATCTTTGGAAATGAAGCAAATTAATCTTATATACACATAGCTGTGTAATGTGTGAGCCTAATGCATGAACAGAATGACCTGCCCATACACTTCTGAAAATAGAACACTTACAGTCCAAGAGTAAAATATTTGCCCCCAAACCTCAATACGCCTACCCTGAACTTTGAGTCAAAGAGGTGAGAGATTAATATTTAAATTCCAAAGCCCATAGAGGGGCAATAAAAAGTAAATTACAGACTGACTGGGAAAGGGTACTGATTACAGTGAAGTAAAATTGAGAGAGGAATATGGCCAGGAAAAATCAAAATGCTAGAATCACATCTGAATTTCTTCTGAGGAAAATCCCAGTCTGAAATCTACTTGGCTTGGCATGAAAGGTTATAAAACTGAATCCCCTCTTTACATTTTATAAGGCATTCATTTGAAAATTATTCAGCTCTTTTTTTTTTAATGTTACATTTGGTGCACAAGAAAAGAAAGGATCCTTGTAACAGCTCTGTTTCTTTAACAGATCATCTTTTAAAAGGCTGAGTCTGCAATTCTTGCCCAGGCAAAAGTCCCATTATTATCAATGTGGTTCTCCCATGTTAGTGTTGCAGGAAGGACCCCATTTTCTTTGTTCTGATCGGACTCCTACAAAATGAGGATGTAGGAATGAGACAAGTAGAAACAGCACTTGTATCATACCTTCATAGAGGAGCAAACCCTGCTCAGTCTGTGACAGGCATGGAAAGCCCTGATGGCAGCAGAACTGCTGTGGTTCTGCTGTGCTGGGGGGAAGTGGGATGCCAGAAAGATTCTCTGTTTGCAGGGGGGATGATGGATGCCCACGGATATGAGGCTGCTCATATTCACTGATCATTCTTGCTAAGAGGAGTGTGTCAGCAGCAGGGGCTACATTCACAGCAATAACAACCATGAAACAGTATAGGGGGTAAATTCCTCTTCATGACCCCTGTGACCATCCTCTGCACCAAGCCTGTGTGCTCAGCCTTCATATTGGAAATGGGATTTGGCCCGTAGAGAGTTACAGTGGCCAGAAAGCTGCTATTTTTGACATATCCCCAAGGCCACTGTCAGCCATACTGATTAATAGTGATAGTGAAACTGGGAATTTTATATAACGAGTTTTATCAAATTTAGGGAGGATTCTTGCTGTATTACTCTTAAATTCTAACTATTGTCGCATCACACTACGAGCCTCAAAGTTAAGGATTTGATCACACTAACATTCTGAACTGTTTTTAAAAAATATACGGTGTATACTTTTAAAAATCAGGATCCTGACATTTTAGACAAATTAAACTCATCCTATTTTTCAGTCACTTACCCGGTATCTTACTCAAAGTTTCTATTTGGCCTAATTTTTCTCATGCTTTGTCCCAGCCTAGATGTGATGGTTTTCAGAAAGATTTTAGAACACTCCAATTGCAGACTCAGCATACAGCATACGCCGTACTCTGATGGCAAACTTAAAGGGAAAAGGAGTATGTGGAAAATATGTATCTATTGTATACCAGGTTATTGCTTACAGACTCAGATAGGACTATAACTTTCATGGTGCAGATTCTTCTTTGGGGGCCCAGGGCTGTGAACCACTGAGCATCCATTTTTTTCTGTATTATTCTGTATTGTGTAATTATGTAGTGTTTTGTGTTTAAACTGTACCTTTTCCCTAGTCTGAGCACAACTGTCCCTATAGTTAGTGTGACAACCCTTCTTGTATTCTAAGGGATGTTACTTACTTAGGCCTCAGTCCCGTATCTGGACTCTCCTGAGCAAATGCCTCTGCATCCATGGATCTAATTGTATGATTTTGGCTTTGGTGCCTAATGCTAAGTAGTATTTGGTCAGATAAAAAGTATGTTTTCAAGCAATAATCATCCTAAGTGGAGTTAAGTCAATGGAGATACACTAGGATAAAACTGATGTAAATGAGAAGCCCAATAAATTAACACTTAGATGGCAAAATAATTCTTAATCCTAGAAATGTAGGGCTGGACAGGACCTCAAGATGTCATCTAGTTCCTCCCCCCTGTGCTGAGGCAGCATCCAGCATGCCTAGGCCACCCCACATTTTGGGTTTTTTTAAAAACCTTCAATGACAGGGATTCCACAACTTCTGTTAGTAACCTATTCCATTACTTGACTATCCTTACAGTTAAAATTCCACCACCACCCCCAATATCCAACCTAAATGTCATTTCCTGCAAATTAATCAAATTACTTCTTGTCCTACCCTCAGCAGTAGGACAATTAGAAAGACAAGTTAGGTGTGGTAACATCTTTTATTGGACCAACTTCTGTTGGTGAAAGAAACTAGCTCTTCTTCAGGTCTGGGCTCTGCGTAGCTCGAAAGCTTCTCTCTCTAATATCCTGCGAAAAACACAGCTATAACAACACTGAAAACAGTGTAGAATAATTGATCACCATCCAGTTTATAACAACTTTTTACATAGTTGGGGACTGTTGCCATGATCAGATTAAATATCATAAATATTAGAACCTTAACTCTAACTTTCCTGTATTTTTATCTTTCAGGAAAAAAAATCTCAACATAATGTTGTATTAACTTTTTGCAGTTAATGTGATCTATAAATGGTAAAGTCTGCATATAAGGTGAAAATCACCTATGTTCAGAAGATGAAACAAGTTTTGTTAATTAAAGTCCCACTTAAGTCCTCAAATAGGGTTTAAGGGCTACTCTACACTACGTTAGGTCAACCTAGATACGTTGCTCAGGAGTGTGAAAAATTCACTCCCCGAGAGACATAATTAAGCTGACCTAAGTCCCGGTGTAGACAGGTTGATGGAAGAATTTTGTGCGTTTCTAGTGTAGACATAACTTAAATTGCTAATATTTCTGAGCAAAATAGGAAGAAGGAGAGAGAAGCTCTCTCTAATATCCACTCAGCTGGCTGCCTCTGAAAAAAGAAGGAAGGCAAAACAAGTAGTGAAGGAAAAGGTACAAATGGATAAGAAGAGAAGGTAGAAGTGAAAGATGAGAAATGGAAAACAGAAAGGAGAGAGGGCTTCTTGTCTCACCATTCTCCTCTCTTGGGTCCAAAACTCGCCTGTAACCTGAGCCCTGCCACCCAGGGCTGCAGCCAATGGGCTCAGACTTTGGTCCCGGGTGGTGGGGTTTGGGCTTTGGTCCCGGGCCCCAGCAAGTCTAACGCCAGCCCTGGCAACTCCATTAAAACGGGGTTGTGACCCACTGTGGGGTCTTGACCCTCAGTTTGAGAACCGCTGCTCTAAAGGTCAATTATTTTCTTCCAACTGCATCCAGAGCCAGACTGGTCCTTTGCCCCTCCCACATCTGCCGTATGCTTCACCCAAGAGGCTGCACTCAGAAAGTTGCATTCTTTATTCTGTCTGACACCATCATCAGGAGCTATAGCTCCATGCTAAAGAATTCCAGTAGTCTTTTAAAATGTTTTCTCGAAGTACATTAGGGGCATTCAGCAAAATAGGCAACTATGTTTTTTATGTACTGCTAAAGTTGCAATTAGTTCCTGATGTTTCTTACAAAATATATTGCGTCTGGGAATCTCATTACCTACATGAAAATGCAGTAAAAGTATCGAAGAGTGAAGAGACAATTAGTCATCATGATTCATTCCCATTTTAGTACTATAATCTTCATGATGTCATCTTATTGTTTCTTAAAATACTGCAGCAACGTTGCCACATAATCTTGTTTGACCCATCCTTCTGTATGTCAGCCTCCGTATGAAAATTACTTCCTTTTTCCTACTTTATTTGATATTATTGCAGCTTAATGTTTCCTTTTCTGCTTATGCTCACCTGGGTGAAACTGAGAGCTGCTTCTCTTCACTAACCTTTTTTGTCCAAGACTGCACTTGTTTTTTGTGACTCCCGGCAATCACAGGATAAACTTTTTGTTTACATCACTTTTCTTCTTCTGCTTAAATAACTGGAGTTTTTAAATAATATGGCAATAATCTATATATTATTCTAAATGAGCTCATATCAGAATATTGAATGACCTTATGTTACCCTTCTTAATTTACTCTTTCCAGTAGGTGATGTTTTGTAGTTTATATTATCCATATTATAAAAGCAATGTGTTGCAACTGCAAAAGCAGACATCAGTACAAACACTGCTGGTGCACAAGTACACTAAAACTTGTTTATACTGTGTAGTGTGGTACAAATCTAAAACAATATGGTGTTGATATCCTGTTTATTCTTACTGTTCTTTTAGGAAGGCAGTGTCATGTCCCTGTACCCACTATGGCAGTAGTCCCCAAACTTTTCCTCTCATGCTCCACCTTACCAGTGATAGAATATGTCCATGCCACCCCAGATCAGGAATGGAGTCACAGCTGGGAGCAGGGGCCAGGAGTCAAGAGCGGGAGACAGGGCTGAGAGCAGGGGCTTAGCCGTGTCCAGAAACAGATCTGTGGCCGGGGGTGGAGCCAGGGCCAGAGCTCCGGCTGAGGACTGGGGCTGGGACCAGAGCAGAGCTGGGAGGAGAGTGCCACCCAGCCCCATTGTGGGGGCTGACCTGGGCCCCACTGCTCTCCCCTGGACATTCCTCCATGGCCCCCAAGGGGGGAGGTGAGCCCCATAATTTGGGGACCACTGAGCTATGGACTGGCTACAGAGCTTGCTTACACATACCAAATGTGTTCATCATAAGATCCTTTAATGCTCTGCTAGGTATGCCTGAGGTTCATTTAAATAGGGTATTTTACACAAAGTGCCACCCAGTGGCCGAACAGAATAATACAGTTTAGCATTCCATTACATCTCCGCCTTTAAGTTCTACATTCCTCCCATTTACAATATTTACACTATCACACTGACTTTGAAGTTCAGTACATATCAGTCTGTTAAGTATCTCTGAATCATACTATTTTTTTAATTACACAATCCAAACATGTAATAGCTTGGTCATCTGGCTGGCCATTAGTTGCAACAACTGGCTGTGGTTGGTTTAACATAAGAACATAAGAACATAAGAAAGGCCGTACCGGGTCAGACCAAAGGTCCATCTAGCCCAGTATCTGTCTACCGACAGTGGCCAATGCCAGGTGCCCCTGAGGGAGTGAACCTAACAGGGAATGATCAAGTGATCTCTCTCCTGCCATCCATCTCCATCCTCTGACGAACAGAGGCTAGGGACACCATTCTTACCCATCCTGGCTAATAGCCATTTATGGACTTAGCCACCATGAATTTATCCAGTCCCCTTTTAAACATTGTTATAGTCCTAGCCTTCACAACCTCCTCAGGTAAGGAGTTCCACAAGTTGACTGTGCGCTGCGTGAAGAAGAACTTCCTTTTATTTGTTTTAAACCTGCTGCCTATTAATTTCATTTGGTGACCCCTAGTTCTTGTATTATGGGAATAAGTAAATAACTTTTCCTTATCCACTTTCTCAACATCACTCATGATTTTTATACCTCTATCATGTCCCCCCTTAGTCTTCTCTTTTCCAAACTGAAGAGTCCTAGCCTCTTTAATCTTTCCTCATATGGGACCCTCTCTAAACCCTAATCATTTTAGTTGCTCTTTTCTGAACCTTTTCTAGTGCTAATATCTTTTTTGAGGTGAGGAGACCACATCTGTACACAGTATTCGAGATGTGGGCGTACCATGGATTTATATAAGGGCAATAATATATTCTCAGTCTTATTCTCTATCCCCTTTTTAATGATTCCCAACATCCTGTTTGCTTTTTTGACCGCCTCTGCACACTGCGTGGACATCTTCAGAGAACTATCCACGATAACTCCAAGATCTTTTTCCTGACTCGTTGTAGCTAAATTAGCCCCCATCATGTTGTATGTATAGTTGGGGTTATTTTTTCCAATGTGCATTACTTTACATTTATCCACATTAAATTTCATTTGCCATTTTGTTGCCCAATCACTTAGTTTTGTGAGATCTTTTTGAAGTTCTTCACAATCTGCTTTGGTCTTAACTATCTTGAGTAGTTTAGTATCATCTGCAAACTTTGCCACCTCACTGTTTACCCCTTTCTCCAGATCATTTATGAATAAATTGAATAGGATTGGTCCTAGGACTGACCCCTGGGGAACACCACTAGTTACCCCTCTCCATTCTGAGAATTTACCATTAATTCCTACCCTTTGTTCCCTGTCCTTTAACCAGTTCTCAATCCATGAAAGGACCTTCCCTTTTATCCCCTGACAGCTTAATTTACGTAAGAGCCTTTGGTGAGGGACCTTGTCAAAGGCTTTCTGGAAATCTAAGTACACTATGTCCACCGGATCCCCCTTGTCCACATGTTTGTTGACCCCCTCAAAGAACTCTAATAGATTAGTAAGACACGATTTCCCTTTACAGAAACCATGTTGACTATTGCTCAAGAGTTTATGTTTTTCTATGTGTCTGACAATTTTATTCTTTACTATTGTTTCAACTAATTTGCCCGGTACCGACGTTAGACTTACCGGTCTGTAATTGCCGGGATCACCCCTAGAGCCCTTTTTAAATATTGGCGTTACATTAGCTAACTTCCAGTCATTGGGTACCAAAGCCGATTTAAAGGACAGGTTACAAACCTTAGTTAATAGTTCCGCAACTTCACATTTGAGTTCTTTCAGAACTCTTGGGTGAATGCCATCTGGTCCCGGTGACTTGTTAATGTTGAATTTATCAATTAATTCCAAAACCTCCTCTAGTGATACTTCAATCTGTGACAGTTCCTCAGATTTGTCACCTACAAAAGCCAGCTCAGGTTTGGGAATCTCCCTAACATCCTCAGCCGTGAAGACTGAAGCAAAGAATCCATTTAGTTTCTCCGCAATGACTTTATCATCTTTAAGCGCTCCTTTTGTATTTTCATCGTCAAGGGGCCCCACTGGTTGTTTAGCAGGCTTCCTGCTTCTGATGTACTTAAAAAACATTTTGTTATTACCTTTGGAGTTTTTGGCTAGCCGTTCTTCAAACTCCTCTTTGGCTTTTCTTATTACACTCTTGCACTTAAGTTGGCAGTGTTTGTGCTCCTTTCTATTTGCCTCACTAGGATTTGACTTCCACTTTTTAAAGGAAGTCTTTTTATCTCTCACTGCTTCTTTTACATGGTTGTTAAGCCACGGTGGCTCTTTTTTAGTTCTTTTTACTGTTTTTCTTAATTTGGGGTATACATTGAAGTTGGGCCTCTATTATGGTGTCTTTAAAAAGGGCCCACGCGACTTGCAGGGATTTCACTTTAGTCACTGTACCTTTTAACTTTTGTCTAACTAACCCCCTCATTTTTGTATAGTTCCCCCTTTTGAAATTAAAGGCCACAGTGTTGGGCAGTTGAGATGTTCTTCCCACCACAGGGATGTTGAATGCTATTGTATTATGGTCACTATTTCCAAGCAGTCCTGCTATAGTTACCTCTTGGACCAGCTCCTGCGCTCCACTCAGGATTAAATCTAGAGTCGCCTCTCCCCTTGTGGGTTCCCGTACCAGCTGCTCCATGAAGCAGTCATTTAAAGTATCGAGAAATTTTATCTCTGCATTTCTTCCTGAAGTGAAATGTTCCCAGTCAATATGGGGATAATTGAAATCCCCCACTATTATTGGGTTCTTAATTTTGATAGCCTCTCTAATTTCCCTTAGCATTTCATCATCACTATTACTGTCCTGGTCAGGTGGTCGATAATAGATCCCTACTGTTATATTTTTACTAGAGCATGAAATTTCTATCCATAGAGACTCTATGGAACCTGTAGATTCGCTTAAGATTTTAACTTCATTTGAATCTACACTTTCTTTAACATATAGTGCCACTCCTCCCCCTGCACGGCCTGTTCTGTCCTTCCGATATATTTTGTACCCCGGAATGATTGTGTCCCATTGATTGCTTGCGTCATAATATATGGAGATATACCTAACTCAAAGAACTGGAAGGGACCCCAAAAGGTCATTGAGTCCAGCCCCCTTTCTTTACTAGTAGGACCAAGTACTGATTTTTCCCCAGATCCCTAAGTGGCTCCCTTAAGGATTGAACTCACAACCCTGGGGTTCGCAGGCTAATGCTCTGAGCTATCCCTCCCCCTATCATCATCATCTTCTTCTTGTTCTGCACTTGCCTTCTGTAGAGTTTCCTCTGTTGTTTCTCTGAGGAACAAACTGTTGCTGTTGATGGTTTCTGTTGTATTCTCCACTGTTATCTTGATAAACCATTAATACATAAAAACATATGATCTGGGCAGTGAATTATTTTTTTATGACAGTTGAGTGTGAGGCTAGGCTCTATGACAGTGTGTCTGCTATTACTGGATTTTTCCCAGGCATATATGTAGTAATTGGGCTAAATTGAATTAACCCTACCAACAGACCTTGGCATCTCTAATTAGGCACTGATCATAAACCCAATGCACGGATACTGCCCGAGGTGGAGTGTGACCAACCAGGCGCGGCCAAGTCATCTTTACCCGCAGGCCATGAGGAGTAGACCCTTAAAAGGGGAAGGGGCCATGTGCTCAGGAGTGCACTCACAAGATTGTACCTCCCGTGGAGGTCCTTTGCCCGGACTGCCTGGCTAGTGGTCAGCTGCGTTGCATTCCATCGTGCCTTGGGAAGACTTACCTTCATCACACTGTCCATTGCTGAACTGTAGGACACTTACCTTGAAGAATCCTGACATGGGGAGTGCCATGCCTGTCCTGGGAGTGTGATTATGCAAGTGTGAGTGTGACCTCCCCCCTTCTTTTGAGCTTAGCTATCAGTATAACAAAAGTGCTGCTTTCTGCCAAACTCTGGTGGGTTATTGGTCCTCCCTAAGTTTACTAGCTGGCCCAATTTTGGGTAACACAGGCAGGCCTTATGTCATCACAGTTGATAGATCCAAGAAACACTGGCTTTTGATTGACCATAGTATGACCATGGTATGAGTCAACTCCCTACTGCTTTGGTGCAACAAACAGCTGCAAAATGTCCATATTTCATGCATTTATTACACTGAGCACCTCTGGCTGGACATGCATCATGTCTTGATGTTTTCCACATCTTGTGCCTGTAAGTTTGGTCCCTCTTAGCCTGGGAGTTCTCTCTCCTTGCCTCTGGGGTCTTATGGTAATGGCTTTTAGCACATATGCTGCATCTGTTTATAGCTTCTAAACTAGTGTCTTGTTTTTCAAGTTTGGCAAGTTGCTTTCGGTTTTTGCTGTCCCACCAGTTCAGACTCCTTTGCTATTTGAATAGTTGTGGCTACGGTAGTTCGTGTGAAAGGTTTTACCTGTTAACCCAATAACCAGCCTCTCTCTGATATTTTCATATTTTGCAGTTCCAAAATCAGTTTTCAGCCAATGCATGCCAAGCTCTTATAAACATTCAACATTTTCCCCTGGTTCTTGAATTCTCTGATGAAAACATGCTCTTTCATAAACATCATTTCTCTATGGTATAAAGTATGCATCCAAAATAGCCAAAACCCTTTCATAGTCACCTTTGTGACTGTTCTCAGTAAAGTGAAAGGGTTTGGACTAGATGACCTCCTGAGGGTCCTTCCAACCCTGATATTCTATGAAATATATGCTCTGATTGCTTTCCCATAGCATACATTAAAGATGATACCTGTACATCTCTAGTTTCTTTGTGGAGTTTGCTGGCAATTTAAAACCTTGCAAAATACTGCTTCCAGTCAGTCCATGGTGAAGGTTTTTCAAGGGTAAAGTTCTCTGCGCATTGAGGAGTGACAGGTTGATGAGCTCTTGCAACTTTTGTTTCCTTGTGCCTTTTGTCTCTGTTCTTAGCTTACTCTTACCACCCTCATGACCCTATTCCAGATATGGCCTGGCTACAGAATTTGCTTGTACACACCAGATGTGTTCAACATAAGAGCCTTTAGAGCTCTGCCAGGTATGGCTGAGGTTCCTTTAAATCAGGTATTTTACGCACAGCACCGCCTAGAGGCTGAACAGTAGGATACAGTTTATCATCCCATCGCAGGTAGGACATCACCACTCACTCTTGCATCCCAACCTTATATATTCACATTCAGGTTGCTTTTAATTTCCTTTAAATAGTTCCCTAAAGCCATTTGACTAGCGACTGGGGCAGAGACGGGGGGGGTTGCGAGAGAGCGCATCTGATCTCTCTTATGGAGCCCTGGTGCTAGGAAATGCCCTGCAAACGGCCTTCCCTTTCACACCAGGGAATATGTTTAAATGAATGACGACTGGTGCTGGGGTCGCCTGTGGATTTAGTGTGGGATGCTGTTGGGACTGTCTGTCTCCCAAATCCTGGTCCCTGCAGAAGCCAATACGAGGTGGCTAGTGAGTAAGCAGGGAACGTGCCCGGCTGCCTCCCCTCCCCGCCAGGGGCTGCGGGCTCTGCCGCGGTGCGGTGGGTCCCTCCTGGGGGCGCAGGGCTGGGCCAAACTGCTCCGAAGTAAGGGAGAGTTATGGGCCCCCCCGCTGCCCTGGGTTGAGCCGGCGGGTGGATCGAGTGACATCGAAGCTCTCCCGGAGGGAGACGCTTGGCACTGCCCCCATCTCCCCGCATCAGCCACAGCCGCGGGTGGCCCCGTCCCGCTGGTCCCGGGGCCGAAGAACGGCCCCAGGGTGACACTCGGCCGCGGCCGGCGGCGTTGCAAAGACACCGGTGAGGGTGAGAAGCCCCCGGTCTGCACACGGGCTCGGCTTGGTCAGCCCGGGCGGCCCGCTCTGCACACGCGCTTCAGTCGGGGCTGTACAACGCCGGCACCTCACAGCAGCGCGGCGCGAGCGGCAGCCGGGGAGCGACACCCCGCGGCGGGCCTGGTTCCGCTCCCGCAGGCTGCTGCTCTTCGTCTCCCTCCCCCCGCGGCCAGGCCTATTTTTAGCTCCCTCTCGTTGGTAGCGTCCAGATGGCTCCCGTATCCCCCCCCCGTCTCAATGGTAGGGCCCGGCGGGGGGGGGGGGCAGATAACTGAGCATGTCTGGCCAGGCTCCGGCAGCTCCGCCGCCCAGCGCCGGCTGAGCCCAGCGAGCCGAACGCGCGCGCGCCCCACGCAGCGCGGGACCCGGCCAGCAGCCGGCGCAGCGCTCCCCGGCCGCCAAGTAAGTTTGGGTGGGTGCTCGGGAGCCCCCGGGCCCCGGCAGCGGGCAGGCGCCGAGCTGCGGGCAGGGCAGACCGTGCCCGCGCCAGCCTGCACCCTCCGCCGGAGTGGGGCGCTCCGCTCCAGGTGCCCTTGACATGCCGCCGCCGAGCGGGTCAGTCTGCCCGGGGGTGCGCGGCAGGGGCGAGAGCCGGGCGCCGCACAGAGGCAAGGATGCCCGGGGGGAGTGGGTGCCGGAGGAGGTGCTGGGCGCCAGGCAGGGCTGCGGGGAGTGGGTGCTCGCGGCATGGCCGGACTGGTGCTCGGAGCAGTGCCCCCCTCTGCGCTTGGCGGCATTAATCCGCCTCTCTAAACCGCGGCGTTTGGGGGGCTTGATTACTTCGCATTAGAGCTGCCGGCGATTGACCGCAGCTACCGAGGCACTGCAGTGCCGACACACACAGCCCAGCCCTCCGCGCATCCCGGCAGTGCGGGGGGTCGGTGCAGCTCCGAGGGGTGGCTGGCTGCCGTCCTCCGTGCAATGCGCGGGTGAGTGAATCCAGGTGGGCACGTCCTTTGGTGAGCGTGTGGCTGGGAACTACACTCGGTATGGTACGTGTAACTTTAAAGTTGGGTGTTTGGTTGCTACATTTGCTCAGAATCTGATAACAGGGAGTAGCATCTATTACGCTTAGGAAGCCCTGGAGAGATTATATAGCAGAAGCTGCATGTCTCTATCATCTGTCATGGATTTCCTTCTCTCCCCTTGGGAAATCCACGGGATTGTTGTCTGTAGGAAAACAGGCAGTCTGTCCCCGCGGTTTCCACAACTTAATTTCCACCCGATGACTTCTTATAGATTAGCCCGTTTCCCTTTGGAGGAAATTGGCATGCCCTAGCCGTCAGCAAGACTTTTGCATCCTCATTTGTTTGCTATCTTAAGAGGTTCCCTGGTCTTTTCAGATTCCTTAATGAGAGGCTGCTTACTGATCTGATCAGACACTCTGCCTCTCTTTTTCTGCTGGCATGTTCCAGTGGAGATGCACTTTTGCACTGTACTCATTTATTCTCAGTAGAGCAGCCTCCTGAAATATGCATATCTGGTGAGATGATTACACCAGTGGTGCTATTGTTCTGTAGTCATCATTATTAAAGGGGGAGTTTAACTATATTAATGCACAAAAGCTTCAACAGAAGTAAACTGCAGCCAAAATAGTAAAAAATGAAGCCTGAGAAGCAAATACAAAAACTAAGTTGTTTTTGTAATTAAAAATTCAAATTACATTATAAAAAAGTTATGCAGTAAAAACATAGTTATCAAGATTTTACAGGAGTTTCTGATAAAACCAAATTGTTACAAACAAAAATGGGAAATAAATTTTAATCCAGTAAGATTTTATTTTCTGCATTAAAACATTACATTAATTCTTCATTGTTTATTAATATGAAATAAATATAGTGTTCATATAGTTTAGTACTGATTAAGTGCTTTGTTCATTAAATGTCTGTCAGTGGGGAATATCTTAAGTACTAAACTAAAATACATCTTTATCTCAAAGAATAGCTGGTGATATTAACCTAATAATAATAATAAGCATGATGAGATCTATTTAAAATATGCATATAAAATCATTTTAAGTGATGTTTGTTACTCATGTACACCAGAAAACTTTGGATGAAGCTAATGTTATTAATCTATATAGTAATCAGTTCACCTTCTTTAATATATACGCCGTATGTTGCCTAAAATGAGAAGGATTTCAGGACCTACTTCTCCTTTCATATGAGGAGGGGATTATTTGCAGATTGTAAATCAGATATCCATTTTATGAAGTGATTTAATAATGGAAAAAATAATATTTTGCAATACTTTTGTTGAATTGCAGGGAAATTGTTCTTGTTCATGAAAATATTTGTTAGGCTCCTGACTTGTGAAGCCTTGTAACACCAATTTATTTGTGAATAGTTTCTAGTATTTTTCCATTTGATAGCATGATGGGGATCTATCAATTTAATGGTTTGATTCTGGAAACACACATGACTGTCTCTGCACATTGAATGAATTGTAGTGGAACTCATGAAAATAAATGTGTGCACATGTTTGAATGTTTTCAAGTTAGGCTTAATTCATTTAACTAGCAGCCAGTAAAAGTTAAAGGCATTTTAAAGTTCTCCAGTCCCCAAATGTTGCTACCTTTGTGCTGTTTACTCTTGACTCCATTAATTAGTGGTGTTCTGGGTGTGGTGTGGGTTGCAAGTGGGAAATGAGGACTGTAGTGTGTTTATCCCTCCTTCACCCATCAAAAGGGGGCGGGGGGGGAAGGTGAGAAGAGGCAAAATAATCCTAATCTGTGTCCTTCTGCAAACCATTAAGAGTGTGTGTGAATAAATTGCTGTTCCATGCTGTGCTGGGATGCTCCTCTTTTTTTTATGAGGAGTGACTAATGTGAAAGTTGAATTCTTGCACATTTCACTTTGCTGCCCATTCCATAAGACTGGAAGAGAAAGGAAGAACAGATTGGGTTACCTATGATGACAGTTTAGTGAAAACTATGGAGGAAAATTTTTGAGCATGCCACCCTTGAGTTGGACCCTGCATTTTATTATCTTTGAGCTGCGGTCATAAATCTAATTTAAATCCAGGGAATTACCAGAACATTAAAAATGCCTCAGTTTATACATCTAACAGTCAAGGCTAAATTTATTTAATTGGAAGCACTTCTGTTGCACTCACCATTGTAGTACCTAAGTACCTCTCAAACACTAATGAATGTATTTTATTCATAAGGAAACTGACCCAAAGATCAGGCAATTTAATGGAAAGACTTCAATGGACTATGCATCAGGCCCAAGGTACTTAAACTTAAAACAGAAGTAGTGATTACCATAAGAATGTGTATATGTACAGAACATACTCTTTTTTTTTTAATTGTAATTCATATAGTGAGCTGAATCCCTACTCAGATGAAACTCTCTTTGATGTCCAGAACTCAACCCAATTAACAGAAATATTTAAGTGGTTGGAGTGTTGGGCATTAATTGTCCATAAATGTGTAGTTTAGCAGGACATAGTTTTTTCCTCTCAGGCAGTAGAAGATGTAAATTTTCTGACTCCATGCGTTTCTTTTCCTTGAAAGCTCTTATTGCTCCATTTTTTTTTTTTTTGCTTAGTCTAAGGCAATACAGTATATGCACTTTTTTAAAAAGTACAACTCCTGTTCCAGGGGTTCATATTACACTTTTATCACAATTCATGTCTCCAGCACTTTGGAGAATAATAGTGCTGTGTAAAGAGATGTTAAAATAATTATTGTAGTTGAGTTCATTTTAAAAGGTTGTATTATTAATAATGCTCCATGACATTTCCTAAGGAATTAATGCTTACCTGAGGTGAACAGTCAGAAGCAAAATTGTAAGGTTATGAACATTTCCAGTCAACTCTTAAGTCACAAGAAAGTTTCTTAGCTTTTATTGTTATTGTTAAACTACCTTATGTGATTTTTCTTTCTTGCTAGTCCTTCAGTGAGCTTGCTATTCTCTTCAGTCTATTGTAGCAAAAATATTAAATTAATGACTTTGTTGAAATAAATACAAGAGATGGCAATTTGCAGTCAAAATTAACTGCCATTGCAGCCAAATATAGCTTAGTGGTGAGCTGAGTTAACTGAGGAGGGTACTAAGTGCTTTTGAACTTGTTGGGCTGTTAAAAGAAGAAAATTGAACTTCTGTGTTTAATAAGGGCCACTGATACCTGAATTGAGGAGGCCTTCCTTTTATGTTGCAAAATGGCAAGGTCTGTGTCCTGGGGGTGCTTTTAGTAGGATGAGAGCTATTACAAATAGAGATCAGATGAAAGAAAAAAGCAGACACACCTGTTTGTTGGAGTTCTTGGGGCACATCTTCAGCTGGAGTAAATTGTCGTCATTTTACGACAATTAACTTCATGGCAGCTGAGCATATTCTCCTTCTGTACTTTTTAAAATGTATTTTTCTTCTTCATCTACCAACCCTATTCAAGGGTTGTCATAAATAAGGAGAGGCTACAGCAGGGGTAGGCAACCTATGGCATGCATGCCAAAGGTGGCATACGAGCTGATTTTCAGTGGGACTCACACTGCACTGGTCCTGGGGGCTCTGCATTTTAATTTAATTTTAAATGAAACTTTTTAAACATTTTTAAAACCTTATTTACTTTACATACAACAATAGTTTAGTTATATATTATTGACTTACAGAAAGAGACCTTCTAAAAACATTAAAATGTATTACTAGCACGCGAAACCTTAAATTAGGGCGAATAAATGAAGACTCGGCACACCACTTCTGAAAGGTTGCCTACCCCTGGGATATAGTATCCTGTGATTTGTCGACTGCTTTCTGTCCCAAGCAGGAAATAAAAGGTTATATTCAAATCTTCCTGATTGTGCAGAGGCTAGAAACCATGACAGTTATCGGTGCTTATATGTGGTGGTAGCAGTATGATTAGTAAGTTTCCTGCTGTGTGTAAGTATCCCTTATGTACTTCCCCCGTACCCTCAGAAGCAAAGGGATCCTGGAATGACTTCCTGTTCCTTGTCCTTTTTTTATTAATGTGGGCAAACACAAAATTGCTATGTGGATTGTTAGCTAGTTTTAATCTTCTTCTTTTAAAAGTGGGGGAAGGAAGAAGAACAGTAAAAATAGAGATGCACAGAGAAACAAATGCAGAACATTGTTAATCCTAGCATCATTGGCCAAGCTGCTTCTGCGACATCATGCTTTGAGGAGCACCACGTCTCCTCATAGGAACCAATGCTCCCTAAGAGCAAAGGACCCTTTTGCTGCCTAACTCCTTTCCCTCCTCAGGGGATCAGCCATAAATGTCAGTTGGTGCTTTATGTTTGCAGCATTGTTGTGGCCGTGTTGGTCCCAGGATATTAGAGAGAAGGTGAGAGAGGTAATATCTTTTATTGGACCGATGTCTGTTGGTGAAAGAGACGACAAGCTTTTGAGCTACACAGAACTCGTCTTCAGGCCACTGTGGTGCTTCGGTAATAATGTGGAGGGAGGCTCCTTGTTGATTTCTAGGCAGGAGTGGGGCTAGAGGTGGAGTCTCACCATTTGACTGACAGGCAACTATGGGAACCTCAAAGGGACCATGCACCTTGAAACTAATCTTGGAGCTGCTGTGAGCCAGGGTGAATAGACAGGGGCCAGTTGGTTGAAAGCTCTTCATTCACAATGGAGTTCATAAGAAGAGTTTACCAACTTTGCTCCTCACAAGGCAAATGGCTGTACGTTATCTGAGATCCTTGTTACAGGGTTCCTATGTCCTCCAGATACTCAGCAGAAGGAAGAAAAAAGAGTGGGGATCAGGAGTATATGCATGGTATACTGCTGCTTCTTAGTGTATTTTCAAGTGCCTCAGGTGACCAGGATTCATCTCCAAACTTGGCCTGCTGGTTGGATCATTAGCTTGTCTGGGCTGGGTACTGACTGGGAGTGCGATGTGAACTGCTGATCCATGCCCCTCCCCGTCCCCCAATGATATGCTGATGGTGGTGGAAGAATGAGCTGCTTCCTCCTTGAGCAACTCCGTGGCCTCTAGCTGAGGAAAGGGGAACAGGTTTCTTCTTTTCCTCATGCATATAGGGCCCAACTGTCATTCGGCATGGTCAGACAGATCCACAGCAAGTTTTATGCATTTGTGTGGGAGTTTCCTGCCTTTTATGGATAAGTAGATCAGGGCTCTAGATATCTCTTTACAATTTATAGACAGGGTAACAAAACAGTGTATTGCATGGTAGTTAACAAACTTGCGAGTCCAAATAATTTAGAAGAATAAGATGAGGGGGGAAATTAAATTTAATAATTTCAGAGGAATAATTTGATTTGTGCTAGATATTAATTTATAGATTCCTGGATTCCAAGACCAGAAGGGACCATTGTAATATAGTCTGACCTGGATAACAAAGGCCATAGGACTTCCCTGAATTAATTCCTGTTAGAACTAGAGAATATATATTTTAGAAAAACATCCAATCTTGATTTTAAAAGTTCCAGGGATGGAGAGTTCACCACAACACTTTTGTAAATTGTTGACTCTCGTGTTAAAATTTGCAACTTATTTTGTAGTCTAAATGTTTCTAGGGTCAACTTCCAGCCATTGGAGCTCGTTATACCTTTGTCTGCCAGATTGAAGAGCCGTCTATTATCACATTTCGGCTCCCCCTGCAGATATTGATCAAATCGCCTTTAACTCTTTGAGCTAAATAGAGTGAGCTCCTTGAGTCTTTGACTATATGGCATGTTTTCCTATGCTTAAAATAATTCTTGTGGCTCCTCTTTGAGCTCCCTTTACCTATTAGTGCTTGGATAATATGCCTACTATCCTATTTTCAAGTCCTCAGGAGAGGCAAAATGCTGAAATATTTGGACATAATTGTTTCTTTCCCCAGGTGGGTTTCATCTGGATGTGCGTGCACCTTCAAGCAGCAGTAAAGCCGTTAGGTCAAAATATAGCATGTTGGTAGGGAAAAGGGCACTTGTTTAATGGTGCAGTCGAAATAGATGTGAGTATCTTTTTAAGTGTAGTTGTCTGCTAATAAATCTAGTATTGATCAAAGTTGAAAGATAAATGAAAAAGCGAAAATTTTAAAAGGTCTAAGCAGAGCCTCTTGTATTTATTTTGTCTCCTCATAAATCATTTTGATAGATTGCTAACAGCATGTACTGTATATTTAGCTGATGAATAATATTAACAATAATAATAAGCAGTATGTATAAGATGCATCTCCTATGCCCTCTAATCAATAAATAGTCTGACTGATGTATATGAACTCTAGACCAGAACTGCATACTCAGGCAAAGCTTTCATTGAAGCTGGTGGAACTCTTTACAGAGAATGAACTTCATGATTTGGCTAGGAAACACAAGTGAAGTTTGAATAATACAGTATGGAAACAAAACATTGAGTTGACAATCTACATGCTTAAGTACTACTTGCTATGAGCTGCATGATCAGGCATGTAAGTTTGTTCCAGTGTGATTATTCAAAATAATGCGCTCCTGAAAAGCAGAAGTACTAGCAAGCTGCTCTGTCTGTATCAGAATTTTTAACAAATTACACTTCATGCTGTCTAGAGAATCAGCAACCTCTGTTCAGGTTAGAGAATATTCCTTAAAAATATTTAACCCTAAATCACCTTGAACTAGCGCTAAGCAAGACATTCCAGAAAACTTACAATTTTCTTTAAAAATAGAACACATCAAATGAAGTGGTCAGCAAAAAAAACAGTGGAACCCCCCGCAAGTGACTGGCTGCCGCCGCTGGCAGGGCCCCTCCTGCACCTGCTCAGCCTCTGTGAGCAGCTAGTACCCCCAACCCCACAGCTCCCAGCCGCTTCTGGCAGCGGCAGACGGACCCTGGAGCTGCTCAGTGGCTGCTGGAAGGGCCCCCCCAGCTCCCCGCAGTGCAGGGGCCCCTGCAACTGACCGACTGCTGCTGGCGGTGGGCCCCCCTGAGCTGCCCAGTCGCCAGCAATGGCAGCAGAAGGACCTCGGCACCTTTCAGTGGCTGCGAGGACCCCCGCAACTCCCCAGACAGCTGCTGCCCCTGTCAGGCCTGCCCCCTCCGCCCCCCCCACAGCTGCTCAGCTGCCGTGAGTAGCCGTGCCCCCGCACCTCTGATGGTGGCATAGGGACCCCAGAGCTGCTCAGCAGCTGCTGGAAGGGGTCCTGCCCAGCTCCCCAACCATTGGCAGAGAGTGGTGGGGGGATTCCCCTCAGCTTCAGCCCCGCAGAGCAATGGGGGCCCTGCAGTTCCCCATTTTGTCAGGGATATTTTTAGTAAAAGTCAAGGACAGGTCATGGCTTCCGGTGATTTTTTTTTCCTTTTTTTTTTTTGTTGTTGTTTGCCTGTGATTTTGCCTGTCCCTGACTTTTACTAAAACTATCCATGACAAAACTGTAGCCTTAAGTATGAGCCATGCAGTAGCATGTCAGCAGGAGAGTAAACATTTTGTGGGGGCATAGAAAATATCCCTTGAAGAAGATAAACTTTGAATTATGTGCAGTCTCCTCTGCATGGAGCCTTTCCAAAGTGACTTGTAAACCAAAGCTGTTGCTGCACTGAGTGGATATTTAAGATCCCATGACACTTTTCAGAAGAGTAAGGATTTCCTCTGATGTCATGGGCTGCTACTCGTTCAGTGATGCTGTTTGTGAAGGTATATACATTGTAAAGGGCCACTTAGATACCTCCTTATTAGGGAAGGCGCATCCCAGCGTATCCCAAACAAAATGAGTACAGTTCTACTACTTCATGGTTAGATGACTCCGTTAACCAACTGATTGTCAGTCCTTTTAGGGGTCTGTTAAGAAGTTACTGTGCGCGTGTGTGACAGACAGACAATGTAATACATACATTAAATGTCATTTTTGTATGGCCTGCTTCTGCAGCTACTCAAAATTTGGAAGTCCTATTGAAATCAATGGAAACTCTGTGTGCAGAGCAGTTCTGGGATCAAGTCTTATTTTTATAAAAACCCTTCAGGTTGCACTGGAATGAAACCATTTAACAAGTAAAATATTCATTGCATTAGTCATTAGGATGGTAATTTAGAAAGGTATGAAAAATACTACAGGTATAGAAAGGTGGTGGTGAAACTTAACAAATGTCTTGAATGTGGCCAGATCTCTTTTTTGTGGCAATGTATAGCTTTGACATCATGGGTGCATCCTCTAAAACTATGTCAAACATACAATTATTTTATTCCATACTCAACAGTTTGTATACAGTTATGAAATAAAGAGTTATGCAAAATATATATATTTTTAATATGAAACTCTGAGGGTCAGTATTTCGTATTGAATAAAATGGCATTAGATTTGGTTGTCTCTTCCTTGATTGTATTTCTTTCATTGTATAAATTACCACTGTTTAATTACAGCACCCAGTGTATAGATATTGCTGATGTAAACCTAATTCATTAAGTTGTCTACTTTTGTGGTAGCTGAGTCCCAAGCTGTCATATGCATTAACTTGAAGAAAAGACAAGATTTATGATGCTGATCTAAACACATTCCCAGATGATTAATAGATGATTGATATAGTAAAGCTTCTGCAGTTACTGAAAAGAAAAACTAAAGCAGCTTTCACATCCCCAGTGGTGGAGGAAGCAAAGTTTATTTTCTTTAGGAAGCACAAGTGGTAGTAGCTGTCTAAGTCAAAAGAAGACAGAGGAAAAAATAAAATACATCTTATTTGTTTTTCTGTTTTGTTTACACCTTGGGAATGTATCTTGGTCCATGGATTTTATTTAAAAAAAAAATCCTCTAGGATTATGTTTCAGTATTCTTCTACAGTGAAGTTAATAGCTGAAGGACTAATGTTAATCTATTAGAAAGTCTCACACCTGTGGGTCATCGTTTGCATCATCTGTGGTACTGATTACAACAAAAATCTTTTTTGTAGAGTTGAATCTTTCACTGGTGGATTCAGAATGTGAAATTAAGCCAGTGGCAGAAAACCAACACATGGCTCTCCCTGCCACAGATCGCTTGAAGTAACTGGGTGGGGGCAGGAGGAGTCTGCACTCACTTCCAGCCACACTTAGGGCTGGTCTACAGTAGAAAATTAGATCGACCCATCTACATTGCTCAAGGGTGTGAAAAATCTACACACCAGAATGACGTAGTTAGACTGAACTAAGTCTGCATGGAGAGAACACTAGGATGATTTTATTGTCGATCTAGGGATTGCTGACGGGAGAATCCCTCCCATTAGCGTAGTTAGGCTCTATGCTTGTAGTGTTTCAAGTGTAGACAGGTCCCTATTCTGTATATGCTTGCATGGATGGGAATATCAGGGATGTAGTACGTTGTATAGCAATGTGCCTGAACCTTCCTCCCTGACCCAGCCCTCTATGTCTCCGTTCTCTTATCCTCCATGTCCCTCAGTAAAATACACTTTTCTTGAAGCCCTACAAACCTGTATTCCCATGACTCTGAGAGGTTTTAACAAGACAGATAATGTGCATAGAGACCACAATGGAGACACTATAAGAATCTAACTAGATACTTAAATGCAAGAAAAATTACAAAAAAATCCCCCGAAACTACACACTAAACAAAATTGACAGGACTAACACCACACAGCCTAACCCATCATTGCTCATTCACTTTGCTTTATATTGCATCCCACCCTTCTATATGTTGTGTATCTAAATTGTAAGCACTTTGCAGTTAAGATCTTATTTTTTACTTGTCTGCAAAGTGCCTACTGTGCTCAATTGGCTGTATAGAAACAGTTGTTTGTTCAGTAGTTTATTTCCAAATTAATCCATTAATATGGAGTCTGATAGGGACGCATAACTGAAAACACTCATGGCTATTCTTATCTTGAAAAATTAAAAGAACTTTAGCTCTATATTGAACTTCAAACAACTGAATACAGTCGGTAGAATCTTCACCTGGTGTAAATCAGTGTAGTGCCATTTTACACTAATTGAGAATCTGGCCCTCTGAGCCTTAGTGTAACATCTGGAAAAAAATTGAAAGAAAAAAGCTGTCTCAATAAGTTATTGGAGAAGTAGTCCTGCTTATCTCATCATTTCACGTTAGAATGAAAGGAAATTAATAGTGCATCTATATGTAGATGCCTTCATCAGATCTCACTTGACTTTCATTTTATTCTTGTTGCTTGATAGTAACAAGTTATATGGGCTTGTATTCTACTGATTTCTAAACTTGTTTTGAAAAATTACCTGTTGAAGGGCCTGAAGCACATGTGAGTAAAGCTGCTCAGACGTGTATTTGATATTACTTCAGTTGCAAGTAACTTTACTCCTGGGCATAAGTGTTTTGCAGATTTGAGCCCAAAAAGTGGATATGAAGAAAGAACACGTCTTCTGTCTAATCATTTTAATCACTGCTCTGTTTTTTGTGAGAGACTGGATCTGGGTTAATCATTAGGGGCCGGATTCTGCCACCCTTACTCACTGTGAGTAGTATCTCAGTCCACAACTAGTCCACCGTGATTTGCACCTTACACTGAGTAGTCCCCTTTATTTCAGTGTGAAAAGAGTAGGAGAATGTGGATACGTTGGTTAATAGCAATTTACTAGTAGGAGAATATATGCTGATTCAAAATGTACTACACTTCAAAATAAACGGTCTCACAGTGTTTTGTCTCTTTGGTGGCATCTTTTAATGCTCTAATATTGCAGTGTCAAGGGTTACTTGTGCATCTGCATTTAAAGTATAAGTCATAGATGGTAAAACTCTTGGCAGTTTTCATGTTAAATGTAAATTACATAGTGTTCTTGGAGCTAAGAAATGCTCTGGTAAGCATTTTGAGTCTGATTCAATTGTCAGACCAGTCTTACACCGATGAAACGCTGTTGACTTCAGTGAAGGTACTTCTGATTCTCACGGGTGTAAATGAGAGGAGAATCAGACTCCCAAAAGAATTCCCATAGTGTTCAAGGAAAACTAGTTAATGATGGCATTATTTATTTAGAATCTTCATAAGAAATGCCTAGCTATGCTGTTAAATGGTGTTATAAACACATTTATTTTTGATTTATTTTAAATGTCTAAAATGCTCCTCTGATATATGCTATAGGCACAAGAACACGTGCTGCTGGGGGATTTTTAGTGAAGGCTGAGGTTGCCCATGCTTGGTCTAACTAGACCATGAGAAGAATGAGGTCCAGAGGTTATAGCCCTTGACTGGGTGTAATGTGCATCTGACAAGATATGCTGCTGACTGAGCCAGCTGCCAAATTATCTATTAATAGCTTCCAAGAGGTCTTCAGGAGTAACCCCATAACAAAGTGCAGAAGCACTGTCTAGCTCCCAGTAAACAAGGGTTTCATTCAAACTCCCTTCCCCTTGGATAGGTCTTGAGAGACGGGCTGCTGGACAGACAAAAGGATGAGACTGTCTAGGGAACGGCTGGGCTCCTTTCTCTGCCTCTGAGGATCCTCCTAATACAGCAATGTAGTGTTTTTGCTTGTTTGTTTTGTTTGGCTTGTGTATACAAATATTCTCTCCTGTTAAAGAGGCCTCACTGCTCATAGCTGTGATTTGTTTCTGCTCAGCCATCCCACTAGGGAAGACACAATTGCCTCCATATGTTTACTGGTTGCTGGCGTTTGAGCCTGTTCTTTCTGTCTCGCTTAGCAATCTCACATGTTAAATAAGTAGGAAGGGAGGCTAGGTCCCCATGGAACCTCCCAGGTGAGAGTGCTGAAGTCCAAGGAGCAGTTGCCCACCCTGATTCTGAGTATGTTTTGAGAGGAAACATTGAGGCCATTTCAACCGCATTAGAGGCTCAGCACTGCAGGGAGATTCTCTTTATGCCAAGGGAGTTCCCTGGTGGCATAAACCAGTGGTTTTCAAAGTTTGGGTCGTGACCAAGTACTGGATCGTGGAATGCAAGGCATTGGCTTGCCTTGCTCAGCCTCCAGGGACCATGGCGGCCGGCCAGTAAAAACTAGTAATCTCTACGTGTTCTGATACCGCGCTGCACCTCAGAAGCAGCCAGCAGCAGGTCCAGCTCATAGGCAGAGGAGCCATGGGGCTCCGCATGCTGCACCCACCCCAAGCACTGGCTCTGTACTCCCATTGGCCGGTAACCAGCCAATGGGAGCTGGGGTGGTGGTGCCTGCGGGTGAGAGCCACGCAGAGCTGCTTGTACGCCTCCACCTAGGAGCCAGACCTGCTGGCTGCTTCCAGGGTGCAGCACGGTCTGCAGTGCCAGGACAGGTGGGAAGCCTCCTACACCCCAACCCTCCCATTCCTGACCCCACCCCACAGCCCTCAGCCCCGCACCCCAAACTTCTTCCCCAGCCCTGAGCCCCCTCCGACACCCCAAACCCCTCATCCCCAGCTCCATTGGGACCCAGAAAAATAGTTTGAAAACCACTGGCCTAAACCACAGGCCATATGTCCTTTTTGTACTGATGGGGCTATCGCATGGTATTAAATAAATGGGTCCACAAGTCAAAGTCCTGTTCACAAAAGAATAAAACCTGCATGAATTTTGACCATGGAGCCACCTCCTCACTATAACAATCTTGTAACACCTGCTCTGGGCCACTTCAGAGACTGGCATATACTGTTTCTCAGTCTGGAAATATTATAGGCAGAGATTGTAGCACTGCTAAGTGAAGGTTGCCTGACACATTCTATTCTGAGACCCTGTTTTCAGTTGCTTATACCTTTGCCAAACTTTAACTGTTCGTATTGAAATCTTCCATGATGGATGTCTGCCTCAGACTGTATTTGTTTTTCTTGGGTAGCTTCACCTAAAGCTGTTCAGTTGTTTCAGAGAACAAGGCCAGGGAAAAAGTAGTAGTTTGCCATATAAAATAATCTTACTATTGTTCTGGAGCAGTGACTTGAAATTTGGCAGGAGTGTCTCCCTAGGGTCATGGATGTGTCTTTTGCTGCCTTTGTGAAAATTTGCCCAAATTTAGTCAATTTATAAGTCTTGGAAAAACCTCAATTTGCAGATGATTTGTAGAAACTTGTTACACTTTGACAGCCGAAGGTGCTCTCTGTACTGATCATGCACCAGCCGAGGGATACAGGGGCTGCGCTGGACTTTTCCTTCAACTGCTCCTCCTGCTGCCAGAAGCTGTTGTGGCACAGGAACTGAGAGCAGGGAGGCTGGGTATCCTGTGCTCAGTATGATTTTCCCCTACCCTGGCCCTAGCAGGCAACCAGGCTGCATGGCGAAGGAAGCAACCTGACTGAAACATAGAGGGAATAAATGCTAGACTTGAGGGAGTGGATTGGAAGCTGGGTGGTGAGGGGATACTGGGATTGGTGGGCACAGAAACTGGGAGCTAAGTGGGGAAACTGGGATGGAGTGGTGGGGAAACTGAGGTCAGATGAAGAGAGACTGGGACTAGCTGGGCAAGGAGCCTCGAGGGGGATACTGGGATAATGGTAAGGAGACTGGAACTGAGATGAGGATTTGGATGTGGGAGACATGGGACAGGAATAGTACAGGGACATGCTGGGGGGGAGAAGAGCAGAGAGTCTGTTTCTCCCCCCTCCTCCCCTGACACACTTCTTTCCAGAGCCTGGAGTGGAACCCAAGATTCCTGAGTCTCACCATTCCTCTGCTGTCACCAAGTATCTGTGAAGCCCTTTGGCAAACTGTGTGTGTCATCCTCTGCTAACGCTGGTCCAGACAGAACATGGCAACTTGCTGCTTCTATCAGGTAATCTCTTAAATCAAGTAGCAGAGGGAGTTCTGTGTTCCTCCCCTGCTGATGAACCAAATAAGGGTCAGGATGGTCATACATGGTAGGATTTCTCTTCTTACAGTTACCTGTTTAAAAAATAAACATAGGGGAATTACACCCACAAATATGTTAAGGTTTGCAAAGTGAAGCTCTCAAAGGTTAGGAAATGGGAGAAGGAAGGTTGCCTGTGGACACTTGACCTTAATTTCCTCTGTGCCTCCATTCCCTGGCTGTGAAATGGGGACAGTACCATCCCCCTCACCTCACAAGAGTGTGGTGAAAAGAAATTAATTGTAGTTTGTGAAGAACTATTTATCCTGTGCCCTGAATGAGGCAGTGTTCTTTTGGGGGTGGGGGAAGTATGTGAACATTTAATTAAAGACTGTAGCATAATGCATATACATGAAGGGGGGGAGAGGATGAATTAAGATTTCACAAGAAATCTTAAATTTGGCATTTGCTAATTTCAGTGCTTGATTTGCAACCTTAACTTTCTTTTAAACGTAATTTTTGTGTGTTGTTTGTAAACTATGTTGGACCATTACAGGCATGGAAACAGAGTAAAAACAGGGACCAGAGAGCACTGGGAAAAATTTTCTTGGGGGCTTTGTTAGTGAACAGAGCGCCCAACACAAGCCAGTACCCATGAGTCACAATTTGTACTCTGAGCTTATTGCCTTTAAAGGTAGGGGGCTCCCAGCAGTGTCAGTGCAGGGAGAGAGCGGATTCCTTGTGGCCACTGCTCCTCCCCTTGAGTAAGTGGGTGGAGAGTGCACAAACAGTGTGGGGAATAGGTGGAGCCTTGGCTGAGCCAGCAGTGAGAAGCAAGTAATTTTGCTCTTGGCCAGTAGAGGATTACCCTCCCACCTCCAGCGCAAGTAGGGAACCATAGAGGGACTTGGACTCACAGGGGTTTCCATAGTCTGCGCTGAGCCAATGCACCCACATACCAGCTCTTACTTCTGACCCAAAGTCAGTGTTTGATTTTGAGCAAAATTTGGCCCTATGTGAATTTTATTTTTTAAATCAGTGACAGACCACTTTGTCTGTGGCACTAAAGGCTAGGTACTGGCTGAACAGCAGAAGTACAGCATGTGTGGAATATGTTGTCTTACTATGTTTACATCTTTCTCAAAGCTTCTCCAACCTGTTTGCCAAGGACTGTCTAAGCTCTTTATAAAAATACTTTAATTCATAAAAATATCTCATAACATAGACAAATGTAATCTGTATGCGACAATATCCAATTCCATTCATTCACTGTTGGCAGGTTCAAATTTTCAAGCATGTTTGAATGCTGCAGGCAGAGGCACTCGGATTCTGTGGTGATGAGTGTTGTAGAAATGAATTTCCCAGGGGAGAAAGCAAGCAGGCTCTGACTTTCTATAGTTGAAGCTTCTGAGGTAATTTGGGAGAGCACTGATGGACTCTGAAAGGAGTCATAGTCAGCCTTCTTCTGCCAAAAAGGAAGTCTGCACAATCCGAGGCTTTGAAGGGAATGTAGCTATTAACTTTGATGGGAGGAGTCTCCCAATTCAGGAATCATGGGGAAGATCCCCTGTTCAAAGGACAAATGTCATCTATTCTCAAGTCCTTTCTCATCATTGCTAATTGCCAAGGTATTGTGTGCTACCTGCTCTTCCTACCCAATTATCTAAGTAATGTCTCAATTCACTCTTAGTGACATTACAACTTGTTACCAGGAAAGGGACAGTCTCTTCTGCAGCCTTTCTGAATGAATCCATCAGGAGGAGGAATAGCACAAATTTTTTTTTTCTGTCTCACTTGGTTTAATTTAGATTATCCCTTAACTGGTACAAATATGTGAAGCTTCATCTGTTTGGAACTGCAGGTTTTGTCAAGCAACTTTTTCTCTTCAAATTTTCCCTTCCCTTCCCTTCCCCCTATAACTTGATTTTTGTGAAGCTTTGTGTTTTATACAATTTGTCCCCTTGATAAGAATGCATATTCAAATGGTCTTTAGAATGAATTAATGATCCTTGCTTATTTCACTAGGCAGAGCATGTTTTAGAAAACTGCCAGACAGAATCAAATGGGCTAATGTTTTCTGCAGCAAATCAGATGGGGGGTTTTTTGTACACAGGTTTGGTTACTTTTCTGTGCATCTCTTCATATATGTTGTACAGATTGTTAGAATTTTGATGTGTTTTGTCCTTTTTGAGATCCTCTGGTTAATCAGTGAAAACAAGAAGTTGGGCTAAGGTATAGCAATTGAGTATTTAAAAAAGCCACTCTACATTTTTTGTAGTCTGTTCTTTATTTTTCCTACTCCTGTTTGCATGCTGTTACCGAAGTACTCTGCTGTACACTTGTAGTCATCAGAAGTTATTTTTTAAAACATGCAAATTAATCTAAATCATGCTAGTCAACTGGAATTTAAAGATCTTAACACTAGGATGGTATAAAACACTAAAAGATGGTGTAAGTGGCTTGTAGTTTTCCAGATGCTTATACCTGACATTGTGCACCAAAATGCTTACACATTAGAATGAAACACATTTCAGTGCACAGAGCATTCAGTTTCCATGCCAGGATTAAGTTACTTAAGTTTCTTTTGGAGATCTTGGCGGTGGGAATTTTAAACCACTAGCTTTTTTTTGTCCTTTGCCTCTCAAAAATATCCATGCCATTTTAATTTAACTGAAAAGCATTAGTTTAGCAAAAATCTGGTTTTTTTAATGATTATTTCTTCCAGCCTTAGCATTAACAAAGAGAAGGGAATATTTATTTACACAAGTCGTGTACTGAATGGATTAACTTGAATGACAGCTCTTGTTACCTCCTTACTGTATGTCCTTGTGTACTGTCATCAAAACACATGAAAACCTTTCTATCAGTTTGTATGCAGTGGTCTCAGGATATTAGAGACAAAGTGGGTGAGGTAATATGTTTTATTGGACCGACTTCTGTTAGTGAGAGAGACAAGCTTTCGAGCTTATATAGAGTAAGCTTGAAAGTTGGTCCAGTAAAATATATTACTTCACCGACTTCATCTTTCTTAGCCTACAGTCATGCTTTATATTAACAGGATTTAGATAGTACTTTAAAAAGTTGTAAAAAACACTTTTCAGAGTACTTTGATTAAACACTCTTTTTACTATCTGTGTTGCTGTCTTGTTCCCATTAGTATAGTAGGGGAAAAAAAGGTTTCAAGAAAAGGCCCTTAATTTTGTGTGTCCATCACTGTATAATCCACTAGTTGCATGCCCAACTACCACATTTATAGGAACGTTTGTCTGCATTTGCATTCACAATCAGTTGCTACTTTTGTACATGTAGGTGCCTATTTGCCTATAAAAATATATTACTTGCCCATGCAAATTTGTGTGTCCATACAAAAGTCTTCCTAAAGCAATATTAAAGACCATGTTGAGGTTAGCAGAAATGTCTACACTTAAAACATTCACAGCAATGCAAAAGTTTAGTTACAAATGCTGGCAATAAATTTCAATGTTTTTAACATTTTAATTTTAATTACTACAGGTCAGTCATCTCACAATTAAATGCTGCCATTTTACTGTCTTTGGACAACTCGGTAGAAAGAGCTAGAGATGGGCTCAAAGTGCAAAAGTTAGATCTGAGCATGAGTCCAGATTTTGAAACCAGAAGAGTTCAGATTTGAGGCTCATTTGGTCTGTTTTAGGGAGGCCTTAATCTTGAAATTCACACCTGGATTTGTACCAGAACTTGGACTCCTCTCCACAACATGCATCAGGGGATCAAAGTGTGAGTTCTTGTTCAGACCCAATTGTAACAGCAGACAACAGAACTGGCAACTCTGCAGAGGGGTGCATGATGTGAAACCAGTATTTGTGGTCAGAACAAAGCTGAAATGTTTTGTGGAGACTTATCTATTTCCAAGAAACTTTTTTTGAGTCCAGGGCAGGGGAGGGAGAAAGTGACACCTACCTCAGTGGCTTCATTCTTAATTCAGAACAATTTTTGTTTTTTAAAGTTTGCTGTAAAATGGAATTGCCAATGTGCTATAAGAGAATACCACAGGCTCCTTCCCTGTGTAACTGGAGGGTCAGTTTAAAGCAGAATTCAACTAAAACAGCTCTGAACTACTTGTAAAGAATCTCAACAATTTCTTTGTCAGAGGAGAAGCAAATGGAGTGGCTCTGTGGATTTAATTGAATAAAATGTATAAGCTGTCCACTGCTTCATGGTTAGTTGCTAACGTGACCCTATGTGCCTGAAACCTTTCCTGACACAGCTGCTGCATTGCTGACTGCTACGGATTTTTACATGTGCCAAACCATTAAAACCTATCCACTGTAAATGGTGCACAGAATCCAAGGCTATTTGCTTCAGTGCTGGTGAAGTTTAATGAGAAGATACAAGGAACAACATGTTTGTTCTGTAGTACAATGCACTTCTGTAATAGTTTAAATGAGAGAATAGGGAAAAAAATTAATCCTTTGTTTTGCTCTTGTTGTCTGGTTAAAAAAATAACCTATGTAAAATAAATTCTTACATAACAGTGTTGTTGTTTTTCCTCTATTTGGTAAATTTCAAGTTGTTATACTATGCCTACCAGACATCTAAAAAGATTAGACAAATAGCAAAAACCTTAATGCCCTTTAACCCAAGTTAGTACTTACTGAAATCCTATTTGTTTTGGAAGGGAACACTAGAAACATTTCAGTTCAGTTTTAGTATTAAATGGATATTGTTGAGGTCATGTTGATGTAAATAATGAGTGATGTGAATAAAAGTGACAAATGAGTAGGCAATGGATTTTTGTATATAATTACTCATCATTTTTTCCTCAATGTTAATTCTTACACATTTCATACAATACCAAGTTGTATAACTTGTAATATGAAAGTGTAGTTTATTTAATGTTTACTCCTGAGAGAATTATGTGCCTATAAGTTATGCGCACAATATTTTAAAATTCTGCAAACTTTATTTGTCAATAAATAAATGTGGCTCCAGCATGGCAGTGGGGCACACAGGCCACTGGGTACATTGAGGTAGGAGATCACCCTGAAGCCCCCACCTCCCTCAGTACAGGGACTCGACAGTGAGGCTGCACCTGACACAGTGGAAGGGCTGGGCCTGCCCCCAAAAGACCCCAGGGCCCTGCCACTCTGTGTCAGGTGCACCAGATGTGGGGAGGCAGTCTTAGCCCAGCATGGTCCAAGTGTGGTGAGAGGTTTCTGTGTGGAGCAATCTGGGTGCAGGTAGCTCAGTGGGAAATCTGGATGCACAGGGGCTTTTGGGCGGTTCCGTGGGCAGGGGCAATGGGACTCTGCAGGGGATCCAGGTAATGGTGGTTGGGATCGGGGTGGGGGTCACTATGGGGAGATAGGGCTTGGCGGGAGAGGGTCCGGGTGCTGGGGGAGTGGGGTGGGGTGGGGGTCTGGGTGTGTTTGTGGTCTTGTCAGAGGGGTTCAGGTGTAGGGGGGTAGGGCTCGTCAGGGTGAGGGTTCAATGGGCCTGCTTAATGGGAGAGCCCCAGCTGCTGCTGAGGGGATGCCGCAGGCCGGGATCCCGCTTCCGCCCCTTCTCCATCCACCTCGCCTCCCTCTAGCATTCCCCTCTCCCTGCCCTCTTCCACCCTTTTCCTTCCCCATTGCCTCTTCCCCTCCACCCCTCATTTCCCCCATCTCCGATTATCCAGCCCCACTGCGGGAACTCCCTGTTCCAGAGAAAATAGGAAGGCTCCCAGAATACAGAAGGGGAGCACAACTGGCACTAGGACCCAGGAGGCTGCGTTCAGCTGCAAAGTCAGCGGAGCCCCAGACAAGAGGCAGCCTTCCAGCTGGGCAACTCTGCATTTGCAGAAAGGAAGTACGGGGGCAATGGCACATAACCCCGTGTGCCCCTTGTGCCTCACCTCTGTTTGGGGAGCAGTCCCCCCCAAAAAACTGCACAAGTGGTCATTTCTCTGACCCCCCTCCCTGTGGCTGCCCTAGAATCATAGAATATCCTGATTGGTCTAGACCTCAGGAGGTCATCTAGTCTGACCCTTTGCTCAAAGCAGGACCAATCCCCAACTAAATCATCCCAGCCAGGTCTTTGTCAAGCCTGACCTTAAAAACCTCTAAGGAAGGAGAGTCCACCACCTCCCTAGGTAATCCATTCCAGTTCTTCACCACCCTACTAGTGAAAAAGTTTTTCCTAATATCCAACCTAAACCTCCCCCACTGCAACTTGAGACCATTACTCCTTGTTCTGTCATCAGTTACCACTGAGAACAGTCTAGATCCAGCCTCTTTGGACCTCCCTTTCAGGTAGTTGAAAGCAGCTATCAAATCCCCCCCCATTCTTCTCTTCTGCAGACTAAACAATCCCAGTTCCCTCAGCCTTTCCTCATAAGTCATGTGCTCCAGCCCCCAATCATTTTTGTTGCTCTTCGCTGGACTCTTTCCAATATTTCCACATCCTTCTTGTAGTGTGGGGCCCAAAACTGGACACAGTACTCCAGATGTCTCACCAGCCTCACCAATGTCGAATAGAGGGGAATGATCACGTCCCTCGATCTGCTGGCAATGCCCCTACTTATA
This sequence comes from Mauremys mutica, assembly GCF_020497125.1. NCBI lineage: Eukaryota > Metazoa > Chordata > Testudines > Geoemydidae > Mauremys > Mauremys mutica. The sequence goes on along the minus strand of NC_059073.1, from coordinate 36,507,332 downwards.
CAGCCGAAAATGCCGTTAGAATATCAGGGTTGGAAGGGACTTCAGGAGGTCATCTAGTCCAACCCCCTGCTCAAAGCAGGACCAATCCCCAACTAAATCATCCAGTCATGCAGGGAAAAGCAGGAAATGGGGGGGGGGAGTGTTTTCTGCTGCGGGTGTGCAGTCCTACAGAATCCCCCCCGGACTAAAATGTGGGCCAAATGAATTCTGCGCCCCTGCAATGGCACAGAATCCCCCCCAGGAGTAAATGTTACTGAGACAGTAACATAATCCTCAATTCCTTATAAATTCGTTCTTCATTATCATCATCAGCGTAGACATTTATGCAAAGTATATGTGAAATATATAAATATGGGCCAAATCTTCCTCTGTTGCACCACTGTAGCCCTATTGATAACAGCTGAGGTTGCCCTGGTGTAATTGAGAGAGGAAGTTACCTATGAGATCATAGCAGTAATGATTGTCCAGTGTGAATAAATGAATGTAAAATGAAAGCCTTGCCCTTGAATTGTGTGACTAATTTGTGGTAAACAGTGGAAAATAATATAAGTATGTCATTGTTCTCATTTTTCCAATGTTAGTGTTCCAGTTTTGTGGTGGTTTTGAGCTCTCTCTCACAATAATAAAATCAATGTATCCCATTTTTAGCAGATGATAATTAACAAGCTGGTATGTGGGTCCAACCAGAAAGGCAGAGAGGTCTAAGTGATCTTAAGTGTACACCCAGACTGTGGTACCACTGCATCTGGGTTTAAAAAAAATACACGTAACATAATTATTAAATCATATCTGCTTTACTTGAACAGAGAAAGAGAGACAGGGGGCATATTAACAAGATGCAAAAAACCCAAACTGTAACAGCGGAGCCCTGTTAGATATTTAAGAAATACAGGTAAACTGTGTTTGATCTAGGTAAGAGTATATAGATAGGAGTGTATTTGGGTTATCTATGTTTACTAAGTACTGTATGTACCTTTTTTTTTTGGCTGTTGTTTTTCTCTAGGTCATGTGCAGGGATCACAGCTAAGAAGGGTTATAAGATAAGCCCTTATCGGCTAAAAAAAGATCCCTGCTAAGCTTCAGAATGAGGCATGTAGGCCTGTCTTTGAACTTCCACATAGTGTAGTTCTGTCAGTAAGGAGGCTTTGTGGTTTTCTGTCCCCTGCTCAGTTAATGAGATCTAGAGGTAGCCAGTATTGGACCACCTCATCTGTTTGTGCTTCCAGAGATGCAAGGAACTACCCCATAAAGTGATCATTCTCAGCAGAGAGTCTCAAACTGGCTATGTTGCCAGCAATAGTGTGCTGAGCTTTCAGTCTCTGGTACCAAGAGGACAGTAAAAGAAAAGACTTTTCATATTCCAAAATTTATGCTTGAATAAGCTATTTAATCAGAAAAGGGCTTCAGAAGAGGTGAGAAAATATGATTGATTGAATTATAGTGCCATGCTACTTGCTTAGATGTCTTAAAGGTGGTTGAAGCATTATGTCCTAATAATGACTTAAGTGCAAGCAGTATTGTTATTTGTACAGGACTGAACTTGATGGGAAAATATGGGATATTGCTTTGAGCATTAACATTTTATTCCACAATTTTTTTTGTGGAGACCTAGTTGTTTTGATATCAGATACAACTTTTATTTTAATAGTGCCCTACTTATGGAGAAACGTGCAACGAAAATATACATAAATTCTCATTCTTCCTTACTCTTTTTTGTCAATGAAGTGAAGCAGTGTCAAGAAATTCTTATTGTTTTCATTAGAAAAGCCATGTAAATGGTGATGTTAACAGAGGCATAATTAGAACTGATTTGATCCTCTGGTCTCACCAGTTCAAATGTCCCATGTGGGGGTTTATTAACTCAATAGCTCTGAAAATTTACAATTTTACACACTGTACTTTTCACTTGGGCCTTTTTTATTTAGAATATTATCAAAACATATTCAGATGTGATTTTTGAATCCCTCCTAGACCTGAATGACTCACCATAAATTTCAGTGTGTTCCCTCAAAGTGGGAATCTGGAGTTTCTTTCAAGGCTAAAATTTATCTTGGTGTTACATCAATTATGTTAAAGATAGGGGAGTGCTTCAGGAAGGGGGAATGTATGGAAGTAAAAAAAAAAAAAGGAAGTGTTGAGGCTTCCACCTTAAGGACTGAAGTGGGAAATACTGCATCATCACAAGTCTGTGAACCCATGTCAGTGTAGAACATTGATGTCAGTCTACCTATTGTGCACCAAGCATACTGAATGATGATACAGTCTGTGCAGTCTCCCCTGTCAGGGAGCGGCTGTGGCTTGATGAGCTCCCCCTGACCCAGTACAGCTCTATGAGGCCCCAAAGCAAGGCTTTGCCTAATTCTTCCACTAGCGTCTGCTCTTTAGCAAAGATAAAGACATAACAAAATGACACCAGATGTGTAGGCTAATACAGTACTTTGAGCATGTACCCAATCAATATCCAACCAATTACTCAAAGCTGCTATGAAAAGAAGAAACCAAAATAAAACTCCAGTGAAGAAACAAGTTAAATAAACCTTCATAACTTCAGCGGCCCACTTGATATTACAACTCTCTATAATACTTGCATTACCCCTTAAATTAAAAATTATTGGTTTCAGCTTTTTAATAGCACTTCAGAGAGTTAAGAGTAGAAGGCTGATTTATTTTTGATGGACCTGGAACTTGTGCTTCTGACTTGCTTAGGTGTGACTGAAAATCTACCAAGACCAATAATTTTCAGACTTGGCCACTAAAATTAGGCAGCTAAATTCACACTTGGGCACCTAATCAAGAGGCCTGAATTATAGAGGTTCTGAGCATCCACCATTTTAACTGAAGTGAATGGGAGTTCTAGGTGCTTAGTCCCTTTGAAATTTTAAATAAAATGAAGGTGCATAAATATGGACCTAGTGTCTAATCTCCCACGAAAGCTCATGCTCCAATACGTCTCTTAGTCTGTAAGGTGCCACAGGACTCTTTGTCGCTTTTTACGGATCCAGACTAACATGGCTACCCTTCTGATACTTATCTGATATTACACTCCCAAGTTTGTAAATGTTGGCCCATGTTTTTGTATTTTACAAACAAAAATATTTGATACAGTTATATCACCACTGTGTAAAATAATGTTTCCATATGTGTGCTTGATATAAGACAATAAAAACCAACCAAACTTTCTGCCCTCATGGTCAAATTTAGCTGACTACAGAAAGCAAGAGTGATGGGGCACTTAGTTGGCTATGCATCTGTCAAAAGAGACATCTGACCATTGTAAAGTAGGTTGACTCTCACTGGATTCATGCAACCTGCTTGTGAGTCAATGTCAGATGCTTCAGCAGAAAGCATCCCTTTATCCAGTGGCGCACCTCTGTCAGTTGTGCAAAACAATTTATTGTAATTTCCTCAGTGTTTAGCTAACATAACTTCATCTGGTCTCCTCTTGGGAAACATGAATTTCATCACTAGTACCACTGACAATTTTCAGACACACCTGAAATAAATCCTCTATCTTTTGTCTTAAATGTTACAACGAAAATACTTTTCACTTGGCATCATTTTAAATTCCAGAAATGTGGGAGAAAACAAAGCCAACAAAAGATTTTCTGGTTTTGCCTGGATTTCAGTTATAGTTCTTGGGCACTGAATGACAGTATCAGCCAACATAAAAAAAGACTCTAGATATTTTGATAGAAGTTCATTGTTCTGCATGTCAGGGTAAGGTATTTTGTAATATATAATGAAAATGTTTGATCCTTCATTAGAACAACATAAGTAGTACTGTTATAATATAGCAAAGTAACTGTACTCCTGGGGGCATTCTGCACCAAAAAATTAAATTCTGCGCACAATATTTTAAAATTCTGCAAATTTTATTTGTCAAAATAGCACTACATAATCACACCAGTTTCAATTATTTTGGTAATTTATTTCAAAATACCTGTCACAAATTCCCCCAGGAGTAGAGAGTTAACAACCCAGTCCCTGTTTCTCTGCCCCCTCTCCCCACAGCCCAGCTGGGCAGCCAGACACCCACAACCCCCTCCCCACCCCAAAGCCCAGCCATGGTGCCGCCCACCTAATACACTCAACCCCCCCGGCCCAGATACCCGTACTCTCTGCCCCCTGAGCCCAGCTGTGGGCCCCCCCTCCTAGATATCCACACCTTCTCCCACCCAGCCCAGTCACGCCTCCCCCCTTGCCCAGATACCCACATGCCCTCCCCCCACCCCGAGTCCAGATACCTGCCTCCTCTCTCCCCCAGAGCCCAGTTGTGGCCCCCCAGCTCAGACACCTGCCTCCCTCCTCCCCCCAGAGCCGAGGGATCCAGAGGAAGAAACAGCCTGATGTTTGGTCCCAGGTTTGCATGGAGTTTCCTATGTGCCACCGTCTCATTACTTCAGGGCGTGCTGGGAACTGCAGCTGCCAGGAACCCTCCAGCTTCCTCTCCCTTCCCCTGGCAGTGTCTTTTATGTGTGAGCTGGGCTCTGCCAGGTCCAGCAGCCCCTACTGGCGGCCAGAAACACTGCAGTCCATTTCTGTCATGGAAAGGAGATTCTATGTGCACAATGTTAATTTCTATAAAATTCTGCATTGCGCAGTGGTGCAGAATTCCCCCAGGAGTAAAAGTGCTATCAAACATCTACAGAATGCTCTCGGCTACTGTTTTAACTGCTTGATTCCATGTACTAAACTTTCAGCAGCTTTTTAATTCATGTTTTTTACTTCTTTGTCTGAGGCAGTTGTTCTAGTAACTTCAGTACAACTAAAACAGAGAAAATCTGGTGTTTGGTTATGTTGGATGGAACCTTGACCCTAATGAAGCCAATGGAAATTTGTTAATTTCATTGGGGCCAGGATTTCACCTCTTTAGTTATGCTTAAATCCTCTAATTCTGAACCTTAAATGCATGTACTTGAGGTGGAATCTTGTAGTCCTTACTCAAGTCTCTCTTTCCCCATATTGTCTATTTTTTCTTACTGTCTTACCTTTTGGCAAAGTGAGGATCTTAACCATGCATGTTATTTCCACTGTCTCTCTATAATGGTGACTCGTTTAATTCTGTACTAAAGTTTAATTTCTCTCATTTATTTTATACTAGGACTGAATTTGACCTGTTGTAAAATAAATAGTGACCTTTTTGATAGTGTGCTGTTCTTTCAGAGTATTCCATGATATATTCGATTATATGTCATATCTTGAGTCCTGTCTGACATTTCAGGTGCTTTTTCAACTTCATTCATCTTCAGTGAATTAATTGGTGTTCTTAATTTCTCATCGTTTCTCGAGGTCAACCCCAAAGATTGCCTTGGCCTAGATTCCTTGCTGATTCCTTGGATGCTATTTTGGTCCTTTCTGCTGTATATGCTACTTTCAAAATGTTGCTTATTATGAACGGGAAGTCTTTAGGCTTTTGTTTCTGAACTTACTTCATTTGGCAGTTAACAAAATCCATTATCTCTTTATTTTTCACTTCCTTTTTTTGGACTTTGAAGGTAAATAATGTTTTAAAATCAACCTTTGTGTATTTTATATGCATGAGAAAACTGCTCCAGTATTCAGTATTCATATCATACAGTGTAGGTTCAACACAAACTGTTCTTGTAGGAATAGTTTCTTCTGCTAGTATCCAATTACTTCTAATGCCTTATTTTTCTAATTAATTAAAGCGTCCCAGCAGCATATTTTTCTTAATTTGAGGAAGGGAAAAAAAATCCCAAACTACTAATTAAAAAAACCTGCTCTCACTGTTCCTTCAAGAGCTTGCCTTCTACCTTGCCTCAGATGTGTATCATTTTTTAATTTTTGTTTTTTGCTTTTAAGTGGGAAACAGAAAAGAAGGTAAGACTATTTTAAAAGAAATCATTCTGCCCCCGCTTTGGGATGTTATTAAACATTATAAAATTAATGTATGTATCTAAGCCCATAGACTTCTAAAAATAATAGCAGGAACCAAGCTAAATGAGAGGCAGATTCTGATCTCCATCACACCAATATAAATCTGAATAACTCCAAATTAGTCTGGATTTACACTGTTGTTACAGGCATTAGAATATGAGCCAGTCTCATGGTGGTTAGGGTAAGGAACAAAACTAACTCTTCCATGAGTCACTATGTAAGCTGGGACAAGCCAGTTAACTTTCCTTACCTTGGTTCAGCCATCTGTAAAGTGGAGATAATATTTATTAGGCCATATTCACCACAGCTGTACAAAAAGGTGCAATTTAAACATACCTGCACTAGCTGAGCCTCTTGGAATCTACAGCAGATTGCCTGGCATCTGGGGTCAGTCTTTCCACTACTGCCTTTCTTCTATGAGATTTTCAGGGGGCAACTTTAGTTCACGTCAGACCTCATGTATGGATAGCAATACCTGCACTTTGAGTTGTTCTGGTCCCCTGTAGTTTCCCTCTCTAAGCATCACTGAGGCTGAGGTTGCTTTATGTCACTGCAATTTGAAGCCTTGTGTCTGCTCCTGGGGACTTGCTGGGTTTGTGCTGGCATAAACCAGCATAATTTTAGTAATACTACTTCAGGAGTAGGCTAAGGCTTTTCAGTTTTTAAACAAATGAAACAGGAATAGTGATTAATGAATTAACAGATAAGTAGCTAATGAACAGTTCTAGTTAATCTGATTTACAGAAAAAAAGCATTCTATTTTCACCCACCTCCCAAATTGCACAGAAGTCTATTTAGGGCCTTATGTTGCAGGATTGATCTATTAGGGTGAAATTCACCCCTGTGCAGAGGGCACACACAAGCCCTATGTGCCACTGAAGCCTAGTGTGACTTATGAGACCTGAATGCTGCACAGGCTTCAAGTGGATTCACTTACTGAAGAGGAATGGCATTTATTTGATACAATTTGCAAATAAATAAATAAAATTCTACTCATTATCCATTTGAATTCCAATTTACAGACAGTAAAATTTAGAGGAGCTATTTTGTTGATTTCACCCAAGGGAGTATCTCCCACTTTCATTCACATCAGTGAGAAAATGAAAGTGTTCAGTTTCACCAATTCACTGTATGTATTCCTGTGCAGTTGGGTTTAGCTGTACTGTAGATCCATGAAATACACAATGAGCTGTTGCATAACTATTCATTGGTGAAAATAGGGGAACCAGTTTTATTGTTTTTGCACATGAGGCTCTTTGGCTACAGCAAAATGATAAGCAGAAACTCTGTGTTAATCTTATTTTGAAAGGAGCTTTCAGGATTGCAAATTAACAGATTCATAATCTGACTGTTTGTAAACAGTTACAACTGGTGACCTTAGTATTTACTGTAGAGGTGCTTCATCACCATAGCATGTGTAAACTTGTAAAGCAGCATTCTTTTTCATTACGTATGTTACACAAAAAAGGGACTAAGGATGACATCTGCCTACCTCAGATTTCTGAAATAACTGCATCCTTCAGCATCTCATAGATGAGGACATAATATGGTTTCATTTTCTTATGCAACACTATTAATTATGAATTATATAAATCACGTAAGAATTAGAACATTCACTTTCCCTCTCTTCTTATGTTATGCATAAAAAGCCATGTTAATACAGATATGCTTCCTGGATTGACTGAAATAAATTGATTACTAAGAAGCTGTATTTTAAGGGGCTCTTGTTGGACCTGTTGTTGTATTATTTAACCAGCTCTGAAACATAAATGCACACATGAAGCTCCTAAAGACTTCTTAGGGCTCTCCTTTAATGAATTATCTGATTGGATGTTAATTGGTTTTGTCATTAGTCCCAGTTTTGAGATGCAGTCCTAATAAGGCTACAGTATAATAGCTTTGGAAGAAAAACAAATCTTTGATACCAAGGCACTCTCAGGTAGGCTTGTTTTCTAAAGATGTACTTCAAGAAAGGAAAAAAAATATGATTGATACCTGTTCTTGAAGTTACCTTTGAAATGGCTACATCTTTTATGATGCTATTAAATACCAATTTAGATAATTGCTGCTGGACATTTTGAATAACTTCTTGAATAATAGTAACTTACAGTAGAAGTTAATTGTGGCTATCGGAAGGTGCTTGAGAAGCAAAATAATATTTGCATATCTAAATGATTAATGATTATACCAACATAAATTATAATATAGTAGGTAGTATAAAACTTTTACTATTTATATACATTGTAACCATGTTGTGATTGCTATCACAACTGTAATTACCAGGGGTGGTTGTGAAGGTCAAAAGTGTATCTGGCTTCAAAAAAGAATTTGATACATTCATTTTCGTCAGTGCCCAGGACATGAATGTATACCCAGGTAGTCAGGGATGGAACCCCATGTTCTGGGTGTCCCTAAACCTCCCACTGCCATAAGATGGGACTAGCTGACGGGATGGATCACTTAATGTTGCAGCAAAAATCTAGTTCCAAACCATGGCACTTCACAACCTGCCACTTCCCATGCAGAAAAAGCACCAAAGGGGAGTTATCAAGGGGTAAGGTCACAGGCTTGTGTTCCTTTGAAGTTTCACCACATCCTCCCCTTCTGGAGGTAAGGCTGGCAGCAGAGCTGAAAGACCGTGGTTGCAAGTTCTGCATCAGGAAATGGGGCCAGATCTCTCAGATCTCATCCCACTTTTGTTCCTTTGGGTCTGCTTTCCCTCCCTTATTGCCTGCCGCAGTTCTCTCTGTCATGCCCTCACTGCAGTGACGGTGGTACTGTTATATTTTGCATTGGAAGTCAGCTGCCCTAAGAGGGAAACCTGCCTCAGAGCTTTTCACCCTACTCTGGTTGTCTACCCTCCCCTATTATATGTTGCAGTGGCAGAGCAGAGGGTGGTGGGGCCTGTGGAGTATGTACGTGGTGGAGGTGAGGGAAAGAACCTACTAGTGGATATAGAACGTCATCCCCTCTACATGACCTCTTCACCTCACAGTATTAGAAAAATCTAAACTAAAAACAAGTAATCAAAATTACTGTGTAATACACAGCAGTGTTGGCTGTAGCCAAAGTTCCACTCCTGACAAATGCAATCCCTTTACAATAGCTTGTCTAACCAGAATGAAAACAAAACGCTGACCCAGAAGCAGTCACTGATTAAAAAAAAATATATCCTTCTCTACTATGCTTTTAATTTTAGGTTCATTGATGTTTTTCTTGTTGTATACAATTGCATAAGGCTTGTATGCTGAGATGCAGAATTAATGCAGGAAGCTAAAGCCTTTAAAAAGAGGGGATGGTGAAGGTGTTTTCCATTTGAAGACTTTGGAATGGTGTACATTGGAAAACTTTTGGAATTTCAAAACTTTTTATTTGCAGACATTTCCATACATATTACAGCAGAAGTATTTCCAAACCTGTTAATGATTTGGTTTTGACTTGCCAGAGTTATATAGGCATTTCTGTTCCTGTTACTTTGGCAGGTACTGTAAAGTATTTCAACTCTGATGCTTTCCTCACCCTTCTTTGCGTGTACTGTATTGAACTGTGCTCATCTGTGACTTTACATGCAGAGCTCACATTGCACTAGATCGGTAACCTGACATATTTTGGAGGATGCCACCTTGTTCTCTAGAACTTTGGGTTTAATTGGAAAATCGAAGAAGTCATACTTCCCTGTATTGGTTATACTTGGTTCATATTTTGCATCATGGCAGGGGGTTGACTCTTGCTGTCGGTTGATTTTAAAGCTCTATGATTTTAAAGCTATTGTTTTCAAACATAGGAGTTAGAAACTCTCTTTTATGAAAGCTCAAATTCTGATGTCCTTGGGGCCCTAGCCAAGTAAGTATCTGTTGTGCCTATGTCTGAATCTAGCCTTGCCTGAGTGTGTATGCGAACTCCACTCATGTCTGGCTCCAGGCACCAGTGAAGGAAGCAGGTGCCTGGGGCAGCCAATAGAAAGGGGCAGCACGTTCGGGTCTTTGGCGGTGGGTCCTTCAATCCCTCCGATTCTTCGGCAGCAATTCGGCGGCAGATCAATTGTGGGTTGGTTTTTTTTTTTCCCCCGTCGCCGCTTGGGGCGCCAAAAAAGCTGGAGCCGGCCCTGACTCCACTTAAGGTGTTTAAATCATGATTTGAGGACTTCAGTAACTCAGCCAGAGTTTATGGGCCTGTTATAGGAGTGGGTGGGTGAGGTTCTGTGCCCTGCAATGTGCAGGAGGTCAGACCAGGTGATCATGATGGTCCCTTCTGACCTTAAAGTCTGAGTCTATGACAATCAAGCCTGAGGAGCCCTCTTTTTTTATTTTCTATTTTTTTTTTTTTTTTTTACATTGCCACATATGCTTTGAGTGGCATCTCATTTTGCCAGCTCAGGTGGGCAAAGCTTAGCATGTGGATGGAGCCGAGGAAGAATAGCACTAGTGCTGCTGCTGCTTTTTTTCCAGGTTGAGTCAAGTTTGCATGATAAGCTCCTTGGAGGAGGGACTCTGTTATTTTGTCAGCACATTGTGTAGTGTGATGGCAGTGTATGCTGGCACATAAAGTCACTCTCCTCCTTTAGGTTGGAGAAGGGCTAGAAGGGAGAGGTAGTGGCAGGGCACACAGAGCCTGTAGCTTTGCTGTTCCTCTCCCTGGCTTCTGTGAAGCTTCAGAAAACCACACTATACAGAGCAGGGTCTGCTGTGACTGCAGTAGGACGGGAGGGATAGGGAGATCACAGTCCTTGCTCCCTCAATGAAGGGGTGGGAGGGTTCTGTAGCCCCAGATGCTTTATGCAGATATGTTGGTGGTGGGGGGCTCAAGAGGTGCCCTCCTCCCCTGCCAGTGTCCCTACAGTTGAGGGATGGACACTATGCTCTTTGACCCCCTCCCCACCCACAAACTCCACTGCGTTGGTTTTTTTGCGGCAGGACAGGGACCAGTAATCCTCCTGAGAGATCCAACAGAGAATGAAGGAAGAAGTAAGTACATGCCCACAGCCCTTGAAGCTCATGTCTGTCCCACAGTAGCATTTCTGTGCTGTGATGAGGGAACCCAATGTGGGTTCCTTCTCAGTCATCCTGTCAGGGGTCTGGGTTTATTCCTGGTTTGGTGATGGGACCTCTCAGGCCTTAACCCTCAGTCAAGGGGATCTGGCTGTGGTCCAGATCTCCAAAAGAGATGAGACAAATTCAGAGTAGGACCACCTTTGGTTCACTGCAAGACCTCCCGTTCTGATAAAGCCTTGTCACCATATCCCTGTGGAGCTCTTCAGTGGTACCCAGGGTTGTCAAGCACCTCACCATTACCTGCCTTTAGCATGAGGAGGCCTTGGCGGTGCCTGCTGTAGACCAGCTCCCTGAAACTGCCAGTCCCTGGCAACACAAGCTCTGCCTTCCAAGCCTCCGCAGGCCTTGTGCACTCTGTACAGGTAGCGAAAGGCATACACCAACCACTGAGTCCCTTGGGGCTTTCCCTGCCATGCCCAGCCCTCTGTGCACTGAACATATAGAATTACCAGGCCTTCTGTTCCCAAAGGAACGGTATGCTCTAGCTTGTAAGATTTAACTTAAGAACACCATTGTGATTAACACCACAGCACTTAAATATATTTATAATGAAAACAAGAATAAGTTCATTGCCAAAGAACAGAGATTCAGGTAACAGTGAAAAATAAGAGTATTGGAAACAAATGGGTTACATATAAAGCAAAATTATAACACACTTTTTAGAGACTAAGCAAACAAGTTATTCTCTTGTCTAAAGAAGCGTATCTCACCTCAAGTTCTCTAGAGTGTGTTCAGCCAAGCCTGGTTGAGATTCCTCTTTCCTGGAGCAAATTCACTGTCAAATTACTTCCTAGGTGAGGAGTGACAGGATGCCTTCCTTGTCCCCCAAATATAGTAGAGTAAACCTTTTGATATGCACCTCAAGATAGGGTTTGACCCCCCCATTTGCTTCTTTGTGTTACTTTTCTCTTCCAAGTTTTTCACAATCTGTCATTACCATTTGATTCAGACCAGTGGGAGGGGACCCATTATGAAACATACAATACTTACGTAAATAGACAAACATTTTTGGTCTGACAGAACCTATTTTTCACCTTTGCTGGTGACCAGTCCCTAGACACAGTCCCTTAAGAACACAATTTTGAGTGTGTATACATGATTCCTTATACAACATCTATACATGCGTTTTGCAGTTACATTCATGACCGCTGTGACGCTGGCTTTTATTTGAGACCTGACGTGACACATTTTGGTGAACTAGAATGTAAATACCAGACTCAGGAAATCCCTGTAACCCCTCTGCACCCCCTTGCTAGATAGCATTATGAGGTTCTTGGGTCAAATCCACAATAACAGATGCCCCCACCCCCCAAATCCAACCTGATTCCAAACAGAATTTTCTGTGATCATGGGGAGTACCCTATGTCCACTAACTTAGAAGGGGCTCGGATACTACAGAAATGGGAGCTAGAACAAAACCCTAACATAGAGAATTTCCCCCCCCACACATGCAAACTTTAAATACGTCTTGTTAAAATTTTGTGCGTCTTTGGCAATTACTCTAACTCAAAGGAATGAAGTTTGTGAACGAGCCCGAAGACAGTGCTACATTCAGGCTTTGTTCCTTCCTTCACATATATTCTTCTTTCTCATCAAGCACTTCCTGAAAGTAGAATTCTCTATGTTCCTAGATGTTACCCTATATATAATCATACTATAACATCCCTATTGCCTATTGGCCAGCTATCTTAACATTGTGGCTAATACATTGCCCACCATGATGAATGGTGTCTTAACATTGTGGCTAATACATTGCCCACCATGATGAATGGTGGCTTACCAAAGGGCGATGCTATTTTTTTTTCAGTTGAATTGTTTTCTAATCAGAAGTATCTGAGTTGGCCTTGGTAGCAGTGGAGCCCAGGAGGCCTACATTAGCTGTCTTATTACAATTGGGGATCAGTTTATTGTTTTTGTGCAAGACAGTTTCCAGGAGGCTATCTGGCTAAATTAATAGAAACCCCTAAATAAATAAAGCAAGAGTGTTTAACTCTATTGCTGGGTGCAAGGAAACAGCAGATTGAAATAATTCATTTTGCTAACGGGCAAGAGGGAGCAGTTCACAAGTTAGCGAGGAAAAACAATTTTTTATTCTTCTGTGTACTGTTTCATAGACTTCAGAAAACTTGAAAAAAAAAAGAGCTTATTTTAGTTTATGCATGGTTACTCCAAGCTGTTTATGGTGTCCCTAGCTTCTGTTTGCCAGAAACTGGGAATGAACGACAGGGGATGATCACTTGATGATTACCTGTTCTGTTCATTCCCTCTGGGGCACCTGGCACTGGCCACTGTTGGAAGACAGGATACTGGGCTAGATGGACCTTTGGTGTGACCCAGTAGGGCCATTCTTATGTTCTTATAAATTGAAATTGGTTTTAAAAAATTAGTCAGTCACATCTTAATTCCTTGGGCCGGGCAAAATAAAAACTAAAAATTGTTTCTGCAATGTTCTTGTATTTTGTGTGGATTTTATATACTTAGTTAGCAACATCATAAAATCGTATCAGTTCATTTTAAACTGGGAATTTTGTTCAATGGTATAATAAATATACCAATTAGTTTCTGGTTTGGCTATTTAGTGTCTGATTACTTTTACATAGTTTCAGATGCTCTGAGTTATTCCCAGTATCTTGAAAGAATTAAAGGGACACAGTCAAATCATTCTGTCTAACCTCTTTACTTTGCTTTGTTTATAAAACATTCACAGTTTGAAAATTAATGTTATTGCTTAAGAACATAAGAATGCTGTATCGGGTCAGACCAAAGGTCCATCTTGCCCAGTATCTGTCTACCGACAGTGGCCAATGCCAGGTGCCCCAGAGGGAGTGAACCTAACAGGCAATGATCAAGTGATCACTCTCCTGCCATCCATCTCCATCCTCTGACAAACAGAGGCTAGGGACACCATTCCTTATTCATGCTGGCTAATAGCAATTTATGGACTTCACCACTATGAATTTATCCAGTTCCCTTTTAAAGACTAGAAGCCTTTAAAGATTGCTTGCTGGTGTAGTCCTGCTTCAATTTGAATGCTGATATCTTTCTAACTTTTTTTCTTATGAAGACAAGGCTAAAATGGCTTTGTGCTGCTTAACATAAAGGAATAAAAATTAGAGTTAGGAAAAGTTTTCTAGTCCATTCCCTACAGCAGTGATTTCCCAACTGTTGACTCCAGTTTATCAAACTAAGACTTTGGCTGTTTCAGTGTCTAGTCCACAATGGCTGTTAGGCTGTTTTAAACCCCAGTGTTGTTTTTGAATACTCCAGACTCCATTGTGTGTTAAAACATGTACAGTTATATGATAGGGCCTCTCAGGCATAGGGAATAAAGATTTTCCTCCTCCCTCTTGCAAAGCGTATGTTAAGGCTACCTTTATTGCAGCTCCAAGCTCTTGGGACTGGATGGGATTATGTAACAGATATAGCAGGTCATAGTTTTTTTGAAATGTAGGTTTCAGTAAAGCTTTTTGTTGAAACTTTTTTTTTATGCAACATCTCCCTCTGAGGAAATAGAGCTGGTTAAAATTTTCCAATGATCAAGAATGCTAATTGAAATTTAGACACTTTTTGAAAAAAAAACTATAAAAATGTTGAGAGAATTTCCTCAACCTGTATCATTTCTTTTACCAGCTAGAACAGCAAATGCTCCCCACCTGAAAACAATGGAGTGGAGGCAAGGTGTGAGCAGATGTGCTAACTAGTTTTCCAAGCTGCATCTCATAAAGGACTCTTGCAAATTACTTGCCCCCCCAGCATAACAGGGAATTTCCAAGAAGCACTCTGACTGAAGCACAGTGTCTCCCAGGAGTGGGTGATGAAATAAAGGAATTGCCATACAGCACTGTTTCCCAAACTTGGGACGCCACTTGTGTAGGGAAAGCCCCTGGCGGTCCGGGCCGGTTTGTTTGCCTGTGGCATCCGCAGGTTCGGCCCGTCGCAGCTCCAGGCCAATGGGAGCTGCTGGAAGTGGTGGCCAGTACGTCCCTCGGCCCGCGCCGCTTCCAGCAGCTCCCATTGGCCTGGAGCGGCGAACCGCAGCCAGTGCAGCTGCGATCGGCCAAACCTGCGGAAGCTGCAGGTAAACAAACTGGCCCGGCCCGCCAGGGGCATTCCCTACACAAGTGGCGGCGTCCCAAGTTTGGAAAACACTGCCATACAGGGTCAGACTTGTGATCCACCTAGGGTCGCCAACTTTGTAATTGCTGAAAACCAAACACCCTTGCCTCACCCCCGCCCTACCTCTTCCCTTGAGGCCCTGCCTCTCCCCCCTCCCATCATCGCTCACTCTCCACTCCCCCCCTCACTCACATCCCCTCCTGGGACTCACCTGCTGCCTGCAGAGCCAGGTTGGGAGTTGCTGATGGGGAGCCTGCCTGCCCAACCAGGGCACAATGGTGCAGGGGGTGTTGGTCCCTGGAGAAAGGGGCCGGGGCACAGTGGGACACAGCGGTGGTCAGTTCCCGTAGCAAGGGGTCAGGGCCAGACAATTGGGGCACCGCTGGGATCAGTCCTTGGAGCCAGGGGGTGGGACTGAGAGGGGTCGGTCCCCCTAGTGACGGGCCAGGGCAATTGGGGCATGGGAGGGCAGAAGGGTGGAGGGGGGGGCAGACAGGACACATACACCCTCCCCTGGGCAACAGCACCTACCTCTTGGAGCCCGGTCCGGAAGCCAGCCACTGCTCTCTGTCAGGTGTCAACTGGGCAGAGAGCAGCTCCTCTATGTGGCTCCAGCTGGCAGCTGCTGCCCTTCCCATCCCACCCTTCCCCAGTGGCAGAGGTTAGTTACTGTGGCCAACTGGATTTTAGCATCTGCCAGGTTCCCATTTCGACTGGATGTTCCAGTCAAAAACTGGACACCTGGCAACCCTTGGTCCACCCAGTTCAGTGTTCTGTCTCTGACCGTGCTTAGTGCAAGATATTTCAGAGGAAGGCATAAGAACCTTGTAATGGGTCATGTGCTGATCTCTAGTAGTTCGAGATTGGCTTAAACCCTGAAGCATGGGTTTTAATAGTTATTTAAAAATTAAGAGTGATTTGTGCTCCTAAGTCACTTGGGTGCTTTTTGAAAATCCCATCCTAAATTATTAAAACTGTAAGGCTCTTGTAACTTCCCTTGTGAACTTCACTACCTTGTTTATGTACCAAAATTATCCATCCTTTCAAACATCAAGACCTCAATGAGCAGAGAAACCATCCTATTTGGTGTCCTGCTATTTGGCTTCTAGAGTTTCATAGGATGCAAATCTTTTTTCCCTTTAATCAATGCTACACTTAACTGACCATTTTAAATCTTTCTCATGATGTGTAGCAACACAGGTGGCCACCATGGGTAACTGAAAAAGGACAAGTCCTTTTTAGTGCTTCTAAAAATGAGGACAAAACTAAATTAAACAAATAATGTTCTATAGAAAGCATGCACGAGCCTTAACTTCTTGTCTGTTTCTTGTATAACAGCTTCTTCTTGAGGAATTCTGGAAGAAGGTATTTGAACTCAGTATTTTTCAAAATTGCAGCAAAGCTGTAGTTCTGCTTTCACTGTGTCCACTTTCAATTGATTACTTTCATTTCACCATGCGTAATTCATTAACAAAAATATTTTTTCAGGATATGCATTGCTGCATGAAATGGAAAATATGTAAGAACTTTTTTTTTCTTCAAACTTTTGAAGTTTCCACTTCCACTTGAATTTGCCATTTTGAAAATCTTGAGTTTTCTTTTTAATACTTGTGAAGTCTTGAAATTCTGGAGACAAAATGACTTCCTTGATTATACAAAATTCTTCATGTAATTTGTCCATATTAATAACTTTATTAGCTTTGAATGTTTCAACGGCCTCTGTAAATTCTTTAAAAGAATGCTATTTTGCCAGTAAGACAAGGTTATTTTTAGTGCATATTATTTTCAGTAAAGTCATCTCGTTCATAAATATTTTCTAGTCCATTGATTTTTTAAAAAAGCAGAAAATCTGTTTCATACTTTTCTTCATTCACTTTCACTGAGATTCTTCCAAAACACAACCATAACCATAACACAACCATTTATTATATATTTTAGTTTATTGTCTAGGTTGGACATCAGTTCGAACAATGAAGTTACTGTGAGCAAGTTTGACTTGAGAGCTTCAGTACTATCTGTGAATGTTTTTCGAGCATGGTTCAAGAAGGAGTACAATTCAGCATCTCCAGAACTACCCCATATTACTTTATGGCATTTATCTTCCCCCAAAGATTGAAAGTAACTTGTAAGCCCTTTTCAACACATTGCCAATTGTTCAATGAGCAAGTACAAGTGACACCCAAGGTGTGACTACATGACATAGAACTTTACTGTATTTTACCCCAGCAAATTGGCAAAGCTCTTTAAAGCTGTTGAACTCTCAGTGATTGAATTCTAAAATGGCTGTAAACCTTTTAAACTAGGTTTTCTACATCAGTGTTTAGTTTGGTCACTGCAAATCTTGTGCTGCTGTGTATGACATGAGCTAAACAATTGGTAACAAGAATGTCACTTCTTTTCTCTGTTTTTGGAAAACCGTTAAATTTAGAATAATTAACACCCACATTGTCTTCTGTATATGCTGACACATTTGATAATTTTAGCCCAAACTCATCAGTCCTATTGATTAGGTTGGTAGTGATTTGCTTGAGAAGTTTAATGACAGTCTTCATAAAAATCTAATAAACAATATTGAATGTGGTAACACAGTGGAGTGCTGTAAAATATGTGGGAAGCCTTTCATGGAATCTTTGTTGGAAATACCAGTTATTTTGAATAATAAATGTTGTTTTCTTTAAGGTCATCTGTACACTTAGAAACAGAATATGGGGCTAGCCCATTTTCACAAAGTGCTTTTGATTTACTTTTCCCACAGGATATGCTTTTAAGGAGTTTTGGAATCAGTGAAAATAGAACTATCAACTTTTGCTGTCATCTGCACTTTGATGAGTAGTTGCTTAACAACATGAAATGTTTTGGTGAGTTCTGCTACAGTAACTCATAAAGAGCATGAACTTTGGAAAAAACTTTGAATTTTTGAACTTTTTGTCATCTTTGACAGTTTTAATGCGATATATTACATTATCTTTACCTCAAATTGAAACATCAGTGTCACACTTACAGTAGCTGCAAAACGCATAGTTATCTCATTTCCTACTTGTAATGAATTTAAATTCTTTTTCTTAGGTCACTGAGAAACCTCTATTCTTTTTGGGCTGGTGATTGGTGCACTATATTTATTACAGGAATGTGGTAGAAAAGTGGCAGACCAATACAGGCCACCAAGTTTTTTTTATTTGTAACATCCTTGGCGTTCCCTTGCAGGGAGCTCAAGTATGATGGCTCCCACTTGCACTGCCCAACAGTCTCAGAGAGCTCAGGTAAGGTGGCCACCAGAGCCCCATAGATCCAGACCAAGCTGGGTTGAAGATAAGGGTGGCTGGAAGCCCGTGCAAGTTGGGGCCAATGAGTGAGGCTCCTGGGTGGGAGCAGGGGGAAGGAGCCAATGTCTGAATAGGACTGCTGTGCCTGGAGGGGGAGTGAGACACAAACCTAGAGCCAGTGTGACTCTGAGTTGGGGAGAGAGAGAAGGCCTAGCCAGCGAAGACCTAGCCACTGAGCTGTCAAAAAAAGGCCTGTTTCCTCTCTAGAGCAGAGCTACTTCTGGGGAAATTCTGTGCCACTGTGTACATGCAGAATTCATGTACCCCTGCAGTTTTTTTTCCCTCCTCAGAATATAGATTCTGCTGGAGAGGTGTTGCAGTTACAACTTCCACCCACCAGGGGTTGCTGTGGCACCAGAAGAATGGGCAGCCAGCCGGTGGAGAGGGATGGGGAAGAGGCTGTGTTCCTCAAAGTGGGGTCGAGCGAGGAGGCCCCGGACAGACAGAGCGGGGCACATGGGGCTGCCTGAGGGTCAAAGACTGGGGTTCAGAAAGGCTAGTGGGGGGAGACAGACTGGGGTGCAGGCCTAGGAGCTAGTGGGATGACAGCATTGAGCTAGGGGCTGAATGTGGTGGGGTGGTGGGCTGAATGGGGATGGGGGTGCAGGAATGGAGGGTAGGGGGATGCAGAGACATGGGGGGGGGATGGGGGCAGATGTGCCTGACTGGATGGGAGAGGCTAGAGGTCAGCCAGGGTCTGCATGGAGGAGGCTCTCCTATTCTCTATCAATCCCCCCCTGCAAACCCTGTTCCGTACTTCTCCCAGGCATACGCAGCAAGCCTCCAGGTTCACTCCCAGGCTCCTCCCCTCCTCAGCTCCTCCATTACCCCTGATTCCCCTAAGCCTGTGCCCTGCTTCTGAGGGGTGCAGGAAATACATTTTTGTATTGTAGTGTAAATGCATTACTGGAAGTTCTATATTAATATGCCTAGTAAGGAATCTATTTGTCAAAAAAAAAAATTCAGGATTTTTTTTTTTGGTCTGTATTGTTACAGACGTAGTTGGTGACAGATGTTTTGAAATAAATTACCAAAATAATTTTGCAGAATTTTAAAATATGTGCAGAATTTTTAATTTTTTTAGCACTGAATTTTTTTTTATTTTTTTTTTTGGGCACAGAATTCCCCCAGGAGTACAGAGTGGCAACCCAGAGCCCTACCCCCAGTGAGCGCGAGGGGGCTTCAGGGAGGGGTTGCATATGTTTTTAGTTTTTAAGATTTTATTAATCATTTTCTAAATTACAAAATCCAAAGTGTCAAAAAGAGGTCATTTAAGCATCATTCTCGAGACATGAGGAGGACTGAGGACAAATATGCCAAAATGACTGTCCTCCTTTAAGGAGGACAAATGGTTATTGTTGCCGGCCCAAAAGGCCTGAGGCAGCAAACAGTGGTTCGTTGCCCGGTGTGCTTTATTCCAATAAACACACCAAGGTGGAGAACGCAGAAAAAAAGTTTATTTGAGCCCAAATAAGATGCGAGGGAGACATTACAATCTCAAATCCTGCACACAGACATAAGCTGTGTCTCTTTTCTTATACATGACTTCAGCTAGGCATCCTCATTACCCCCCCCACTATTCTCCTCCCCCTCCTATATAATAGACACATTGTATAGTTAGTAATTAAATCATCCTTGACAGCAAACAATTCATCTTGTTAGTAACTTTTCAAGGCTGTTAGGTTGGTTTACTTCTGGATTTATTACTTTGCCTCCCCCCCCTTTCCCTAAGCCAGATACAAACAGGCTTTCAGTGTTGCACTGATAAGTAGCAGTTACACATTCCATTCTTAATTCTAACCTGGGAGTTCAACTAAAGTTTAATATGGAGGCACTCTGGATAAGCATAAAATAACTTTGGTCCATTCAGGCCTAGTACAGAAAGGCTTCATTAACACTGTGGTTTTCCACCCTCCTGAGTTACCTAGAGTTATGCCTAATGACACCAACATTATCTAGACCAGGGATTCTCAACCTCTTTCTTGCTGAGACCCCCCTCAACATGCTATAAAAACACCAGGGCCTGGCTGGGAGGGAGAGTGAGCGTGGGGCTCTGGACTTGTGTGGGGGACCCTTGGGCATAGGCATAGTTTTACTTATTTTGTGCGGGGGCAAGGGCTGGTGGAGCTCAAGCCAGCTCCACACAGCAGGGTTCAGGGAGGGAGCGCTACCTCCACCCCCTGACTCACTCAGGCAGCTACCCAGCCTGTCTGAGCTCTGGGGGGGACGCAACCAAAAATATAACTGAAAGGGGGGACTCAGTTCAAAAAGTTAGAAAACCGCTCAGGGTGCAGGGAGTGGGGTAGCTGTGGCTATATAGGCAGGGGGTAGCTAGGGGCTGTGTGCAGGCAGGGGAGTAGCTCAGGCAGGGGGATAGCTCAGGGTGCAGGCAGGGAGTAGCTAGGGGCTGTGTGCAGGTAGGAGGGTAGCTGTGGTTGTGCAGGCAGGGGGTAGCTAAGGGCTGTGTGCAGGCAGGGGAGTAGCTCAGGGTGCAGGGAGGAGGTAGCTAGGGGCTGTATGCAGGCAGGGAGGTAGCTCAAGGTGCAGGCAGGGGATAGCTAGGGGCTGTGTTCAGGCAGGGGGATAGCTCAGGGTGCAGGTAGGGGGTAGCTGTGTTTGTGCAGGTGGGGGGGTAGCTCAGGGTGCAGATATGGGGTAGCTAGGGGCTGTGTAAAGGGAGGGACTGGGGCTCCCAGTACAGCTCCCAGCTTCAGCAGTGGGGGCATTGGGGCTCCTGGCTTTTCAGCCCCCCCCACTGCTTCTGGCTTGGGGGAGGGGTGCTGGGGCTCCTGGCTTCAGCCCCGCGCCGCTCCCGGCTGGGGCAGGCGGCAGGGGTGCCGGCTTTAGCCCCGCGCCGTTCCCAGCTTCAGCGCTGGGGCTCGGGGCACTGACTTCCAGCCACAGGGCTTTGCAGCCCCCCTGAAATGGCTTGTGGACCCCAGGGAGCCATGGGTCCCCAGTTGAGAACCACTGATCTATACAATAGAAAACAATCAACAATAATGGAGATCAATGTACCTTCCCAGCTTGTGGGTCCTGGAAGTATGATGGTTTACAGAAATTCATGGAAAGCTGTAATAAATCTTCATTGAGAATAATATGCAGTAAGGCTATGCAGGTCCATGTGGATGGTTTCATTTAGTTAAGGTGGACCGTAGTGCATTTTTCAAATATGTTGAGATGTAGGTGTGATGGAATACTTCTCGACATGAATTAGCAGTAAGAGAGAGCTTTCCAAAAGAAATATTAGATAAACCAGCAATATAGAGTAGGACTTAAGGTTTCTTTATGTTTGTTTTGTTTTACATCATTGAAAATGTGTCTGGCCCTTTTGAACTTTTGCTGATAGCTGTACGGAAGTTAAATGCACACACGCTAAATAACATCACTATTATATTTTCTTTATATGAAAATCCAAACTTAAATCTTTGAACATCTGTGGGATGGGTCCATTAACTGGCTTCAACATAGAAAATTCCAGAGTGAGATTAAAAAGTACAGTGTTCATTCACAACACATACATCAGTTGCAGTTATTCACAATTCTGTTACAGCTAGTGAATAAGAAAAATAGGTTATTCAATGTAGTGCACAGTCTTTAAAAGTCATCTCACTTTAATAAGCCAGCTTGGGTTTGATTCCTTCTCTCCCCCACAAGCCTGAGTCATCTAACTCGTCCTTGAAGACTTCTTTCTTCTTAACAAGAACTCAGTTTTCTAAAGCATTTATATTTTCCTCATTATTTCTCCTGGTGGTAACAGTATTTTCACTGCACTTTTTCTAGTTAAGGTCCCCTCTGTATGTTTCTTAGTGTCTGATTTTATTTTCTTTGAAGTTCATGGCAAAAATTCCATTGACTCTAGTGGGTGCAGGAGTGAGGCTTACTGATTAGGATTGAGGATTAAATGGAATACTAATGTTACCCGCTATACAGTATATATTACATATCTACCTCTGTCTGATCCCCATAGGATATGAGTCTTTTAGCTACAGACCTGGTTGTTTAGCTTAAGTTGGAGAGGCTTGTGATTTTTTTTTTTAAAGCTATGGAGGTCCATGGTTCAGTCCCTGATGGGGACCAAGCAGGTGGTGGTTACTAAAGTAGGGGCTGTGAATGACCACATGAGGAGCTCAGCACCTCACAGGATCAGGCCTTAAGCCAGGAAACTATACTTCATGGGCCTTATACAAAGCTCATTTAAGTCATTTGAAAGACATCTGTTGACTTCAGTTGTCTATGGGTCAGCCCTCAAATATTTTCTTGTAAGTTCTGCAAAACCCTTATCTTCTGAAGAGATTTGCTGATATACTGTATTATTAACTGCCAACCTGACAATAGTCAAAATCTGTTGTCTATTGATCTTTCCAAGACACTAAAAGATGTACAAAGTGTAACTTCCAACCTGGAGAAGCATGTCGGATTTCCAGCTGACTTGGCCAAGGGAGGAGGTTCACTTTGCAATAGATGTTGGAACCCCATGCATTTATTTTCAAGGCAATTGTATTACATTTATGAATAATTTAATGTATGATTGCATTCTATTCTACAGAGTGGGTTACCATAGGAGCTTCAGGAACGAGACAGTAAACAGCTCCAGAGAGGTACCACCCTGTTGGGTGGTTTGCATATAATTACTCAAACTAGGTTTTCAAGAGACCAGGAGGCAAAGAAAGAACTTGAGGATATATAAATGGGGAGTTTAAACATACTAGCGGCCTTTATTTTGAGTGAGAAAATTGACATGACATTTTGTCCAAGGAGAGGCCCCAATCCTGAGATGTTGGAATGACTTTGGCCTTGTAGGCTCCATAAGGCTGATGGACAATTTCTGGTATGTTTGAGTACGTGTAGGAACTTTTTGGTTTTTATATGATTTCTCTGTTGGCAATACACTGTTCATAGCCCCCAGAAAGAAAGCAGTTCACAGAGGCTGTCCTTAAGCCATACTGGCTTCCTGGAGATATTAGTGTATGGCAGGGGGCTGTGAAGCCTTATAACACCTGGTGAGATGGGTGAGTGACAGTGACAGCTGGGTGCCTGAAACCTTAAGAGGGTGCTCTTGAAGGACCATGGAAACAGTTACCCTGAAACTGTGATGCACTGTGTTGTCCATAGACCAGCAGGGTTCTAGCTTAAGTCTTGGCTGCCATAGGTGGCACACACTGCTAATTCAGTCTGTAGATGAAGACTGTCCTATTTAGTAGGTTCCCATTCTTATACAGGGCTACTTTGGGAAAAAATGGCAGACACCAATCCTAATGTAGCTATATTGCCCCCTTAAAGATAAGATACTATGAACATCTTACCTTGGCATTTTTATTAAATATTCCTTAATCCTACAGAAGATGAGACAGAGTAAACAGATGATCCCCTCATTAAATAAATGTCAATGGAACAACAGCTAGAGACTACAAATTAGATCCTTTACACCATGAAATATATTTTTAAAAGGGCAAGTGGCTAGACAAGCTAGTTAATAACAAAGAAAAGGCTATTACAAAGGGAAATCTCTGCAGAAGGACATTTTGTAATGTAGTCAGGAAATTTTGCATTACAGTATACTGGGCCAGGTGCTTCAGAAGGCTAATGACTGGATATTCTTCATATTTTATGGAATAAATATAACTCCCATTCATTTATTATCTCCCTTTGACTATTACAAAATAGGTCTTGTGGAAATGACTGAATTTTGTGGAAATGACTCTTAATAGAAAAAATGACATTTAGAAAAAAGTTGAATTATGCCACTGTATAATATGTGACAGTTTTGGAATAATTATAGATATGGGGTAATTACTAGAATTGTTGGTTATAGGTATCATTTTGTTAGGTTAAAACCAGAAAACATGAAACACAGGAACTTGTTCTTAGATGAATCTGCTATTGGCTGTTTTCTGAAGTTTCTGTGGACAGGAACACTTCAAAAATCCAACACTTTCCTTGTCATAATAGCTAATGCATCTGCTTATGTGCTTGACCTCTCCTACCTTGCTTACTAGAATCTTCTCCCCTTGGGCCTTTCTAGTACTTACGTTGCTTCACTCTAATCAGTCCACACCGCTACAGCCGAAATTACCTTCTGTTTCTTCAAGTTCCTAGGCTTGTTTGCTGCCCAGAACCTCTGCTCTACATCATTTATTCTGTTATCTAGTTCCTGGATTTTAGTTCATCAGTTTTAGCTGACTTTCATCCACGGAGGAGAAATAACTCTAATACTGAAGTGCAATGTTCAGGTGCTCCAGTAAATATCTGACTGCAGCTCAGGAGGGGTAAAGAGAAAGTAGCATGTGGTCTGCCTTGTCCTGAATGGTGCCATGTGGTGTTTCATCTCTCCTGTTTTTCCTATCGAATTATTTTCAACTTCTGCACTCCTCTACAACTGTGCGGCATAGTTCATCTGCAGCATTAGCAGAGGGAGCATAGAAAGCTGGCATTGGGGAGCTTAAGCAACTTACAGTTAGTTCTGCGGGTGTGAAGCTCTGCTCTCTATACTTTGATTTCATTAAGCTATATTTACTTGAGGGACAACCAATAAAAATTGCCAAATGACCTGCTGGTTCGTTTTTTATGATAATTGAACAATACCCGCCTTTCAGGATCTTCTTCTGAACGGATTGAATTGAACCTGTAAATGGTCTATTAAAGCTTCTCTAGGCTTTAACATCCTCACTTTCCCTCTTGTACCTTGAGACGTCAGGCTGTCTGTCTAAAGTAACATCAGTTTCTTCATCTTTAAGAAACAGCATACACTGTTCTTACACGTCTTGATTAGTGCCTTCTGTTCCTACAAGTCAAAGTCTTGATTTTTGGCAGATGTTCACCATCTTCATACATAATAACAGATGCAAAAAAACTATTTAATTATCATTAATATCTCAGGAGCATTCTCAAGAAAAGGATAATCTTTTCCCTTCACATTCATCTATTGTGTGGATGCCTTAAATAAAATCTTTTGATTCATCAGATTAGATGCTCAATAAGAGAGGGTTTTTTTTTGTTTTGATTTTGTTTCAGTTCTATTTTTTTCATACTTCGGTAGAGGTTTGTCTCTTTATGATTAGGGGGAAAAATAATTAAATTTTAAACCATCCTAGTTATTCCTGATTATGGACTTCTCAGTATGTGTCTTCCCTGCATATTTTCAGTGCTTTTTATTAATGATAAATAATTGGTAATACGCTAATTGTGGCTAGAGAGAGATGATGTTTCTACTTTAAAAAATTTGGGAGAATCTCAAACACTGTGTAAGTAGGAACTCACTTTCATCCCAAAGTATCCTGAAATCACAGAAGAAGGGTCAAAGTGGGCTGCCATGAGGGTGGAAGAGGACAAAGTTATCTCTAAAAAGGAGATGAAATTTCAGAGTGACTGTCTCGCATTCTGTCTTCAGTTAAGAAGTACTTTATGTTGTTTTGTCTTTTTTAAAAATTAAATATCAAATAAATAAGAAAAAGAGTCTAGGAGACTTCCTTTCCGCCATGAAAGTAGTGTAGATTTATGTCTTTGGAATACCTGCAGGCAGAGAATCAAGAGCCGAAGAGGAATGAGCAGTACAACAAGGCTTTAATACAGTATTGTACTCTATCCTATGTGGATTATAATGCTTTTGTGACATAGATGCTACTATAAAAGCTGGGAAATGAGGCAGAGAAAGATACCTGGTATTATGTGGAGAGGCAGGAGACTAAGTGAAAGAGAGCAGTTCAAGGTGAAGGAAATCTAGAAGGTATGAATCTGCTTAAGTTGGTCATATTGCTAATATTTATTTATTAAGAACTGGAGAGCAATGGCTGATTAACTAGGCCATCTAGAGAAACAGACTGATAGTACTTGCAAGCCCTGTCCTGCAGGGATCAGTTCTTGGCCCTATGATATTTAACATTTTTATCAATGACCTGGAAGACAACCTAAAATCATCACTGATAAAGTTTGTGGACGACACAAAAGTTGAGGAAGTGGTAGATAATGAAGAGGACAAATCACCGATTTAGAGTGATCTGGATAACTTGATAAGCTGGGCACAAGCAAACAATATGTAAATGTATACATCTAGGAACAAAGAATGTAGGCCATACTTACAGGATGGGGGACTCTGTCCTGGAAGTAGTGACTCTGCAAAAAGATTTGGGGTTATAGTGCATAATCAGCTGACCGTGAGCTCTCAATGCGTCGACTGTGTGGCCAAAGGGACTACAGTATTTTAATTATACAGTATTATAATCCTTGGATCCATAAACAGGAGACTCTCAAGTAGGAGTAGAGGTTATTTTACCTCCATATTTGACACCGGTGTGAAAGCTGCTGGAATGCTATGTCTAGATCTGCTGTCCTCAATTCAAGAAGGATCTTGATAAGTTTGAATGGGTTCAAAGCAGAGCCACGAGAATGATTAAGGGATAAGACAACATGCCTTATAGCGATAGACTCAAGGAGCTCAATCTATTTAGCTTAACAAAGAGAAGGTTAAGGCATGACTTAATTACAGCCTATAAATACCTACACAGGGAACAAATATTTAATAATAGGAGTACTTGTGGCACCTTAGAGACTAACACATTTATTTGAGCATAAGCTTTTGTGGGCTACAGCCCACTTCATCGGATGCATAGAATGGAGCATATAGTAAGGAGATATATATATAAACATACAGAGAACATGAAAAGGTGAGAGTTGTCTTACCAACTCTAAGAGGCTAATTAATAGAAAAAACTTTTGTAGTGATAATCAATCTACCAATGTGATATATGCCATCATGTGCCAGCAATGCCCTTCTGCCATGTACATTGGCCAAACCGGACAGTCCCTACGCAAAAGAATAAATGGACACAAATCTGACATCAGGAATCATAACATTCAAAAACTAGTAGGAGAACACTTCAACCTCTCTGGCCACTCAGTAACAGACTTAAAGGTGGCAATTTTGCAACAGAAAAGCTTAAAAAATAGACTCCAATGAGAAACTGCTGAACTTGAATTAATATGCGAATTAGACACCATCAATTTAGGCTTGAATAGAGACTGGGAATGGCTGAGCCATTACACCCATTGAATCTATTTCTCCATGTTAAGTATCTTCGCACCTTCTTGTCAAACTGTCTATAATGGGCTATCTTGATTATCACTACAAAAATTTTTTCTCTTAATTAATTAGCCTCTTAGAGTTGGTAGGACAACTCCCACCTTTTCATGTTCTCTATATGTGTATTTATATCTCCTTATTATATGTTCCATTCTATGCATCCGAAGAAGTGGGCTGTAGCCCATGAAAGCCTATGCTCAAATAAATGTGTTAGTCTCTAAGGTGCCACAAGTACTCCTGTCTTTTTTGCGGATACAGACTAACACGGCTGCTACTCTGAAACCTGACATTTAATAATAGGCTCTTTAGTCTAACAGAGAAAGGTATAACACAATCTAATGGCTGGAAGTTGAAGCTAGACAAATTCAGACCGGAAATATGGTGTAAAGTTTTAAGTGAGGGTAATTAGAATCATAGAATATCAGGGTTGGAAGGGACCTCAGCAGGTCATCTAGTCCAACCCCCTGCTCAAAGCAGGACCAATTCCCAACTAAATCATCCCAGCCAGGGCTTTGTCAAGCCTGACCTTAAAAACCTCTAAGGAAGGAGATTCCACCACCTCCCTAGGTAACCCATTCCAGTGCTTTACCACCACTCTCCTAGTGAAAAAGTTTTTCCTAATATCAAACCTAAACCTCCTCCCCTCCCCTCCCCCCGCCCCCCGCAACTTGAGACCATTACTCCTTGTTCTGTCATCAGGTACCACTGAGAATCATTAGAACAAATTACCAAAGGTTGTGGTAGATTCTCCATCACTTGCAATTTTAAAATCAATATTTTATTTTTTTCTAAAATTCTAGGAATTATTTTGGGAAAGTTCTATGGCCTGTGTTATACATTAGATCAGGGATCGGCAACCTTTGGCCTGCGGCTCGCCAGGGCTGGTTTGTTTACCTGCCGCATCCGCAGGTTCGGCCGATCGCGGCTCCCGCTGGCCGTGGTTTGCGGTCCCAGGCCAATGGGGGCTGTGGGAAGTGGTGCGGGCCAAGGAATGTGCTGGTCGCCGCTTCCCGCAGCCCCCATTGGCCTGGGATGGCAAACCGCAGCCAGTGGGAGCCGTGATCGGCTGAACCTGCGGACGCGGCAGGTAAACATACCGGCCCGACTCACCAAGGTGCTTACCCTAGCGAGCCGTGGGCCAAAGGTTGCCGATCCCTGGATTAGATGATCATAGTGGCCCCTTCTGGCCTTAAAAATCTATGAATGTTTGTCTGTCTTGGAATGAATACTCTAGGAAGCCCAACTGTGTCTTGCAGGGGACGGAATGAAGCTGCCACAGTGAACTGTATGTTAAAATGAAGATCATGTAACAAACATAGTGTAATTAATAAAATACAATTACAGTGTAAAAAGATTTAAATCAACACGCTTACAAACATAATCCTAATAAGCAATGTTAGATCTTTGGAAATTGTTAAAAGTGGCTGCCGTAAAAGACTGTTGACAGATGAAATGTTCACCAAAATCAAATGTGTCAAATATAAGTAACTTGCAAAGAGAGTCCTATAGTATTTCTTTTCCAGATAGCAAAGGAGCTCTGTGGCAAAAACAGTTCTTGATAATACAAGGGTAAAATTACAAAAAAAAATTAGAATGTGTAATGTGAATACTTCCCCATGGCCATAATCTTGGCAGGTCTAGTTATTTATGCTAAGAAAGTGATTTATTTATTCATTTCTACTACAGGACTGACCTTTGGAACAACAACAGATGGTAATTCTCCTGGTTTATTTCAAAGTATGACAATTTCTGTTGATGTATTAAGTCATAGTTCATGTAAATCAGAATTTACCTTTTCTTATTGTATTCCCTTTGTCTCCATTTGCAAAGTACTTAATTTTAGTGATGTGTTAATTTTAATATAGCTTAGTTGCTTAATTATGTAAAAAACCATTACAGCAGAGTCATCAGAATATCTCTGAGAAACCCCGCTTGCCAAGGTAAAACTTTTTTTATGTAAGCGGGAGGGTAATTTCATTGCAAATATAAGTAAATTTTGGTGGTAGGCTTTATAAATAAGCATATCAGGCAAGAAGGATGCGTCTTTTAATTCTGAAATCTAAACATTACTGATCCAAAGAGTTTAAGTATAATCTCACAACTTCTTTTCACTTAATATAAATAATGTATTATTTTCAGTTTAAACAATATATCTGTGTAGATAATTCATAGAATTTTTTTTTTAAGGCCAAGGGGGACCATTAAATCATTTACTTTAATCTGTGTATCCTAGGCCAATAAATTTCACCACTTACCGCTCTGTTGAGCCCAATAACTTGTGTTTGGCTAAAGCACATCTTCCAGAAAGGCATACTGTATGTCTATATGAACATTCTAAACTTACTGTATGGCAATTTACAACTTACTTTGTTTCTGACTTCTTTACATTATCATACGGTACTGAAGAACTTGGGTGCAACTTCAGATGCCATTGAACCTCGAGATCTTTGAAGGCCAACACACTGGCATTATATTTGCTACCTGATTACTACCTATTTGCCACTGGTGGTTTGGGTAGTTCAGACCAAGTGAGAAGCAGCTCTGGAGAAATTAGCATATTAGGAGTGCAAGGAAAAGTGAATACATTCATATGCCAGAGGCATTTAAAAAAAATCTTCCTGTATTACATCTCAACATATCAATAAGTTATTTCAATATGTCATTGGTTGAGAGAGTTTTCTAAGAACCAGAAAATGTTTCTCGCTCACTCCTAATCTACTGGATACAGGTTTAATTCCACTAACATTACAAACTGCACTGAACTTGAAAATACAGTAAAAGCTTTGTTATCCTGCATGTTGGGAAATATGGGTGTGCTGGTAAGTCAAAAATTTGTGTTAACTAAGACGGAGGGAGTTTGGGTGCAAGATGGGGCCTGGGGTGTATGTGCGGAGTGCGGGCTGTGGGAGGGAGTTTGGATGGGAAAGGGGGCTCGGGGCAGGGGATTGGAGTGTAGGAGGTGTTTTGGGATGCTGGATCCGGGCGGTGCTCACCTGGGGTGGCTCCCCACAAGCGGTGACATGTCCCTGCTGCTTCTAGGCGGAGGCGTATCCAGGCGGCTCTGCGTGCTGCCTCCACCTGCAGGTGCCGCCCCCGCAGCTTACATTGGCTGTGGTCCCCAGCCAATGGGAGCTGCAGAGCCAGCGCTTGGGGCAGGACAGGGGTAGTTCACAGAGCCCCCCATCCATTCCTCTGCCTAGGAGCAGCAGGGACATATCACCACTTGCAGGGAGCCGCCCGAGGTGAGCACCGCCGGGATCCGAAACCCTGAAACCCCTCCTGCATCCAACCAGCTGCCCCAAGCTCTCTCCCAGAGCCCGCACCCCACACCGCCTCCCAAAATACTGGCTTCTAGAGCCTTCCGGTTGGTAAAGTGCCAGGTAACACAGCTTTTACTGTATATTGGGTAAAATATTCAAAAATTCCTATGCCCTATTTTCATAAGTGGAGGTTGTATGATTTAACTGGGTGCAGAAACACTTGACAATATACAGGGCCTGCCCTCAGTGTAAGAAAACTGTGACTTTAGAATCATATGCCTGTTACATCTGACGGCATATACAGTATTTTTATTTTATATGTTCTGTGTATTTTTATTCACATTTTATACACTTTACATATTTGCATAGGTAAGGTACTTATGAAGAAGGCCATTTGGTATTGTTAATGAAAGTTTTTTAACAATGGGATGAGAACTGTAAGCTAAATATAATAATTTAATTGTGTACCTAGCATGATATTGACTCCACTGGACAATTGTTGGGAAATATGAATGAAACTGGGTCTTATTCTAGTCCCTTTGACACTTCACTTATTGCTTCCTTTCTAACCAGGCTGTGTCTAGAGATAATATGAGTAAATTATCAATTGCTAAGTCAGTCTTTCATCCACTTTTGAATTTCATCATAAGCATGATACTTAACCATATATGCCACATCATTCTTTTAATGCAGCCCTGTATCAAAAGCTGCCTTGAAGTGCAAGTACATTATATCCGTTGTCTCATCCCTATCAATTCATTGTCATTTTTTAAAAGACATTAATACGAGGGTATGTCTATACTGCAATGTAACCCCAGGTTTAATGGGACTGGGACTCAGCTGCCCCTGGGTTAGAGAACCCAGGGCTTGAGCATCTACACTGATTGATTGTTAATCCTATGTTAAGAATTTCCTAACATGGTCTCGAACCTGGGCCTCTGGAGTCCACGCTGTAGCACGCAGACCCAGAGCCATATCCCAGACTCTCTAGCACCCTCCTATTGCATTGTGGGAAAACTTGACTATGCACCATGCACATTACAGGAAGTTAGAACAGCTCACCAACGCAATGCCAAGCAGTCTTTTCTGTCTGTGTGTGCCCAGCTACTGGAGCGAGCAAATTGGCAGAGGCAACTTTTTAAAACTTCTTTTGCTTGTGCTTTTACTCCTATGTCAGGAAATGATGCACTGTTGAATGTTTCGGTGGCATTTTCTGACCTGCCAAAGGAACCTGACACAGCTTATGATGGAGGAGGAGGAAGCATATCCAGGGATGGGAGACTCTCACTGGCTGATGCTGTTCATGACACACTATATGGTAGCTAATACCCCTTACGTACACTGGTTCTTCTGGTGCAGGGCCACAAGCACGGACTTGTGGGATCATATAGTCATGCAAACCTGGAATGACCAGCAGTGGATCCAGAACTTTCTCAAGAAGAAAGCTACATATTTGGAGCTTTGTGAGTAGCTTGTCCTGACTCTCCAGCATAAAGATACATGCATGCAGGCGCCTTTGCTGGTCCAGAGGTGGGTTGCTGTAACCATCTGGAAGCTGGCTACTGCAGTTCCATTGCCATCAGTTTGGTGTTGGGAAGTCCACTGTGGCTGAAGTGCTGATGGAGGTTTCTGAAGCAATTGGATGTGTGGTTTACCTGAGGGTGGCAGGCATAAAAGGTATTCCTGAAGTAAGTGCTGGCTTTAAGAGAATGGGGTTTCCAATCTGCACTGGGGTCACTAATGGGACTCATGATCATAGTTTGCCCTCCTCAAGGAGCAAATAAGTGCATAAACTGCAGAGGGTACTACTCCATCATTATGCAGGCCTTCATGGACCACAGAGGTCAATTTATGAACATCAGCGTGGGCTGCACTGGGAAGGTTAATGATTCTAGGGCTTTTTGCGGATTGGTAATCTACATTGGTGGACAGGCTGGGACACTCTTCCCACCAAATAACATTGTCATAAATGAAGTTACTTTCCTCACCATTATTCTGAGGGATCCTGCATACTTTTTTCTTGGCTTATGAAATCATACCCAGACTTAAGAGGCCGTGGGCAAAGATGGTTTAATGACACTCTCAGCAGGTGTAGAATGGTTGTTGAATGTGCTTTTTGCAGACTGAAATCCCATTGGAGATGTCTACAGACCCATTTGGATTCCAGTGTCATCAATGCTGTCTGGGTTACTGCGGCTTGCTCTTCGCAATTTTTGTGAAGCCAGAGGTGAGCCCTTTCCCACTGAATGGGCCTATCACAGTGAGGGGCTGCTGAATTGATATGCTCAGCCAGAAAGTGCAGCTGTCACAGCTGGAGCTGGATGCACTCAGGCAACAGAAGTCAGGGATTCTTTGTGCTACCACATAATGGACTTGCATGGCCCAATGGAAGAAGGGGAATAGTGCCTTTTATGAATGCACTTTTGAGGGATGAGGTCAAATGAATTGATAGTGTGGGGTTACAGTGCTTGGGGAGGGGTAGGGAGTTGATTGCCATGGAATGAAATTATGAAATGGTGGGGTGGGAGGTGTGGATTGATGTAAGGAAGTGATTGAAGTATGGATTGCTGGAGGATTCTTGGGATCAGCTGGGAAGACCGACGCACTAACATCAGCATTCTCTCTGCAGCCGACATCAGCAGTATAGAAGCGCAGGTCATGAAACACCAACTCCGCTGTGTACGTGTGCCTGACACTCGCCTCCCGAAGCAAGGACTCATCTCTCAGTTAAGCCAGGGTAGAAGGGCTCACGGAGGGCAGCGAAAGTGTTTCAAAGACGTACTGAAAGTAGGGAGGCATCAACCCAACAAACTGGGAGGGCTTGGCTCGGAACAGGACACAGCAGCGTCACACCATACACCAAGCCACAGCCCACTTTGAGGAGAACAGACGTGCTCATGAGACAGAGGAGGAAAGAAAGGGCACAACAGTCCAGCCAACAACTGTGTCGCCTCCAAGATTACAACCTGCCACTTCTGTGGGAAAATCTGCAGGGCAAGAATTGGGCTCCTCAGCCACTTAAAGACTCACCAATTAACCCCCTTGGCAGACATCATCCTCGCATCAAGGGATAGCCGAAGAAGCTATATGTATTGAAGAATAGTGTTTGCATACTAATTCCTAATTGTCCCTTATCATGTGTTTACCTCTGTTATTTTAAATACACATTGAATATGATTTGATGCAATAAACTTTTTTGATGAAATAAAAAGCTTTATTTATAAACCTGTATTTTAAAAGAACAACATTTACCCATTGGCAGGTAGGCCAGCTGCCAATCTCACACCAGCACACCTGTAACAACAGAACCTTAAAACAAATTTTTTTTTAAATGAATGAACAAGTACACACAGTGATGTCCTGTACGTGGCAGAAACCATCTACCATTGCATGTCTCCTGGCCCTAGTTCTCCTTTCCCTGTTTGCTGTGCACTGGGCGCGGGGGTAGGGTGATAGCGACATCCACAGGGGAGGTGGTGGTATGGAGGGATGAATGGGGCAAGGTTGCCCTGCCAGCCGCTCCTGGGGCACAATTGCATGAAGCTGTCCAAGCTGTTTCTGGATTGTATCCCAAGTACCATGCAGGGGTCTCAGACCATAGTGTGGGTGATGCAGCAGGAGCCGGTATTCTTGTGGTCATTAACGATATCAGGTGCTAAAACAGTTCTTTCTGCTGAGCTCTGTTCACCTCCCTTAGCTGCCATTCCTGTTCCAGGAACTGCGAAGCAAATGCATGCCCCTGCGTTGAAACCCTGACCTCACGCTCATGCTGGCTGCACAGCTTTTCTGCTTGCCTCTCACCATGCCTTTCCTCTTGCCATAAGTCCCTCTCTCTTTGGTATTGGACCTGCTTGTTGGTCCTGTCCAGAACTTCAACCATAAATTCATCATGGAAATGCTTCCTCTTGGAACAGTCCCTGAAGGTACCGGTATGTTGGCCTAGGCTTCTGCTGCAGTGTGGGTGAACTGTGGAGGTACTGCAGCCAGTAGAGGTCAAGGAGCCTGGAATAGGACAAGACATAGGATTATTCTCTCAAATAGTTCAGTGCAGGAGCATAGGAAAAATCCTTGTGGAATTTCAAGGGCATAAAATGTCACTTTTCCAATGTAACTTTGATATATTGTGGGAGGGATGCTTCAAACTGCAGAAGCTTCCAGGACACAAGTTGGTTAATTGCAGCAAAAGAAGTGCAGAGACAATGATGATTAAAAATTCAAAGCTGTTTTTTGTTTTCTAAGAATTGCAGAATTAGTTGGGTTGGGAGTTGGGCGTGGTCAGTGGCCGTGCTACAAAAGCTTTTTCTATCATTTCAGGCCTACCACATTTTGGAGGACATAACAGTTCTTGTGGTGCCTGATTTGCAAAGGGAAATGTTATTCCGAGCTGCTAATGGAAAGCCTGCAGTGTATGCAATCAAAGCATTAAAATGTATAGTGACTGAAGAGCACATCAGTGAGTGGAATGGGCTGCTCAGGTACTGAAGTGGCCCTGGAAAATGATATCTTTCCCTGAAATGTGACCGTCTATCTGGAATTCCTGCTGCAGGGCAAGTTTGCAGCTATCAGCACCTAGGATTGGGTCAGAATTTGTGAGGGGATCAGCAAGATTCTGTGTTAGTTTCCACATGGCTTAGCCTGTTATAGCTGCATGCAAACACACACAACTCCATAGCCATTCTCCTTACCCCCACCACAGTGCATTTCTAGAAAAAAAATTCAAACCCCAGTCAAATTTGGCACAAATTACTTTGTCCCTATGGGCTGAATGGACTACCCATAATTGAAATGGACTAGCTTTGTAAATGGAAAACACTTCCCCGCCCACCCGCAGTTCAGTGTTTCCAGGCAGCTTGTTACATGGTAGAGTAGTTACAGCACGGTGTATTTATGGGCATGGTAATATAAGGTGGTGGCTATTTTTAGGAAATAGGAATAGCCCTAGCAAAAATCTCTACTGTCTCAAGTAAAAATACACTTTCCAAGTGTTCTTACTGATTGCATTTCCCGGTCGCCATTTTGAACTGCACGTGGTGAAGGGGGAAGAGTGGGGGAAGCCAAGCTGCTGTTTGCATACAATCCATCATTAGCAGGTATGTGCTGCTAGCTGGTGCCTGTAATAACTTTTGCATTGTTTCATATATTGGCAATCCCTCCCATTACTGTATTAATAAACATTCAAATGGAGCCAGAAACTTGCCGGGCTCAGGGGCAGTTTTTGTCCCTTCTGTCTGCTGCAGGCTCCATGGTGGGTTGTCCCTGATGGGGAGCATCAAACAGCTTCTGTGCTGCTGGTTCTCCTGCTCCAAAGCCTCCTTTGGGACTGATTTCAGCAACACTGTGACTTCACAATCCTCACTTGGCACCTGTTGCTGGGTCCCTTCAGTTCCCATGCTGGATTCTGAGGTCTGCAGGGTGCCATCCTGGCTGACCAGGTTATCCTGCACCACTGTTGACTCCGTGTTTGGCGCAGTGGCCAGAACCCGGTCAAACTTGCTGTAAAATGGACATGATATCAGCAAGTTGCCAGAGGTGTGGTTCTGGTCTCTGGTTGTGCTGTACTCAGCCTTGAGCTACTTAATCTGCTCCCTGCACTGGTCATCGATCTGGTAAAATTGCAAAGCTGCCAGCTTCTTTACTATTTGTTGGTATGCATGGTCATTCCTGGTACTTTTACTAAAATCCACTGTTTTGCTGGCCTCACACCAGAAATTTACCAACAGCTGGCTGTACACCCCTGGCCATGAAGCAGGGTGTTTACTAAAGGCTGTTTTTGTTCAGTCTCTGTTGCAAACACAGAAGTTTCTCTTCTGGTGTGTTTGCAATGTGATGGTCAGAAGACAATTGAAGGGTTAAACATAGACTCACCGAGCTGATGCAGTCCCACTCCACCAGGGAGGACTGCTTCCCTTTTCATTGGAGTTGATTGAAGATTCTTGGGATAGAGAGGAAAAGGAAATTGGACTATGGGATTGTGGGATTCTTTTGGCAGGCTCCCAGGACCTAAATCAGAGGCGCGGGGATTGGGGAAGCAATGGGGCCCAAACCCTGGGTTCCAGCTTGATTTGGAATCAGACCATACACCTGTGTAGGGTCCTAGGTCTGAGCCCAAGTCTGAAAGATTTGTGTGTAGATGAAAGTGGTTAAGCGTGAACTGTGCTTTATCAATCCTTGCTATCCTTTTTACTAGTCCTTTCTGTGTCCAAGAATTTCTCTCTCGCTCGCTTTTCTCTTCTCCTCCAGCCCCCATTGCTGTAGTAGTTTTCCCAGTACTGCGATTACGCTTATAGTTTCCTTTATCTTCCATCATGCTTTTAAAAACATGGATATCTGGGTCAGTGTCTCTCCACTCTCTAGGTTATACTGTTTTGAAGTGATAAAACTCTACTTAGTTAGTAGGTCGTCTTTAGTCTTGCTTAGAATTCTGACTTCAGAGATACTGGCTCTTGGAGCCCTTGTGTTGGTTGCAGTTTATTTTCTGTCTGTTATTATGTGGCCCTAAGATTTCATTTTCCCATAGAAAATGTATATTTTTGCTGCTGCTTCTGCTTAAAGTTTGCTGCGCATACTAGCCGTACCAGGGCCCTGTTGTGTTAACTGCTCTGCAGACTCAAAGACAGCCCTGGGCCCTGCCATAAACAGTTCACAATCTAATAAGTGCATGTAACTGCTCTTTCAAAAGTACCTAAGGTTCCACTGACTTTCAATAAAACTTAGGCTCCTAAATGATTTAGTCACTTTTGAAAATTTTACCTTAGGCCTACGAGTCCTACTCTCTCTGGTACTATTTAAAAATGAAAAAAATCTCAGGCCAATTTTTTTTAAATTTTATTTTAATGCATATCTAATGGTAGGTGGCTGAATAGGGAATTAGGAGCCTAAGTGGCCTGATTTTCAGAAGTGCTAAGTAACTATGAATACCAGGGCACTTTTATTTAGGTGACTACCTAAGGAATTAGGCATGGGATTTTCTAAAGTGCCTAAGATATAGTCAGGTGCCTGAAACCCATTGATCTTCAAAAAGAGCTGGTCACCAACTCCTTTGAAATTCCCTGCCAAGGAGCTTAACTTCAGTCATGCGCTTTTTAAAAATCTCAATCCAGAACTCCAGGCACCCTGACACCACTCAGTGGCTGGGAGAGCGATTGCACAGGCCGAGAAGTTGCACAGGTTGATTACATTTGTGCTGCTTGTCCAGGTGCGGTCTGCTGATTCTTTGAGAAAACAAGCATGAGAAAGAGGGGAAAGATCCCCTCCATCTTCTCTTTGCTGCTTTAAAAGTGGGGTACCCATGCTGACAAAACCAGAAACACTGCAAGAGCACTGGATAAATTGAGACACAAATTCCACTGCCCAAACCCAGCACGCTGAAACATGCAGCTTTAACAATCACTGCTTCCTCAGTTGGCGAGAAAAAGACATTTTACCTGGAATGACTTGGAGATGGTTGTACTAATGTGAAATTCCCTCAAGCATTCTCTAAAATTAGGAAGGCGTTTATAGCTAAAATCTTCCCATCAATCACAGCTTTTTTCTAATGAACAAAACCATTTGTATTAAGATTGCTTATTGCTGAGCATCTTTTGATTTCTTTCTTTTACATAGAAAAATCAACCAAACCTAGAGTATAACTCTTTTGTAGGCTGTGTCTTTTTGCCATGAACTGCAAACTTGAGGGGTGGAACTATTTTAATACCATGAACGTCATTTTTCAGCATTTTCAGTTTTTATAAAAAAAGGTTTTGTCTTTTATTATTTAGCAACCAATCCTTGAGGTCCCTACTCAGTTTGCCTAAGTAAGGGCCAAGTAAGGAAGCAGTCATTGATATCGATGGCTGCTTTGCCTGAGGGAAGATTGACTAAAAATCTCAAGTTTCGGATCTACATCAGCATATATTTGGTTGCACGTATTTGCCTATTTCTGTAACGCTTCTGAATGGTTGCTCATGAGTTCTGGTGAAAGATGTTTAATAGTAAAGACATTCTTCAGGGCATTTACATCCATCTCCTACATGTCTTAGTCTGAAAATCTCTCTCTTTTTTCTTTTCTTTTCTTTTTTTGATCAGGTCAACTAGAACAGTCTCTGTAGTGCAGAACTCTCATAAATGTGAAGCAAACCATCCACCATTATGTTTGGCACTAAAAGGTCAGTTTCTGTATTCTGTTTTTCATCATTCAAAAAAATGTATAGTGAATGTGACCATACTATAAAACTTTATTTGTGGTGAATATAATATTTTGCAAGGTACATAAACAGGATACATTACTGTTGTTGTTTTATCTGTGTTCCTCTCCCCCTCCCCCCCCCCGCTATATAGTCCCTTAGTTCTTTTTCATGCAGGGAGCAATATATAAACAGAATTATATTACTGCTACCAGAAGCACAATGTGACACCTCTAGCGTATGAAATAGAACATTATATTGGTATCAGAGAGCATCCAGCATTCAGAAGGAGAGATGCTGGAAATACACAAAATGGAGTAATACATATCCCATTTTCATGAGTGCAAATGTACCATTGCTGGGTCCATAGTAATGGGCTTCTAAAGCTGCAATTTTGAGGATTTCCATTTCTTGCTGATTGTGTTTCAGGGTTGTGGGAAGTTAAAGCTTGTACCAGATCAAATGATTCTACTAAATGTAATATTTATGCCATGAATTATGCTACAGTTGAGCTGGGATTGATATTTGATTTATCAGTGACATAATTTAATCTGTAAACCACATGTTTCAAAGCATTTTGTTCTTCTGCTATCTCTTTATTTCTTCAGAGTTTTACAACAAAAGGCCAACAACAGGTTTCATCCATTTCATCCATCCAGTGGCCTTGGTATTTTATTCTTTTTATCCACCCCAGATTGCATCTTAAATATTATGTAAATGAAAATTTCCCACACAGATTCCTTTCTGAAAGCCAAACACTTCTGTGTTGTATTTGACCTTATCATATACATGCCAAGAATTATGTGAGGTATTGTTAGACCTTGGGTACAAGAAGTTCTCACTGTTCACCTGCGAGATGCAGCTATTATGTAACATCTGTTTACTGTGTGTTGTGTTATTCCCTACCTCAAACAGCTGTGCATCATGTACAATAGGTAAATGGTTCACTATATTCTGGAAGGATAGGACAGAGTAGACCTTCCTGGCATACTGTAGATTCCTATGTATAAAGCGAGGAAATGCCTTTGACTAGAAAGATTAAAAGGGTAAAATGTGTCATCACACTGTTATTTTCAATAGATCGTGATCCCCTTGTTCAAATACTAGAAAACTGTAATGTGTTTAGGTCCAAATTTTCAAATGTGGCCATTAATTCTGGATGCCCAAATTTTGGGTGCTCAATTTAGAATACTCAGAGGTGCTGAACCTGCCAACCTCACAGGTTGACCCTCCCCCCAAAATCAGTGGGTACTTTTTTGAAAATTTCAGACTTCATATTTAATTGTCTGCTTATGGAAAAATACTGTTTGCAAGGAAATGTTGTGTTACACAAAACAGTTAACTTA
This sequence comes from Mauremys mutica, assembly GCF_020497125.1. Lineage (NCBI taxonomy): Eukaryota > Metazoa > Chordata > Testudines > Geoemydidae > Mauremys > Mauremys mutica. The sequence continues at coordinate 36,467,097 of NC_059073.1, read as the reverse complement.
TGGAAAAAAGAAATTAAGGGTTTGTTTTCCTCTAAAATGAAATCTGAATGAGTTCTAATATTGTGGTGCCAATTATAATACAAAAGAGTTATTTTAACAAAACCACAGCACTTTGATTTAAAGCCTAAACTCTCTCATCATCAAATTGTCAAAGCTACTACCAGGTATATTGTAGCTGAACTCTTATTTCTACCTGTTGCTGTGTTTTATGTGCAAGGTTTGCATTCAGTGAATCATATCTATTTGAATTAGTCCTGACTGAATAATAAAGTTGAAAAAAGCAATTGTTCTATCAGAATAATTTTTTCAAACATGCAGCTTCTGAGGAAGGAAAATATTTCTAAGATGCTTTATCACAAGCCCCACTGACAACAGGTACTGACATTTTTAACAAAGATGTGAATTACCCTTCATTTCAGTTTAATTTAAAAGCTGATCCCATGCCTTTAAATACTGAACTGTCATAAGTGTTTTCAGTATTCCATTCTCATCTTTTTTTATTTACCATGCTAATTTCTCTGTGATTAATTGAATCTACAAAAGGCACCAGCATGGAACTAGCAGAGGTGAGTATTTTTTCTCCCCAAATGAGTGTCTGATGTGATGTTTTATCCATGCTACATACTTACTCCAATTTTGCAAAAGCAATTTTTCATACTGTGGCCCAGACCATCCCTTTGTGGAAAAACCCATAGAAGGGGAGACTTGGGTAGAGTTTTATGTGAGCATTACCTTGCAGAGATCCCCTTCAGACTATCCTATTGGCATGGGGTGGGATTTTCCCCATCCATAGAAGAGCCTATGTGGTCTGCTGCCATACCTGGCAGTGCATCTGGGATTTACAGGAGGCTCTGGCTACCTTCCATTGGAGGAGTTAGGCTACCAGGGATATCCCCCGCTGTGGCTATCCCTGGGTTCCCAAGCAGGGGCTACACAGAAGACATAGTATAACCCAAGGCTCCTATCTTTTTGAACTAATCCCATATGGCTGGAGGAGATTTCTATTCACTGGCCTGCAAACTCTCCACGCTGTCCCCCAATACAGACCCTGCACCATACCATAATGTCAAGGGGGGAGCTGCCATAGAGGCAATTGCGGTCCCTGTATTCCTCTTTGTATCATACAGCACATTGACAACACAATAATAAGTAAACCTGGAATAGACTTCCACAGGAGGTTTTGGGATCCCCGTCATTGGAGGTTTTTAAGAACAGGTTGGACAAACACCTGTCAGGATAGTCTAGGTTTACTTGGTCCTGCCTCAGCTCAAGGGGCTGGATTTGAGACTTCTTGAGGTCCCTTCTAGCCCTACATTTACATTCCTATGATGCTAAATCAGTGCAGACTTAAAATTTAACTTAATTGAAATTGTTAGTTTGGTTGGAAACATTTTCTGGATTCCGTGTGTGTTTATAAACTCCATCAGTCCTTAAGAAATTTGTAACAAGCATAGCTATAACTGGTGTTTATGAGGAAGACACATAACAACAATGGTTTGTGTCTTTGTGCTCTCTGCTGCTGGCTATTTATTAGCAATTAACTAATACATTGTGGGCTGGTTTAGTTCCCCTTCCCTCCCCCCGTTAGATGCACCTGCATGATTCTCCTAAAGTGGAGACAGAGGACTTAGATGGAAGTCCACAGAGTTCAGGGAAGAGCTGGTGCAGGACTGGTGTGTTTCCTTTTTGGATAGATTGCAGAGGCCTTTGCCTTAGGGGAATAGGACTGGATACAACTGAAGATGATTACTTGGAAAATTAGAAGCTGGATAAGAAAAGGGAAAGGTCTCCCTGACACACATGATCACACTCTCTTGTTGCAGAAAGTTGTGGGAGTTCTTTTTTGAGCTCTTCTTTGTGAAAACCCATTTGTTTCATTTAACTTTTGGCCATAAGATATAGTTTTACCCTGAGGCAGATGAACAGTGAATATGGGCCAATCACTTTCCACTTATAGTGTGTCTACACTCGTGCATGGTCACTTGCGTTATTCTGCCATAGCCCTCCTACTGTCCTCATCTGAAGTACATTCCTGAAGCTAGCATGCATAAGGGATGTGGGTATGTATACACCTCTGCTGTGGCATGGCCCTGCACTTCTGTAGTGCAGTGTGGATTGGGGCAAGGAGTGTGCACCAGGTCACAGGTACTGAAAGTCCTTTAGGGCCATTTCCCCAGTTCACTGATCACTTTGCTGTCTGACGCTTACCCAAGGTATAAAGGTCCCTGATCACCCATTGCCAGCAGTACTAGGCTACACTGAGCAGTTTGTTCTCCTATGAACTGTACTGATCACCAGTGCTGACCATGGAGCATGTTCCAAGAGCTGCTGCCTGGTCTCTGGAGCACGCCCAGGTGCTGATTAATGTGTGGGCAGAATACCCCATCCTCCATAACTTTGCCTGTACCAGCAGGAACAAACACCTGTATTTGGAGATTTCACAGAGGCTGGAGGAGGCAGGCATTCACCAGACTCTGTCCAAGTGCTGGGAACACATCAAGCACCTCAGGCTCCTGTACCAGAGGATGAGGGACTCGTATAGTCACTCTGGGATAGGACCTATCCCCTGCTAGCCTCATTGTACTGTGGGATGCTGGTGATGGGCAGGGTGAGAAGGCAGCCCAGGCCTCGGAGATAATTCCAGAGGAAGCCATGGGAGACCCAGAGGATTCCACACATCTACCTGGCAGACCCTGTTGAGGAAGCCCCCTCTGAGGAGCCTGGGGAGGACCCTGAGCTGTGGCAGGAACGGGGATCCAAGTCTGGTAAGTTGTAATATGCCCCCAAACACGCTGTAAATATCCCCTCTTGCTCTGGTAATACATGCCTGAAGCCAGCCCCCTCTCCCTACCCATGCTCCACCCTGACATGGTCCCCAGACAAGACATGGCTGCAAAGGGGTGGTCAGGAGGGCTGTTCTCTGTTCCTCTTCCATGGGAATTCAGTCTGCTATCTTATAATACAGTCACTTTCCTCGTGAATTGCCATCAAGTCCTGTAAATCTAATCCAGCAAATTTTTGTTTTAGAAGAATTTGAAGCTGGTTCCTCAGGTTTAACGGCAGGACAAATGTGTTTGGTCTCCCTTCATAGCTCACCAAACCTCTCCACTCAGCAATATGAAGAGGGGTCACCACTATCAGAAACATCTCTCTTGCACAGGTGGCCAGGTGTTCTCCACAGTACTGGAAAGCCACTTTTCTTTTCCATTCTGGGATAACTTCAGTACAGCTATGTTCTCCAAGTGATGGCCAGCTTTTAAAGAAGAGAAAGGTGACTTGGTAACATTACCCTAAAGAAACCAAACCCCAGCCCACGTGGTCCATCCATGCACTGTAAACTTTACATTTGAATAAAATTAATTCATGTATCTTACCATTTTTAACCTCAGCTCTTTCCTTGTGGGCTGCAAGAGTAGCCTGAAGGAAGGAGACTGTAACAGCTGTGTTCCTTGGATTCTAAGTAGTATCAATGTTGTGGCCTTTGGCAGCACAGTTGTGTTATTTGGAGGGGAGGGGAGATTTAGGTACTTTCCAAAGAAAAATGAAATATAATGCTACCCTTGTCTTTGACTTGTTAGGGCATTCTGATGCCGACAGAGAGCCTATTCCACTGGGAGGACAGAAGTGGCACCGCAGAGATAGCAGAGGAAGACGCCAAAGGACTCTGGAGGACCTGCTTGTTGGTATAGACAGAAGGAGTCAAGGGTAGCCAAGAGAGGATAGGGCTCGAAGGAAGAGGCATTCCTGCACAGAGAGAACAGGATCTTGCACCTATGCAGTAGCTAGTCCAACTTGTGGTGGAATGCTTTTGAAGCCTGTCTGATGCCGTGGCCACTGCTCCTCTGCGGGAACAGGCACTACATGTTGCTCCTCCAGCTGCTGTGCAGTCTGTTGCTGAAGTGGTGAATCCCAGCTCCTCTGCCAGGGAAAAGCATGCTGGACACCTGGCACCACATCCTCCTCAGTCACCCAAAACCCCTCTTGGAGGAATCCCCCTGGAGTATTAAGGAGGGGAATGATGAGCCTGACCTAGTCCTGTTCTCCAGCCTGTTTTCAGCCCCCAAATCCCACTCAGGACATGTCTACATTTGTCCTCCCACACAATATTCCATGGCTGTTTCCCCTGCTTGTCAGGAGGAGGGGAAGGTGAGGGGTGAGGAGATGTCTCCTGAGGGGATTTGGCTTTTTTTTGTTTGTTCATTTGTTCCTATTACAAACTGTTCCATGTATGTCTGTAAATAAAAGTTACTGTTCCTTCACTTGTATCTGTATCTTGTTTTCTGAGTATGATACTTGATATTTCCCAGAGATTTGGGGTAAGTATCAGGATTCACAGCACGTGACTGTGTGATTTCTGTAAAAGTCTTGTGCCAAGGAAATGCTAACAATTCCATCCCTTCCCAACCCTTCCCCATGCCCCTCAGCCATTAAGAAAAAATAAAAAAAGTTCATGGGTCCAATGAAGTATACTGTGGTTGTCTAAAGCATCACAATGAAAAACAGAGGAGAATTTTATTGAGAAGTCTTTGTCTTGCTTAATAATAAAAAGTGAATAGAAAGAAATCAGAACTAAGCTAACAGTAAAGATACCTGACACTGAGCGGTATTTTAAGGACACATCCACCTGCACCAAACAAATACCACTGGCAACTAATGCCATGAGAGCAATCATAGAATCGTAGGACTGGAAGGGACCTCGAGAGGTCTTCTAGTTCTGTCCCCTGCACTCATGGCAGGACTAAGTATTATGTAGACAGGGATGGGCAAACTATGGCCCGCGGGCCAGATCCGGCCCTTCAGGGCTTTGGATCCGGCCCGCGGGATTACCCCTGGTGGTGCTGCGGGCCCGGCGCTGCTCTCAGAAGCAGCCCCCGGGCCGGGAGGCAAAGGGCTCCATGTACGCAGGCAGAGCCCTCTGCCCCCCCACCCAGGGGCCGCAGCACTTCCTGGAGTGGCGTGGGGACAGGGCAGGCATGCAGGGAGCCTGCCCTGGCCCTGGTGTGTGCCACTGCCACCCCGGAGCCACTTTAGGTAAGCGGCACCGGGCTGGAGCTCAAACCCCTCCTGCCCCCCACCCCCCAACTTCCTGCCCTAAGCCCTCTGCCTGTACCTCGCACCCCTCCTGCACCCAACTCCCTGCCCTGAGCCCCTTTCTGCACTCCTGTGCATTCCAACCACCTGCCCTGAGCTCCCTGCTGCACCCTGCACCCCGTGCACCCCAACTCCCTGCCCTGAGCCCCATCCTGCACTCCGCACCCCTCCTGTACCCCAACCCCCTTCCCTGAGCCCCCTCTTACACTCTGCACCCCTTCTCTGCCCCAATCCCTTGTCCTGAGCCCCTTCCTCCACATCCCGCACTCCACCCGCCCTGCCCCGGCCCTGCATACAATTTCCTCACCCAGATGTGGCCCTCGCCCCAAAAAGTTTGCCCATCCCTGATGTAGACCATCCTCTGTTTGTCTAACCTGCTCTTAAAAATTTTCAGTTATGGAGATTCCACAGTCGCCCTAGGCAGTTTATTCCAGTGTTTAACTACACTGACAGTTAGGAAGTTTTTCCTAATGTCCAAATTAAACTGCCCTTGCTGTAATTTAAGCTATTGCTTCTTGTCCTGTCCTTGGAGGTTAAGGAGAATAATTTTTCTCTTTCCTCTTTGTAACAGCCTTTTATGTACTTGAAAACTGTTGTTATCCCCCCGCCCCTCCCCCCCCAGTCATCTCTTCTGAATTCTGACCTTGGCAAAACATCTGGGTTATTTTTTTTAAACTTACAATGGATTTAAATATTAAAATCTCCAAATCTCTGTTCGAAGTACTTACCTGGTCATCATGATTGTTTCTAAATAGTATGAGCAACAGTAACACTGTTAGTGATTCAGCTCCATCTAATAGATAATTTTTCAGCATTCCGACTTCCAGGCTGGTAAAATATACTGCAAGACAGTCACACAAAGAGATCATGGATGAGCAGCATCATGTGTTTTTGCTTAGAGTTGTAACTGTTTAGCAATCGTCATATGCCACAAGCCAATCAACTCTTGAGCTCCACCTAACGAAGAGAGGGAAGAGCATCTTCGCAAGCAGGCTGGCTAACCTAGTGAGGAGGGCTTTAAACTAGGTTCACCAGGGGAAGGAATCGAAAGCCCTGAGGTAAGTGGGGAAATGGGATACCGGGAGGAAGCACGAGCAGGAGAGTGCAAGAGGGGAGGACTCCTGTCTCAGACCGAGAAAGCGGGACAATCACTGAGTTATCTAAAGTGCCTATACACAAATGCTAGAAGCCTGGGAAACAAGCAGGGAGAACTGGAAGTCCTGGCACAGTCAAGGAACTGTGATGTGATTGGAATAACAGAGACTTGGTGGGATAACTCACATGACTGGAGTACTGTCATGGATGGATATAAACGGTTCAGGAAGGACAGGCAGGGCAGAAAAGGTGGGGGAGTTGCATTGTATGTTAGGCCTGGTCTACACTAGGACTTTAAATCGAATTTAGCAGCGTTAATTCGAATTAACCACTCAACCGTCCACACCAGGAAGCCGTTTAATTCGACCTAGAGGGCTCTTTAGTTCGAATTCGGTACTCCACCCCGACGAGGGGAGTAGCGCTAAATTCGACATGGCTATCTCGAATTAGGTTAGGTGTGGATGCAAATCGAACTTACTAGCTCCGGGAGCTATCCCACAGTGCACCACTCTGTTGACGCTCTGGACAGCAGTCCAAGCTTGGATTCTCTGACCAGCCACACAGGAAACGATCTGGGAAAATTTGAATTCCTTTTCCTGTCTGGGCACTTTGAATCTCATGTCCTGGTTGGACATCGGGGCGAGCTCAGCAGCACCTGCAACGATGCAGAGCTCTCCAGCAGAGGAGTCCATGCAATCCCAGAATAGAAAGAGGTCCCCAGCATGGACAGACCGTGAAGTCCTGGATCTGATCGCTGTGTGGGGTGATGAGTCTGTGCTTTCGGAGCTGCGCTCCAACAAATGGAATGCAAAGACCTACGAGAAGGTCTCCAAAGCCATGGCACTCAGAGGATACAGCCGGGATACAACGCAGTGCCGCGTGAAAATCAAGGACCTGAGACAAGGCTACCAAAAAGTCAGAGCGGCAAACGGATGCTCCGGAGCACAGCCCCAGACATGCCGCTTCTACGAGGCACTGCATGCCATTCTAGGTGGGTCTGCCACCACTGCCCCACCAGTGACCGTGGACTCTGAGGATGGGATAGTGTCGAGGGGCAGTTCCTCGGCGATGTTCGCCGATGGGGAAGATGAGGAAGGGTTTGTGGAGGACGACGCAGGCGACAGCGCTTACAATACCGCTTTCCCCGACAGCCAGGATCTCTTCATCACCCTCAGAGAGATCCCCTACCAACCCGCCCCGGCCGTTAACCCGGACTCAGAATCAGGGGAAGGATCAGTCGGTAAGTGCTATAAACATGGAAACATTTATTTTTTAAAAAACAGGAATAAAAAATATGTTAAAACTATATAAAAACTTTTGCTTAAAAAACTATATAAAGAGAAGGTCCACACATATAGGGATGGAACAGAAATCCTCCTGGGACACTTCCACGAAGCTCTCGGAGAGCAGCTCGAAAAGTCTCCGCAGGAGGTTCCTGGGGAGAGGTGCCTTATTTGGTGCTCCGTGGAAGCACACTCTTCCACGCCAGGCCATCCTAATGTACAGCGGAATCATTGCCTCCACCAGCATTGCAGCGTACGGTCCTGGTCTGTGCAGGGATTCGAGCAGCATCCTCTCTCTCTCTCTCCGAGTGACCCGCCTCAGGGTAATCTCGTTCGGTGACTGCTGCATCTAATTAGGGCAATTAGTGTACTGTTACTATTGTGAATGCTTGACTTTTACTTTGCATAGCAATGACCTTCGTTTAACAGCCACGTGTTGGAGGCCGCAGAGGAAAAGCATACAGTGATCTTTCCCGTGCACAGCCGCGAGGGGCTGGAACAGGGTCAGACTTTATGCTTTACAGATTGCCTTCAGCGGGAGGGCACAGCTATCCATTAACTGTTAAGCAGCCTATAGTGTAGTGCTTACCAGGCCTGGCTGCTACACGGATTCAGCTGTACCGCCCCGCTTGTCCGATCTCCTGTGCAAGACCGCAGCCAATGAAAGCGTATTCCGAAATCTCGAACTTGTCCTGAGAGCTCGTGAGACTAGGTGCCCTGTATGGTCTTGTTCACAGAAACTGACTAGACTGTGTTCAGTGTTCGCAAACATGTATCTTTTCAAGGAAATCACTTCCTTTTTCCCATCACACAGCTGCGGCTCTTTCACGAACTGCCCCGGCATCCCCCTCACAGATGCTGGCGCAGATTAGGCGGCGAAAGAAAAAGACTAGGGACGACATGTTCTCTGAACTGATGGCTTGCTCCAGAGCCGAAGCGGCCGAGCAGAGACAGTGGAGGGAGACCCTATGTCAGCACCAGCGCTCACACAGCGAACGGGAGGACAGGTGGCGGCAGGAAGACCAGCAGGCGACTCAAACGCTGCTTGGGCTAATGAGGGAGCAAACGGACACGCTCCGGCGCCTTGTAGATGTTCTGCAGGACCGCAGGCAGGAACAGAGAGCCCCCCTGAACTGTATCTGCAACCGCCTTCCCCTGCCACAAAGTCCTGTCCCCCCCTCACCAAAAATCACAAGAAGGAGGGGCGCTAGGGGCCGTGAAAACTGTCACTCCACCCCAGCAGAGCGCTCATGTACCAAACAGCTCTCATTCCCTAAAGTATGAGAAGTGCTTCCCTTCCTGGATCACCCAGTCCCAAATCCAAGTTTCATCCCCCCACTGTGTAGTTGAGTATTAAAAGTAGTTTGTTGTTATTCACTGTTTCCGTCACGTTTTCCTTGTCAGAAGACTTTGTGTGAAGGGGGGGAGGGGTTTTTTGATTGCATAGGACAGCCTCCATTACCAGGGTACAGACTTGGGGGCAGGATCAACAGCAGGACACACACAGACTGCAGTCACTAGGCACTAGGGTCATTCTGGGAGGTGAATGCTGCCCCGGGTCAGTCTGTGAGGTGTATGCTGCCCCAGGGTCCTAGCGCCTGACATCCATAAATGGCAAGGCAGGCTGCCCTTACCATGCCCTTCCCCCCTAGCCACGAGCCTCTCCGATGCCCTGAGCCCCAGCAAGAGCCCTCATCCACGGACACATACTCACCCTTCCCACACACCCCTCACCCCTTCCTACGCCCCAACCCCCAGCCCAGAGCCTGCATCCAAACTCCGTCCCAAAGACGGCACCCCTAACCCCTTCCTGCAAACCCACCCCTTCCTGCACACCCACCTGCAACCGTCCTCCCCCCAGAGACCGCTGTAGGAGCAGGAGCCTGTCATTCCTCTAGTGTGGAAGCGGTCTGGACATCAGTGCACACCGTACCCACCACAGTCCGCGTCCATGTTTCAACCCTTGAACAGGAATTCATAATTAAAGAAAACTTTATTAATAATCAGTGTTCCATTAAAGTTATTTTAAAACGTGTGTTGGAAGGGGGGAAACCTGGAGAACGGGGTATGTAACCGCAGATCGAAGTCAACAGTCACTGAAACAGGCTCAGGTTCAGCTTCTCTGTAAATCAACTGGAGAGTCATAGGTTACCCTGCTCTCCGAGGAACCTATCTTTCAAAGCCTCCCGGATGCACAGCGCTTCCCGCTGGGATCTTCTATCGGCACGGCTGTCTGGCTGAGCGTAATCAGCAGCCAGGCGATTGGCCTCAACCTCCCATCCAGCCATAAAGGTCTCCCCCTTGCTCTCACAGAGATTGTGGAGCACACAGCAAGCTGCAATAACAACGGGGATATTTTTTTCGCTGAGGTCCGAGCGAGTCAGTAAGCTCCGCCATCTCCCCTTGAGACGTCCGAAAGCACACTCCACCACCATTCTGCACTTGCTCAGCCGGTAGTTGAAGAGTTCCTTCTCACTGTCCAAGGCGCCTGTATAGGGCTTCATGAGCCAGGGCATTAGCGGGTAGGCTGGGTCCCCGAGGATCACTGTAGGCATCTGCACATCCCCAACCGTTATTTTGTGGTCCGAGAAGAAACTACCTGCCTGGAGGCGTTTAAACAGACCAGAGTTCCTGAACACACGCGCGTCATGAACCTTGCCCGGCCACCCGACGTAGATGTTGGTAAAACGTCCCCTATGGTCCACCAGTGCTTGCAGCACCATAGAAAAGTAGCCCTTTCAGTTAATGTACTCGCTGGCCTGGTGGGCCGGTCCCAGGATAGGGATGAGAGTGCCATCTATAGCCCCACCGCAGTTTGGGAATCCCATCGCGCCGAAGCCATCTATGACGACCTGGACGTTTCCCAGGGTCACTACCTTTGAGAACAGTTGCTCAATGATTGCGTGGGCTACTTGAATCACAGCAAGCCCTACGGTAGATTTGCCCACGCCAAAGTGGTTCGCTACTGACCGGTAGCTGTCTGGCGTTGCAAGTTTCCAGAGGGCTATGGCCACTCGCTTCTGCACAGTCAGGGCTGCTCGCATCCGGGTGTCCTGGCGCTTCAGGGCAGGGGACAGCAAGTCACAGAGTTCAAGGAAAGTGCCCTTACGCATCCTGAAGTTTCGCAGCCACTGTGATTCATCCCAGACCTGCAGCACTATGCGGTCCCACCAGTCCGTGCTTGTTTCCCGGGCCCAGAATCGCCGTTCCACACCATGAACTTGACCCATTGCCACCATGATCTCCACTGCGCGGCATACCCTGCTTTGTGAGAGGTCTGCGCCACTCTGTGACTTCCTGTCCTCACCGCGCTGCCGGAGCCTCCTTGCCCGATTTCTCAGCAGCTGACTGTGGAAGAGGTGGACGATAAGGTGCGAGGAGTTGACAACGGCCATAAGTGCAGCGATGATCGCAGCGGGCTCCATGCTCGCAGTGCTGTGGCGTCCGAGCTGTAACCGACCAGAGAAGGGCACGAACAGATTTCCCGCCGGCGCTTTCAAGGAGAGAGGGCGGGAGTGACGGTTCAATGATGACAGTTACCCAAAACCACCCTCGACACATTTTTCCCCCCAGCAGGCATTGGGGGCTCTACCCAGCATTCCAATGGGCAGCGGGGAGTGCGGGAACTGTGGGATAGCTTCCCACAGTGCACCGCTTCCAAAGTCGACGCTGGCCCCGTTACTGTGGACTCAGACAGTCGAATTAGTGTATTTAGTGTGGATACACAAATTCGACTTCATAAGGTCGATTCCACAAATTCGAATTAAGTAGGTTCGAAATAGTCTTGTAGTGTAGACGTACCCTAAGAGAGCAATATGACTGCTCAGAGCTCCGGTATGAAACTGCAGAAAAACCTGAGAGTCTCTGGATTAAGTTTAGAAGTGTGAGCAACAAGGGTGATGTCGTGGTGGGAGTCTACTATAGACCACCAGACCAGGGGGATGAGGTGGACGAGGCTTTCTTCCTGCAACTAGCAGAAGTTACTAGATCACAGGCCCTGGTTCTCATGGGACACTTTAATCACCCTGATATCTGCTGGGAGAGCAATACAGTGGTGCACAGACAATCCAGGAAGTTTTTGGAAAGTGTAGGGGACAATTTCCTGGTCCAAGTGCTGGAGGAACCAACTAGGGGCAGAGCTCTTCTTGACCTGCTGCTCACAAACAGAGAAGAGTTAGTAGGGGAAGCAAAAGTGGATGAGAACCTGGGAGGCAATGACCATGAGATGGTCAAGTTCAGGATCCTGACCTGGGAAAAAAGGAAAGCAGCAGAATACAGACCCTGGACTTCAGAAAAGCAGACTTTGACTCCCTCAGGGAGCTGATGGGCAGGATCCCCTGGGAAAATAACATGAGAGGTAAAGGAGTCCAGGAGAGCTGGCTGTATTTTAAAGAATCCTTATTGAGGTTGCAGGAAGAAACCATCCCGATGTGTAGAAAGAATAGTAAATATGGCAGGCGACCAGCTTGGCTTAACAGTGAAATCCTTGCTGATCTTAAACGCAAAAAAGAAGCTTACAAGAAGTGGAAGATTGGACAAATCACCAGGGAGGAGTATAAAAATATTGCTCAGGCATGCAGGATTGAAATCAGGAAGGCCAAATCACACTTGGAGTTGCAGGTAGCAAGAGGTGTTAAGAGTAACAAGAAGGGTTACTTCAGGTACGTTAGCAACAAGAAGAAAGTCAAGGAAAGTGTGGGTCCCTTACTGAATGAGGGAGGCAACCTAGTGACAGAGGATGTAGAAAAAGCTAATGTACTCAATGCTTTTTTTGCCTCTGTCTTCACAAACAAGGTCAGCTCCTAGACTGCTGCACTGGGCAGCACAGTATGGGGAGAAGGTGACCAGTCCTCTGTGGAGAAAGAAGTGGTTCGGGACTAGTTAGAGAAACTGGACGAGCACAAGTCCATGGGGCTGGATGCTCTGCATCTGAGGGTGCTAAAGGAGTTGGCAGAAGTGATTGCAGAGCCGTTGGCCATTATCTTTGAAAACTCATGGCGAACGGGGGAGGTTCCGGATGACTGGAAAAAGGCTACTGTAGTGCCCATCTTTAAAAAAAGGGAAGGAGGAGGATCCGGGGAACTACAGGCCAGTCAGCCTCACATCAGTCCCTGGAAAAATCATGGAGCAGGTCCTCAAGGAATCAATTCTGAAGCACTTCGAGGAGAGGAAAGTGATCAGGAACAGTCAGCATGGATTCACCAAGGGCAAGTCATGCCTGACTAACCTAATTGCCTTCTATGAGGAAATAACTGGGTCCGGGGAATTAGGGGAAAGCAGTGGATGTTATTCCTTGACTTTAGCAAAGCTTTTGATACGGTCTCCCACAGTATTCTTGCCAGCAAGTTAAAGAAGTATGGGCTGGATGATTGGACTATAAGGTGGATAGAAAGCTGGCTAGATTGTCGGGCTCAGCGGGTAGTGATCAACGGCTCCATGTCTAGTTGTCAGCTGGTTTCAAGCGGAGTGCCCCAAGGGTCGGTCCTGGGGCCGGTTTTGTTCAATATCTTCATTAATGATCTGGAGGATGGCGTGGACTGCACTCTCAGCAAGTTTGCAGATGACACGAAACTGGGAGGAGTGGTAGATAGGCTGGAGGGTAGGGATAGGATACAGAGAGACCTAGACAGATTAGAGGACTGGGCCAAAAGAAACCTGCTGAGGTTCAGCAAGGACAAGTGCAGAGTCCTGCACTTAGGATGGAAGAATCCCATTCACTGTTACAGACTAGGGACCGAGTGGCTAGGCAGCAGTTCTGCAGAAAAGGACCTGGGGTTACAGTGGACGTGAAGGTGGATATGAGTGAAGAGTGTGCCCTTGTTGCCAAGAAGGCTAACAGCATTTTGGGCTGTATAAGTAGGGGCATTGCCAGCAGATCGAGGGATGTGATCATTCCCCTCTATTCGACATTGGTGAGGCCTCATCTGGAGTACTGTGTCCAGTTTTGGGCCCCACACTACAAGAAGGATGTGGAAAAATTGGAAAGAGTCCAGTGGAGGGCAACAAAAATGATTAGGGGGCTGGAGCACATGACTTATGAGGAGAGGCTGAGGGAACTGGGATTGTTTAGTCTGCGGAAGAGAAGAATGAGGGGGGATTTGATAGCTGCTTTCAACTACCTGAAAGGGGGTTCCAAAGAGGATGGATCTAGACTGTTCTCAGTGGTAGCAGATGACAGAACAAGGAGTAATGGTCTCAAGTTGCAGTGTGGGAGGTTTAAGTTGGATATTAGGAAAAACTTTTTCACTCAGAGTGGTGAAGCACTGGAATGGGTTCCCTAGGGAGGTGGTGGAATCTCCTTCCTTAGAGGTTTTTAAGGTCAGGCTTGACAAAGCCCTGGCTGGGATGATTTAGTTGGGAATTGGTCCTGCTTTGAGCAGGGGGTTGGACTAGATGACCTCCTGAGGTCCTTTCCAACTCTGATATTCTATGATTCTCCAGACTAAACCTATCCGATTTTTCATTCTTCCCTCCTAAGTCATGTTTTCCAGCTCTTTAATAATTTTCGTTGCTCTTCTCTGACTTTTTCCAATTGTTCTACATCTTTCCTGAAATGTGGCACCCAGAACTGGACACAATACTCCAGTTGACACCTGATCAGCACATAGCAGAGTGGAAGAATTACTTCTCATGCCTTGCTTACAACACACCTGCTAATACACCCCAGAATGATGTTTGCTTTTTTGGCAACAGCTTTACACTGTTGACTCACATTTAGCCTGTGGTCAGCTATGACCCCCAGATCCCTTTCTGCAGCATTCCTTCCTAGGCAGTCATTTCCCATTTTGTGCAGAGGCGACGCGTGGGACGGGGTGGGAGTATGCAGGGCCCCAGGCCCTGCCCAGATTGCTCAGTCACATGGTGCAGCTGGGTCCCTTCCCTGCGGAGCAGCTGAGCCAGTGAACTGCACTGGGCAGGGAGAGGCAGGGACAGAGGAACAGCTGGGCGCCGCAGGAGGGGCTGCTGCTTTCTGGGAGGGAAGGGTCTGCCGGGGGGAGGGAGGGACATGACTTGGGCTGTTCTGGGGTTATGCGCCTCCCTACTGTCAACAGGCATGGGTTGTCTCTGTGTGCAACTGATTGTTTCTTTCTAAGTGGAGTAATTTGCTTTTGTCCGTAATGAATTTCATCTTATTTACTTCAGACTATTTCTCCAATTTGTCCAGATCATTTTGAATTTTAATCTTGAACTCCAAAGTGCTTGCAACCCCTCCCAGCCTGATATTGTCTGCAGACTTTATAAGTGTGCTCTCTACGCCAGTATTTAAATCATTGATGAAGGTATTGAACAGAACAGGACCTAGAACTGTTCCCAGAACTCGATATGCTGGACTGTGAAGCACTGTTAGCCACTCTCTGGGAACAGTTTTGCAACCAGTTATGCACTCACCTTATTGTAGCTCCATCTATGTTGTATTTCCTTAGTTTGTTTGAGAAGGTCATGCGCGTATCAAATAGCCTTACTAAAGTCAGCATATACCACATGTACCACTTCTGTCCTACCCACAAGGTTTGTTACCCTGTCAAAGTAAGCTATTAGATTGGTTTGTCACGTTTTGTTCTTGACAAATCCATGCTGTTACTTATAACCTTATTTTCTTCTAGGTGTTTGCAAATTGATTGCTTAATTATTTGCTCCACTATCTTTCTGCGTATTGAAGTTAAACTGACTGGTCTGTAATTCCCTGGGTTGTCCTTATTTCCCTTTTTATAGATTGGCACTATATTTGCCCTTTTCCAGCCCTCTGAAATCTCTCCCATCTTCCATGACTTTTTGAAGATGATTGCTAATGGCTCAGATATCTCCTCAGTCATCTCCTAGAATATTCTAGGATGTATTTCATCAGGCCCTGATGACTTGAAGACATCTAACTTGTCTAAGTAATTTTTAACTCCCCCCCCACCTATTTTAGCCTCTAATCCTACCTCATTTTCACTGTAATTTACTATGTTAGATGACCAATCGCTACTAACCTTTTTGGTGAAACAAAAAAGTCAATTAGCACTTCTGCCATTTCCACATTTTCTGTTGTCCCCCCCCCCCCCAATGAGTATTGGGTCTACCCTGTCTTTGGTCGTTCTCTTGCTTCTAATGTATTTATAGAATTTCTTGTTATCCTTTATGTCTCAGCTAATTTAATCTCATTTTGTTCCTTGGTCTTTCTAATTTTCTCCCTACATACTTGTGTTATTTGTTTATATCCATTCTTTTTAATTTGACCTAGTTTCCACTTTTTGTAGAACTCTTTTTTTGAGTTTCAGATAATTGAAGATCTCCTGGTTAAGCCAGAGTGGTCTCTTGCCATACTTCCTATATTTCCTATGCAGCTGGATAGTTTTCTCTTGTGCCCTTAATATAATGTCTCTTTGAAAAACTGTCAACTCTCTTGAACTGTTTTTCCCTTTAGACTTGCCTTCCATGGGGTCTTAACTACTAACAACCTGAGTTTGCTAAAGTCTGCCTTCTTGAAATCCATTGTCTTTATTGTGCTGTTTTCCTTCCTATCATTCCTTAGAATCATGAACTCTCACATTTCATGATCACTTTCACCTAAGATGTCTTCCACTTTCAAATTCTCAACCAGTTCCTCCCTATTTGTCAAAATCAAATCTAGAACAGACTATCTCCTAGTAGCTTTCTCCACCTTCTGAAATAAAACATTGTCTCCAATACATTCCAATAACTTGTTGGATAATCTCTGCCCTGCTGTCTTATTTTCCCAATGGATGTCTGGATAGTTGAAGTTTCCCCACCATAACCAAGTCCTGTGCTTTGGATGATTTTGTTAGTTGTTTAAAAAACTCCTCATCCACCACTTCTTCCTGGTTAGGTGATCTATAGTAGACCCATACCATGACATCACCCTTGTTTTTTTAAACCCCCTTTATCCTTACCCAGGGACTTTCAACAAGTCTGTCTCCTGTTTCTATCTCAACCTCAGTCCAAGTGTATACAATTTTAATATACAAAGAAATACCTCCTTCCTTTTTTTCTCTGCCTTTTCTTCCTGAACAAGCTGTACCCTTCTATACCAATATTCCAGTAATGTTTATTGTCCCACCTGTGATGCCAACTATATCATAGTTATGTTTATTCACTAGCATTTCTAATTTTTCCTGTTTATTCCCCATGATTCTCACATTAGTATACAGATATCTAAAATACTGATTTGATTCCCCACCTCCATTCTGTCTTGTCTCTACCTTATCCCTGCTATAAAAGCCCATGTTCCCCTGGATTCCGACCCTTCTCTCAGTTCTCCATATTTTTGTCTTACCTGTGGGCTTTTGTCTCCTGCCCCCATCGAACCTAGTTTAAAGGCCTCCTTTGTAGGTTAGCCAGTCTGTAGCCAAATATGCTCTTCCCCATCCTCAATAGGTGGACCTCATCTCTGCTTAGCAGTCCTTCTTCTTGTAATAGCATCCTGTGGTCAAGGAAGCTGAAGCCCTTCTGACGTTACCATCCTTGCAACCAGGCTTTCACCTCCAGGATGCATCTGTCTCTTCATGAGCCCCTACCCTGGACCGGAAGAATTGAAGAGAACACTCCCTGTGCCCCCATCTCCTTCACCCTTATTCCCAGAGCCTTGTAGTTACGTCTGATCTGCTTAGGGTCATACCTTGCAATATCATTAGTGCCCACATGGATGAGTAGCATGCGGTAGTAGTCAGAGGGCCAGATGATCCTCGACAATCCCTCCATAACATCTTGGATATGGGCCCCTGGCAGGCAGTATACTTCCCAGGATGCCATGTAGGGCTGACAGATGGGCGCCTCTGTCCCCTTCAGAAGCGTCACCAACCACCAATACCCTACATTTCCTCCTGGAAGTGGTGGCTGCGATTCTACCAGCTTTGGGGGTTCATGGCTTCTCCTCCTCCACCTTTGGGGGCGATTCCTCATCACTTGTTGCTAGAGCAGCATAATAGTTCTTCATCACCATGGTGGGTGTGTTGGGAGTAGAGGTGGAGCACTGCCTGCTGCCAGAAGTAACCAGCAGCCAGTGTCCTCCCTCAGTGGCATGACAGCAGTGCATAGCACTTGATAAGAGCTACAGTGTCAGAGAGAACTGTGTGGAATGAATGTCTTAAGTCCCTCTCAGAACCTTACAGAACTGTTCTTAATAACTTGAAACAATGCTTCAGTGCTCCATATAAAACAACTTAAAACAGAGCAGAAAACATATGGCAAAACATTGCTATGGCATTAAAGTGCACTAACAGTCTCCTCAGCACAAAACCGCAGCCAAAGGTATTAATCTTGAGGGTCCGCCCCCAAATGGTACAGTTAGTACATTACCTGCAAGGAATCAAAACCCATCGAAGTATCTAACAACGGAAATTGGCGGTGCTCAATTGAGAAATTTCAAGCAGCACCATAGCATCGCAATAGTGTACCTTGACAGTCGCAAGTCGCCTTCTGACTCCCCAATGTTCCATTATGTATGAGCGCACAGCATCACAAATTTCCCTGGCCTGTTGGGAACCAGGAGCTGTGTGCACAGCGTGGGATTTGGCTACCTGTAAAGGTTTGGAAAACAGAAGTGCCCTGTGCCCAATCACTATAGCAGTATTCCCCTTTAGCCTCACATATATTATGCAAAGCACAGTATGTCACAATAATCTGAACTGTTTTGGCCATATTGGAATCCAGATGGGTCTAAAGGTGTCCCCAATGGGTTTTCAGATGCCCCAACACACACTACACCACCATTCTACAGCTACTCAGTCTGTAGTCGAATTCCCTTTTTCTTGGGTCAGCGATGTTGGGGTAAGGTTTCATTAGCCACAGTAGTAGAGGGCATGTGGGATCCCCCAAAATACATGTCTGTACAGAAACACTGTACATAGTCACATCGTTTTGTGGGAATAAAGTCCTTTCTTCCCTCCTGTGATACAATCCCAACCTCCTAAGGACCCTGGTTTCGTGGACCTTTCCCATGTGTCCCAACTTTGTGTTCGTGAACCGATCTCTGTGGTCCACTAAGCTATGGAGAACCAGCGAGTGGTAAGCTCTGCAGTTTACATATTCACTGGTCCCTTTTGGTGGGCAAAGTATAGGGATGTGCGTTCCATCGATAGCCGCCACACTGCTTGGAAAACCCATCCTCTGAAATCTTACTATAATTTCAGGGACTTGGGTTATGGGAATCACCTGTGGGTAGATCACAGTATTGATAGTGTAGCAAACTGTACAGTTACTGCCCTGACAGTTGACTTCTGACCAGTAGCTGTCAGGTGTTACCAGCTTCTGAAGGCAATAACCACTTACTTCTCTACTGGTATGGTCTTCTGAAATCAAGTGGTTTGGCACTGGGAGAGTTGTGAGAGCAGCTTGCACCAACTTCATGACTGCCTGCTTCCTCATGCTGAAGTTCTGCAGCCACTGTTCGTTATCTCCGTTTTCCAAGACTGTATTCCCACCACACTATGCTGGTTCTCTGGGATCAGAAGTGGAGTTCCACCCATGGCATTCAACACATCTGTTTCATGAGACACAAGAGGATTTTCATTCCCCTTCCCCTGGTCAGCCATCTTTGCTGTCTGAAATCTCTTTGGACTGATTCAGTCCAGAGTCCAGCATTGCACCACATGAACATTTGTCCAATGAGCGGGAGCAGAACCACATCTTCACGGACTTACTTCATCTCTCCAATGGAATTTGGCAGAAGGGCGCGATGTCAGAGAGATGCAGGAGTGCTCGATCAATTTTTTTATAATGGGCATGCTGACAGCCATTGAACCAAACTGCAAACCTTGTATATACTGGAAACTCTTCAAGCCGGGGGTGCGACATCACACCTAGTTCCAGTACTTATGGGAGGTGCCGTTGTCAAATGTGTGTAGGTGGTGCACAGTGCTAACAATATGCCTCAAATCTGTTCATAGAGCATCTCCTGTGATGCACAGGAATCTGGGATACTGCCCCTGAAATGTTAGTGCTAATGATGCATATTGAAAAGGGTCATGGTGGATGAGGATGCATACACCTGTGTGCAGAGTGTACCTGTGCCTAGCACTGTGTATGTGAACACTTGGTGCAAGTATGGAGAACACGCACAAGTAACTGTCCACTTGAAAATATAGACATACCACTGCCCCTCTAAGGGTAAATTAAAAGAAAAACTGTTCCGTTTTGCATTGTCAGACTTTCAGCCATCTACTAAAGGGACTTTTGGCTAAAAATGTAAGCATCAGACTAGCCTTTTGTATTGTACCATTGTAAATTCTGAGGTCCTTTTCTGCGGCTAGCCCCAGAGCCGTCAAACCTCTGTCACTTTGTTTAATGTCACCACTTTGCTTTGTAGTTTATTGGTAGAGGAAAGAGGCATTAGTGTCCACTGCCTACACCAAAGATTGAAACACCATATCATCCCATTCATCATTAAGCAGAACTCACCTTTGAACTGGATAGTTTTCTGAAAAAGAGATGGGATGATACAGTCCACAGCATTATGCTTGAGGCTTGCCCCTGATTAATTCTATTCCCATGAGTTAGTCCCATTGCTTTCACATAGTGGGCATCTGTGCCACATGTTGTGTGAAACCAAACACTGCATTTATGCCTGAGATCATTAATGGCTTTGTAAGGTATGTTGTGTTTTAAAGTAAATTTGTGGCTTAACATGTAGAGTGAGGTTCATATATAGAACTTTGGCCCTCACTTCCTGTCATAAACAGATAGTTAAGGGTTAAGGTCTGTTTTACCTGTAAAGGGTTAACATGTAGTACCTGGTGACCACCTGACCAAAGGACCAATCAGAGATGAGATAATTTCAAATCTCTGTGGAGGGAAGCCTTTGTCTTGGTGAGAACTGTTTTTGGATTTAACAGAGGACAGTCATGTCCCCAAGTTCTCCTGGAGTAGTTTCTACTAATTAATAGTGAGTATTAATTAGAAAGGCGAATTAGTCTTATGATTTGATTTCTATATTTGCAATTGTGTATTTGCTAAAGGAAATGCTTTATTCCTGTTGCTGATATTGCTTTTACTGAGAAAAGGGGGAGAGGGGATTCTCTCCAGAGATTGATAAGGTTATACCCTATGAGTGTCCAGCTTGGGCTCATAGAGATTCTGTAGTTTCTTTTTATTCTTTAATAAATTCTTTTCTTTTCTTTGGACTTGGTTAATTTCCTTCTCTTGTGGATTCAGGGGAGGGGGAAGAGACAGTCCTCCTGGGTTTGATTCAAGCAGTTGAATCAGATATCTCTCTAGAGTGGCTAGGGGAGAGGGAGGGGGGAAGTGGGCTGCTTCCCTGTGTGTGTGAGATTCAAGGAGTTGAATCAGGGGGGAGGGGGAAGGTTCCTCCTCTGTGAATTGATCTGTGTTCCCAAGGGGGGAAACAGGGGTGTCCCGGCCCACGGAATTGACCGGGTGGTGGCAGCCGAAGGGGAGACCTACCCTAGGATTTTGGGGTGGGGGGAAGACATGCGGGTCCTCACTTTGAAACCGCCCAGTTTCAAGTGAGGGTAGACTCCTGACATGGTGGCAGTGGTGTTTCGGACCCAGAGAGAGAGGCTAGGCTTTTCTACCAGAGGCACTCTGAGGCAGTTTCAGGGTTACAAGTATTTTCAGTTTTTTGCAGGGCTTTCTGTTACAGTACTTGCGTCCATTGTGATACGAGGTACCACTCAGGATTCCTGAGGTGGGGGGAAGTGCTCGCCAAAGTACATTCCCATCCAACAGGAAAAACAGGTTTCGGGGGGGAGAGACAAACCCTCCAGCCAGGTTTTTTTTTCTCCCTGTGTCTTTTGAAAGGATCAGAAGACAGGAGAACACAAATCCCTAAGGAATAGACCAGATTTTTCTCAGGGGTATTGTTAGCAGCAGCCTTTCAGCTGGGCTGCTGAGTACAGCAACTCAGAGCACAGGCAGTTTACAGTTTCAGCCAGGTTGGCTGGAGGCAATTTAGTTTCCAACAGGCTTTGTTGGAAGCAGTTTTCTTCTGTTTGCTTGAGGCAGCTTGAGGAAAAGGCAGTTTCAAGCAGTTTTCAGGGTTAGGAGAAGTTTTTTTCTCTGCTGGCTATGCTGAGGAAGAACTCTTCCCTAGAGGTGTGTCCTTCCTTTGTGATATCAGGTATCACTCAGAATTCCTAAGGTGGGGGGAAGTGCTCGACAAAGTACATTCCCATCCAACAGGAAAACAGGTTTGGGGGGGGGGAGACAGAAACCCTCCAGCCAGATTTTTTTTCCCTGTGTCTTTCAAATCCTCTGGAGCCAGGCAATACAGATCTCCGAGAGGATTTACTACACTTTTCTGCAGGTACTAAGTAGCACCAGCCGGTCCGCTGGGCTTATTAGTAAGATTGTTTTTTTGGAAACAGATTTTCAGCTGGGTTTAGCTGAGGCATAAGGTTTCTAACAGGCTGTGTTAGAAAAGGATTTTTTTCCTTCTTCTTTTCTTTTTTCTCCTTTTTTTCTTTCTGTCTGCTTAAAAACAGCTAGGAAAGAGGTACAAGTTTTTCTAGGAGGCTTGTTAGAAAGGACCCCACTGTGAGGTACTTAGCAAGTGCTAGAAACAGGACAAACCAGTTTTTTTTGGTTTTCTCAGTATATCAGCACACAGCAACTACACATTTGCAAATGAAAAGGTTTTGTTTCTTTTCTATTCAGTCTCTCGGGAATAGAGAGGGTTAGGAATTGGGGAAACCAATTCCCTGACTGCAAAGGGGTGTGGCCAGCACCAAAAAGCAACACCAGCAAGCCACACATAAAATTCACTGACTGCAGAGGGGTGTGGCCAACACCAGAAGGCACTGTTCCCCATCCCAAGAAATTTCCCACCTACATGGCAGGGGAGGACACTGAGGCCTTCTTCAAAAAGGTTAAAAGGACCTGCCATGGGTACAGCATCCCTGAAGACCAGTACAAGGACTGGTCAGAAAAGTGGACTTTTGCTGTCTATAACAATTATTCCATCCCCATGCTATTGGGGAAAGACTTGGCCAACCATGTGCAGCTGGCCAAGAGTGGGGGAGTGGTCACCTGCGGCCAGGCCAAACAAGCAGGCACTCCCATCCCTGTTCCTGAGCCATCCACCAGGACCCTGTCTGTGTTACCAGAGACCCAGACAGAGGTGGTGGAACCGGATCCCATGCCAACAACTACAGCAGCCATAGTACATCCAGTCCCAGGACCGGAACTGGAAAAGCAACCAGCGGCAGAACCAGCGCCAGCACTGACGCCAGCGCTTGCAACTCCACCGCCAGGGGGCGCCAACGGGCCTAAACTGGCAGAAGCAGCAGACAACTCTACCCAAGAGGCTCAGCCAGAGCCTGAAATATCACCTTGTGCACCAGCGGAGAGCGGTCCACAGTCAATGAAAACAACCTCATCACCTACATCGCTCCCAGAGGAACTGGTGTCTCCCGCCTCAAGGGAACAGTTCCAGACTGAGCAGGAAGCCGATGACAGCCTTAAGAAAGCTTGGGCGGCGGCACGCAGCAACCCACCGCCTCTCAGCTCTTCTACCCAATTCCAGTTTGTTGTAAAACAAGGACTTTTATATAAGGACATTCTTTCTGGTGGACACCAGGAAGGCCAGCATCCTCAAAGACAGTTGGTAGTTCCAACTAAGTACTGGGACAAGCTCTTAAGCTTGGGCCCTGACATCCCAGTGGCCATTCTGGGGTCAACAAAGCAAAAACAGGTTAAAAACATTCCTTCCACTGGGAGGGGGGGGCGTGTCATAAACAGATAGTTAAGGGTTAAGGTCTGTTTTACCTGTAAAGGGTTAACATGTAGTACCTGGTGACCACCTGACCAAAGGACCAATCAGAGATGAGATAATTTCAAATCTCTGTGGAGGGAAGCCTTTGTCTTGGTGAGAACTGTTTTTGGATTTAACAGAGGACAGTCATGTCCCCAAGTTCTCCTGGAGTAGTTTCTACTAATTAATAGTGAGTATTAATTAGAAAGGCGAATTAGTCTTATGATTTGATTTCTATATTTGCAATTGTGTATTTGCTAAAGGAAATGCTTTATTCCTGTTGCTGATATTGCTTTTACTGAGAAAAGGGGGAGAGGGGATTCTCTCCAGAGATTGATAAGGTTATACCCTATGAGTGTCCAGCTTGGGCTCATAGAGATTCTGTAGTTTCTTTTTATTCTTTAATAAATTCTTTTCTTTTCTTTGGACTTGGTTAATTTCCTTCTCTTGTGGATTCAGGGGAGGGGGAAGAGACAGTCCTCCTGGGTTTGATTCAAGCAGTTGAATCAGATATCTCTCTAGAGTGGCTAGGGGAGAGGGAGGGGGGAAGTGGGCTGCTTCCCTGTGTGTGTGAGATTCAAGGAGTTGAATCAGGGGGGAGGGGGAAGGTTCCTCCTCTGTGAATTGATCTGTGTTCCCAAGGGGGGAAACAGGGGTGTCCCGGCCCACGGAATTGACCGGGTGGTGGCAGCCGAAGGGGAGACCTACCCTAGGATTTTGGGGTGGGGGGAAGACATGCGGGTCCTCACTTTGAAACCGCCCAGTTTCAAGTGAGGGTAGACTCCTGACACTTCCAATGCCAGTTGCCACTGGAGTGCTGAGGAATCTCAGTGTGGGCAAGGAACACTTCTCAGCGCAAGTAGAGTAGGTGTGTAAGGGGACGAGAGCTGAGGAAGCGTTGTTCTAAGTCAGCCATAAAAATGTTGGCATACTGAGGGGTATAGCAGTCCCGCTGACTTGAAGGTATAAATTGTCCCCAAATCTGAAATAGTTATGGGTGAGGACAAAGTCACAAAGTTCAGCCACCAGGTTTGCCATGATGGTATCAGGGATGCTATTCCTGATGGCTTATAGTCCATCTTTGTGTGGAATGTTGGCGTAGAGGGCTTCTACATCCATAGTGGCTAGGATAGTGTTTTCTGAAAGATCACCAAAGGATTGTAGTTTCCTCAGGAAGTCAGTGGTGTCTCGAAGATAGCTAGGAGTGCTGGTAGCATAGGGCGTGAGGAGAGAGTCTACATAGCCAGATAATCCTGCTGTCAGGGTGCCAATGCCTGAGATGATAGGGCATCCAGGATTCCCAGGTTTATGGCTTTTGGGTAACAGGTAGAATACCCCTGTAGATTTGTAGATTTGTTCCTGTGCTTCTTTAGGGAGTTTCTTGAGCAGATGGTGTAGTTTCTTTTGGTAATCCTCAGTGGGTTCAGAGGATAATGGCCTGTAGAATGTAGTGTCAGAGAGTTGTCTAGCAGCCTCTTGTTCATATTCCAACCTGTTCAGGATGACTACAGCACCTCCTTTGTCAGTCTTTTTTATTATGATGTCAGAGTTTTTTCTGAGGCTGTGGATGGCATTGTGTTCTGCACGGCTGTGGTTATGGGGCAAGTGATGCTGCTTTTCCACAATTTCAGCTCGTGCATGTCGATGGAAGCACTCTATGTAGAAGTCCAGTCTGTTGTTTTGACCTTCAGGAGGAGTCCACACAGAATCCTTCTTTCTGTAGTGTTGGTAGGAAGCTTCCTGTGTGTTAGTGTGCTGTTCACCTTCGAGTGACTGGCTTTGCAACTGTAATAACATTCTTTTAATTTAGTATTTTTGTGTGTAATCTAGACTGTATTCTCTAGACTAACTTCAGAAGGCAGCACAAACTCTCAGTGACTGACCGGAGGTCCTGCTTCTGGTAGCATTAGGTCTGTTCACATTGTCGCCTTTAAATTTTGCACATCCCCATCCCTCTCATTTTTCACCATATCTGGCCTTTCCATTTTTCCTTCCTTTTTCCTCTCCCTGACTCACGTCCCCTCAGCCTGTCCTCTCAATTCTTAACTTCAGTTCTAATAGGTAAAGAAAATATCTAGATAAGAAGTACGAGGATGGGAATGGGGAAGGGAAGAAAACTGGAGAGGAGCCATGAGAATGTCATGTCTTATTGCTTAAAAGAAAACACTGTCTCTGTTTATCAGAAACGTATACAACATTGACCAAGATGCATTTATATTTGAAGATATGGTTACAATGTTTTGATAAAAAGTGACTAATTGGTAAGACTTTTGGGGAAAGATTCTTCCAAACCCCTTAAAGCAAGTGGTCTGAGACACTTGTGAATACATTTTGCACATGCCACTGCAAACCTGGTTTTGCCTACCATTTTCTGTTGCCACCAGCATCAACAGCCCTGGCATTTTGTTGGTTTGAGTGACAATGCAAGCCCCCTTTCTCTCAGCTCCAATACTCAGCTCTAAACTCTGCTCCATCACTATGATGACCAAAGTATCAAATGTCAAGGTGTAGCTGATGCTTCTCAAGCAGGGCCATCTGGCTCCTTTCAGCCTCTGCAGCTGCTCCAAGAGCTTTTTAGATGCCTCTGCTATTATCATGAAGATGATTAAGGGAATGGCTGGACAACTTTGCCCTCCTGACAACAAAATTTCTTTTGACTCATCTTTGCTGTGCTTAAGCCAATGATATGTTAAAGTACAAGTTCCTTGCATAACCCCAATGATATCCACAAGGCATATTTATAGAACAATAAAAAAAAGTTCCAGGTGGTATGTATTTGGCTAAACTATTGATATTTAGTTAAAATCGTGGGCCCGGTTGAAGTGAATAAGAATTTTTCCAAGCCACGATTTTGACATTAGAGACTGCCTTTACTTATAGATATTATGTAGATCTGCATATAATGGTCATACAGAATAAATTCACTATTTTTTCTTTTGCTTAGCACAGTTTGGAGGAGAGATGAAAAGTGCTTAATTGGTAAGACTTGAGATATGCTGAAATCAATGAGAGCAGAGGGTACTTAGGTCCTGACTCAGCAGTCCATCCCTATCCAGAAAAGCACTTAAACATATACCTAAGTACTTTGCTGAATAGGGATAGACTTAAACACGTGCTTAAATTCTTCGCTGAAGTGGGCCCTCAGTGCTTTGTTTTGAGTCCTTAGTATGCTAATAGTTAGCTCTGATTTTGGATATGGCTCCAATTTTACTAGAACTGTTGTTCTTGTCAGCTTTTGGCCTCAAAATATCTGGAATCTCATGAGTACAATTTATCTTAATGGCAAAATCTTTGAGATCTGCTGGTCCCACAAGATACCAGCCATGATCTTTGAATTTTACTGAGACTGTTTCTCAAGATGATCAGTGCTGTGAAACCTGAAACCTAGCCCTGATTTGGAGCAATCCTAGTTTCCTCTTAATCTGAATGTGAACCCTCCCTTTCCAACCTATCTGAAATGCACATGTCTGGTAACCAGTGCCTGACATAACACAGCAGCAGTCTCTAGGCAGGATCACAATACAAATAAATAACTGCCTATTCTCTTTCAGATATAGAAATAACAGCACTTATCTTTGGCCAAAAGGAGACGTTTCCTTATTAGGATGTCTAGTAACTTGCTCACTTAGGTATTTTTCTGCTGCTTTCTGCTGCCCTCTGAGCATCACAAGTGCATTGTATCGAAATTTTTTGTAATATTTTGCAGGCTTTTCAAACACTCCTTGCAATAAATATATTTTTTAGTTATCTTCATTTCTTCAAGTGCTTTTTTGGTCCCAGCCCACAAATTATTAGAGTCTTTCATTTGTCTTTTTGAACCTTTACGTCATAACAAGAAATCCCAACAATCTGATTTTTCTGGTTAATTCTGTGATGTAACTGTAATAGCTGCATCCAGTAACAGCTGCATTTTTATTTTTATTTTATTTTATTTACGTGTATAAGGCCCTAAGGGTAAATTTTGAAAGTGGAGAATAGGAGCAATATGCACAGATGTTGTTTGATAATGGGATTTGTTCATGCAGTTCTCTAGCACCTTTTAAAGGCTCAGATTGGTGATTTACTTTATTATGACGTTCTAGAAGATAACTGGTGTAGTATCTTCAGTAAGCCTTCGGTAACATGAACCTGTCAGAAGCAACCAAGCGACTGTGTCTAAGACTATTGCACCAACTGCAGATGGTAGACATATGTTGTCTGCTGTATATTTATATAGAGTACGATCATAAATCATTCTTTTCATTGATACTTTAAACTACAGTACTTTTCATTAACTTAAGGGAAGAGTCAGCACTGCTGGTTTTCTGGCAGGGAGTCTACGTACAACTTGGTATGCCTTGTGTGTCTAGCTAATGGTGCTTTAATGGAAAGTTTTAATTAAGCACATGTCTCTGCATGCAGAGAGGAAATCAAAGGCTCTTGGGAAACTCTACTCCAGACTCACTTTTGTGAGAGCACCAAATGAATTTAAATTAATTGGAATATATATTTTTAAATATTGCCAGAGTAAGAGAGAGCAGCTGCTGTGTAAAGGAGGGTTTACAAATGTTAGGCTGTAGACATTTCTCTTATACCCCATTTTCTTTCCATATCTGTTGGAAAATGTCAATGAACGCAGCAGCATTATTCAGAGCAGTGATGTTAGGCACAGGACTGTGGCTGACAACTGCCAGTTTGTATTTCATTATCCTTCTAAATTTTAACTAGCTTGGGAATACTGGTAGCCGATGTAGTCAGTGGTAAGGATATTTTTGATTTGCCATTCATGCAGCAGTTCCTAGTCCACTAAACATCCAAGTATATACTGTTGCCATTTTATTGCAAGTTACATGATATTTGTATTGTTCTGAAAGCCCAAGGTCTTGGAGTCAGGTGGCTTACAGGTCAGTTTTTATTTAACAAAAAAGTCAGTTCATAGCCCTCAAGATTGCAGAGGAAAATTTGAAAACAGGAAAGGAGTGTAACTACAGCCATAAGGCAAACATATGTTTTTTAATAATATGATTTTTCATCCATTCATTTGTGGAGATCTGAGTCATGATTTTTGAATGCTTGTGGTTGGCAGTGCTGAGTATGGGCTGATCATGCCTATCTGTTTCGAACAAATGACAATGCCAAGGAATAAAGTTTTAATCTTGGACACGGTGCCATTGTGCTAGGCACTGTGCATACACATCATATGAGACAAAATCTATTTGTCTTGATCACCAGAGTCTGTTCATATCCTCTGTTGGTTTTGAGTGTAGTCGGACACAACATTTATTCCATTTTATATCCCTCTGTGGGCCAACACCAATATGCTGCCTAAATGCTTATAGAGCTTTCTCAGGGGCTGGCCCAAGGCTATTGGACAAACTCCCACAGGAACTAAGGACCATCACAGACTCACCACCTTCCAATCCTAGTGCATGGTGCACTTCTCTGACCTGCCTTCTCTAATATAAATACAGAGCAGCATGAACATATAAAAGAAAAAAAAAAGAAAAAAACCTTGCCAAAACAGTGTACTGTGAACACAGTTTTTCCCCAAGGAAGAGGATGAGAGAGGGAAGGAACCACGTGTGACAGATGTTAGTCTTGTCGCTGAATGCACTCAATACTGCAGGGATGAGAATGGTATAAGAACCTAGACAGAATGACACTCACTCTACTGACAGCCACTGAGTGTATGCACAAGGAGCTAAATGCTTTTCCCGCTTCTATTCTATTGAAAGACGATGGAGCATTCAAAGATTGTTTTTAATGCAGACTCCTTGTGATTTGTACTGGCAGCCAAACCACCAACCTGGTCAAAAAATTACCCTATTTTATTTTTGTTTCTCAGCATTATAGACAGAATAGTTTTGTGATCCTGCCCTCTTTGAACTACATGACAAAAACGTTCAGAATCAGGTTTGTCTTCCTGAGGATGTGAAATTTATAAAAGATCTTACAGCATTTTTCTAATATCCTTTACCAGTCCCATGGATATTTATGTAAAGGTTAATTTGATTACGTAAATGGGTAGGTTAGGGCTGTTTCTTACACTGAACATAAGAATGGCCGTACCGGGTCAGACCAAAGGTCCATCTAGCCCAGTATCTGTCTACTGACAGTGACCAATGCCAGGTGCCCCAGAGGGAGTGAACCTAACAGGCAATGATCAAGTGATCTCTCTCCTGCCATCCATCTCCATCCTCTGACAAACAGAGGCTAGGGACACCATTCCTTACCCATCCTGGCTAATAGCCATTTATGGACTTCACCAACATGAATTTATCCAGTTCTCTTTTAAACGCTGCTAGCGTTCACAACCTCCTCAGGTAAGGAGTTCCACAAGTTGACTGTGCACTGCGTGAAGAACTTCCTTGTCTTTGTTTTAAACCTGCTGCCTATTAGTCAATCACTGTTTAAATTCTAGTCACCAGTGGCTGGTGAGAACAACAACAAAAAGAATACTCTTATGTATCATAAGAGCAAAAAAAATTTACTATTTAAAGGTTTGCTTATAAGAATAGAATAAGATGTCGTCAAAGGGTTATAAAAGTTAGTATTAGCTCTACAGTTTAAGAGCAGCTCAGTAATTAGTGGAAAAACTTAGAGGAGAATGTGTTCTGGGAGGAGATGGGAATAGCATGGAGTTTACTATTATAAGCTATGGCTGAGTAGGAAAGGGAAGGTCCTTGATATTTTTGGTACTGTTCTCAGTGCTGATATTTCTCACCCCATATATAGGCCAAACCTCCCCCGCTTACCCAAAAAACAAAACAGCCTTCCATCCCCCCCAAAATCTTCTGCTCCTCTTTATGATGTCTGGAAGTCTGTAGGCAACAGTCCTCCTATCCCCTATCTTTTTCTTTTTTAACAATAGTATTTAGGTTCTGCCTGCCCTGGGAGAGTTAGTAATGGCCAGAGATTTTACAAAATTATGACACCACAGGAGTCAAAGAACTGAAAGCTGAGCAGCTTTGAGGAGAAGGGTGTTTTAGTTAGACAGTTTAGAGCTGTTTGATTTTTGTTTGTTTTTGATATCACATATTTAATTTCAATGTTTAACAGACTTTTTGGCAAGTAGACATCTTTGTTAAAGATTCTGCAGCCTACCTCTTTAATTAAAGTGCAGGAGCTCACAGTACACATGCTTTAAAACCCATATGAGTTCCTCCAGGAAAACCTGGAAGACCAAATTTAACATTTCTGATATTTCTAAAGTCAGTCAAACAAACAAAATAACCAAATACAAAAAAACCTTTTATTTCTTCTTCATATACTATAAAGAAGCAAAAAGGGACACAACACCAATTATTTTAAAACCCATAGCTGGACGTTTATAACAACTTTCCCCTTTTACTTCATCATATTTCAATAAATCTAAGACTAGGGTCTTGGGGGAAAATAAGACTTTAATCATCTGCAGGCCTCGTCTCCCCTTCGTATGGGACCTTACTTGCTTTGACTAGAGAATAAATCATGGCTGTATTTTAAACCTGCCCTTTTCTGGGAACCCTCCTGGTTGTGTGATTGTCCTTCTGGAGGATTGTCCTTCTGGATACTTCTTTACTCTAGGTCATGCCAGTCAAGAATGCAAATATCATTATATGGTATTGCACTTTTGTTCCTTATATGCCATTAAGTACTGCTATAAAATTATGTTCCTAAAATGATAGGAACATCATAGGGTAGGTGATCATAACATGTCGGACAGTGGCCATAAGCTGTGATAAAGGCCTCAGGAAACACCTTCTGTACACTGTGGAATACCAGCATCTACCATGGAGAAGCATAAAGCATGTACAAGTACAACTGGAGCAGTAAGCCTGAATTATCAGAAAAGAAAATGCCATGACTTGTTAACATTTGCCCCATTAAAAATTACCAAAAACTTACCATGATTTAGGAATTTCTAGTCAATATACCGGTAGTCTCTTTACTAGGGAGGCCAAAAACTTTACAGGAGTAAAGACTACGTTAGCAGTTTCCCCGGAGCTTGAATATTCCACTCTATTTTCATACCTTTAATAAAAAATAAACACATACACACTGCAAGGAACTTGACTGGTACTCCGCTCTCCAGGGAAAAGGTGCCATGAAGGTAGGAGTAGGATACTAGGGCTGGGGTAACAATTGACTGTGGAGCACAGTGCTGATGGGCAATGTTTGAGCCTCCTGAATAAAGCAAGAGATACATAGCATTGGGAGATGTAAAGGTTAATTTTTTCATGAGCTGTTTCCACTCCAGCACGGTTCTTCTCCGTGAGGCACCAATGTAGCCTAATGAATAGCTCAGCTAAATTTTCTGAGGTAAAGCCTCTGCTGGATGGAGAGTCAAGGACCTTCACAAATTATTATATGTGAATATTGATAATGAAAATGTTGTTTTGTGAATTGTTTCTTGATTGTGATATGTGCGTATTTATTACAAGAAGGCTCCATAAGTACAAATATAGTTCTAGTCTCTCTTGTTGTTCTGCCAGGAGAAAGAAAAGATTGTGTAGGAGGTGAGGGATTTAGTTCGGATTTTCTTGATGATCATGTTGTATGAAGTTTGTGTGCCCTCTTCACTGACATTGTATATTTTGAAAACAATTTGACCTGACATATAAAATTGTGTTTCCTCTTCATTGTTACTTTGGGGCAGATGGCTGCAGTTAGTAATGTTGTTTAGGCAGAAAGCCATTAATCCATCCACAAGTCTGCAGACTGGTAACAGTCACTCAGATGTAGAAAATGATTCTCAAAAATGTAGCAGCACATGTTTTTGCTTGTTTGTTTTAAAAAAATCTTTTAAAAAACTGAGAAGAAATAAGAAAAGTTAAGTTCCCCCTGTGCCCTCCCCCAAATTAATCATAACAAATTTGACAACAGGAGGTAAGGGAAAATCTCCTGTACAAGCTTTTCCTGCTCTTTTGCAATAGGCTAGCTTTGGATTGATATGTGTGCACAATGCACATGGCATTTCCCAGGACCTATTGTGAAAATCTGCCTCTTGAAAACTAACTTTCCACATAGACCATATGGACTAGATTCTTTTGTCCACTAAAGTCACTTTGAACCACTTATGTGGAGCAAATGGCCTTAAAACAGCTGGGGATGGTCAGTGGAGAATCCATTGTGTGCAAGGGAACTCTGCTGGTGCAAACCTGGTGAAGACAGCTCTGACTCCTATTTCTCCACCACCACCACCCAGTGTAAGGGGAGGGTGGAATGCGTCAGGGTTGTTCTGGGAGTGGGACAGGACAGGAAGGGGAGAAGGTGTAGCAAAGCATGACCCTCCAGTGGCGTAAGTCAGCACTCCTGTGCAACTCAGAATTAGCTATCACCATTTCCCTGAATGCCCATAGAGAGTAACTTGGGGCCCTGGTACATCATGTTCACTGGGGCCTCATCCCCTCCCCTTTCGCTTTATTTACACAGACCTTACAGATGTTTTGGGAGCTCCCGTGAGCTCAGAGGCCCTGGTATAGTGGTCCCTCCTTTCCCCCCTTCTGTCAACCCTGCCTCCCTGTGACTGACTTCTTTCCACTGTATCCAAGCCCAGCTCAGACAGAGTAGAGAATCAGCACTCGTATATCTAGAAGAATAATCTGTCTCTACATCGATATTTATTATTGCAAAAACAATGCATCCTTAATAGGAACTCAGAGTGCAATTATCTAATCTAAAACTAGCCCTGGAAGCCGCACGTCACGAACATCAGAGATGCCTTTAAATGTCTTCAATAGAGTTATCCTAGATGTCATCATTAGTAACAGTGAGCAGTGTGTGCTCCAGGACCTGCCTTTCAAGGTGGAGTCACTTGCTGCTGGCTTGCTCTTTAGTAAGATAAAGAAATGCAGCATTCAAACACACGTTGAACTACCTGCATGAGCAGGTGAGCTATGGTATTTCAGTTACAATCCATTGAGATACTGTAATAAACATCCTCATAAGAATACTAGCAGTTAGAAATATACAGTACTGCACTCTAATAAGCAACACAACTAATGAGCTTTGTCTCACTAGAGCTTTAACTATGATGCCCTCAATGCCCACCTATTCAAAATATGTTTACCTGAACTTTAGATACTTTTAAAGTGAAACGAAGGTTTGGTACAGTACAGAATAGGTGGGAGTAGATACTATTCAATTCAGGCATTTGTTCATTTGTGTGTATATGTGGTGGTAGTGCTGTCATAAACAGATAGTTAAGGATTAATGTCTCTTTTTACTAGTTAAGGGTTTAAAGGGTTAAGAAGCTCAGTAAACCTGGCTGACACCTGACCAGAGGACCAATAGGGTGACGAGATACTTTCAAATCTTGGTGGAGGGAGTTCTTTGTTTGTGTTCTTTGTTTTGGGTTTGTTTGCTCTCGGGACATCAATCCAGGCTCTCCAAATCTTTCTGAATCAGTCTCTCATGTTTCAGACTTGTAAGTAACTAGCCAGGCAAGGCGTGTTAGTCTTATTTTTGTTTTCTCAACCTGTAAATGTTTCTTTTTGCTGGAAGGATTTTTACCTCTGTTTGCTGTAACTTTGAACCTGAGGCTAGAGGGGGTTTCCTCTGGGCTATATGAATCTAAGTACCCTGTAAAGCTGTCCTAGGGTCTCACCCCCACTTTGAGCTTGTGAGTTCAAAGATGGGGACCCGCAGGTATTCTCCCCCCACCCTAACCCTTAGGGTAGGTTTCCTTCTCGCTGCCCACCATGTCCTAGGGTCTCACCCCCACTTTGAGCTTGTGGGTTCAAAGATGGGGACCCGACTTGGTTTCCCTCTAAACTAAAATCCTAGTTTAGATCTAGTAAGCTGCCACCACTCAATCAGGAAATGTGGATTGAGACACAGTCCTTCCCCAAAATCCTAGGGGATTCCAAGAGCCCCAAATCCATGGAGTTCTTACACCCAGGAGAAACAAACCATTCCCCCTGCTTCCTCCCCCCTCCCTTTTCCTAGGAGAGATACCGGGATCTAACTACAGAGGGATACCTCCCCCTTCTCTTTCCCTGAGAATCCACCCAAGGAAAGACCAAACAAGTCCTTAATAGAAAAGAATTTATTAAAGAATAAAAAAAGAAAGTAACTTGTCTCTGTAATTCAAGATAGAACAATACAGGGTCTAAGCTTATCAATCTCTGGAGAGAATTCCCCCTCCCCCTTTCTCAGTAAAAGCAATATCAGCAAACAGGAATAAAGCATTTCCTTTAGCAAACACACAATTGCAAATATAGAAATCAAATCATAAGACTAATTCGCCTTTCTAATTAATACTCACTATTAATTAGTTAGAAACTACTCCAGGAGAACTTGGAGACATGACTGTCCTCTCTTAGATCCAAAAAGAGTTCTCGAGACAAACAAAGAAAACACAGACAAAAGCTTCCCTCCACAGAGATTTGAAATTATCTCGTCTCTGATTGGTCCTCTGGTCAGGTGGTCATCAGGTACTACATGTTAACCCTTTACAGGTAAAAAGGGACCTTAACCCTGATCTGTTTATTTATGACAAAAGCATTTTCCATCCTGATTTTACAGAGATAATTTTTACCTTTTCTTCCTTTAATTAAAAGCTTTCTTTTTTAAGAACCTGATTGATTTCTCCTTGTTTTAAGATCCAAGGGGTTTGGATCTGTGTTCCCCAGGGAAGGTTTTGGGGGGACAGAAAGTGTGCCAGACACTGATTTCTGGCTGGTGGTAGCGTTACCAGATCTAAGCTAGTAATTAAGCTTAGAAGTGTTCATGCAGGTCCCCACATTTGTACTCTAAAGTTCAAAGTGAGGGAGGAAACCTTAAAGTACTTAGAGCAGTGGTCCCCAAACTGTGGAGTGCTCCCCCTAGGGGTGTGTGGAGGAACATTTGGGGGTGCATGCAGCAGGCCCTGGGCCTGCTCCCACATGGAGCGGGGAGCACCACCCAGCTCCACTCTGCTCCCAGCCCAGCCCCACTCTGCCCCCAGCCCAGCTCTGGCCCTGACCTCAGCTCCGCCCCCTGCTCCACACCCAGCCCAGCTCCACCCTCATTCCCTCTCCAACCCTAGGCCAGCTCTGCGTCTAGCCCCAGCTCCTCTCCCATCTCCAGTTCTACCCCCAGCTTCACCTTCAGCGAAAACTACTCTACTGAGGAAGCCTTGGTTGTGTAGTAATCAAGGGGGAGGGGGCCATGGGCAGATTCCATTACTGGTCGGGGGAGTGGCGCGGTGACAGGAAAAGTTTGGGCAACACTGGCTTAGAGGCACCAGCCAAGACTGGGGCCCCATTGTGTTAGTTGTTGTACGAAGAAGCCAGAACCTGTCCCACTGCACACTACATTCACTTCCGTTGTACAAAACCAGAAGAGCAGGAAGGATTTGTGCTGGGGACCAATGTTTTGCAAGGAGGTGTTGTGTACCCTGCTCCATGCCCTCTACATGGGACATGTAGTCAGTGACTTGAGCTTGAGGATCCAGTAATGATAATTTTACTACCCTTGGCCTATTCACAAACCAATCTTCATCTTCTCATAGAGAAAGCCCACACAGAACTCTGCTCTGGTAAGCAATAAGATAAGTAGCATCCTCCTTCTGTTCCTGCTTCCTGACCTCCAGGTGTAGTGGAACTATTGTGGTTCCATTGACGTCGTCTCTTAATAAAGCTGCACAGGAAGCCAGAAGATTTCACCCTGACGTGCTTGGAAAATGGAAAGAGAGTTTTTAATGAATACCGTGTTAGCATTTCTAAAAAAATATATATATGTGGGCATTAATTCTTCCTTTTGATAAGGGCCAAGTTCTTCCCTAGGTTTCATATGTAAGGTTTGCATTGACTTCCTGTTGAATATGTTCATGCATTTGAGAACATAAATCTGTCTCTTACACTCTGAAAAATAATCGAAGGATCTAATAATGTCCTAGCAGCTTCCTTTTCATTTGCCAGAAGTATCACACTGTCTGCCACTTCAAAGGGATTAAGATTTCAGAGCTTCTTTCAGTTTCATAATTCCTGCTGTGAAATTTTCTTTCAGAAAATAATCTGCTCTGTACATGACTAGTCAGTATAACATTTTTTTAGTTGCAAACCTTGTTGTTGGAGGTGGTTATGATGCAGCAGGTTTTAATCTTGTATTAGAACAAAGTAATCACTCACTTTCCTAAATGGAAGAGATTGTTAGAGATGGAGCCTCTTGACTATTTAAAAATAACATTTCTTCATTTCAGTTTTAAAGCACGTAGAGGGCTGATCACCAATTTATATGCAGGCCTTGCTCTTGTCTTCAAACACAGATATATAGCCATACATCTTATATATAAAATCACATGCATGCTTGAGTCTGATTTAATTATCCTGGTATTTCAATGTTTTCATATTGATGATTACCTTGAAAGCAAATAAGAATACCTTGTCTATTCAAGGACATGGCCTGTACAATTACTGTCCATTTCGGGGACAACAAATGGAGAAGTTTTAATGATTTAAAACATGTTGATAATATATTATAAAATTTTAGAAATTAGCTGATAATTATTATTATTGTTTCAGACAATAAAGTGTACACTTTTAGTAGTGAGGTTAATTAGCCATTGGAACAGTTTACTAACACTGCTGTGCTTGAAGTCTTTAAATCAAGATTAGAGGTCTGCCATAAAGATCTATTGGAGTTGTACCATAAATTACTGGGTTTAATTCAGGAATAATTATAAAAAAATTCTGTGCCCTTTGTTATCATAATGGTCCCTTTTGAACTTAAAATCTGTGAAATTATGAACTGAGAAATAAAACCTGGTTTTGCCCAATTATAGACAGTGTGTAGAGAAAGATTAGCTGACTTTACACAACAGTTTGCAATGGATGGCATTCTACTGGAAAACCCAAATGAAATCTTATGTTCTTAATTGGTTACTTAAAATTAACTGAATTTGAAAAATATGA
Organism: Mauremys mutica; assembly: GCF_020497125.1. Classification (NCBI taxonomy): domain Eukaryota; kingdom Metazoa; phylum Chordata; order Testudines; family Geoemydidae; genus Mauremys; species Mauremys mutica. The sequence goes on along the minus strand of NC_059073.1, from coordinate 36,430,063 downwards.
ATATAAGCCATTCTTCCTTTGCCAAGTGCTCATGGGAGGTAAATGTTGCTTGTTACAAATGTTGTAAACCTCATCACCCTGGGATGATTAACATTTGATACTTTTCATGGCTCCTGTTATGTGAATGCTACTTTAAAAATGTCACATTTTTTGCAAATCTAAAAGCAAAGACCATGTTTTGAAACATGGGATGAAATCCTGGCTCCATTGAAGTCAGAGTTTTTCCATTGATTTCACTCTCATAATCCTCTAAAATGAGGATTCATTGATTCATTGATTAAATGATTCATTACTACTAGAATGCTGTGAAGTTTTGAAACATTTTGTAAGCCTTTGAGCAGGAATTGAAGCATACAGTAAATTAATGTATAGAAAATGAAAGATATCGTGCTATATGCACTTTTGAATGCAAAATCTATTTACTGACTCCTCCTGTCACCAGTGATTTTATGAGGACACTTTAACCACCTCAGATATTATCATAGATAATTTTGCTGGTTTTTGTGATATAAGGAGGGATCATTGTGAGTGTGAGCATAGTAAGGGGCTTCTAGACTTGACAGCTTAAATCTTGTCCTAGAGACACACACATTTATTGTGTGTCATACATATCAAGGTTAATTACTTCACAACTATGGAAACATCTGTGAGAATCTGTGTGGCCGATTTAGGTCAGCCAAGCTAATTATCTAAGTTTGGCTTGTTACCCAGATAAGGTGGATAACATGCCTAGTCTTGCAGAAGTGTTATTAGGTCTTTAATGACCATGACCAGCCAGGATGTTTATTTTCAGTTTCACCCAAAGAGGGTGCCAATATAGGACATTTGTTCAATAATTACTTGGAGTGAAGATTCCCAGCTACTGAATTGCCTTTGTATATGGCACCAGCAGGGTCTACATGGGGCAGTTGGAGTGCAACACAGTAGAGTGCCTTACAAATCACACCCCTTTAGGGCACTTTGCACCATGTAAACAAGCCCTAGTTGACCTAAGGGATGCCCCATTCAGATCTTAATCCAACCTAGCCCTGCTTAGCTAGATCACAGCATAAGGTTTGGTTGCAGATGTCTTCTAAATGGGAAGTATGGATAGACGAGCAACTCTAGGCTGGGATTTCGCTGACACTGTCACCAGTGGAAAGTATTACAGTACTTACCTTTAGCTAAGTCTGCATTCATATCAGATAGTTAAAAACAATCCCCCTGTTCATTCATTCGGAATAATTAATTAACTCAAACGTTTCAGCTGTGATTGTGTAATGATCCATTGCTGGTGTGCATTCAGGGATCGCTGTTGCTGGTCAACTAAATATATGCAGCCCTGGGATTACAGGGGGCTTGCACTTTTTGGCTCCAAAATGTCAGGTCTCTCCCCAGTGGAAGATGGAGCGGCTCCATTAGTTCATTCAGTCAAAATGGGCAAATGTGGTTACATGAATTCTTCACAGCTGATGTTTGTGGCCCTGTTTCAGAAAAGCATCCCTGTTCCAGAACAGCTCTTAAGCAGGTGCTTAACATAAATATATAACATGCAACTTTAGAACATGAGCTAACTTAGTAAACTAATTTCTTTATATGATTTTGAAATGCTGTACATTTCAGTTAAACCAGAATGTAATAATCATAGTACTCAAATTCTTTTAACTTGACCCCCCCAAAAAAAGAAGAAGCTCTAATAACTGGTGCTGGACTCTAGCTCCAAAATGTAAATCCAGACTTTGAAACCCTAAACATGCAGGGGCTGTTTCAATTTGAGGTTTGGTTCAGCCAGTTATAGAGATAGAAAATAACTGCAGAATTAGGGTTTGGATTCTGAACGGCCTCTTCCACAGGTTTGGGGGTAAGCTAATGTTTAGGGTTTTAGTTTAGGATTGGGCTCACCTCTAGCGGTAGCAGTGGTATATAAATGAGCTTCTGTAGTGTTATATTTTATCATTTTAATTGTGAACTGTGTTTATCTTAACATGCATTCTAAACTAAAGTGTTTATTGCATTGAAAATAAAATAATTTTGAATTATTGATGGTGTATTTGATGTTTACTTGATATATTAAGCTGTTCTGTAAACACCTAACTTCAGATATTTGTGTACTGTCAGTGAAAGCAGGGACTGTGACTACATGCATAAGTCAAGGACAATGTATTGTTAAAGTTATTATATTCTAAGGACACATGGAGATGAATTCAATATGTTGCACAAGAGAGTTGCTTAAGGCTGATTTGTTTCTTGTGACATGCACAAAAATCCCCTGATGCAGAATACATTTGAAAGAGGACTGTGACACTGAAGCACCTTGTGTTTTGCTGTTACTGCTGTACAGCATTATTATAAAATGTATTTGTGCATGCTTGGAAACTGCATTCAGAGGTGATTAAAGCATATTCACCAGCGAATGTTTTTATGGAAAAAATATATTTTCATTAGTTTGGAAAAACTACCCTAGGGAACATCTATAATGGGGCGCGGGGAGGGGGAATCTCTGGAAAGGATGCCTCTCTCAAATTAGGGTGGAAAAGGAAGCTCAATAGAGAATGCACTGAATATATTTGTAATGGTTGTACATTCCCAAATTTAGCTCCAGTAATTTTGACTTATTTTAAATGTGGATTCAAACCAAACCTCAGGAACAGGACAGTCCTGAATTTTGAAGATGTTCCGAATCTACACCTAGATCCAGATCCAAATTTCAACACTGGCTACTCTCTCTATATAATATGCCAAGCTAAAACCCTGGTTTCAGCCCGTGAACTCTGGGGAGCCTTCAAAATCCAGATCTAATATTTTGTCTCAAAAGGTTGCAAAATGATTACAAACATTGGCAAACCAATGCAGTCTTACAGCAATAGAGATCAGGGGGCCTACAACATCTGATTGAAAGTGAAGAAGGAATGTAGCTTAAATGAGTCAGAATTTGTCCAGGAGCCCATTGCTGCTGTGAAAAGTGGCACGGAATCTTTAGAGACCACAGTAAAGTAAGGACTTGTTAATTACTTCACCAAAAAACAGAACTTCCAGTAGAATAGTTACCACTAACATTGTGTTGTGATACTCATAATGAAAATAGCACAGTTACACTTCTGTTGTGCCTATCAACAGTGGGTCTCAAAGGATTTTTACAAACGTTAATTAATGAAACCTTACAATGCCCCAGGAGTATTAATCTCCCCCATTTTAGACAGGGTGACTAATGCATAATAATTAATTAACTGATCCCAGATCACACAGCAAGACAGCGGCTTTGCTGGGAATAGAACACACATCTCCTGCCTCCCTGCCCTGTGTTCTACATACTAGACATATTCTCTCCACCTATTAGTTCAATCCGGGGTTAGGGGAAGAACATAATTTGCTGCAGCATGTGGGTATTCCATTAAGGTTGCTGTAGGGCTCCTGCCCTGAAGGGCTTAAAACAGCCCTGGGGGAAGGTTGTGTCTTGAAAGCTGCAGCTCTAAAAGCTGGGCTGATTGGGGAAGTGGCTGCAGCTGGGCCACACCTGCCTGGTATAAAGAGGCTGGGAGCCAGGAGCTCAGCAGTCTCCTTCTGGCTGTAGAGGGAGATAGGCCTGGCTGCAGGAAACTAGAGACAGGGTACCTGACTGGAGCAGGGCTGGGGAAAGGTAGAGAAACTGGGGAGCTCCAGCCTGGAAAGCCCCAGGCGGTGGCCTAGCATAAGGCCAACAGGTACTGGGGGTTGCAGAGGCAGCCCAGGGGTAGGTCAAGGCAGCAGGTCCAAACCCTTCTTGCCAGTGATGAGTAGGTTGATACTGCAGTCTGCCCCAGGACGTGGGGCTAGATGTTGTGGCAGTAGCCTTATACTGAAGTGAGGTGGGAATAGTGGGTGGGGGTTCCCCAGGGAGGGGAGACCCTAGGACTGAGGGGTTACTGCCAGGGGGCAGCACCCCAGGTCCAGGGAGGGACGTGGGGGCTAGAGGACAGGGGGATCACCGGCATGCAGAGGGCGTGCTGGAGGCTGGAAATTGAACTAATTCCCAGAACAGACCAGCAGGAGGTGCTGCAGGGGTGATTCCTCCCATCTACAGTCTCCCATTCAAGTATTGGCCCAAATCAACCTTGCTGAGATTGGGATCAAGGCTGGTCCTGATTAGTTGCAGGCCATGTTTTCATAGCATATTAACTTAATATTTTTTATATTTGCATCCAACATAGACACATGAAGCAAATTCATCTCTGGTATAATGCCATTGCCAATGATAAATATAGTCTACAGAGTCTGTTTTTAGTTTTAAAATTAAAAGCAACAGGGGGATTACTTCCTTCTCTTCGAGTTAAATCTAGATAAATAAGACATTCTCCTAAAATGAGAAATTCCAGTGGTAGATATTGGCAACAATGCCGTCACAAATACAAACTGATGTTTCTCTGCCCACCAGTATGTGCTGTATTTGAAACCTGAAATTGATCAATCTATTGTTGTTCCACCTTTTTTCCCTTCCCTTCCCCTCCCTTTTTTTTGGGGAGGGGGCAGGCCAATAAAAGATAAGGTTCTGAAGCTTGCTGTCAATTCTGCAGGACATAAGGAAATTTGGGGTAGAAGCAGAGCGTAGACAGAAAATTCAACCATCATAATTTCCAAGTGACACACAGGACCTTTGGAATAGTTTGATTCCCTAATCTATCTGTGACAGAGCACAAAGATCCTGAGTTAGGGTATGTCTACACCACAATAAAAAAATGGTTGGTCCATGCCATCTGGCTTGGGCTAAGGGGTTGTTTAATTGTGGTGTAGACATTGAGCCTTGGTCTGGAGCCCAGACTCTAGGATCTTGTGAGCCCTGTGAGCCCAAGTCAGCTGGCACAGGCCAGCCACAAGTGTCTAAGTGCAGTGTAGATATGCCCTTTATGTCTAAACTCAAACCCTGTCTGAGATTTGGCTTCACTGTGTTTAATTTAAAAACACAATACCCACCCCCATCTTAAGCTTTTTGCCTTAACCTTGGCTCTTTTTAGGGTGTCCTGAGCTTAGGGTGGCCCAACAGATGAGCCTGGTATTCCTATACAGGGTCTAAATCTTCTGAGGGGAAGAATAGCTCAGAGGCTTGAGCATTGGCCTACTAAACCCAGGGTTGTGAGTTCAGTCCTTGAGGGGGCCATGTAGGGATCTGGGGCAAAAATCAGGACTTGGTCCTGCTAGTGAAAGCAGGGAGGCTGGACTCAATGACCCTTCAGGGTCTCCTCTAGCTCTGTGAGATAGGTATATCTCCATACATGCTGCAGTCCTGCTAGAACCAATACTTGACTGGAGAAAATACTCTTATGGAAGTGTTGCTTCTCACTGAAAGCAATCATGATCAAAGAGTAACACATCTGTTCCAGATAACAGATTGAGCAATTTCATTTAGCATCAGAAATTTAGCTAACTAATACTATACCTAAAATGAGTAGTTATTAAAATCAAATACTGTATTTTAGCATTTTTACTCTAGAAACTCCATTCACTATTATTTTCAGGCCCTACCAGTATCAACTATCTATAAATTCTATCATCATAATTTGAGTGCCTCACAAAGATTAATGTATGTATCCTCACAATAACCTTATGTGGTAGGGAAGTGTTAACTTTATTTAACACATGGGAAACTGAGGTCCTGATACAAAGTCCTCTGACTTTGGTAAACCCATAGAGATTAAGGCTCTGATTAACTTCAGTGGGATATGTGCTTTGAATAGGAATGGGATTGCTTGCATGTTTTAAATTAATCATGTGTTTAAATGCTTGGATGAATCAAGATTTGTGTTGAAGATCACCCAAAAAGTTTATGGCAGAATCAGGAATTCAGCCCAAATTTCTTGCATCCCAGTTTGCCACAAAATCATCTTTCCTCAAAAGACAAGATCCAAAAGATGCCTATTAATTTTACTTTGTGGTGTAGTTGTACCCATTTTGGTCCCAGGATATTGGTCCAGTAAAAGATATTACCTCACCCACCTTGTCTCTCTCTTAATTTTAGTGTAATTTGATTTCATTGTTGAGCATTAACACAGTCAGTCAGTTTAGCACAAAGCAATGAAGAAGTCTGAGTTAGAAGATAATTTAATTGGCAAACTAAGCCAAAAGATCACATGTAACCTTTATAGAATTAAGGGCCTGCTTGACTTTCATATGTTCTTTATTCAAAATGTTTAATTAAACAGTAGAATAACATCAAGCAGCAGTTACATCAATCTCCTCAATCCCATTTACTAAATTGTGGATAAACCTGATGGATTAGTCTTTTACATTTCATCTTATTGATCCTGGTTCAAATAACTCATAGATCAGAATACTCCAAAGTTAACATTTGGTAAAATATGCAACAATGTCATTTAACTTAGCTTTTAAAGGCTGGTTGAATAATTGTATAAAGTGCCACACTTTTTTGTATGCCATGCACATCTAATGACCGTCTCAATTTGGCCATTAGGACACTCCAAAGTGAACGTGAATTGGTCTCTCTAGAACAAGGTGCAAACAAATATTCCCTATAAGACAGTGCTCTTGTAGTGTGTCATCCATTTATTGTAAAGCCGCAAGTAAAATGAAATGGTGATGAAAAAGGAATGTTGCTTTAAGAGTATATATTTAGCTTCCTGCCAAAGAGCAGAAAATCGTTTTTCATCTGTGCAAGGTACAAAATGTATAGTGCCTAGAGATCCAGTAGTGGCATTGAAATAAAACTATATACCAGATTCTCGGCAAACAGCAGCTTTATTAGATGAAGATGTAGTTAATGTTGCAACCAAGTTCCATGGTAATCCCTGACACTATTATTTATTAATTTTTGCTTAGGAAAATCAGTTTGCTCTGAAGGCTAAACTTTTCTACAAAGTTTAAAGAAAACTGGTTGACCTTTTTAACCTACAGGATATTAAAATATTGCTTCAATTTGAAATGTCTTAATGTTTCCTTGAGTTCCTTTAGTTGAAAAATATATCATTACTTACCCTTCATATTTCCCTTATAGTTAAATAGCCTCAATCTTGTGCATAGGTTATATTTTTAAAAAATAGGTATAATTAAGCACATTAATGATTGTTATATGTAAGCCAAACTGTTGTGGGGCTTGATTTTTCAGCCCTGTGGTTCTTATTGACTTAATTTGGGAGTTGTGGTTGCTTGATACTGCTAAAAATCAGCCCCATAGGATATTGTCAGGATTTAGAACTCTGTGTGAAGAGCTATTCTGATAACCAAATGATTCTCAGAACTACTCAACAAGAGAAAGGGCTCTGCTAGGTAACTGAGCAAGAGGGAGAAATAGGAAGTCCTGTTGGAAGAAGCTTTGTGAGTAAATGACCCTGAGAGGAAGTTTTGAGTGAAGGTCTATGGAGAGCGGTTTTGGCGTACAGTCCTCCCTCTGTGTTGTTACTTGTGGTGATTTTTCTAAAGCCACACAATAAAGGCAAATCCCAGGAGGAGTAGAGATTTGAACCAAGATCATCTTGTGTGTGTTGTGTACAGGAACAGTCTACTGGATGCCACTGACTACCAGCTTAGCCTGACATGCATTCCCATGTGCATATCACCCACTTGCTCTGCTTGCTGCACTGGCTCCTCGTTAAACTCAGAGTCCCATCTTAGGTCTCTGTTGTGATATTTGAAGTCCGCCATGGGAGTGCCCCCTAACTGTCTGGAAGACAGCCACTGACTCAGCAACCATGACGTGCTGTGACAGCTACAGTCCACAGGAGCAATAAATCTGTCTTTGACTAGAGAGAGACCTGTGAGCACAAGAAATATCCTGTAGTGAGTAGCGGTAGCTTCGAGTGAACGTTAGGTTCCTTCTGTAGCTAACAGAGAGCTTCCTTAAACTCAGGTCATAGAGTGCTATGTTTTTGGAGCTGTAGAAGCAGAACAGCTCAGCAGGTGTGAATGGTTCATGTAGTTATTGTATTGTTTGTTTATTTATAACAGTGGTTTTCAACCTCTTTTCATTTGCGGACTCCTACTAAAGAATTTTGAATGGAGGTGTGGACCCCTTTGGAAATTTTTGACCGTAGTTTGCAGTCCCCCAGGGGTCCACTGACTCCAGGTTGAAAACCACTGACTTATAGGAATGGATTTGTTGTGGGACAGCACTTAACTGTCTTATTCTGTATGAAAAAAGTTAGTCAAGCTGTTCATGAGATGCAGGGTATGAGTAACTACTTTCATTATAAATCCATTCTCTAGAACTCTGTAGTTTAAAGTTGGTACCAGAGTTCTATTATACATTTTTTTTCATTCTCCTTATAACTTTCCACTTGAAATGCATTTACATGTATATATGTAAAGTGTGTGTGTGTATATATATTATATATATATATATATAGCTATACTGCTGCACACTTTTTTTGGAAAGTTTGAAGGTGATTCGTCAAACTCTTTCAGTTATGGATACTTTAAAATGACACTTAAATTTTTTTACTCAGGGTCTGTTTTGGGGATCCTCTAAAATAAAGCTTAATTGTAACACTTCAAAAGCTATACAGAGTTAATATAATTAAAATTTAGTGCATAGATTAATTAAAAAATCTTGTAAACTGCAGAGGGCAGTACAAAGGATGGTGCCCTGGATAGCAGTTTAACCCATGCAACTCTAAAGCATTGCAGGGCGGAGAGAGCAAGTGAGAACTAGAAACTCAGATCCTGGCACCAGTGTTAAGAGAAATTTACTTCTATTAATTTAAGAGAAAAGTCAGTTTATACTAATTTTCCAGACCAACTTATACTTTTCTTTGTATCCAATTTTACCACCCCATATACATCAATAACTCCCATTGGTATCATTGGGAGTTGTGGGTCTTATGTAGAATCAGACCCACAGCCACGATAAGAACATGAGAATGGCATACTGGGTCAGACGAATGGTTCATCTAGCCCAGTATCCGGTCTTCCCACAGTGGCCAGTGCAAGGTGCTTCAGAGGGAATGAACAAAACAGGGAATCATCAAGTGATCCATCCCCTGTCGCCCATTCCCAGCTTCTGGCAAACAGGCTAGGGATACTTCAGAGCGTGGTTTTTGCATACCTGTCCATCCTGGCTAATAGCCATTGATAGACCTAATTTATGATAGTTATCAGGTGACTTACCTGTTCTTACATCTTGTGTGTAGTACAAAGACTGGCTCACGTTCTGCAAGATCTCAGTAAACATGGTGATAAATAGTTAGACAGGTGTTTAATAGTGGTCTGTATTAAGGTATGATATGATTTCAGAAGGCCTGATCTTGAGAGCCTTAAAGACACTCAGCACAAAGTGGGAGGTACTGAGCACCTTGCAAATCAGGCCCACTGGAATCCTGACACCATGCCTTACTGAAGAGTAATGTTAAACAGCAGCAATGTTTAATAAATCATCAATCTCAAAATGAATTCAGAAAGTGTTCCCACTTGTAACATAAAACCACATGCCATTGATGTTGATCTTTCTGCTTTGATGTAAAGTAGCTGTTATGAATGATGTGTGTTGACTGTCAAAGGTGGTTTGTATGAGAGGAATTTGAATAAAGAGGCAGCCTCACTTATGAAATGAAGCCCTTTAGATGGTATCTGTATGTGCAACAAACTTTCTTTTTTAGAGTCAAGGTGACTCACTGAAGCTGGAAATTTCAATGCAGAAAGATTCCAGAAAGTCAATGAAGATGCATTGTTTTCTTTTGAGTTCAGAGTTGCATGTCACACTGCCTTTTCCTCCATTTCCCTACCTAATCCCTTTTTAATAACTATGGGCTCGATCTAGTTCAGCCGTGTGTGAGTGGCTACACCAGGAGGAAAGGAAAGAGGATCTAAGTAACTGAGGACTACTTTTGTGCTTTGTCACAAAAGGAAGATTTGGGTAAGTGATGCAGTCTTATCTAGTGGATAGGACACTGGACTAGGGATTGGGAGACTTGGATTCTAATCCCAGCTCTTCCACCTGTGATGTGACCTTGGGCAAGTCCCTTCACCTCTCTGCCCTCCCACCCTTTGTCTCTCTTGTCTACTTAGTCTCTGCTCTGAAGAGCTTACAGTCTATCTTTCACTGTGCATTCGTATTAGACATATTGGCTGCCACTTCCCACAGCTCCCATTGGCCGGGAATGGTGAACTGCAGAAACTGGGAACTGCCGGGGGCCGTGCCTGCGGATGGTCAACATCAGCAAAATGTCTCGCAGCCCGCAATCAGCTTACCCTGATTGGCTGTATGCGGCCCGTGGGCCGCAGGTTGCCCACCACTGACTTACACTCTGAGTGCCTAGCTTTTATCTTTGTATGTGATCAAAGGATCAAAGACAACAGCCTTCTCAGCCACAGTGTGGCAGCCATGTGGGCCTAGTGAGGAAGGTGGAAGAACATGACGGAGTACTTGATATTGGACATACGCCCCATTCCTATCCCATTGCTTTATAAAGTGGAAACTAAATTAAAGAGAATGGAACAGGTTGGCATTATCAAGAAAATGTCTGTGCCAACAGCATGGTGTGCCCCAATGGACCCATTACAAAGAAAAATGGAAAGTATCTGTGTGGCTTTAATGAATCAGTTGTAAGAGAAAACTATATCCTCCCAACACTAGATGACTTCCTCCCCAAAGTGAAAGGAGCTACAATATTCTCCAAACTTGATTCCTCCAATGGATTCTGGAAAATTCCTTTAGCCAAAGAGTTCTAAATTGACTACATTTATCACATCCTTTGGGAGATTTTGCTTTTGAAGATTACCTTTTGGGGTTACCAGAAATTTTCCAAAAAAAGGTGGCAGAATTGTTAACCAAAACAAATGGAGTTGTAGTTTTCATGGACGATATTTTTATATATGGGTTTTCAATAGAAGAACACAACAAAATGCTCAACAAAGTCCTAAATCTAATCCAGTTGTGGAATGAAACTACACAAGGAAAAGTGTGTTTTCTGCCTACCTGAATTAAGTTTTTGGGACAGATAATAAACAAAGATGGAATCAGCCCTATCCCTGAGAAAGTAAAAGCAATTTGAGAATTGACTGCACCAATGAATGTACCAGAATTGAGACGTGTACTGGGGATGGTGAATTACCTTGGTAGGTACCTAGAATACCTTTCTACAGTGACAAAACCACTGAATGAACTGTTAAAGTCCAACACATCTTGCTTATGGGTGCCAGTTCAAGACAAAAAGATAAAAGACAATATTTTAACCACTTCAATTCTCAAGTACTATGATGTGAACAAACCACACTGGTCAATGTGGATTCAAGCATCTATGGCAGAGGTGGGCAAACTACGGCTCACGGGCCACATCCGGCCCGTGGGACCGTCCTGCCCGGCCCCTGGAGGAGGCTTGCTGCCGGTGCAATGCTCTGGGCTGCGAGCTCCTGGGGCAGTGCAGCTGCAGAGCCTGGCCTGACCTGGTGCTCTGTGCTGTGCAGCATGGCTGTGGCGCTGCCAGCCACCGGTGCTCCAGGCAGCGCGGGAAGGGGGCAGGGTGCGGGGGGGTGTGTGAATAGAGGGCAGGGGAGTTCGGGTGGTGGTCGGGGGCAGGGGTGTGGATAGGGGTTGGGGCGGTCAGAGGGCGGGGAACAGGAGGGTTGAATGGGGGCAGAGGTCCCGGGGGGGCAGTCAGGAAGGAGGGAGGGGTTGGATGGGGTGGCGGGGAGCAGTCAGAGGCAGTCAGGGGACAGGGAGCAGAGGGGGGGCGTGGATTGGGGGTGGGGGCTGGGCCACACCACCTTCCCCTAACCAGCCCTCCGTACAATTTCTGAAACCCGATGGGGCCCTCAGGTCAAAAAGTTTGCCCACCCCTGATCTACAGCCTACGTGGTGTATTGTTGCAACAACAGGGCTATGAATGGAAGCCAGCTGTACTTTGCTCCTGCACACTCTCAGAAGCAGAAGGACAATGTGCACGGATTGAACAGGAGTGCCTGGCAACCATATGGGCATGTGAGAGCTTTTACAGATATCTGTGTGGACTGGATTCATTTACATTGATAACAAACCATAAACTGCTTGTAACCCTCATCAACAGAAAAGACCTGCATCAAGCACCACTGAGAGGCCAACGTGTATTGCTAAGGTTAATGCAGTTTAGCCCAATTGCTAAATATGTTCCTGAGAAAAATCTGGTGGTAGCAGACACATTCACTGAGACCAGCATCACACTCAACTAACTGTTAGTTTGAATATGACCAAAAGGCCTTTTTAATGCCTTCAGGCCTCATTAATATTAAAGAAAAATCTGCTTTCATTTATTGCTTGTGTGACACTTCTTCATGAAATAATTTCCTACGGCAGTTTTTGGAGAGGTTTAGTGAATGACTTCCCTGAACAAGTACACTTTTATTAAATAATTACTCACCTTCCTCGCATGTAGATCTATCCCAACTACTCCTTAATAGGTATTTGTCTTTAAAGTAACGTGATGGTGACTGTTTTCAGTTGGAGGAGCAGTTCTGACTGCTTCTGGGAGCAGGCGTGCCCTCCTGCAGCACAACCTCACATCTTGCAGCAATAGCTGGCAGAGGTTGATATTTCAGTGCACCGGTCTCAAACATGCTGCATGTGCAGCTGTAGTGTAGGGAGGAAGGCATCCTGAATGTGAAGCACTGATGTGCATTAATGAACACACCAATCCTGTGAGCCAAAAAAGCATTGATTCAGTTAGCAAATACCTGATTGGCCAGTGGAGCACTTTGGACAGGGTTAATTTTGAAGCTGGCAACCATGAGAACTGTACCCGTGGATCTTAAAGCAAAATTTGGTCTGATGCCATTGGTATTATGTACTGCAAGGTACAGCATTTTATACATCTCTCTGTGTTATCATGGCTTTCGCCCTTTAGGCCTTATTTTTAAAAATTGTTTTTTGTGCCCTGCACTGACTCATATATTTAGTTTCTAATCAGCACAAACAGAGTAACTATGTTAGATTCTAAGATGGGACTTTCAGCCTCTCAGATAATATAGTTAACTTTGTACTGGATGGAGCTTTTAAATGAATTAAGATTTTGTTCTGATTTTTCTGGAATCCTAGGACAGAGAAATAACATCATTAAAAATGATTGCTAGATTTGTCATCATTATTCAGGCTGCCCCCACCAGTACGAATTGTGAGATGCAGCATTTCATTTTCAGTGGAGGGTTGAGGAATACAGGAAACAATTGCAGTAATTGGCATCCACACAGCAATCAAATCATACTGAATACATGGGCATGTTTGTATTACATGTTTTTAGGTTGTCCCAGTGTGTGTTTCATTATGAGGAAACCCGGTCGATAAAGCAATAGCTACTTCTGTGTTAAGGCTGCTTAACACTTCTAATCTTTTTTTTAACTTAGGAAAACAAACACACACACACACACAGTATTAAAAGCACATTATTAAAGTTGAAAGTCAAACACTCACAAGTTAGGAAACGCTCCAATTAAGGTTGACTACATCTTTAATTACATGCTCTCATGCTGCTTTTCTCTTAGGATTGCTGATAAATTCGTTGATGTTTGTGAGGCCAAAATAATTTTGTGTTGCAGAAGCTCATTGCAAAAGCTAATAGGGATGTTTAATAATTTCGTATTCAGTGCACAGGTTGCATGGTGTGGAGTAAATAAGTCTGAGGGACCTTCCATTCTGTGTACTGATTGATGCAGGGGTCCTGTGGAACAAGGTGAATGAAAAATGATTTTTTTTAAAAACATTGGATTTGTTAATTTAAATTTTAAAACAGGTTTATTTTAAAAATGAACCTATTTAAAATTGACAACCAATGTTAAAGTCTAAGCTTATTTCTGTATATTAATATAATTTACATTAAATATAGAAAATAACATTACGCAGTACATGTTTGCTGCCAAGTGTTAAAGAAAATCAAATCACAGAGCTTGTGAAAGTTGCTGGCTAAGCATCTGGAACCAGAGTGTGTTGGACTGCTCAACTGGCTTTTACAGCAGTAGCCTCTTTTGCCAGTGTAAAGAGAGTTCATCATTTTAGTTTATGAAGCTAGTTCAGTTCAATGACTAGTTCATTCAAAGTTAAGAAACCAGTTAGGAATTGAAAAAGAGGAAAGCTTGTTTTCCTCTTCCAGCCTATGAATAAAAACAGAGTGGGAGAGGATGAAATCTACAAGTTCTAAAATCTTTACGAATATGGTGACCAGAAACTGAGTTCAATTCATTAACTACAGATAATACTCCCTTTGTCTAATAAACCAGTTAATTTTCAGTGCAAAACATTTTGATAAGCTTTTTTTTCCTCATGTATCCAGCACATTTAAGGTAGTTTTATTTAATAAAAAAAATTGCCTTTTTAATTGTTTGAATTTCCATTGAAATAGAGCCTGACACAAATCAAAATGAATCAAGTAAATAAGAAATGCATCATTCACCAATTTCAAATATAATAAAATGTAAAAATTAAGAGTCTTAATAAATGTAAGTCAAGCTATATAATTGCTTAAATAAAAGTGTATCAATATAATGTATCCCCTGGTCAGTAAAAAGAAGAACCAAATTTAGTGTAAAGGCTGTATTTAGTTTCAAATCAACATGTTTTCATGATTACCAACCAATGAAAGTCAACCTTTCTTTAGGAAAATAACTGAAGTGTACAAATGCAAAACATATTTAAGAACTATGATTTAAAAATCAAGGCTTTCTGCTTGCTGATTAGGAGCCTAAATACCTTGGAGGATCTGGGCCTAAGTGACTTGCCCAAGGTCACATAGTATCATTCAATGGCAGAACTGGAAGGGACCTTGAGAGGTTATCTAGTCCGGTCCCCTGCACCCAGGGCAAGAATAAGTATAGACCATCCCTGGTGGGTGTTTGTCTAACCTGTTCTTAAAAATCTCCAATCTTGGAGATTCCACAGCCTCCCTAGGCATTTTATTCCTGTGCTTAACCACCCTGACAGGAAGTTTTTCCTAATGTCCAACCTAAACTGCCCTTGCTGCAATTTATTGCCATTGCTTCTTGTCCTATCCTCAGAGGTTAAGAAAAACAAATTTTCTCCCTCCTTCCTGGAATAATCTTTTATGTACTTGAAAACTGTTATCATGTCCTCACTCAGTCTTTTCTTCAGACTAAACAAACCCAGTTTTTTCGTATCTTTCCTCATGGGTCATGTTTTCTAGATCTTCAATCATTTTTGTTGCTCTTCTCTGGACTTTATCCAATTTGTCCACATCTTTCCTGAAATATGGTGCCCAGAACTGTACAAAATACTCCAGTTAAGGCCTAATCAGAGTGGAGTAGAGTGGTAGAATTACTTCTCGTGTCTTGCTTATAACACTCCTGGTAATACATCCCAGAATAATGTTTGGTTTTTTTGCAACAGTGTCACACTGTTGATTCATATTTAGCTTGAGATCCACTATGACTCCCAGATTCCTTTCTGCAGTCCTCTTTCCTAGGCAGTCATTTCCCATTTTGTATGTGTGCAACTGATTGTTCCTTCCTAAGTGGCGTACTTTACATTTGTCCTTATTACATTTCATCCTATTTACTTCAGACCATTTCTCCAGTTTGTCCAGATCATTTTGAATTTTAATCCTATCCTCCAAAGCACTTGCAACTCCTCCCAGCTTGATATCATCCACAAACTTTATAAGTGTACTCTCTATGCCATTATCTAAATCATTAATTAACATATTGAACAGAACCAGAACTAATCCCTGGGGCCCCACTTGATATGCCCTTCCAGCTGGACTGTGAAGCACTGATAACTACTTTCTGGGAATGGTTTTCCAACTAGTTATGCACCCACCTTAGAGTAGCTCCATTTAGGTTGTACTTCCCTAGTTTGTTTGAGAAGGTCATGCGAGACAGTATCTAAAGCCTTACTAAAGTCAAGATGTACCATATCTACTGCATCCCCCCTATTCTGAAGGCTTGTTACCCTGTCAAAACTATTAGGTTAGTTTGACACAATTTGTTCTTGACAAATGCATGGTAACTATTACTTATCTTAATATCTTTTAGGTGTTTGAAAATTGATTGCTTAATTATTTGCTCCATTATCTTTTGGGGTACTGAAGTTAAGCTGATTGGTTTATAATTCCCCTGGTTGTCCTTATTTCCCTTTTTATAGATTGGCACTATATTTGCCTTTTTCCAGTCCTCTGGAATTGTGCCCATCATCCATGATTTTTCAAAGAGGCTCAGATATCTCCTTAGCTTCTTAAGTATTATAGGATGTTATTGGTACAGTCATGACTTGAATGTTGGTGTCCAAAGTATGAGGCTACTGCCCTAACCACTCAATTATCCTTCCCATCTGCCTGCACAGAGCTCCTTAATCAGGACATGAGAGATTGAATTTTCATGTCCTGTCTTATGCAATGCTCCTAAAGGTTTTTATGTCTGCGGCACCCAAAAGAATTCTAGAGACTTTTGTGAAGAAAGACGAGGATGTGCTCCCTGATGAGTGTACGATCTCAGTGTGGATGTGAAGGTAAGAAACAGCATTACCAATGGAAGGTAGCTTTAAATTGCAGATAGGAATCCACAGAAGATGGATAAGCACACGAGGCTTGATGCAAATCCATTGAAATCAATAAGAGTCCTGTTGATTCAAAACCCATTGATATCAAACCTTCAAAGAGCTGCTCACATATTGTGGTGACAAGTGTGCTATAAAGACTCAGTCCTGCTAAAGGCAGTGGGAGCTTTACTATTGAATTCAATTGGATCAAGCCCTATTTGTCTAGACAAATAATGATAGGTGCACCGAATCAGGACTTCTCCCAGTGGTGCTGATCGTGCCCCTTCCCAGCTAGGACTGACTTTTCTGGGACTGTGTTGTCTTGGTGCATGTACTCCCTTGTAGCAAAGAGGATGCCAGTGCCCTGAGCCATCGCAGTCTCCTCTCCAAGGGGGCTTCTGCCTAGTTTCTAGGGTTTTAATCTAGCCCGTTGTGTGTTGTAATAAGTGCATTGATAGAACAATGATAAAAGTGATTTTAATCAAAGAACTAGATGGTGCAATGCATTTTTATTGCTGGATGATCTAGTTTTCGGCTTAGTTATTGGTCTGTTCTAAAAGAATCATTATAAACTGATACCTGTAGATACCAAGAATGTGTGATCTTTAAGCAACAGATCCTCCTGCCTCACTTTTCTCCATGGACTGTATGTGTGGAGCAGGAGTTATCAAGAGGGTTTTCTCAGAACTAATACCCTTCTTAAGGTGTTTTCCATTGCAGACATTTCTGTTTAGAGGGATATTTGCAGGAAGTGCAACTAAGGTCTTGCATTATCATATGCATTTTCTGTGAAATTATAGAAAAGTGTGCTTTCAAAACAGCAGCGTTTTTGCTGCATTGTTTATTCCATTTCTAAGCCCTTTGGGGTTTGGGTGATGCTTTGTCTTTATTGGTCTATGACTGTTTCCCTGCCCGGAGAAAGAACAAAAACGGACAGAAAGAAAGATATTCATCCAAAGGGCAGAGTCCAGTTACATTAAATAAAATAGCCACAACTCAGAGATGAGGTTGGGAGTCAGCCAAATCATGACGTGACATTTTTTAATAGTCGGTCCCTATATCTGTCTTTCCATGATTTACAAGGAATGTAATTTTAACTTCCAGACTATTCACTTATAACTACTATGAAGTGAGTGCTGGTCTGACTTGATTCAAACAGTATCAAACTAGTTCCAGATTGGAAGGCATTTTTCCTTCAGGTGTGTATTGCTCTACCACTGGAGTAAAGTATCAGATACTGTGTATTTGGCTAAGTAAATTATTATTTTTTTTAGTATCTTGGCCCTTCCTGGATAATTCTGTTCCTGTAAGAAACAATCCTGCTCTGGCAGGAGGATGGACTAAATTAACCAAATTACAGGGGGAGGAATAGCTCAGTGGTTTGAGCATTAGCCTACTAAACCCAGGGTTGTGAGTTCAATCCTTAAGGGGGATATGTAGGGATCTGAGGCAAAAATCAGTACTTGGTCCCACTAGTGAAGGCAGGGGGCTGGACTCAATGACTTTTCAGGGTCCCTTCCAGCTCTATGAGATAGGGATATCTCCAAATATGAACCTAATAGGCCTTTCCTATCCCATACTATTTTGATCATCTTGTTTAATTTTAGTTGGTTTGGTTTACATCTCTGTTCCATTAAAACTGTTAATCTCTACTTTCTATGCAAGGCCACACTGTGAGGTATTAGATGTGATATGAGACACATTTGACTGACTTTTGTAATGTGAGCAAATGGGTCTGAGTCACGTGATGCCTTCTCTTAATTCCAGATCTCTTGGAGTTCCTCTGGTGTGTAGTCAGGTGTGGTTGCTTAAGGACCAGAGTCCGACCTCATAAACCCCCCCCAATTTCAATATAGTTGTAACTCAGTTTTGTCCCAATATATAGGCACTAAGTATGACCTCACAGTCATGTAAATCAGGAGTGATGCCAATGAAGTCTATGGGGTTGCACCTGTTTGACACCAATGTAACTATGATCTGAATTACGTCCATTGTCGCTTCAGTGCAAGCACAACTCCCAGTAGCATCAGTGGGAGTTACATATATACTCCAGGGGAGAAGTATGCATTTACTTCTATGGCTCAGATGACGTGAGGAAATTTAAAAATAGTAAGTTGAATGGATGTAAAATATGGTTCATTAATAAAATACGAGCCTCACTTCCACAGTCTGGCCTAAGTTCAAGGTCTTTCAGTTGAAATATGTTTGTTTATTCCTCTGGTGTATATTTTAGTCCAGTGTGCATTTTTCTTGCTAAAAATAGGCATTATATTTTAGATGTGCTAAACAGGATCTATTCTGTTCATAACGGTAGAATAAAATAATTTCCTGGGCAAATAAAAAAATGACAACATTGAAACAAAGTCCACACTCTCACAGTATACAAGGAACACTGTGTTATTTTGTAAGTGCCAAAAAATGTGCTCAGCACTGTCCTAGATACAAGTTAAAAACAGAACCTGTCCTGAGGAGTTTACGATCTATCTTAGGTACATATTCTGGCCCCATTATCCTAGTATCTGAGTGCCTCACAATCTTTAATGTGCCTATCCTCACAGTAACCCTCTGAAGTTGGGGATCCCTATTTACAGATCAGGAACTGAGGCACAGAGAATGACTTGAGCATGATCACACAGTGCCCTAACCACTGGATCAACTCAAAAGCCTCAGTCCTCCCCTTGATTGTGTAGGCAGACCCCTGAACCAATGCAGTGTCAGTTCCAGGATTGGAGTCTAAGGGCTCAGTGCCACAAACACAAATTACCCAGGGTAGCATTCTCCCAGGAGGAGTTCCATTGTCTTCAGTGCCGGTGGGGCTATCTGAGTAAACACTCCATAGGATTTGGAGGATTGGGCCCTAAAAAATGTTATGGCCAAATTCTGCCCTTGGAAGAGCATGCACAGATCTGAATGAAGTGAATGGGAACCTGAGGGGCTTCATACAAGAACCAAATTTGACCTTAAGTTTTCTCACTGAGTATAAGAAAGAAATGTAACTGTATTTAGCTAAAATCTGTGAATTTCCATGTTATTTAATTATACGCAGCAACTAAAGCTGCCCTAGTCATGCTAGTCATAGTCAATAACAGAATCCAAAGTGTATGTGTGTCGGGTGAAAGATCCATTTTATATCCACCTTTAAATCACAGCACTCTGTAGGAATATAGCAATCCAGTATATCACAGTTTCAGAGTAACTGCACTGTTTCCCACCGTCCGTTTGCCCTCCGTTTCTGGAAGCATTGTCTTTTTCAGAACCATTTTTGTTTGCAAAACTGTCTGCCTGGGTTTTTCTCTGAGTATATTATTGAAGAAGTGATGGAAATTTCAGTTTAACATATGAGCATCCTGAGATTTACATATAGAAACTTTAAACACGGAGCACTGTGTATTGCATGTGGTGTGACTGAAAAGCAAACATAACTGGGTAGCTTAGCCATTTGCAAAACAGCATTTGGCAGGTGAAGAGAGGGCAAAGATCGAGACGTAGCATTAATATCTACCCTATTCCTATATAGAATTCACTAGAAGTTAAAGTAAAGGGAAGCCTACTGCACCCAGTGAGGTAGGGCTGCTTGTGAGCTCTATGCCCTGGACTGCATCTTCTCCACCTCGTTGCTCTTGTACAGCAGCCCTTAACCAACAACAGTAATTAGCTCACTGGTCCCCCTGTTCTCCAGTGTGAATGCTGATCATGGAGCTCCACTTCCTGCTATATCTTTGGGTACGTCTACACTACAAGACTATTTCGAATCTACTTAATTCGAATTTGTGGAATCGACCTTATGAAGTCAAAGTTGTGTATCCACACTAAATACACTAGTTCGACTGTGTGAGTCCACAGTAACGGGGCCAGTGTCGACTTTGGAAGCGGTGCACTGTGGGAAGCTATCCCACAGTTCCCGCACTCCCCGCTGCCCATTGGAATGCTGGGTAGAGCCCCCAATGCATGCTGGGGGGAAAAATGTGTCGAGGGTGGTTTTGGGTAACTGTCATCATTGAACCGTCACTCCCGCCCTCTCTCCTTGAAAGCGCCGGCGGGAAATCTGTTCGCGCCCTTCTCTGGTCGGTTACAGCTCGGACGCCACAGCACTGCAAGCATGGAGCCCGCTGCGATCATCGCTGCACTTATGGCCGTTGTCAACTCCTCGCACCTTATCGTCCACCTCTTCCACAGTCAGCTGCTGAGAAATCAGGCGAGGAGGCTCCGTCAGCGCGGTGAGGACAGGAAGTCACAGAGTGGCGCAGACCTCTCACAAAGCAGGGTACGCCGCGCAGTGGAGATCATGGTGGCAATGGGTCAAGTTCATGGTGTGGAACGGCGATTCTGGGCCCGGGAAACAAGCACGGACTGGTGGGACCGCATAGTGCTGCAGGTCTGGGATGAATCACAGTGGCTGGGGAACTTCAGGATGCGTAAGGGCACTTTCCTTGAACTCTGTGACTTGCTGTCCCCTGCCCTTAAGCGCCAGGACACCCGGATGCGAGCAGCCCTGACTGTGCAGAAGCGAGTGGCCATAGCCCTCTGGAAACTTGCAACGCCAGACAGCTACCGGTCAGTAGCGAACCACTTTGGCGTGGGCAAATCTACCGTAGGGCTTGCTGTGATTCAAGTAGCCCACGCAATCGTTGAGCAACTGTTCTCAAAGGTAGTGACCCTGGGAAACGTCCAGGTCGTCATAGATGGCTTCGGCGTGATGGGATTCCCAAACTGCGGTGGGGCTATAGATGGCACTCACATCCCTATCCTGGGACCGGCCCACCAGGCCAGCGAGTACATTAACTGAAAGGGCTACTTTTCTATGGTGCTGCAAGCACTGGTGGACCATAGGGGACGTTTTACCAACATCTACGTCGGGTGGCCGGGCAAGGTTCATGACGCGCCTGTGTTCAGGAACTCTGGTCTGTTTAAACGCCTCCAGGCAGGTAGTTTCTTCCCGGACCACAAAATAACGGTTGGGGATGTGCAGATGCCTACAGTGGTCCTCGGGGACCCAGCCTACCCGCTAATGCCCTGGCTCATGAAGCCCTATACAGGCGCCTTGGACAGTGAGAAGGAACTCTTCAACTACCGGCTGAGCAAGTGCAGAATGGTGGTGGAGTGTGCTTTCGGACGTCTCAAGGGGAGATGAAGGAGCTTACTGACTCGCTCGGACCACAGCAAAAAAAATACCCCCATTGTTATTGCTGCTTGCTGTGTGCTCCACAATCTCTGTGAGAGCAAGGGGAAGACCTTTATGGCTGGATGGGAGGTTGAGGCCAATCGCCTGGCTGCTGATTACACTCAGCCAGACAGTCGTGCCGATAGAAGATCCCAGCGGGAAGCGCTGTGCATCCGGGAGGCTTTGAAAGATAGGTTCCTCGGAGAGCAGGGTAACCTATGACTCTCCAGTTGATTTACAGAGAAGCTGAACCTGAGCCTGTTTCAGTGACTGTTGAC
Source organism: Mauremys mutica (assembly GCF_020497125.1). NCBI lineage: Eukaryota > Metazoa > Chordata > Testudines > Geoemydidae > Mauremys > Mauremys mutica. The sequence continues at coordinate 36,408,213 of NC_059073.1, read as the reverse complement.
TTCGATCTGCGGTTACATACCCTGTTCTCCAGGTTTCCCCCCTTCCAACACACGTTTTAAAATAACTTTAATGGAACACTGATTATTAATAAAGTTTTCTTTAATTATGAATTCCTGTTCAAGGGTTGAAACATGGACGCGGACTGTGGTGGGTACGGTGTGCACTGATGTCCAGACCGCTTCTACACTAGAGGAATGACAGGCTCCTGCTCCTACAGCGGTCTCTGGGGGGAGGACGGTTGCAGGTGGGTGTGCAGGAAGGGGTGGGTTTGCAGGAAGGGGTGAGGGGTGCCGTCTTTGGGACGGAGTTTGGATGCAGGCTCTGGACTGGGGGTCGGGGCGTAGGAAGGGGTGAGGGGTGTGTGGGAAGGGTGAGTATGTGTCCGTGGATGAGGGCTCTTGCTGGGGCTCAGGGCATCGGAGAGGCTCGTGGCTAGGGGGGAAGGGCATGGTAAGGGCAGCCTGCCTTGCCATTTGTGGATGTCAGGCGCTAGGACCCTGGGGCAGCATACACCTCACAGACTGACCCGGGGCAGCATTCACCTCACAGAATGACCCTAGTGCCTAGTGACTGCAGTCTGTGTGTGTCCTGCTGTTGATCCTGCCCCCAAGTCTGTACCCTGGTAATGGATGCTGTCCTATGCAATTAAAAAACCCCTCCCCCCCCTTCACACAAAGTCTTCTGATAAGGAAAACGTGACGGAAACAGTGAATAACAACAAACTACTTTTAATACTCAACTACACAGTGGGGGGATGAAACTTGGATTTGGGACTGGGTGATCCAGGAAGGGAAGCACTTCTCATACTTTAGGGAATGAGAGCTGTTTGGTACATGAGCTCTCTGCTGGGGTGGAGTGACAGTTTTCACGGCCCCTAGCACCCCTCCTTCTTGTGATTTTTGGTGAGGGGGGGACAGGACTTTGTGGCGGGGGAAGGCGATTGCAGATACAGTTCAGGGGGGCTCTCTGCTCCTGCCTGCGGTCCTGCAGAACATCTACAAGGTGCCGGAGCGTGTCCGTTTGCTCCCTCATTAGCCCAAGCAGCGTTTGAGTCACCTGCTGGTCTTCCTGCCGCCACCTGTCCTCCCGTTCGCTGTGTGAGCGCTGGTGCTGACATAGGGTCTCCCTCCACTGTCTCTGCTCGGCCGCCTCGGCTCTGGAGCAAGCCATCAGTTCCGAGAACATGTCGTCCCCAGTCTTTTTCTTTCGCCGCCTAATCTGCGCCAGCCTCTGTGAGGGGGGGATGCCGAGGCAGTTCGTGAAAGAGCCGCAGCTGTGTGATGGGAAAAAGGAAGTGATTTCCTTGAAAAGATACATGTTTGCGAACACTGAACACAGTCTAGTCAGTTTCTGTGAACAAGACCATACAGGGCACCTAGTCTCACGAGCTCTCAGGACAAGTTCGAGATTTCGGAATACGCTTTCATTGGCTGCGGTCTTGCACAGGAGATCGGACAAGCGGGGCGGTACAGCTGAATCCGTGTAGCAGCCAGGCCTGGTAAGCACTACACTATAGGCTGCTTAACAGTTAATGGATAGCTGTGCCCTCCCGCTGAAGGCAATCTGTAAAGCATAAAGTCTGACCCTGTTCCAGCCCCTCGCGGCTGTGCCCGGGAAAGATCACTGTATGCTTTTCCTCTGTGGCCTCCAACACGTGGCTGTTAAGCGAAGGTCATTGCTATGCAAAGTAAAAGTCAAGCATTCACAATAGTAACAGTACACTAATTGCCCTAATTAGATGCAGCAGTCGCCGAACGAGATTAGCCTGAGGCGGGTCACTCGGAGAGAGAGAGAGAGGATGCTGCTCGAATCCCTGCACAGACCAGGATCGTACGCTGCAATGCTGGTGGAGGCAATGATTCCGCTGTACATTAGGATGGCCTGGCGTGGAAGAGTGTGCTTCCACGGAGCACCAAATAAGGCACCTCTCCCCAGGAACCTCCTGCGGAGACTTTTCGAGCTGCTCTCCGAGAGCTTCGTGGAAGTGTCCCAGGAGGATTTCTGTTCCATCCCTATCTGTGTGGACCTTCTCTTTATATAGTTTTTTAAGCAAAAGGTTTTATATAGTTTTTACATATTTTTTATTCCTGTTTTTTAAAAAATGAATGTTTCCATGTTTATAGCACTTACCGACTGATCCTTCCCCTGATTCTGAATCCGGGTTAACGGCCGGGGAGGGTTGGTAGGGGATCTCTGTGAGGGTGATGAAGAGATCCTGGCTGTCGGGGAAAGCGGTATTGTAAGCGCTGTCGCCTGCGTCGTCCTCCACAAACCCTTCCTCATCTTCCCCATCGGTGAACATCGCCGAGGAACTGCCCCTCGACACTATCCCATACTCAGAGTCCACGGTCACTGGTGGGGCAGTGGTGGCAGACCCACCTAGAATGGCATGCAGTGCCTCGTAGAAGCGGCAGGTCTGGGGCTGTGCTCCGGAGCGTCCGTTTGCCGCTCTGACTTTTTGGTAGCCTTGTCTCAGGTCCTTGATTTTCACGCGGCACTGCGTTGTATCCCGGCTGTATCCTCTGTCTCTCATGGCTTTGGAGACCTTCTCGTAGGTCTTTGCATTCCGTTTTTTGGAGCGCAGCTCCGAAAGCACAGACTCATCGCCCCACACAGCGATCAGATCCAGGACTTCACGGTCTGTCCATGCTGGGGACCTCTTTCTATTCTGGGATTGCATGGACTCCTCTGCTGGAGAGCTCTGCATCGTTGCAGGTGCTGCTGAGCTCGCCCCGATGTCCAACCAGGACATGAGATTCAAAGTGCCCAGACAGGAAAAGGAATTCAAATTTTCCCGGGTCGTTTCCTGTGTGGCTGGTCAGAGAATCCAAGCTTGGACTGCTGTCCAGAGCGTCAACAGAGTGGTGCACTGTGGGATAGCTCCCGGAGCTAGTAAGTTCGATTTGCATCCACACCTAGCCTAATTCGACATAGCCATGTCGAATTTAGCGCTACTCCCCTCGTCGGGGTGGAGTACCGAATTCGAACTAAAGAGCCCTCTAGGTCGAACTAAATGGCTTCCTGGTGTGGACGGGTGCACGGTTAATTCGAATTAACGCTGCTAAATTCGAATTAAAGTCCTAGTGTAGACCAGGCCTAAGTGGGAGCAGGGGCAGAACTGGAGAAGGAGAAGTGGAGGGAGAGAGAGAGAGAGCGTGGCAAAGAGTGAGAGATAATGGAAAGACTGAGACAAGGAAGAAAGAGGGAACACATGAGCACGACTAGGAAGGGGGAAGAGAAGGATGAAAGGGCATAGACTTAACAGAGAAGGGGAGGAGGAGGAGAGGAGAATCAAAGCAAAAGTATAAAGAGAAAATATTCCAAGGGCAAAATACTTTTGAGTAAATGATACTGAATAGAAACAGGACTAGAAAATTAATTTACCGGGGATGGGGGAAAAGACAGATGTGAAAGATGTATTAAAAGGGAAAATTAATAATAAATGAACTAATATTTAGGCAGTAATTAATAAATTAGTCTAATTGTTAAAGTATTCAATGTGGAAAAATTAGACTGAAGCAAAAGAGACGCTGGAAAAGGGGGATGGGAGGAGGAGCGAGAAAGCAAAGACTAATAGTGACCAGTAGAGGAAAAGAAGAGAGGAACAGAAAGGGAAGGAACAACAAAGGCCAGGGAGACATGGTAACTTAACGTTCTCTGTTTGAACTTGTGTGAAAATACATTCAATGTGAAGGGCACTGAATATTTTCAGTGTCTTGCTTCAGTATTTATTTTTTAAGCAAATAAATACCATTTCCCTCCATTTTGATTCATATCTCCAAGGATACAAAGAAAACAAATTATAGGATAATCTAAAGATGTATGTCACATTGCAGCAGTACCATCTTATCCAGCAGTACCCTTGCAAAACCTACTGTGCTTTTCCAAGATCAGAAAGATTGAGTCCTGTGAGATTTCACCTTTGACGGAACAGGGCACTCATTAGCATCGCACAGTTGAAAACAGGTCTGGTTTTGTAGGAATGCTGAAAATCTCAGTGGATAGTACTCTTGCAAAGCTATCTCTGTGCACAAAGTACTGAATTCATTCTGTCCTTCTAAAAATGTCATGAGGTTTTCCTCAGTGATTACTGTAGGTCTAATTTATGGAAATCTACCTTTTAATACAATTACTGATATTTTTTTTGATCTGTTATTGGAAAGCGGCTTTTTCACTTTGACCATTTTAAAGATACCTTCAAATATCTGTTCAGTAAAAGGGTGTACTTTAAGTATCATAGCAACCCATGTATCATGTGATACCAACAATATTGCTGCAATACAAAACCCCTTATTAAAGGAACACAATAACATGCAATATGAGCTCCTGTCCCATCACCATTGTTGTGGTGTGAAAAGTATTCTTTTTGGAGTTGATTTCTTATTAGACTTGATTTTTTTTTTAAATATGCAGTGAACATTTATTCATTTATGAAACTAAATGGGATGATGGAGGAAGTGAACTACCTGAAAAGTAGATGGTGTGTGTCTGTTGTGGGGTAGTTTTCAATGAAGTAGCATCTTCCTATTCTGAACAGTTGATAAGCTGCATAAAATTCTGCTGGTTTCGCTCCACCTTTCTGTAAAAATTTTACCGCAAAGCTAGTGTCACTGTGAGGGTTCATTAAATTTCCTGATGTGTACAAATTGTATGTCTGTACAATAAGCACATTACAAATAAAGTAACTTCAAACTATAACTGTCACAATGAATGAAGAAGCTGTGATAATTTGTACTTGGTTTTCTCAAATACACTTATGCACATGCATTTACTTCGAAGTGTGTAAGGGGTTTGCAAGAGTGGGGCCCTATTGCTAATTCTTAAAAATTAGTACCATAATTCTTAATCGGTCTTTGAGTTTTAATGGAAATTAATTAAGCTCTAGTCAACATCGGCGTTGACTTTCAATGACTATTATTGCTTATGAAAAAATTATTAAGTGCACAATGGTTCAAACAAATAGCAGGCCCTATGTCTGGAATGCTGTTTTAGGGCCAATCCTGAAAGGTGTTATGTTGTGCCTTGTACTCCTATTGAAGTCAATAGGAATTGCCTCAGCAACCCCCAGGAGGTGCTCAGTACTTGGCAGGATCAGACTCTCCAGTACTGAGTCTCCTGTGAATCCCAAATTCCTTCCTCACAAGCCATTTCCATTGCCTTCAAATAAAACCTTCATCTGACATGAAAACAATGCTTAGCCTTAATTCCATAGAATGTTCTTACCCTAACCAAAACCCAAAGCATTCAAGTGTCTACTCAAAACCACATCCATTTCTTCTTTGAACATGAGATTAATCCTTCTGTGGGCAAGAAGGATGCCTGTCTAATGGTTATATTTGCCATCTGCTTGTAACCACACACTCCTCCGGGACACTGCAAATCAGTACTGCACTGTCTGATAGTTTAAAGTACTCTTTGTTGGGTTTTGATTTTTAATTCCACAGACACATCAGTCCAAATAGTAGCACAGCTATTTTGTTAGGGTTTAAGCCTTTCCTGCACACACATGTTGCCTCATTTAATCTGCTGTATTCAGCTCAGAGTTAAATGAAATAATAGTATATGACATATTAATGTAGATATTATTTCAAGTAACTGGTCTACTAAATTGGAATTATTTTTGGGTGACTTCAGTGATAATATCCACAGTCTCTCGTGGTGATTGGTTCATCTAAGAATTATTGTTTTGATCATTGACCTCAAGATTGTTTTGTGTTTCGGGTATTCCTGTGTTATTTTGTTATGTTTTAAAAATATGACAATTTTGTCTAATCTGTGGTATCTTTGTCTATCTCTAGCTACCTGTCTGTCCCATCTATCCAGATAGATAAAAACACAAACATCTGGTTAGTATATTCTTTGCTGGCATGACTCCATAAGATAGCTGATAAATCAGGTGTATACACATGTATCTGTACAGGGAGGAAAAAAGGAAGTTGTGCTACCTTTTGAAGCATGCAAAGCAGAAGGTATAAAAAGGGTTCGAGACAGGTGATAAAAATTGCAAGAGGTATAGAAAGATTTCATTATGGGAAGAGATTGAAAAGAGTGGGTATATTTAGTTTATAAAAGGAAACAAGAGTGGACAAACTAGAGAGAGAGAGAGAAGGTGAGTGAGACAATATCTTTTACTGGACAGAAATTGGTCCAATAAAACATATTACTTCACCACCTTGTCCCTAATATCCAGGGACCAACACAGCTACAATGACACTGCATGGACAAAATATAGTTGTAAAAATAAATGATATGGTAGGAGGTAAATTCATCCTCGTATTACATGCAATACTAAAAGAAGGGGGGTATTTAATAAAATTGAAAGATGGTAAATTCAAACCTATTAAACTTTTTACACAATGTGTATTTAACCTATGGAACTCATTCCCACATGATGTAATTGAGGCCAAATGTGTAGTAGATTTTGAAAAGGATTTTATGTGCATATAGAAAATGAAACAATCATTTTATTAGAAGAGATGAAAAAGTTCTTTTTTTATAAAAGACAGGGTATAAATCCTCAAGGTTCAGATAATAAACCAACCACTAACTGACAAACATTTGGAAGAAACTCTTCCTGTTGGCTGGTTAATTTCATAATTGTCCTATCTATGGTTTCCTACCCCTTTCTTTGTGAACAGCTAGCATTTTCCTCTATAAAAGATCAAATATTGGATTAAACAGATCACTGGTCTTATCCAGTATGGCAATTCCTATATTTCTAGAAGGTGTTTCAAGTGGAACCTTCATTCACTAGAAGGAATGGGACTAATTATGAACACAAAGCAAGTCCAAGAGAAAATGGGAAAATATCATATTCATAACCATTGTAATTGGTGTCCCACTGATGATGTATGGTTCTGGTGGTGCATAAAGTATGGATAAAACAATGTAAGTACTGGATGTGTTTTGCTTAGCATGATGGACAGACACATCCACTTAAGAGAAATGGTAGTCTATTTCAGCAATCGTATAAAAGTTATTCATATAGCTCAACACTACTTAGAAGAACATCTTTACATTTTGCAGTCATTGTGCTTTGATCCCAGTAATGAACAGGTGATTATATGTGTTGGTGATTATATTAGCAAACTCTGCTGAAATAATATCAATGAGTTTTTCTCATTTTATTTTGTTTGCACTAACTATTAAATTTACGTACCTGAGCAATCTTATGGGTAATGACTTCTAAAAATGCAATTTAGATATAACCTTGCAACTTCATACCAGATTAGCTCTTTGGGACAGGGAGTATCTTTTGTTCTGTGTTTCTGCAGGGCTTCGTGCAATGGGGTGCCAGCTCATGACTCTGGCTTCTAGGGCTATGATAACATTAATAATAATAGAGGATACTTCTTGGTAGAACAGGGAGCTCATTTACATGAATTTATCTCCTCGTTCTACCCTGAACATATCTAAAAACCCAGGCTGTGGAGTTTGCTCCCTTGTATCAGAGTGGTAGCTGTGTTAGTCTGTATCAGGAACGAGGAGTACTTATGGCACCTTAGAGACTAAAATTTATTTGAGCATAAGCTTTTGTGAGCATGCAGTGGAAAATACAGTAGGAAGATGTACACACAGAGAACATGAAAAATGGGTGTTGCCATATCCACTATAACGAGAGTGATCAGTTAAGGTGAGCTATTATCTCATTATAGTGGGTATGGCAACACCCATTTTTTCATGTTCTCTGTGTGTATGTATATATGTATGTGTGTATATATGTGTATGTATATACACACACACACATACATACATATACATATATATCTTCCTACTGTATTTTCCACTGCATGCATCCGATGAAGTGGGTTTTATCCCACAAAAGCTTATGCTCAAATAAATGTGTTAATCTCTAAGGTGCTACAAGTACTCCTTGTTCTTTTTGCTCCCTTGTATGTTGTTCTGAACTCTTCCTGGCTGCTCTTGTGGGGACATTAGACACACCTCTGGGTACCTACCCCCACTGGCGCAAGCTCCAAGGCTGGCCTGAAGGCAGTGCAGAAGTGAGGGTGGCAATCCCACGACCCTCCCCTACAACAGCTTTTCAACCCCCTACAATCCCTTTTGGGTCAGGACTCCCATGGTTATAACATTGTGAAATTTCAGATGTAAACATCTGAAACCATGAAATTGACTAATATTAAAATGTTATGGCCATGAAATTGACTAAAATGGACTGTGAATTTGGTAATAATAATTAATAAATAATATATTAATCTGTGGTGAATCCTGGCTCTATTGCAGGCAAAGGGAGTTTTGCCATTGACTTGAATGGGGCCAGGATTGCTTTACTATTAGCTACAGCCTCCCTGGGCTGCATTCTCCCACTTTAATATATATTCATTAAATCTCTTTGGCCTTTTTGTATGAACTGTCTAATGGGATCAATGGTTTCATGAGACTGAGTTGCAAACTTGTCCCAAATCCTGTTCAGTTTCTTTCATTAAATTACTTATTGATGAAATGCTGGGTTGAAAAGTACAAAGAAGTACATTCTTTGCTAGTTTTTCATATGGAAAATATAGCCTGGTAATTCCAGAGAGGTCTATACAATCACAAGACTAGTTATTCATGTGCTTTACCATTCTGCAAACTAGCTTGATGCAAGTTAAGATACATAGGATGTTCAGGTAGATTTGAAAAAGCAATTGAGAGTAACATATCCTTGAGCTTGATATTATTATAGAGGATTTTATGTGGAGTAGACGTTCTAGCATCTAAAATAAAACAGGAATGTTTTTATTTAGCATGAAAGTGCAGTGGATCAGATTAAGTAGACTTGGACTGATTTCTTGCTCTAGATTTCCATTTCTCCATTTCTTGTTCTAGATTTCACTTTAAGTAGTGAAAATAACACCCGGAAGTATTCTGCCTTTTTGTTTTAGGAAAAAGAAATCTGAGTGAATCTGATTTATTCTGATGATAGCAAATAGAAATTTTTACATGAATATCCTATTCTATGTTATAAGCAGCAATAGACTATAGGTCATTAAAGTACTGTCAGTAAGTTACTGGAATTAATAAAATAGTATCTTGCTAGAAGAGCATAATACCTGACCCATGACCACATTTTCTTAAACAAGTCACTGTGTAATATACCCATGTGGTGTGTGTGTGAGAGAGAGAATGAATTGGCTGTTTCATAAGTGGTCGTCAGGAAAATTCTGTTCCATAACTATAGCCTTTCTTCCTGATTCAGGATACACACATTTATAACAATGTTCTGTGGCAAATTTTCCAAAATAAGCAATTTTATTGCTGTAATGATGCGGTTGCCAAAAAATTGAAAATATTCTTGCATCTGTTTTTTGGCATCTCTTTGTAAGGCTAAGTATCATTCCTCTTTATCTTTTAATAAGACTTTAACTAGAGAATTATAGTCCATTTGAGGCTAAAAAACAGAATAGGAACATTGATAATCTGGAGGGAGTCCAGCAAAGGACTGCAAAAACGATTGACATGTTAGAGATATCCTATAAAAACAGGTGGAGACAGGGGGCTATTTAGGATGTTAAGGAAGAGGTGGCACAGTTGGAACATGACAGTTTTCAATTCCTGATGGGTAGAAGTAATAATGCAGTACAATAATATGGAAAAGGCAGCAGCTAGATTATTCCAGGAATGGCCAACCTGAGCCTGACAAGGAGCCAGAATTTACCAATGTACATTGCCAAAGAGCCACAGTAATACTCAGCAGCCCCATCAGGGCCCCCACCCCGCTCCCAGCGCCTCCCGCCCACCGGCAGCCCCATCGATCAGCGCTTCCCCCTCCCTCCCCAGCTGATCAGGAGGTGTGTTTTGTGGCGTGCAGGAGGCTCTGGGGGAGGGAGAGGGAGGAGCGAGAGCATGGAAGTCTGAGGGGAGGGAGTGGAGTGGGGGCAGGGCCTGTGGCAGAGCCAGAGATTGAGCAGTGAGCACCCCCCAGCACACTGGAAAGTTGGCGCCTGTAGCTCCAGCCCCAGAGTCGGTGCCTATACAAGGAGACACATATTAACTTCTGAAGAGCCACATGTGGCTCCAGAGACGCAGATTGGCCACCCCTGGATTATTCAAAGCAGTCGAAGGCAAGAGAAAAGGAAATGATGTGGAAACAGACACTCCCCCCAAATTTTTAGCTATTATTGAGAAAAAATTCCTAACAGTAAGGACCAATCAGATAATAGAGTCATCTACTGAGGAATGTTATTGAAGCACCATCATTTAGGCCTTGAGTCTTCTGCCATTGACTGCATTGTTGGCAAGATTGGACTTTAGATGCATGCCAGAGACCTAGGTTTACCACACAAAGAAGTAGTGTAGCTCTTGCACTGAACTAGATGACTCAGGAGTTTCCTGCCACAGTCATGAAAGACGGTTGGTAATTCTTCACCCAGGTAAAAATTCAGTGTAAGTTGGTTAAAAAGACTAAACAAAAAAGTGACCTTGTCCTTAGCTCAGTACTTAATTAAGTTCCCTGGATTCAAATTAGGCTTAAACTCATATAGTGTAAAATATGAGTCTTAACTGTTTGACAGGAAGGCTATCCACTATACCAGTGCTACAGCCACTGAAGAACAGTCATGTTCACTTATGGGCAGAACACCAATTGCCAAAACAACCAATCAGTGGATAAGAAGCAAATACATGAGTTAAAATAATTTCCATATGAATGAGAAAGAAGTACAGATCTAGCATTTTGAAAAAGTCATATGGCTAATTGAAGCAGTTCTCTGAGCTGTACGTTACCTGAGAGCAGCCACGGCAGAACATAGACTCATTCACTTTAAGGTCAGAAAGGACCATCGTGATCATCTTGTTTGATTTTCTGCACATTGTAGGCCACAGAAGCTCACCCACTCCTGAAATAAACCCTTAACCTCAGGCTGAGTCCTCAAATCCTGGTTTAAAGACTTCAGATTACAGAGAATTCACCATTTATACTAGTTTAAACCTGCAAGTGAACTGTGCCCCATGCTGCAGAGAAAGGTGAAAAACCCCCAGCGTCTCAGCCAATCTGACCAGGGATAAAATTCCTTCCTGAACCCAAATATGGCAGTCAGTTAGACATGGAGCATGTGGGCAAAACCCACCAGGCAAATACCTGGGAAAGAATTCTCTGTAGTAACTCAGAGCCCTCCCCATCTAGTATCCCATCTCCAGCAGTTGGGAATTTTTGCTACTGGTAGTTGCCGATGGGCCACACGCCCATCGTACCATCCCCTCCATAAACTTATCAAGCTCGATCTTGAAGCCAGTTAGGTTTTTTTTGCCCCCACTGCTCCCCTTGGAAGGCTGCTCCAGGAGTACCCATGTAGTTTATCACATGATGTCCACTTGTTCCTGACTATTACACACCAATAGAGGTAGTTTCAGGGTATTGTTAGCTGTACAAGCTGTATACTATATTCCCTTTATATAGTAAAGAGGAAAAAGCTGCTTTTCTCCTTGTGTTTGAAATATGTGTTCAGGTACATCTGCCACTGCTTACACAGTCTAGAGCTCTGCTGTACATGACCAGGCACAACACTGTTGTTGATCCAAATGATGGATGATAGTGTGGCGATTACATATCTATATATCCACATAGAGGAATTGTATATACTCTCAGGGCAGTTACCTCTGTGTGGATGTGTAAAAGAGTTCTAATATGATAACACAAATGTAACTGGGAAACACCCTTTTCTGTTGTATCAATGCATTTCTGGCAACGGACCACCATGGTAACATACCACAGTCTTATTGTTTTAGCAGCTGGTGCTGTATTATAAAGAAACAAAATTTTTGTTCCATGGTATGCCCACCAACTGTAGCTGTGCCATGTAACTGTGATCATTCAACCCACTTATCTCCTACCATAGTAGTGTATAAGAAAACGTCTCCATTAATATGATAGATCAGCCCAGATGTACTGAGCATTGAGTATGACATTTAAAAGACTTTTTTGGATTTTGCCAGGGGTATTGGACACAAACTCAGAGGGTATTGCAGCTCTTATTGAGAATGTGCAACTATGTTATTAGTGAGTTGATTTCAGATAACTTTAGTGTGTGATTTTTCATGTTGTTTGGGGCTAGTTTAAAACTTACAAATGTGTGTGTCCATTGTAAATTGTAAAGTATCATATGTTAGGAACTACGAGTCCCAACTTCAAAGGGCGTAGCACATTCAGGCAGTTTTATAATATTTTGTTAAAGCCAAGCTAAATTGATTCCCCATGACAGCAGTTTTAATGAGGCTCAATAAATAGTACAGTCTATAACCTCAGGCCAACTGCTGAGCAGAAGCCAAGAGCTGTGCTACAGAATTAGTGAACCCATTACTGTGAAAGATGCTGGATCCTAGAGCAGCCTGAGTCACCCACTGCACTAGAGATGAAGCTCTGGTAAATCTAAATGAATATCCAAGGTGACAGGTGACAACTTGGTGCAGAACTGACTTTCTTTGATTTGACAGTGCCTCTATATGGTCTTAAGGCATTTAACTTACTAGCAACCAATTACATTTCGAACTATCAAAGATTCGTTTTCCTTGCAACCGTTAACAGTGCTGTGTTGTGATTTCATACACAGTATGCGTAAAAATTATTTTGTCTCTCTTCTTGCTTGTCGGCGGGCCTGAATTTGAGAAGTGCTGAGTGCCCGCAACTCCCTTTGAGGACAATGGGGGATCCAGGTGTTGAGTACTTGTCAGGATGATACCCCATTATTTTACCATCATATTGTCATTAAATTATTTTGCTAGGGAGGCAGTAGAAATGGCATTAGCTGCATTTTGATTTATCATGCACATTAAGATCCCACTGCCATTGATTACAACTTCCATCACCAGACTATTTGCTCTTTAACCTTTAAACATGAGAAAATTAAATCTGATTTGTCAGCAGTCCTAATCTATAATTTTTCCCTGTCCATTTTTTATTTAAAGCATCCCTTGTTAACAAATATCTTCTTTTTTAATTTGGTGATTCTAATGCTCCTGAAACAGAGAGACTTAGAGCAGTGGCTGCAGCCAGGTGCAGTGTTGGTACATACTAACCAGCTTTCCCATATCATTCACCCACAGGCCTGCCAACGGGGGTGAGAGGGGTGCAAAGGGGGCAACTTCCCAGAGGCCTGGGTGATTTAAAAGGCCCCGGGGGCACCTGGCTGCCGCCTCTGCTGCAGTAGCGGTGCAGCAGCTGGGCATCCCAGGCGCTTTTAAATCGCCCGGGTGGGCTGCAGGGTTCCTAGGCACTCAGGTGGTGGTACCAGCGGCGGTGAAGGCAGCCAGGTGGGCATGTGGAAGCCCTGGCCATGCCGGAAGAGCGTGCCCAGCAGTGCAGCCGACAGCTCGCTGGGCACCAGCACCGCCCAAATGTCAGGCGGACCTTTCTAGGTGGCCCATTGACTGTTCTGTCCTGGGCCTCAGAATTGCTGTCGGCGGGTCTGTTCACACAGTATAGTTCATTGTGGACCTGTGACATCCCTGCTGTTTCAGTATTCTGAGCAGAAACAGCTAATTATGCTGAATTGTTCTGGGATACAAATAATTGTCTACTGGGGACTGCTATGAGACCACCAGCTCCTTTAACTTCTGATCTTGCTTAGATTTAAAACTAGGGGTAAAAACTCCCTGCCTGGAAAATGAAGAGGGCTAAAGTGGCTTTAATTCACCTTTGCACTTGCCCCATCCTGGGAGCCTGCTCTACAAAGAACTCCACAGATGCCCTGTCTATAGCTCACAGAACTCCCTGGAATGTCCTCAGCACTCCAGACTAAACAAACCCAATTTTTTAAATCTTCCCTCATAACTCATGTTTTTTAGATCTTTAATCATTTTTGTGGCTCTTCTCTGGACTTTCTCCAATTTGTCCACATCTGTCCTGAAATGTGGCCCCAGAACTGAACACAATAATAATAATAATAATAAATAATAATAATCAGTGCGGAGTAGAGCAGAAGGATTACTTCTCATGTCTTGCTTGCAACACCTCTGCTAATACATCCCAGAATGATTTTTGCTTTTCTTGCAACAGTATTACACTGTTGACTCATATTTAGCTTATGGTCCACTATAACCCCCGGATCCCTTTCTGCAGAACTCCTTCCTAGACAGTCATTTCCCATTTTGTATGTATGCAACTGATTGATTGTTCCTTCCTAAATGGAGTATTTTGCATTTGTTCTTAATGAATTTCATCCTGTTTACTTCTAACTGTTTCTCCAGTTTGAATTTAATCCTGTCCTCCAAAGTACTTGCAACCCCTCCCAGCATGGTATCATCCACAAACTTTATAAGTGTACTCTCTGTACCATTATCTAAATCATTGATGAAGATATTGAACAGAACCGGACCCAGAACTGATCCCAGTGGGACTCCACTCATTATGTCCTTCCAGCATGACTGTGAAGCACTGATAACTACTCTCTGGGAACAGATTTCCAACTAGTTTTGCACCCACCTTATAGTAGCTCCATGTAGGTTGCATTTCCCTAGTTTGTTTATGAGAAGGTCATGTGAAACAGTATCAAAAGCTTTAATAAAGTCAAGATATACCATGTCTACTGCTTCCCCCCCATCCAGAAGGGTTGTTACCCTGTCAAAGAAAGTGATCAGTTTGGTTTGACACAATTTGTTCTAGACAAATCCATGCTGACTGTTACTTGTCACCTTAGTATCTTCTAGATGTTTGCAAATTGATTGCTTAATTATTTGCTCCATTATTTTTCCGGGTACAGAAATTAAGCTGACTGGTCTGTAATTCCCCGGGTTATCCTTATTTCCCTTTTTATAGATTGGCACTGTATTTGCCCCTCTCCAGTCTTCTGGAATCTCTCCCGTCTTCCATGACTTTTAGAAGATAATCACTAATGGCTCAGATAAGTCCTCAATCATTTTCTTGAGTATTCTAGGACGTAGTTCATCAGGCCCTGGCAACTTGAAGATACATAACTTGTCTAAGTTATTTTTAACTTGTTCTTTCCCTTTTGTAGCCTCTGATCACAGGCCCTGGTTCTCATGGGTGACTTTAATCACCCTGATATCTGCTGGGAGAGCAATACAGCGGTGCACAGACAATCCAGGAAGTTTCTGGAAAGTATAGGGGACAATTTCCTGGTGCAAGTGCTGGAGGAACCAACTAGGGGAAAAGCTCTTCTTGACCTGCTGCTCACGAACAGGGAAGAAATAGTAGAGGAAGCAATAGTGGATGGGAACCTGGGAGGCAGTGACCATGAGATGGTCGAGTTCAGGATCCTGACACAAGGAAAAAAGGAAAGCAGTAGAACAGAGACCCTGGACTTCAGAAAAGCAGACTTTGACTCCCTCAGGGAACTGATGGGCAAGGTCCCCTGGGAGAATAACATGACGGGGAAAGGAGTCGAGGAAAGCTGGCTGTATTTTAAAGAAACCTTATTGAGGTTGCAGGAACAAACCATCCCGATGTGTAGGAAGAAAAGTAAATATGGCAGGCGACTAGCGTGGCTTAACAGTGAAATCCTTGCTCGACTTAAACACAAAAAAAATCTTACAAGAAGTGGAAGATTGGACAAATAACCAGGGAGGAGTATAAAAGTATTGCTCAGGCATGCAGGTGTGAAATTAGGAAGGCCAAATCACACTTGGAGTTGCAGCTAGCCGGAGATGTTAGGAGTAACAAGAAGGGTTTCTTTAGGTATGTTAGCAACAGGAAGAAAGTCAAGGAAAGTGTGGGCCCCTTGCTGAATGAGGGAGGGAATCTAGTGACGGAGGATGTGGAGAAAGCTAGTGTACTCAATGCTTTTTTTGCCTCTGTCTTCACAGACAAGGTCAGCTCCCAGACAGCTGCACTCTGCAGCACGGTATGGGGAGGAGGTGACCAGCTCTCTGTGGAGAAAGAAGTAGTTCGGGACTATTTAGGAAAGCTGGACGAGCACAAGTCCATGGGGCCAGATGCGCTGCATCCGAGGGTGCTAAAGGAGTTGGCCGATGAGATTGCAGAGCCATTGGCCATTATCTTTGAAAAATCATGGCGATCGGGGGAGGTCCCGGACGACTGGAAAAAAGCTAATGTAGTGCCCATCTTTAAAAAAGGGAAGAAGGAAGATCCAGGGAACTACAGGCCAGTCAGTCTCACCTCAGTCCCTGGAAAAATCATGGAACAGGTCCTCAAGGAATCAATCCTGAACCACTTAAAGGAGGGGAAAGTGATCAGGAACAGTCAGCATGGATTCACCAAGGGCAAGTCATGCCTGACTAACCTAATTGCCTTCTATGATGAGATAACCGGCTCTGTGGATGAAGGGAAAGCAGTGGATGTGCTATTTCTGGACTTTAGCAAAGCTTTTGATACGGTCTCCCACAGTATTCTTGCCAGCAAGTTAAAGAAGTATGGGCTGGATGAATGGACGGTAAGGTGGATAGAAAACTGGCTAGATGGTCGGGCTCAACGGGTAGTGATCAATGGTTCCATGTCTAGTTGGCAGCCGGTATCAAGTGGAGTGCCCCAAGGGTCGGTGCTGGGGCCGGTTTTGTTCAATATCTTCATTAATGATCTGGAGGATGGTGTGGACTGCACCCTTAGCAAGTTTGCAGATGACACTAAACTGGGAGGAGTGGTTGATACGCTGGAGGGTAGGGATAGGATACAGAGGGACCTAGACAAATTAGAGGATTGGGCCAAAAGAAATATGATGAGGTTCAACAAGGACAAGTGCAGAGTCCTGCACTTAGGACGGAAGAATCCCATGCACTGTTACAGACTAGGGACCGAATGGCTGGGCAGCAGTTCTACAGAAAAGGACCTAGGGGTTACAGTGGACGAAAAGCTGAATATGAGTCAACAGTGTGCCCTTGTTGCCAAGAAGGCTAATGGCATTTTGGGTTGTATAAGTAGGGGCATTTCCAGCAGATCGAGGGATGTGATCATTCCCCTCTACTCAGCACTGGTGAGGCCTCATTTGGAGTACTGTGTCCAGTTTTGGGCCCCACACTACAAGAACGATGTGGATAAATTGGAGAGAGTCCAGCGGAGGGCAACAAAAATGATTAGGGGGCTGGAGCACATGACTTATGAGGAGAGGCTGAGGGAACTGGGATTGTTTAGTCTGCAGAAGAGAAGAATGAGGGGGGATTTGATAGCTGCTTTCAACTACCTGAAAGGGGGTTCCAAAGAGGATGGATCTAGACTGTTCTCAGTGGTAGAAGATGACAGAACAAGGAGTAATGGTCTCAAGTTGCAGAGGGGGAGGTTTAGGGTGGATATTAGGAAAAACTTTTTCACTAGTAGGGTGGTGAAGAACTGGAATGGGTTACCTAGGGAGGTAGTGGAATCTCCTTCCTTAGAGGTTTTTAAGGTCAGGCTTGACAAAGCCCTGGCTGGGATGATTTAGTTGGGTTTGGTCCTG
Organism: Mauremys mutica; assembly: GCF_020497125.1. Classification (NCBI taxonomy): domain Eukaryota; kingdom Metazoa; phylum Chordata; order Testudines; family Geoemydidae; genus Mauremys; species Mauremys mutica. The sequence continues at coordinate 36,390,870 of NC_059073.1, read as the reverse complement.
CTTTGAGCAGGGGGTTGGACTAGATGACCTCCTGAGGTCCCTTCCAACCCTGAGATTCTATGATTCTATGATCCTACCCCATTTTCGATGGCATTTACTATGTCAGATGTCTAATTGCTACTAACCTTTTTGGTGAAAACTGAAACAAAAAAGTCAATTAGCACTTCTGCCATTTCCACATTTTCTATTGTTTCCCCCTCCCCCCCAATGAGTATTGAGTCTACCCTGCAATTTTGGGTGTCTATTTTATTTTTTGTCTTTTTTGGTTATGTCTAATCTGAATATTGTGTTTGTCCACATCAGACAGCAAGTACCAGGGTAGTGACAGCATGGCATAATTTGTGCATTTTCTCTGTGCTGTGAGGAGGAGTTCTTCATACCATGCATGGATCATTTACGTTTTTCTGCAGTGACTCCATAAAGTCAGAATATGTGTAATAGAAAAGGAAAATAAAAGCTCTCTGTAGCCTGCTTTATAATCCACAAGTGGATCTGACAGTAACAACAAGCAGTGACTGTAGTGCTCCAGAATTCATAAGTGGTTCTGAAAATATTTAGTTGCTAAATATAGCAATGAGAGAGACAACAACAAAAGACGCAATTGTGGAACATTCAGGGTAGATTATCCAGGGAAGAATAATAAAATACTCCTTCAGGTAGCACCATAAGAGCTCTCCAAACTTCTGTCAATTTAAGGGAGAGAGAGGTAAGGCAGGACATAGAGGCAGATGTGACCATGAAATTAGTAAGAGGAAGGCAGATATCTGCAATCAAAGATGCAGCAGCAGTAGCAGCACAGCGCAATGCAGGGCAGCAAATTGCAACAGTAGCTCTCTTTCCTCCGCTTCCCAGTAAATAGACAACAATTAGTCCTTTCTTTTCCTCCGTCTCAAGATTATCACTTGAATAGCAACTACCAAAAACCACAGCTGCCTCATTCCTCTACAAATGCATTCTTTGAAATACAATGGGTGTGTTTCAGGAAAAGTATTAACCATCCACTGAGATCATCAGTATTGGTGGCATCTGCTTAGCTTAGACTATAGGACATAGCCTACCAATGTCAATGGTTCTGAGTCAGACATCTCCTCTGACTCATAATATTAAAGGGTGTTTTTATTACTATGTGCATAGATGAGTAGACTTGGATTTTGGAAGCCAAAAATAAGCAGAGGTACAGAAGCATCTGTTGCAGCAGGAGGAAATTTAAGTTATTTTATAACTGTGGTGTATGTGTTTTATCTTATATCTCTTAATAAAATGTTTAGGGAACTCTCACCAGTGGTGATTATGGTCATAGGTACTGTAGCAGATTTTCTCTTACCAAAATAGCCTCTTTTCCCTGTGTAAACCCTAGGTTGACATACCTCTTAACCTGCTGAGTAGGGCTAGTAAAAAAAATTCAAATTGCAAAATTTTCTAATTGGAAAGAAGGGAGATGTGTTTTATTAAAAAATTGATTTTTTTAAAATTTTAATTTTTTTTATTATTTTTATTGGCTCTATTGCTAAGACTTAAATGCTCTTTTGTACTCTATATAGAGTCTATACCATTTTACTCACTGTTGTACCTGACAGGTTTCAGAGTGGTAACCATGTTAGTCTGTATCAGCAAAAACAACGAGGAGTCTTTGCGGTACCTTAGAGACTAACAAATTTATTTGGGCATAAGCTTTTGTGGGCTAAAACCCACTTCATCAGATGCATGGAGAGAAAAATACAGTCAGTAGTATATGTGTGTGTGTGTATATATATATAATATGAAGAATTGCCACTTTTAAGTCTGTTGTTGAGTCTCCAGGGAGATTGAAGTGCTCTCCTACTGGTTTTTGAATGTTACAATTCTTGATGTCTTATTTCTGTCCATTTATTCTTGTGTGTAGAGACTGTCTGGTTTGGCCAATGTACGTGGCAGAGGGACATTGCTGGCATATGATGGCAATTCTTCAACAAAAAAAACTTCAAAAGCAGACTTCAATGAGAAACTGCAGAACTGGAATTAATTTGCAAACTGGACACCATCAAATTAGGCCTGAATAAAGAAGACTGGGAGTGGATGGGTCACTACGAAAAGTAATTTTCCCTCTGCTGATACTCACACCTGCCTCGTTAGCACTACAAAAATAATTTTCCCTCTCTTGATATTCACCCCTTCTTGTCAACTGTTGAAAATAGGCCACTTCCACTTTGTGTGTGTGTGTGTGTGTGTGTGTGCGTATATATACACTGCTTACTGTATTTTTCACTTCATGCATCTGATGAAGTGGGTTTTAGCCCACAAAAGCTTATGCCCAAATAAATGTGTTAGTCTAAGGTGCCACAAGGACTCCTCGTTGTTTTTGTCCTACCTGAGTATTTGCCAGTAGTGCATTAAGCTATGTGACATAATGTATGACATATGTCATTCATTCTCTCTCTCCCCAGGGGGAGAATTGGTTGTGCAGTGTAGTATTTTATTCTGGTATGATGTTTTTTGTTTTTGTTTTGATATACATGCTGCAGTTTGTCAGAGAAACCTACTTTGAAGAAGTGCCCCTTGCACTTGGTGTGGAAGGTGGTGAGGTTTGTGATTGTCTTTGGTTCCTTGGTATTCCACAGTCTCAGGCTGAGAAATCCCTGTCTCCTGCATAGAAGAGCTTTACTCTTTTGGTAGGATGTACTATTGTGCCTGAGGAGAGCAGCTGACCATTATCTTCATCCCAGAGCTTTAAGCGACCTTTTATACATGCTGGGTCCAGGCCATCAATCTCAAGGATCAAGACCTTGAACTTGACTTGATATTCTATGGGAAGCCAGTGTAAAGACTGGAGGACAGGTTTGATGGGAAAGACCTAAAATGAGAGAGAAAAAAATTATTCCTTCAGGAAACCTGAAATGCTGTGGGATTAATTCCTTTAGTGTGAGTAACTTTCCTTAACTTCAGTTTCATGATTCTTAATTTCTGATGTAAATAAAAGGAGTGAAAGGTCACTAAATTTGTGCAGAGCATAAGAGACTTTGCAAATAAATTTAGTGACATCCCTCCAAATGGAAATATGTAAAACATATATATTGGTTATTTTAAAGTATATCCGCTTTTAATGGATTGTGTTACTGTAACTATAAAAGGCATAAATACAAATAAATATTACATTGGAGCTTTGAGATGCTAATATATTATCCACTTAAGTTTAATGATTTCACTTCCAGTTTGCGTAAATATCTGTTTTGTTGGACCAATATCCTAAAATATGTTGAATTGGACATTTGTGCCACATAAAGATACCTATAGGGATATAGGATCTTTTGGCTTAAAAAGCCCTACATATTTTCTGACAGGAAAGGGGTTAAAATACTTCCTGAATGGCCAGCTGCTCCTGTACATTGCTAATTGGGATTGGTAGTTCTGCAGGTTCTCCCAATAGGAATCCTATTAAGTCTCATTAAAAGCAACTCTTAGATCCCATTGACAGCTGACTTTTAGAGGGGTGGAGTATTGTGGAGCAGCGGTGTTAGCTTCCACTAATAAACCCAGTTTTCAATGCCCCATCCCTCAAATTTTGCAGAAACAAAATAATCCCCCCTAAAATTGCATATTCCATATTTCATGCCAAGGTAGAATTATATTGGAAGCTTGTGGGGTGGGGAGAAGGCGGAGAAGCAGAGCCATTTTGAAGCTATGGTCTTCAAATCATTTTCATGCCTTTGGATTTTTGAAAAATGTTGTCATGGGATCTCACCCCCACTTTGAGCTTGTGGGTTCAAAGATGGGGACCCGCATGTATTCTGCCACTATGTCCTATGGGATCTCACCCCCACTTTGAGCTTGTGGGTTCAAAGATGGGGACCCGCATGTATTCTGCCACCACCCTAACCCTTAGGGTGGGGTCCTTCTCGCTGCCACCACTCAATTAAGAAATGTGAATTGAGACACAGTCCTTCCCCAAAATCCTAGGGGATTCCAAGAGCCCCAAATCCATGGAGTTCTTACACCCAGGAGAAACAAACCATTCCCCCTGCTTCCTCCCCCCCCTCCCTTTTCCTAGGAGAGATACCGGGATCCAACTACAGAGGGATACCTCCCCCTCCCCTTTCCCTGAGAATCCACCCAAGGAAAGACCAACAAGTCCTTAATAGAAAAGAATTTATTAAGAGAACAAAAAGAAAGTACAGAATCTCTATGAGCCCAAGCTGGACACTCATAGGGTATAACCTTATCAATCTCTGGAGAGAATCCCCTCTCCCCCTTTTCTCAGTAAAAGCAATATCAGCAAACAGGAATAAAGCTTTTCCTTTAGCAAACACACAATTGCAAATATAGAAATCAAATCATAAGACTAATTCGCCTTTCTAATTAATACTCACTATTAATTAGTAGAAACTACTCCAGGAGAACTTGGAGACATGACTGTCCTCTGTTGGATCCAAAAACAGTTCTCACACAGAACACAGACAAAGGCTTCCCTCCACAGAGATTTGAAATTATCTCGTCTCTGATTGGTCCTTTGGTCAGGTGGTCACCAGGTACTGCATGTTAACCCTTTACAGGTAAAACAGACCTTAACCCTTAACTATCTGTTTATGACAAATGTCGTGACATTTTTTGGGGGGGCTTATTGTAGCTCCTATGCACCTTGGTCTACAAATTCCAGGTTTGTATTGTTTTGTAGGCCTTGCTGAGGCTAAGTGCCTTTTCTAGCTGACTGATGAGGGGATTAGATAATATATGCAATTTGTAGTTCAATGTACATATTTTATACTAAAGTAGACAGGGAAGAGTTAATTGTGAGTCATCAGTGAAGGAGGAGGCAGTGGAGGAAGCAGACTCCATCCCCTCGTAGGTGGGGTAGAAACAAAGCCAGGAAGTACCCAACTCAAGGCCAAGTAAGCAAGGAACAACTGGGAAAGTGACTGTCATGCTTTCTAGCATGGTGAGGCGGCTGGCAGCGTCTCCCCTGAGGGTATGCTGCAGAAGCCCAGAGCAAGACCAGGGATATATAGTTTAAACTACAAATCTCTTTATTAGATATATAACAAGATGGCTCCTACAGACTCAGAACATGCAGACCCTAAGGCCTGGTCTACACTGGGGGGGGTCAATCTAAGGTACGCAACTTCAGCTACGTAAATAGCGTGGCTGAAGTCGAAGTACCTTAGCTCAAATTACTTACCCGTCCTCACGGCGCGGGATCGAAGTCCGCAGCTCCTCCGTCGACTCTGCTACCGCCACTCGCTCCGGTGGAGTTCCGGAGTCGACGGGAGCGCGTTCGGGGTTCAATATATCACGTCTAGATGAGACGCGATATATCGAACTCCGAGAAATCGATTGCTACCCACGGATCCGGCGGGTAGTGAAGACGTACCCTAAGTGAGTCTGCCTCATGTGAGAGACGCCTCTCAGTGGGAGACCTTCTGGTGATTACATGACTACCTTTTAAAGAGACAATACCACAGTATACTACAATGACCATCTTGGTCTCTTATTAGTTAAAGACAGTTTGTTTATTTTCCCTCCTTTAAGCAAGCCATCCCTTGTGAACCAGGCTGAAGTTACCTCAGTCCTGACTCTTTGTACGTTCTTCCAGGTGAGAGGAATGCAATACACAGGAGTGCATGTGCCTTAAAATGTGCACGTGCCAGAACCTAGTAATTTCTTGTTACCTTTAGCTATAGTTTAGGGGTAGGCAACCTATGGCACGGGTGCCGAAGGCGGCACGCAAGCTGATTTTCAGTGGCACTCATGCTGCCCAGGTCCTGGCCACCGGTCTGGGGGGCTCTGCATTTTAATTTAATTTTAAATTAAGCTTCTTAAACATTTTAAAAACCTTATTTACTTGACATACAACAATAGTTTAGTTCTATACTATAGACTTATAGAAAGGGACCTTCTAAAAAACATTAAAATGTATTACTGGCACACGGAGCCTTAAATTAGAGTGAATAAATGAAGATTCGGCACACCACTTCTGAAAGGTTGCTGACCCCTGTTATAGTTCAAGCCAAGGGTTTCCTCTTGCTTATTCAGCCTGCCTGTTCCCTCTCCCCTTCTTTGAGAGCCTATGGTTAAGCCAAGCCTTCTAGTGTTGTTTGGCCTTAAAGGGACAGGGCATTTTCTTGTAGGTTTTTTCTTTTAAAATAAATTGTACTGCATATTTATATGAACTCATCCCAGACATGCAGAATCAGGGGCAGCTCTAGCAATTGCGCCGCCCCAAGTAGGGCGGCACGCTGCGGGGGGCGCTCTGCCAGTCGCCGGTCCCGCGGCTCTGGTGGTCCGCTGATCCCGCAGCTCCGGTGGAGCATCCGCAGGGACGCCTGTGAGAGGTCCACCCGAGCTGTGGGACCAGCGGACCGTCCGCAGGCATGCCTGCGGGAGGTCCACCGGAGCCGCCTGCCGCCCTCCCGGCGGCATGCTGCCCCAAGCGCGCGCTTGGCGCGCTGGGGTCTAGAGCCGGCCCTGTGCAGAATCCCTCACTTGTATCCTTTTTCTCAGGAGGACAAGGCTTTAGAAGCAGGAGAACATGGAAAGAGAAAAAAAAATCATTAGCTTTACCTACTACTGTTGTAAGTGGCTTGTCATAATGTGTGCACACACACATATATATAAATATAAATATATTATGATGTTCTTTGTGGAATATTCTGACACTACTAAAGATAGATGGACTGTGCAATGTTTGCATCTGTATTGATAAAACAATGAATTTTGCAATCTGTGGTGCCCAAAATCAAATAATCAATAATCTGGTGCTTGATAATCAGAATTACTATTCCATAAAGTGTTACAAAATGCAGTTGTTTTTTATATCAAGAATTTCACCCTAGAACAGCTTTGCTTTCTTACTAGTTGTTATCTTCTTAAAAGGCAGAGTCATTATGACTAGGGGTACTACGTCTCTTAAAGAGTTCAAAACATGCATGATGCAGACCCAAGGACTGTTATGATGTATTAGCTGTTGAATTTATAGTGACGTGCACAGTATAGATATCTGGATGGTTTAAAAAAGTCATTTTTTTCAAGCAGGTAATTGCATTGGGAGCAAGATATTCATTCTTTAAATAAGATGTTGGAATTAAAATAGTATCCCCGCTTGGGTTTTTGTTTTTGTTTTCCTGCACTTGCATTTTTAGTACATTTTGGTTTTGTTTTTTTTAAAGGAATGAAAAAACACAAAAAGTCGGGAACATATTTTTGTGTCTGTGGCTAACTCAGCCATTGTATTAAGGAAATTTATAACACAATTTTTTGACTTTAAGAGTAGGATAAGATGAAAATTGCAGTGCCTGCTGCATCTAATAACTTTATCGCATCGTAATTTTGCGGAGGGGAGTCTTTTTCTAATGCTTTAAAAGAATTAATTTACTGCATTCTCTGGACTGCTGAAAGACAAACAGAGGAAGGACGTAGCTGAGTGAGAATACGAAAAGGGGGGTTGAACTGAATGGGCATTAGCTGTTGTCTAGACAAACTAAGACAGTCACTAGCAGAGGGGAAGATTTCTAAACAAACACACAAAACAAATTAAATTAAATTAGACACTCAGCAAGATAATGTGGTTGTAAATAGAAGAGTGCAGTCTGGACTTCAGAGTGCCTGAACGGTAACAAGGTCCCAAGTGAGGATTCATCCCTCATTAAAAGCATCCTCTGGGATATAGAATGGACACTGAAGAAACTAAGTCAGACCAATGTGGGAAATGTTCTTTTATCTAGATGAAAACAGAAGGAATATCGACCTTGTATGGCAGACAAGCTGGGTTTCCTTTCAGAGGGAGGGACTCTGAAAGCAACTGAAATTACTAGGCAAAACTAGGGAAGACATAATGGGTGCCATATAAAGGAAGACATCGGAATTTGAGATTGCAGATGGGATAGTTATGGAAGAATGTGAAAACTAAGGAGAAGAGTAGAGGGGAAATGTCTATGGAGTCATGTACCTAGTAACAACAATAGGAGTAATGCATTTTATTAATATTGCCCTCCAGGCTGCTGTACCTCATGCCTGGACTAGGGACACCGTAGAATGGCCCACAAAATTAGGATACCCCTGTCTCTCCTGTGCCAAGCAAATCTTGGATGATGGAGAGAATCTGACCCAAAATGTATTTAAAGTGAGTGTATATAAATGTAAGAAAAACTAGTGTTACTAAATGACAGTGCTTATGACTTAGTAGGCTTAACTAAAACCTGGTGGGATGGTTCTCATATCTTGAATGTCAATATAGATCTGTATTGATGGGTAAATTACCAGAATGATGACAAATACTCAGCAAGATTCAAAAGGGGTTATGAGGATACCAAGAATATCCAGAGATACAACAGTTAATGCTTAACAAATTCTGGAAGGAATATTAAACCTCGTGCTTCAGGGTTTAAACCAGTCTTTAACTATTGCGGATTATGATGAGCCCTAATGGGAGGAGGCATGGGCAGATTACCCCACATCTGTCTAAAGTGAGGTTTCTACCCCCTTTCTTGAGGCACCTGGTGCTGGCTATTGTCCGAGATGAGATACTGGACTACATGGACCATGGGTCTGATCCAATCTGGCAGTTCCTGTGTTTTTAGAATTTCTGTGCAAAACTGTAATTTCTCTGAAAAAGAACATAAGGCTTGGTCAGTAATCTCTGGCAGAGTTACAGAGTAAGAGAACACAGAATGAATAATAAATCAGATTTCCATAATGTATTTGCATTCACTATCTCGCAAAATCTTACTTGAAAAGTAATTTGGATTGTCATGGGTATAAATGCTGCCCATTGTAGACTGAGAACTGGCTGAAGGACAGTAAACGGAGTAATGATGAACGGTGTACAGAGCTGGCGGGAGGTGTCAACGAATAACCCAGGGCTTTTAGGTCCAATCTTATCTGTCATCTTCCTTCAAGATACAGGAAGGAGTCTCAGTTGCTTCCATCTGCCCTCCCTGGAACTCTGAGATCTCTCTGCTGTTCTGGGATCCCCATGAGTAGAGGGAAGGCACTGTGTGCGGATGCCCTGTGTAGAATTGGCCTGGTCTGCACCAAGGCTTGGAGGAGTGTGAGGTAATGGAAAGCCACTTATGTCCTTTATACTCCCACTTTCCAAGCAGCAGAGGTTAGGCATTCCTGAGGCTCTAGTACCAGTGATTTAACTTATTGTCTGTTTTAGTACTTATGAGACCCCCATTACCATAATATCTTAGCACCTCACAGTGTTTAACTTATGTCCTCACCACATCCCTGTGAGGTAGAGAAGTGCTATTATTCCCATTTTACAGATGGGAGATTGAGGCACAGAGAGACTAAGTGATTTGGCTGAGGTCGCACAAGGGGTCTGTGGTAGAGCAGGGAATTGAACCCAGGTTGCCTGGCATAAGTTTCAGGCTATGCCCTTGGCTGCTGGACCATCCTTCTTCCCAGCTCATGAGAAAACAAAGTATCTCTTAAATAAGGACACGGAAAGTATTGTCCTTTTAAGCCTGTTTTAAAATGTGAATGGATGGAGCTATCTGAATGATCTTCGGTGAAAATGAAATTTTTATTGCTGTTCTTTGTAGGTGGGTGCACTCATACCAAATACAAGTTTGTAGTTTCAAACTGCTGTCATGCTGGTGTCTGTAGCTTTTTCTAACACAGTAGGCTGCCAACATAAGAATGAAATTGATGTGATAAACATGCACATCTGCACTCGCTATTTCATTTGTAGGATTTATTTTTGACACATTTCATTGCTCTCTCAGAGTGATAAAAATTGCAATTAATCCTTAAAATGGAAGAAAATACACACAGCTTCCTCACAATTGGAGTGTGGAATAAGAATCTTATTTTGAGAGTTTCAGAAGCCATATTGTGCTCAAGACGCTTGGTATATATAATATTAGGTTAAGATTTTCAAGCAACCCAGAAGCCTGATTCTCATTAAAATTAATGGAAGATGGGCATCCATACCTTAAGCAGTTTTGAAAACATTATGAGCCCAATATGTTTCCTAGATGTAGAGAGATTCTGGGAAGGCTGATCAGAAATAGGATTTTGTGCCCCCTCCTTCACTGTTCCTCAAATAAACCTTCATTTTTTCTAAACTTTTCACAGATGTTTTTAATTTTTCATTTAAATGAAAAATTGCTGTTTGAAACAATGTTTAGATTTCAGTATTTTGGTTTATGTGGCTGTTTTACACTTCTTTCTCTTCCCCTCCCCCGATTTTTTCCAGTGGAAAAGGGAGGGGGGAACCCAATAAAAAATAAATAAAAAAAATTCAGCTACAGTGTTCCACAAAAATATTCCTATGGTTTGCAAATCCATTTTAAAAAAAGATTCCACACCCCCCCACGTTCAAAAAAAAAATCAACCAACTCCCATTTAGGGGCATTTTATAAGAAGGGAATAAGGAGCTGTTTCATTTGCACTGGCAGTCAACTATAGCCAAGAAAACAGGCCTGGATGCAGAAAAGGTGTTAGGCACTTAAGTCCCAGCTTTGAGACCACTGCATAAAAGTCCTGCTGAACCCTCTAGGTGCCCTGTGCCCTGCCTTACCTCTTCTTTGAGCCCCACCCCCACTGACTCCACCCCCCATCACCTGCTCTCCCCCACCCTTGCTCACTTTCACCGGCTGGGGCAGAGGGTTGGGGTGTGGGAGGGGGTGAGAGCTCTGGCTTGGGGCGCAGGCTCTGGGGTGGGGCCAGGGATGAGGGGTTTGGATGCAAGTGGGGGCTCTGGGCTGGGGCAGTGGCTTGGGGCGTGGGATGTGGGAGGGGGAAAGAGTGAGGGCTGCAGATGGGGGTATGGGCTCTGGGGTGGGGCTGAGAGATTTGGAGTGGGGGGGGCTGGGGCAGGGGGTGGAGGTGTGGGGAGGGGGTATGGGCTCTGGGCTGGGGATGCAGGCTCTTGGGTGTGACTAGAACTTAGGGGTTCTGGGTGTAGGAGGGGGCTCCGGGCAGGGCAGGGGGTTGCGGTGCAGGACAGGGTGTGGGGTGTGGACTCTGGGAGGGAGTTTGGGTATGGGAGGGGGTGAGGAGTGCAGGCTCCAGACGGCGCTTACCTCAGGCGGCTCCCAGGAAGTGGCCAGATGTCCATCTGGTTCCTAGGCAGGCCAGGGAGTTCTGTGCACCTGCAGCCACGCCCTTGCAGCTCCCATTGGCCATGGCTCCTGGCCAATGGGAGCTGTAGAGCCGGTGCTCGGGGTGGGGGCAGTGCATGGAGCTGCCCTGGCTGTGCCTCTGCCTAGGAACTGGACATCTGGCAACCCTACTTGGTAACTACCTTTCTGCTGTAAAAGTTCCTGCCTCTGAGCATGTGCACTGCTGCTTCCTCCTAAGCATCTGGGTGCCTATCTCCCGCCTAAGCCCCAGAGTGATTCACAACCTTAGGGAAGACAGTGTCTGGCCACATAAGTGGCATGTAGGGCCTGAGTGATAGGTGCTTCTGAGCACTCCTACTGGATTGGGCCCCTTTGGCAAATTCATGCAAAACATCCTGACAGGCAGGGGAGAGGAGTACCTCCCTCTTAACTTTTAGAATCTACCATTAAGTTATAGATTCAGAACATTTCAGTCATTACTGCACCATAGTACTGGGAAGGGGTCACCAGATGGCACTGTTACACATGGTCTGAATTTTTTTTTCTTAGTGAGAGGGCAAGTTTTTAGTTTTGGAAAAAATGCTGTCTTTTCTGATGTAGTTCTTTATGGGAACTATGGCAAAAAGCAAGGAAGTTTCCTCACTGCCTTAATCTCTCTAACTAGAGTAAGTTGTTGATGCAGAGCTGCTCCCTGGGAACCAGGTGTCAGTGTAGTGGTTGTGCTAAGTGATTGGAGCGGGCAACAGTAGCCAGGTGTTGGAGTCAGGTGTCGGAGCCCAGGTCAGAACTGGAGTCAGAAGGCAGGAATCGGCACTGAGGGTCAGAACAGGGTTACTGGAAGTGAGGCAAAACAGGGAAGAAAACAAGCAGCACAGGAGCTATCACAGCTGTGGGCAAATACTTTGCACAAGCTACTGAACTGTTGCTGGACTTAAGAGCGGGTCTTCTGACTCTTCCAACCTAACAGGCAGTGTAGCCAGTTAGGTAGCCTACTACAGGCCAGCTGCTCTTGTTATGTTGCCAGGAGACTGTCTCTGCTGCAGTCCCTGCTTCCAGACTGGTTCTGCTGCATGCCCTGATTTCAGACACCAGGCATTAGTACTGGGCTGAGAATCCTAAAGGAGGGGCTTGCCTGCATTCAGTTTATGATCAGTGCTGTTCCAGGGGTGGTGTGTGTGTAAATAACACAAGTTACACTAAGAATATACCCAAACTCCTTATCACTATTTTTTTCCTCCACTGGGAAGCTGATTTGCAAGGCTCCCGACATCTGCTACTGCTCTGCAAAAAGGCATGTTAATGATTAGGCTAGCATACAACAGTTCCTTGGCTAGTGCACTTATTCCTGTTGCCGTAAGTTCCTGTCTCTAATCACTTATCGTGTTCTGCCATTTTCCTCCCCCCAGCCCCACTTCTCTTCCTATTCTCCATGCGCCTTGTATATAATTAAATGTATGTTTTCTTTATTGTTTTTAAAGGCCTGCAGTTTTCCTTTCAGGTGACTTTTTTCAGTAATTTTCATCTTTGTATCTATGTAAAGATTTGCCGAAAAGCTCTGAACTCTATTTTGTATAAACAAACACGTTTTCTCAGTTGGTATTGTGGGCTAAAAAAAAAAAAAAGGTAAAAAAAGTTAATTCTTCTTTGAGTGCTTGGTCATGTCGATTCCATTCTAGGTGTGTGCGCGCCCACATGCACAGCCGGCAGAGACTTTTACCTTAGTGGTATCTGTCCTCTGGATTGCCACGCTCACGGCATGGTACATCAGATGCCACAGGCCCTGCACCCTCTGTTTCTTCTCACCACCCATGGTCGTTGGTCGGAGTGCCTTCCTTGCTCATCAAGGACTTGCGGTTACTTCCTTTGGACTTTGTGCCTTCCAGCTTTGTATATAGTTATCTTTAGTGTTAAGTACTCGTTAATTGTAGTAGTTAGTGTTAGTCATTAGTTCCCAGCCAGACTTTGCCCCTGGCAGGGCATGCCCGAGTCTCTGGGATTTAAGCCCTGCGACGCCTAAAAAGGACCTATGCCTGTTAGGGACCCCCCACGGCAGCTGTCTCAAGTACCTGGGGGAAGCGCACATTAAAGAGCGGTGCCACATTTGTAAGAACTTTAGGCCTTGCATGCAGAAGGAGAGAGACATCAGGCTTTGAGCCCTCCTTATGGAGTCTGCCCTGCTCCTGGCATCCGAGCCCTCTCAGCACGAGTCTCCCAGAACCTTGGCATCACTCCTGGCACCACTGCTCCACCTCACCAGTGCCGAAGAAAAGGGGCAAGAAGCACGGTTCCCCGGCACCGACGAAAAAAGGTTCAGTCAGCTTTGAGCAAGGAGCCGGACCCAAGCTGCCTGCCTACACCGGAGCCCTGTGGTCGGTCCTCCCCGGTCAGGGCCGTCAGTCTGACAAAAGGTCCTCCTTTGACTCCTGCGAGTGGCACTTGACCTACTCCCCTGCTGGCACCGATGCCTTCAACAGCCCAGGGCTCAACAGCCCCTCTGTGGTCTCCGGAAGGGGGCTCCTCCGGTACCGAGGGCCACTTCAGCCTGTCACCTGAGCCTCAGAGGCAGGACTAGGCATCGGAGCTGACATCGGTGGCAGCTGGACAGTGGCAGCCAGGTTCCAGTCATGGCGATGCCCCCCTCGGTCCATTCGTCAGCTGCCACCATGGAACAGTGACCGCCGGCACCGGGCCCGACACCAGAGGAACACCCGGTGGCCAAACTTCAAGAGGCTGTGCTTACCCCCAAGCCATCCTCCCCAGCGGAGGAGGAGAAACTGGCACCCCCTGAGCCCTTACAGTGCTCCTCTTTCTCCTCTGATGAAGTGGACATGGGCCCATCCAGCATTAGCCTGCCTGATGACTTTAAGGACTACCAGACGTTGCTCCAGCAGGTAGCCGACAACCTGGGCTTGAAAGTGGAGGAGATGGCTGAACAGGAGGACACTCTATTTAATGTCCTGTCAGCCTCGACCTCTGCCCGTTTAGCACAGCCGGTGCATGAAGGAGTCTTCAAAATTGCCAAGGCCATTTGGCAGACGCCCTCCTCCATCCATCCCACCTCAAAACGAGCCGAGAAAAAAGTACTTTATTCTGGCCAAAAGTTTTGAATATCTTTATGCCCACCCGTCCTCCAGCTCGCTGGTGGTTTCAGCAGCCAATGAAAAAGAGAAGTAGATGTACTCTAGTTCCACCCCAAAAAACAGGGAGGCCAAGCGGCTGGACTAGTTTGGAAGAAAAATTTATTCAACGGCAAGTCTACAGTTTTGGGTGGCAAACCACCAGACCCTCCTGGGCCGCTATAACTTTAATTTATGGGACACACTCCATAAATTTAAGGAGTCCCTCTCACAGAAAGCAGGCTGAGGAGTTTGGCACTGTAGTGCAGGAGGGCACCTCGGCGGCCCGCTGCACCCTGCAAATGGCATGTCTTGAAATAAAGCAATAAATAAATAAAATAAATTGTACAGTGTTTTCCATTCCACTCTGCATGGGAATGGCGTGACTTTGCAAAAACAATAGCATGAATGGGAAGTTTTGAGTATAGCTACAAATAAAACAATTTCCCATTCTTCTTTATGAATGTGAGCCTACTGTAAAAATCTTATCTGTAAAGTGCAACATTCTGACTCTGAGTGGGCAGCAAACAAGCATGTAGAAAGGAAATGCATAAACAGCTGAAACTTAGATTCTTAACCAAAACCATCAAACGTAGGGAGCCTTTCTGCATATATTTATTTAATTTAATTTAATCTATTCTTGAATGTAATTACTTACTTGTCCATCAGCCTTTACTAGCAACCCCCTTATTGTCCTGACCACAGTTTCCACCCTAAGTAACAACTTCTATATCAAATTTCTATTGCTAACTAGAGCACTTTTCCCACTACAACTAGGTGCTAAGGGATAAATCTGCTCCTCCACTGGGTGCACTTAGAATTCCATGAGACTGATCTCTTCATGTTTGCCCATATGCCTCCTCCCCAGCAGTCTCTGCTATGGAACTTTGTTCTTTCCAAAATGTTGTTCCCATGGCACCTTCCGAAACTAATGCTGCAATATTACTACAATGTGCATGGAGATTTCTTAAACTGTTGCCACTACTTCTCTCCAGGAGAAATTCAGATAAAACAATGCATGCAAGATAAAACAATGCATGCAAGCATTGAAATTAACAACCTACTAGAAGATCATTAGAAAGTTGATTAGGACTAGAACTAGCACTTCATGGGCTCAGCCCTGCTCTCATGACTCAAGTGAAAACATGATTGTGTCCTAGATCACCACCATCACCAGCTGCTCAGTCCTCTGCTTCTGTGGCTTTTCTATTTAGTTCCTGGGTCTTTTCTTCATTAGAAGATATTTGACCCTGATTTATGTGTATGTGTATGTATGTGTGTGTATGTATATATATGTGTGTGTGTGTGTGTGTGTATATATATATATATATATATATATATATATATATATATATATATGTAATGTAAAATATATATATAATGTAAAATACGAAAATATGTGTGAGAGGTTCTAAGATGGAAAGGGACAGAGATGGAGTTTGGATCCAAATTCTAAGAAGGAAAAGGATACAGAATCGAGAGTGGCTGCCATACCCCCTGCCTAGAGAGAGAATGTGGAAGTGTAACCCATACTTCTGCAGTGTGGTACTCTAGTTAATGGCCACACATAGCTGTAGATGTTTCATCAACATCTAACAGACCTGGATCTCTTAGGAGCGGTCTTTGTAGTGCTATATCAGCTTAGAAACCAGATAAGTACAAGCTCCTACTGTGGTTACAATTTATATTGGTGCAAAAGTGCTTCTCTAGGTATCTGTATACATATATCTCTACCAACAGAAACACTTTTATACTGATGTAACACTAGTGGGTTGTATCACTTCAACTATATTGGTTTCTAAACTGATATAATTATAGCAGTACAAAAACTGCCTGTACCTTAGCTCTTAGTTCTGACTGAAGCTCTTAGATCCATCAGTCTTGGGTAGTGTTTTGTGGAGGATGACATAAGCTTCTGAAACAGGTACCTGGAAGAACAAGCACAGGTAAGTATGCTCAGTTCAGGGGTATGCTGGACAGCATCCATGGCCCATACGTGGAAATGGTAGGAAACTGGTCTACACTTTGTTCAGCCCCTGTTTTAACGGTTAGAATGCAGTGTGCAAATGGAGAAGCACAAGCCATTTAGCCTTCGAAGTGCATAGGAAGGGAGAATTTACACAGGAAAAAGTAACAGCTTTTGATACAGATGGTGCTTCCCAACATGAAGCATTTTTTCTGTATGCTTTATGAGGCTTCCGTTAAGCTCTGATTGTCTACACCACCTGTCTAGTTCAATTTCTGGTAGTAGGTGCTAGTGGTTTTGAAACAGCATTATGTCAGTCATAATCTTCAGTGAAGAAAGCTTTTTCTTTAACACCAGCCAAATGGAAGGAAGGTTTATGACTCTTAACATCAGTAGGATAATACATCACTTGACCAGCAGTAAAAGGTTGCAAACACAAGGCTGTCATATAGAATGCCTGCTGTTTCCCCACAATCAAGCAGTTGTCTGTGTGGTCACACACACTCTTTTGAAAAGTTATTTGGAACCCTTCTGCCAGGTATTGTCAGCCGCAACAAGGGCCAGATTCAGATAGCTGGGAGCCCCTTTTCAAACAACAAACACCATGTCTCCAGTCAGGGGCGGCTCTAGGTATTTTGCCGCCCCAAGCACGGCAGGCAGGCTGCCTTTGCAGGAGTTCCCCGGTCCCGCGGATTCGGCGGCGCACCTGCAGGCGGTCCGCCAAAGCTGCAGGACCAGCGGACCCTCCGCAGGCAAGCCACCGAAGGCAGCCTGCCTGCCGCCCTCGCGGCGACCAGCAGAGCGCTCCCCGTGGCTTGCCGCCCCAGGCACGCACTTGGCGTGCTGGTGCCTGGAGCTGCCCCTGTCTCCAGTCCCTTGGGCATTGCTCCTAGTACAGCTGTAAAGATTTCAGCTTGATTTAGTGTCTGGGTAGGAGGGGCCTCAATCTCCTCTGCAGCCTCAGCAAAGAGCCCTCTCTGTGTTGCACCCCATCAAAGAGCCATCTCTGCATCATCTCCCATTGAAGAGTCCTTCCAACAGCAATGGGTTCTCAGTGGAGGGAAACCAGTGCTATGTAGCACCCTTGAGCCAACTCCTTCCAGGAGGTAGGAGCCCTTTTCCCTCCTCTTCGTGTTTCATTCCCACTACCCAACCAGTTTTGTTCCTGTACAGTTACGGTGGCTCTCAAAGTTTCACTTGAGGAATTCTGGATACAAAACTTATACAAATGAAACTCGCTGTAGCTATACTTCTCCCTGATCACCAGTAGATTGGGGCAAAGAGCTCCTTCCCCTCTGCAGCTTCTGTGCATCCCCGGTTCTCAAGATGAAGCAGCTCTGTGGCTGTTCTTGCCCCCATTCACCAGTGGGTGGCAGCAGAGAGCTATTTACCCTCTAGAGCTTCAGGACACTGCGCTTTCATATACATAGCAGAATTCAATTTTTTAAATAATTTCAATGGATAATATCAATGCTTAATTTTAAGCATTTTTAAAAAAAATATTTAAAATTTCACAGTTGTGGGAAATTTTGGGAGGGGTTCAGACAATTTTTTAATGACAGTAGATGTTGAGTTTTAAAAAGTTAAAGCTTTATAACTGTTAAAAAACAGTGTGTCAACATCACCCATCCAAATATCCTTGAATAAAATTCCAATAAGTTCTCAAGCAGCATTTTTCTCACTTTTCATATCTCAAATTTTTGATAATTATTGATGGGAATATTTTTTGTCAGTTTGTATGTGGATGGTGAAATTGACGTTGACCAACACTTTCCCAATACAAATTGAATTCTTCCAAACCTACAAAGTCAGAATAAACAGATAACAAAGACAATCTGAGGCCTGCAAATTAGCCTGTGGATGGAGTTTAGGTAAATTCTCTCTACTTGTAAACAGAGATTATTTATCTTCACAAATGAACAGGTATTTAAGGATCTCTCATGGACATTTTGGCTTCGGTTCGGTGAGGTGCAGCTAAGAAACTTTAAGCTGTTGCTGGTATTTTGGGTGGATAAAAGTCTTTAGAATCTGCAGCCTGCTGAACACATCCCAGTCAGAAATCCTCATAGCCACAGAGATAGTTCACATACTGGCAGGAGCTCCACATATCTGGAAACACACAGAGACCTTGCTGTGGTAGTTTCTTCAGGCACATCAAAGCCTCCCAGGTGTGGAAGGAAAAGATACTTTAAAAATGTTACAGTTCTGTTCATGGTCCTGTTTTGAAGGTATTAGAGAACGCATGAAAAAAAATGTTTGTTTCACATAGAACATGGCTATAAATCATAGAATATGGGGGTTGGAAGGGTCATCTACTCTAACCCCCTGCTCAAAACAACGTTTTGCCCTAAATGGCCCCCTCAAGGATTAAACTCACAACCCTGGGTTTAGTAGGTCAATGCTCAATCCACTGAGCTATCCCTTCTCTTGAAGGCTATAATATGCTGTGGCAGACTAATAGAGTTAAAATAAAAACTTGGATCTCCTGGTACCCAGACCACTAGCACATAGAATCATCGTAGAATCATAGATTCCCCTCACATAGCTTCCCCTCACAAGCCTCTGTTGCTGGAGCCCCTTAGCTTTCATGGATAGATAATAGGCCTGACTGATAGCCTGTTTTTCTGGTGAGACAACTACAAATTATCAAAGTCCTGAGTCCATCCAGTAGATGGCAGTGTTATAGTACCTTATGTGTTTGTGTATAAACACCATTCAAAGAGATCCTTGAAAGCATTTTTTTAAATCTGAAGTCAGATCCCAAACTCCCATATGTGTTCAGTATTTATTACTAAGCATGGCACCAAATTTGCTCTGTAACCCATAAATGAACAGTCTAAACGTACCATAACTTGTCGATAATCTAGTTTTTTTAAATGTTTCAATTTAAAATTGTCAGCTAATATTTTGGTTTAGTTTACATTCCTGTAAACATTTTTTACTACAGTAGAAACTGCTTCAGGCTTTCTTCAAAGCTCATGTGTAGGTACAAAACTGCTTGGGGAGAACTGTGGGCAAAGCTAATGAGCTCTGAAGAAAGTCTGATGCAGTTTTTACTATATGTTGTTTCCTTGAAGCATTGTAGCAAATAGTGCTTAAAGTAAAGTAAAATGTTAATCAAATGATTTTAAAAATGAAAAAAGCATTTAAAAAGCTAAATCATAGCCACAAATTGTTTTTGTCCTTTCTGCCTGCAGAGGTGGAAGGAGCCTTACCAGCCCAGGTTTTCACAGAAAGTAGGGAGAGGCAATGCAACAAAATCATAGAGTGGCAAAATAATGCTATATAATGGCATCTGCCTCCAATACTTTTCCACCAACAATTGTCTTGGTTTAGAGGGACCAAATCTCAGTGTATCTTCCTTGGTTGCTGTGGAGCAAAGTCATGTATACCACAAATCAATGTTAGGTATTATGCTTTTCATTATTTGAAGCTGCTCAAGGCAAACAGGCAATGTAAGATCTACATTGCATTTTAAGGGCACTTTTAATCACTATTGATAATGAGAGAAGGTGAGTAATGTAATATCTTCTATTGCACGAGCTTCTGTTGGTGAAACAGACAAGTTTTTGAGATTACACAGAGCTCTTCTTTAGGTCTGGGAAAGATACTCCAAGTGTCACAAGCTGAAAACAAGGTGGAACGGATAAGGAATTATATTGCAAGAGATCATTCAAGGTAAAGTTGACAGCTAACTCATCTACAGTTGTAGGACAAAGGAGGGTTAGATTGTTGTAATGAGCCTGAATCTAGTGTCTTGATTAAGTCCTTGATTTTGGTGCCTAATACAGTTATGACAAACGCCTGTCGGGGATGGTCTAGATAATACTTAGTCCTGCCTTGAGTGCAGGGAACTGGACTAGATGACCTCTCGAGGTCCCTTCCAGTTCTATGATTCTATTAATTTAAATTCCCAGGCACATCTTTTGAAGGCATTATACACCTTCCTTTGAGGTTGAGGACTGAGAGGTCAATTACAGAGTGATCATTTTGTAAAAAGTGTTAACCTACAGGTGATATGGTGTTTTTGTCTTTTATCATTTTGTGTGAGTCCATTGGAGAGCATAGAGATTGTCTTGATTCACCCACATTTAGTGCCCTGAATGAGATACACCACGTGTAGGATCCATGGATCTTGAAAGATGTTTTCTGGGGGATATTGATCATTGTAGCATTGGAGCTATGTCTGCAGGTTTTGCATGTGTTCTTATGGTAGGGCCTCGTGTGTTTGAGGTAGATAGCTGAGTGTTGTCCATTGTCTTGCAGATATTTGAGGCATACGGCAATTCCGTGCTTTGTGAGGGATGTTGGTGTATAGAGTGGTGACATCCATGGCAATAAGAATGGTGTTCTGAGGGAGGCAGTTAATGTTGTGGAGTTTCTGGAGGAAGTTCGTCATGTCCTAGAGGAAACTAGTCTTTTGTGTAGTGAGTGGGTTGTGGATGATTTCTATAAGTACCAATATTCCTCCAGTAAGTGTAGCATGGTCAGATATGATGGTTCTGCCTGGATTCCTTTGTGTGTCTTAGGAAGCATGTAGAAGGTCCCTGGGATGGGTTCATGGGTGATGAGGTAGTAGAGTTTCTCTTGGGGTTGTCTGGGGAAGGATTTAATGATATCCTTAAGTTCCTGGGTGAATCGTGGTTTGGAGTCTTATTTGAGTTCTTTATAGTCGTTGATGTCGGAGAGTTGTTGGTTGGCCTCACTGATATAGTCATCATGGTTGAGGACTACAATGGTGCTCACTTTGTCTGCTGGTTTGATCACTATCTGGTAGTTGGATTTCAGGGACTGTCTAACTGTCTCAGCAATGGAGAGATTGTGGTGGATGTGATGTTTGTTAAGGATTTCACAGTCAATTTTTTTTCCCTGAAGCAATCAATATACTGATCAAGTTTGTGTTTTAATCTGCTGTAGAGTGTCCAGTCAGATCATTCTTTTTATGACTGTCAGTAGAGACATGGTAGGTATAGGTGATGTTGTCTTTGTTATGAAAGAGTTCTTTGAGTCGGAGTTGGTGAAAGTTATTCCACTTCGCCATATGTGAATATGGTATCAGTGGTGGGGCAGAAGTTCAGTACCTTGGAGAGTATATATAATTCAGCTCCAGGTAAGGGAGTCTCGATAAGTTGATGATGTGTCCTACATAAGCCTATCACAACATGTGGTATATCTCCTCCAATGCACTAAATGCCCCAATAACAACTGTGTGGGTGAAACAAGGCAACAATTATGTTCTTGAATGAACTTGCACAGAAAAATGATAAGACAAAAACACTATATCACGCATCGGTGAACACTTTTCATGAAATGATCACTCAATATCTGACTCTCAGTCCTTGCTCTCAGAGGAAATCTGCACAAAACATTCAGATGACTAGGTTTGGAGCTTTAATTCATAACTCTGCAAGACACCAAAAATAATTAATTTAGTAAAGACACTGGATTTATGGCTCATTATACCAATCTGTAACCCTCTTTTGTCCTACGACTGTAGAGTTGTCAACTCCCCACTTCACCTTGAATGCTTTCTTGAAACATCTGTTCATCTTTTATTTGTTCCAACTTGTATTTATCTGTGACAGTCTAAGTAACTTTCCCAGACCTGAAGAAGAGCTGTGTATGCTCAAAAGCATGTCTCTTTCACGAACAGAAACTGGTCCAATTGTTTTAGCCACCTTTTTAATATCCTTGGGCCAACATGGTTATAACACTGCAAACTATTGATGATTAGCTCACTGAGAATAAGGAGTTGAATTTGCACAGTGATGCAGTTTACTGGACATACTGCCCCTTTTAATGACTTGTCAGGAATACCCATCTTTGATTAGTATATCCTATGTTAATAGTGCCGATGTGATAAAATCTGGAGTTAGTACTGTAACCTGATAGGTGAGTGGACATTTTATAAAAAATCCAAAGTACCATGTTTAAACAGCACATGAAATTAAATCCTAAATAATTCACAATATTCCTAGTTCATATGCTTATCTGGGCAAAAAATATCAGAATGGGTAAAAGCCACTCTGGGTTTAGTGTCAGATGATTAATACCCAGAGAGTGGTCTATAAAAACAGTTTGAGATCTAGGTGGCTTGCAAATGACAATGCAGCCTGTGAAATTGCAGTATCATAGAATATCAGGGTTGGAAGGGACCTCAGGGGGTCATCTAGTCCAACCCCCTGCTGAAAGCAGGACCAATTCCCAACTAAATCATCCCAACCAGGGCTTTGTCAAGCCTGACCTTAAAAACCTCTAAGGAAGGAGATTCCACCACCTCCCTAGGTAACCCATTCCAGTGCTTCACCACCCTCCTAGTGACATTTTTTTTCCTAAAATCCAACCTAAACCTCCCCCACTGCAACTTGAGACCATTACTCCTTGTTCTGTCATCGGGTACCACTGAGAACAGACATCCTCTTTGGAACCCCCTTTCAGGTAGTTGAAAGCAGCTATCAAATCCCCCCTCATTCTTCTCTTCTGCAGACTAAACAATTACAGTTCCCTCAGCCTCTCCTCATAAGTCATGTGCTCCAGCTCCCTAATCATTTTTGTTGCCCTCCGCTGGACTCTTTCAAATTTTTCCACATCCTTCTTGTAGTGTGGGGCCCAAAACTGGACACAGTACTCCAGATGAGGCCTCACCAATGTCGAATAGAGGGGAATGATCACATCCCTCAATCTGCTGGCAATGCCCCTACTTATACAGCCCAAAATGCCATTAACCTTCTTGGCAACAAGGGCACACTGTTGACTCATATCCAGCTTCTTGTCCACTGTAACCCCTAGATCCTTTTCTGCAGAACTGCTTCCTAGCCATTCGGTCCCTAGTCTGTAACAGTGAATGGGATTCTTTCATCCTAACTGCAGGACTCTGCACTTGTCCTTGTTGAACCTCATCAGGTTTCTTTTGGCCCAGTCCTCTAATTTGTCTAGGTCCCTCTGTATCCTATCCCTACCCTCCAGCGTATCTACCACTCCTCCCAGTTTAGTGTCATCTGCAAACTTGCTGAGAGTGCAGTCAACGCCATCCTCCAGATCATTAATGAAGATATTGAACAAAACCGGCCCCAGGACCGACCCTTGGGGCACTCCACTTGAAACCGGCTGCCAACTAGACATGGAGCTGTTGATCACTACCCGTTGAGCCCAATGATCTAGCCAGCTTTCTATCCACCTTATAGTCCAATATTTGCAATATCCTATTGGAAATGTATGTGACCCCAGATGTTTTATTAAAAACATTAAAACAATATAGTAAAATATAAAAGTGAAGAACCTCATTCTCTGAAGAACACCTGACCTCAGCTGTCGTCTGTACATATTTAACTGTGGTTTTGGTTTTTATGGTGGTCAGCTTGTCCTCCTTCCTTCAGGTATTTCAGTAGATTTGTATTTGTTGTTCTTGAACCCATAAAACCTTACATAAGTGGGGTGAAAAAGTTCCCTTTTCTCTACATTCTGCGCTATCCTTATTTCCATCACTCCTTCTGAACCCTGGCTTTCTGTCATAGGCATCACTCCACTGACCTTCCAGTTGGGAGCTTTGCTACCTGAAAATTTCAGCTTTTTAAATCAGCAACCCAGAGGAGCTCTAGGAGCATACAGCATTCTCAGAAAAATCCATGCACATGCTATATACTCTGTATGAATGTACAGTGTGCATGTGTAGTGTTTGCGTATTTCTGAAGTTAGTTTACATTCGTTTTATAATGGATTGGCAAATCTATGTTGAGGCCTTAGGTCTTGATGCCAATATTTTAATCCCTTTCTGCACTGAAGACATTGTCACTGTTCAGGGCAACTGCACCTGTGTTCTCCCTCTGTGGTCAAGAAAAGGCGCCCACTCTATGCTTTCAGCTCTATGGCCATTGCCTCTCTTGGGTGGAGACGTGTCACTCTCCCTTCTAACCAGGGATTTCCGGGCAGCACAGTCCCCTCACTATCCTGTGGTATCCCCATCAAAAGAGTGTCTGCTTAAAACTATGCAGAGTTAGTACACAGTGTAATTGCCACAGGTATTAGTTACTGCACAGTTCTTCCTAAGCAAGCACAGTTTATTCTTAAGATAAAAGCATTACATGCTAAATAGCTGAGCAGAGATCACGCCAATCCCAACATAGGATCTAGCAGGTGAGCAGTCCCACTAGACTTCATGTAGCAGTTTTCCTGTAGTTTCAAGCTCTTAACACTCTTTTGCCCAGAACAAGAACCCTCGTGAGTTTGTGGGGCACTGATTTATCCAGTTTGGGCCTTGGGCCTTAAATAGGTAATCAGCCACACCATGGATTTCTGCTCAACGGGCAGCTTTAGAAGGATGGACTCAGAGGTGGGTTAATTGCATTTCCCTCACCACATGCGTTTCCAAGGACATCCACTTCACACATATTGTCCCCAGAAGTCCTTTGCATTCCTAATACTTCCCAGCGATTGCATTAGGGCTTGCCAAGACTTACAGCGCTGCAACAGCACAGCTGTACCTGTGCCACTGTAGTGCCTAGTGAAGATGCTATCTATGCCAATGGGAGAGCTTTTTCTGTTGGTGTAGATACTCCACCTCCCTGAGAGACGGTAGCTGTGTTGACGGGTGAACCTCCCTTCGGTATAGTGCTGTCTGCACCGGGGTTCAGGTCGGTATAACTATGTGGATTTTCCACACTCAGGTGACATAGTTTTACCAACGTAAGTTTGTTATGTAGATCAAGGATTAGTCATGTCCCCTAGAGAAGATACATACAGTTCCACAATAACACAATTACAATTGCCTTTTAATACAATGGACCCACCCCAAAGGTATTAAACTTAATTTAATAAAGTTTAACATAATTCAGTAAGATGCATCTTAGTTCCATAAGGTTTGGCCAGGATATTGTCATATCTGTCACAGACACTTCATAGTTTTTGCTTTTCTCAGAGAAATAAAAATCTGTTTTTCCTTGCTATTTGTCTTCACAATTCTGTGCCTTGTGATGTCAGTTTTTTTAAAACTTTATTACTTTGGTTCTCTTGGCATTTGTGTTCTCTTATGCTTCATGGTCCATTGCTTAACTAGCCCCAGGCACTGAAAAATATATCAGTGAAAGCTGGCGCCATCTCTAATGCAAATACAACATGTCAGGTCAGTGCAGTAGAGCTGATCTTCAAGTGAAGCAAAGAAAGAGCACAGTGAGTCTGCACTAATCATAGATGAACAAAAAATCTTACCCACTGCATTCAGTTTGACTTTGCTGAAGTAGTACTCATTAAAACCACTATAATATATTTCATCATAGTCCTTGTTTTTGAAGAAGAAAAATCAAGTCAGTGAACTTTAAGAACATTTCCACTGTTATTAATTTCATGTTGCTTTATTTTCTGTCACTTCAGTGCTTAAAGTTAAATGCCTAAAATGGGTGTTTGGGAGATTGAATAGTGATTTAGACATGTAGATTACTAAAATGGGTATTTACTGTGGGTGCTCAAATTGGCACTTAGAATTACGCATCCTATTTTGCAATTTGGGCCCTGTAGGGGCAAAGCTATAATTAATTTCACAAGATCCTCTTATAGTCCACTGGAAGGGCATGCTCTGTAACTATTCCTGTGGTCCATTTATGGCTTCAGCCACAGGGGAAAAACATGTTAAGGGGCATATGCCACTGACCTTGCTGGGGTTGACTGCAAGGTTTCAGGGCAGTGTATCGCCATAATACTAATGTGATCCCTTATCAGGAAGGTTCCATCTTGTAATATGCCATCTAATGCAAACCAGCAAACAGCCTTCTGAATAACTTGCTGATTATCTTCCAGCTTCTTTATAACCAGATAATAATAATCTTTTTGAAAGCAGAAAAAATGGGCCATATTCTGTATTGGAAGAAGTTTGTCTATGTTCCATAACAGAATGTAACCTTATATAAACATCAGATTATTGTGTCAACACCATAACTTGCATCCACTTCCCATTTCTTCTGAGTAGGTGTATGAAATACTGTTGGGTTAACATGGTACTCAAATGGCATTAAAAGCCTGAGGTAGGGTTTTTAAAAATGCTCAGTGTTAGCCTAACTCAGTTCTCGTTGACTTCATTGGGAACAATTTTTCTCAAACATGAGAGATGAAAAGTAGTTCCTCTAGTTCTCTCAAATCTCTGGATAGGCTATGAAAAGATAACATAGAAAGGATAAGCAATTCATAGATGTGTAGAACTGGAAGGGACCTTGATAGATCATCTAGTCCAGTCCCCTGCACTGAGGCAGGACTAAAGATTATCTAGACCTTCCCTGATAGATGTTTGTCTAACCTGTTCTTAAAAACCTCCAGTGATGGAGATTCCACAACCTGTGTTTAACTACCCTTAGAATTAGGAAGTTTTTCCTAATGTCTAGCCTAAATCTCCCGTACTTACTT
Organism: Mauremys mutica; assembly: GCF_020497125.1. NCBI lineage: Eukaryota > Metazoa > Chordata > Testudines > Geoemydidae > Mauremys > Mauremys mutica. The sequence goes on along the minus strand of NC_059073.1, from coordinate 36,364,360 downwards.
CTTCTCCTATCCTCATTAGTTAAGGAGAGCAATATATCACTCTCCTCTTTAGAACAACCTTTTACATACTTGAAGACTGTTATCTCCCGCCATCAGTCACCTCTTCTGCAGATTAAACAAACCCAGTTTTTTAATCTTTACTCATAGGTCATATTGTCTAGACCTTTAATCATTTTTGTTGCTCTGCTTTGGATTTTCTCCAATTTGTGCACTTCTTTCTCTAAGTGTGATGCAAAGACCTGGACACAATACTCCAGCTGAGGCCTTATCAGCGCTTCTCATGTCTTGCTTATAACACTATTGCTAATACATCCCAGAATGATGTTCGGGTTTTTTTGCAATAGTGTTACATTGTTGACTCATATTTAGTTTGTGATCCATTATAACCACTAAATCCTTTTCTGCAGTACTCCTTCCTAGGCAGTCATTTCCCATTTTGTTATTATTCCTTTAAGTGTAATACTTTGCATTTCCCTTATTTAATTTCATCTTGTTTATTTGAGACCATTTCTCAAGCTTGTCAAGTTCATTTTGAATTCTAATCCTATTCTCCAAAGCTCTTGCAACACCTTCCAGCATAGCATCATCCACAAACTTTATAAGTGTACTGTGTATGCCATTATCTAAATCATTTATGAAGATATTGAATAGAACCAGACCCAGGAGCGATCCCTGTGGGACCCCACTCAATGTGCCCTTCCAGCTCGACTGTGAACCATTGATAACTACAGTTTTCTTAGCCAGTTGTGCACCCACCTTATAGTAGGTTTGCTTAGGCCAGGAGTTCTCAAACTTTCTACAGCTATGTCTATGTAAGAATTAAACATCCGTGGCTTGTCTGCATCAGTTGTTTTGGGCTTGCAGGATTTGGGCTACGGATCTGTAAAATTGCAGTGCAGTATCTGTAAAACTGTGTGCTTGGGCTGGAGCCTGGGCTCTGGGACCCTCTCCCCTCGCAGGATCCCAGAGTCAGCACTGAAGCCTTGTAGCCCCACAGCCCAAGCCCTGCAAGCCAGAGTCAGTTGATAAGGGCAGACCACAAGTGTTTAATTGCATTGTAGACATAAATCAGGTCCAAAGTGTCTCAAGTTGGGTACCAAAAAATTAAGGCACCCAGAATCACTAGTCACTTTTCAAAATATTGTCCTTTGAGTCCATTCTAACAGCTGAACATGGCACTGAAGCCCCTAGTACTTTCCTGGACTTAAGTGTTTTTCTGAATCAGGGCGTAAAAATGATTTAATCTTTTCTGAAGTATCTACAGGGATTGAGGAGTTTTGCATGTCCCTCTGATCATTCTATTCCTGTTTGCACCATCGGGATTTGTCATTTTGAATTTATCAGACTTTTTGTCCAATTAATGAAACTGAATTAAGTAGAACTATTTCTTTGGTGGAATCATTCAGCGGAAGTGTTGGGATAATCACTGCACATGTATGTGTGCGCGAATGGCTGTCTGTTGTATCCGATTTCTGATGTCATGGCATCTCATGTGTTCTCTTGTAGCTATATAGTCCATTCGGCAAGGAGAAAAGTTGCGAACAAATGTCACATAGAAATGTGTAGGCTCCCACTGAAGACTTGGCATGACACTTGTGTGTTTTTTCAATCAGTTTTTTGCATTTGTCTTTCTCAAAACCTTTATTGCTAGTTGGGATCTGTTCAGGTCTGTCCTTGTCTGTGTCTTCAAAGTTATCAATATTTATGTTACATGAGTTGAGATTATATGAATATTAGGCCGTTCATCTTAGTTAAGCTTTATTTTATTTTATTTTATTTTGCATGGGCAACTGAATTTTAACTAGTTGGTTTCCAGAAAGGGACAAACCCAGTGAAATTCAGATGAGGAGAATACTCGTAGCCCTTCAGGCAGAGTGTGTTTGATGTTTTATTATTTATTTCATTCATTTTTCTTCTCTCAATAGCATCTTACGAGCCAAATTTTGCTACTCTGTGAGCATTTCTGACAATAGCGTCCTCAGTTCCTGGGTACAACTCCCACTCGAATGCATGTGAGCTCTTTGCATGGATCAAAAGCAGTGTACAATGTTGAGCACATAAATTCTGAACAAATACAGGGTGTTCAGAGCGTTGCTCTCTTTGGACTAGAAAAATGTATCCTCTGAATGAGTGTAGGAAAGGTTTAGTTTAAGGCAGAGGAGGGCAAACTTTTTCGCCCGAGGGCCACATTGGGGTTGCAAAACTGTATGGAGGGCTGGTTAGGGAAGGCTGTGCCTCCCCAAACAGCCTGGCCCTGCCCCCATCCACTCCCTCCCACTTCCTGCCCCCTGACTGCCCCCCTCAGAATCTCCAACCCATCTACCCCCACGCTCCTTGTCCCCTGACCCTCCAACCCCTAACTGACCCCCGGGGTACCACCTCCTATCCAATCCCCCCTGCTCCCTATCCCCTGACTGCCCGAACCCCTATCCACACTCCCGCCCCATGACAGTCCCCTGGGACTCCCATGCCTATCCAACCCTCCCTGTCCCCTGACTGCCCTGACCCCTATCCCCGCCCCATGACAGGCCCCCTGGGACTCCCACACCTATCCAATGCCTCCCTTCCCCTCTTCCCCCGCTCTCTGCCCCCTTACTACGTCGCTCAGAGCGGCAGGACTTGCAGCCACGCCGCCCGGCTGGAGTCAGCCACGCTGCACGCGCGGTGGCGTGGCTGCGGGGGAGAGGGGACAGCCTCCCCAGCCGAGAGCTCAGGGGCCGGGCAGGATGGTCCCGTGGGCCATAGTTTGCCCACGTCTGGTTTAAGGAGTGCTTTTACTGCAGAAACTGCATGTGGGCATGGAAAAACAATTTGCTTTCAGACCATGTAAAGAGATAAATTTCCAGTGCACATTTGATACCAGAAAGATACTCAGCTGCACCTCTACCCCGATATAATGCGACCTGATATAACACAAATTTGTATATAACGCAGTGCTCCTAGGGGTCGGGGCTGCGCACCCCGGTGGATCACCTATAACGTGGTAAGATTTGTGGGCTCCCGAGGACAGCGTTATATCGATGTAAAGGTGTCTTTTAAAAGATATTAAAAGGGGGCAAAGGATAAGGAACAAGCTAACTATGTGTATTGGCCAAAATCCTCCCATAATTCCAGAATCAAAACTGTACTTTCACAGAAAAGTCAACTGTGGTTTTCCCTAGGTGACTTCTAAAGGTCATTTCTAGTCCTCTAACAACTGTAATAAAAATTAAATTATTAAACATCTATTCATTAGGAACTGGGGAAACTTTTGGGATGGGAGGAGCCTATACAGGAGAGATGGGCTCCACCTAAACTAAAGTGGAACCAGACTGCTGGCACTAAACATTACAAAGGTTGTAGAGCAGTTTTTAGGAGATGGGGGAAAGCCGACTGCTGCAGAGGAGCATGTGGATCAGACACAGACTTCTCTTAGGGGAGAGTCTGATGATAGAGAATCTCCAGGTTATAGTCAGGAGCAGAGGAAGGAAGAGGATAATGTAAGGGCCAGATCAGATGATAAACAGTCACATAAAAAAGAATCTGGCACATCAGAAAAGGGCAGACAAATAAACAGGGACAAGTTTGTAAAGTGCTTGTACACAAATGCTAGACGTCTACATAATAAGATGGGTGAACTAGAGTGCCTTGTGATAAAGGAGGATATTGATATAATAGGCATCACAGAAACCTGGTGGACTGAGAGCAATCAATGGGACACAATCATTCCGGGGTACAAAATATATCGGAAGGACAGAGCAGGTCATGCAGGGGGAGGAGTGGCACTATATGTGAAAGAAAACGTAGATTCAAATGAAGTAAAAATCTTAAGCGAATCCACATGTTCCATAGAATCTGTATGGATAGAAATGTCATGCTCTAATAAAAATATAACGTTAGGGATCTATTGTCGACCACCTGACCAGGACAGTAATAGTGATGATGAAATGCTAAGGGAAATTAGAGAGGCTATCAAAATTAAGAACCCAATAATAGTGGGGGATTTCAATTATCCCCATATTGACTGGGAACATTTCACTTCAGGACGAAATGCAGAGATAAAATTTCTCGATACTTTAAATGACTGTTTCATGGAGCAGCTGGTATGGGAACCCACAAGGGGAGAGGCAACTCTAGATTTAATCCTGAGTGGAGCGCAGGAGCTGGTCCAAGAGGTAACTATAGCAGGACCGCTTGCAAATAGTGACCATAATATAATAACATTTAACATCCCTGTGGTGGGAAGAACATCTCAACAGCCCAACACTGTGGCATTTAATTTCAAAAGGGGGAATTATACAAAAATGAGGAGGTTAATTAAACAAAAGTTAAAAGGTACAGTGACTAAAGTGAAATCCCTGCAAGCTGCATGGGTGCTTTTTAAAGACACCATAATAGAGGCCCAACTTCAATGTATACCCCAAATTAAGAAACACAGTAAAAGAACTAAAAAGAGCCACAATGGCTTAACCACCATGTAAAAGAAGCAGTGAGAGATAAAAAGACTTCCTTTAAAAAGTGGAAGTAAAATCCTAGTGAGGCAAATAGAAAGGAGCATAAATCTGCCAAATTAAGTGCAAGAGTATAATAAGAAAAGCCAAGGAGGAGTTTAAAGAACGGCTAGCCAAAAACTCCAAAGGTAATAACAAAATGTTTTTTAAGTACATCAGAAGCAGGAAGCCTGCTAAACGACCAGTGGGGCCCCTTGATGATCGAAATACAAACGGAGCGCTTATGGACTCATCGAGGAGAAACTAAATGGATTCTTTGCTTCAGTCTTCACGGCTGAGGATGTTAGGGAGATTCCCAAACCTGAGCTGGCTTTTGTAGGTGACAAATCTGAGGAACTGTCACAGATTGAAGTGTCACTAGAGGAAGTTTTGGAATTAATTGATAAACTCAACCTTAACAAGTCACTGGGACCCGATGGCATTCACCCAAGAGTTCTGAAAGAACTCAAATGTGAAGTTGCGGAACTATTAAATAAGGTTTGTAACCTGTCCTTTAAATCGGCTTTGGTACCCAATGACTGGAAGTTAGCTAATGTAACGCCAATATTTAAAAAGGGCTCTAGAGGTGATCCTGGCAATTACAGACCGGTAAGTATAACATCGGTACCGGGCAAATTAGTCGAAACAATAGTTAAGAATAAAATTATCAGACACATAGGAAAACATAAACTGTTGAGCAATAGTCAACATGGTTTCTGTAAAGGGAAATCGTGTCTTACTAATCTATTAGAGTTCTTTGAAGGGGTCAACAAACATGTGGACAAGGGGGATCTGGTGGATGTAGTGTACTTAGATTTCCAGAAAGCCTTTGACAAGGTCCCTCACCAAAGGCTCTTACGTAAATTAAGCTGTCATGGGATAAAAGGGAAGGTCCTTTCATGGACTGAGAACTGGTTAAAAGACAGGGAACAAAGGGTAGGAATTAATGGTAAATTCTCAGAATGGAGAGGGGTAACTAGTGGTGTTCCCCAAGGGTCAGTCCTAGGACCAATCCTATTCAATTTATTCATAAATGATCTGGAGAAAGGGGTAAATAGTGAGGTGGCAAAATTTGCAGATGATACTAAACTACTCAAGATAGTTAAGACCAAAGCAGATTGTGAAGAACTTCAAAAAGATCTCACAAAACTAAGTGATTGGGCAACAAAATGGCAAATGAAATTTAATGTGGATAAATGTAAAGTAATGCACATTGGAAAAAATAACCCCAACTATACATACAATATGATGGGGGCTAATTAAGCTACAAGAAGTCAGGAAAAAGATCTTGGAGTCATCGTGGATAGTTCTCTGAAGATGTCCATGCAGTGTGCAGAGGCGGTCAAAAAAGCAGACAGGATGTTAGGAATCATTAAAAAGGGGATAGAGAATAAGACTGAGAATATATTATTGCCCTTATATAAATCCATGGTTCACCCACATCTTGAATACTGTGTACAGATGTGGTCTCCTCACCTCAAAAAAGATATTCTATCACTAGAAAAGGTTCAGAAAAGGGCAACTAAAATGATTAGGGGTTTGGAGAGGGTCCCATATAAGGAAAGATTAAAGAGACTAGGTCTCTTCAGCTTGGAAAAGAGGAGACTAAGGGGGGATATGATAGAGGTATATAAAATCATGAGTGATGTTGAGAAAGTGGATAAGGAAAAGTTATTTACTTATTCCCATAATACAAGAACTAGGGGTCACCAAACGAAATTAATAGGCAGCAGGTTTAAAACAAATAAAAGGAAGTTCTTCACGCAGCGCACAGTCAACTTGTGGAACTCCTTACCTGAGGAGGTTGTGAAGGCTAGGACTATAACAATGTTTAAAAGAGAACTGGATAAATTCATGGTGGTGAAGTCCATAAATGACTATTAGCCAGGATGGGTAAAGAATCGTGTCTGTCAGAGGATGGAGATGGATGGCAGGAGAGAGATCACTTGATCATTGCATGTTAGATTCACTCCCTTTGGGGCACCTGGCATTGGCCACTGTCGGTAGACAGATACTGGGCTAGATGGACCTTTGGTCTGACCCGGTACGGCCGTTCTTATGTTCTTATGTCCTTATTTAGGAATTATTAGTCTGATCCTCTTCCCATTGAATTCAGCGAAAGGACTTCTATTAAAATCCATGTGCAAATGAGTATTTTACACACACATTAGGTAAATTATAGCAACAGAAATATGTTTCTCTCATATACCATATCTTAAATTGTAAAACTACCTGAAAGAATAAAAGTATTTTGGTCCATTTCATGTGCATATTGGGAGCTTATCTACGGGCTTGTCAATATAAAATTGTAAAATTCCTCTTGGTTTTATTGTTGGCATTATGAGACAGCAAGTACTGTGCACAAAGGAATCCATGTCATGTTGTTTTGCAGTAGAATCTGACACTGCTGAAGTGCATTAAGTGTTAAAGTGAGTATTCACTGTTAGCCAGCATATGGAATTGGTGCCGTTTTATAGAATCATAGAATTTAAGATCAGAAGGGACCATTATGATCATCTAGTCTGACCTCACGCAAGATGCAGGCCACAAAAGCTGACCCACCCACTCCTGAAATAATTCTCTCCCTTGACTCTGCTGTTGAAGTCCCCAAATCCTGATTTAAAGACTTCAAGTAGCAGATAATCCTCCAGCAAGCGACCCCTGCCCCATGCTGCGGAGGAAGGCGAAAAACCTCCAGGGCCACTGCCAATCTACCCTGGAGGAAAATTCCTTCCCGACCCCAAATATGGCGATCTACTGAACCCCGAGCATGCGGGCAAGACTCTCCAGCCAGACACTCAGGAAAAAGACTTTCAATATCCCAACATTGACCCTCGGTACTAATTACTAGTGGTCGCACGTTATTGACCTATTGACTAAATCACGTTCTCCTATCAAACCATTCCCTCCATAAACTTATCAAGCTTAATCTTAAAGCCAGAGAAGTCCTTCGGCCCCACTGTTTCCCTCGGTAGGCTGTTCCAGAATTTCACTCCCCTGATGGTTAGAAACCTTCGTCTAATTTCAAGCCTAAACTTCCCGACTGCCAATTTATATCCATTTGTTCTCGTGTCCACATTAGTACTGAGCTGAACTAATTCCTCTCCCTCCCTGGTATTTATCCCTCTGATATATTTAAAGAGAGCCATCATATCTCCTCTCAACCTTCTTTTGGTTAAGGAAAACAAACCGAGCTCCTCAAGTCTCCTTTCATACGACAGGCTTTCCATTCCTCGGATCATTCTAGTGGCCCTTCTTTGTACCCGTTCCAGTCTCTGGCATGTCTCCCTTTTGGAGGTGAAAGGTCTACATGGGATGTTTGAGATATTTTTAGATGCTATTTGTTTTTATTTTAAAATCTAAAACAAAACCATTTTTTATTGTTTTGGAGTTTTTGGTTGGGTTGGTTGCTTGGTTGGGGTTTTTAGGGTAGAACCCTCCCGGCTCCCTAGAAATTTCAAGGAAAGAAAAATTATATTTTTGGAATTCTGTACTTGTACACAATCAGGATTTTGTTTCTGAATGACCGCTCAGGTTACTAGTGCCCCAATATTAATTCTCTGCACAGTTGCAATTTCACATAGAGATTAAAGGATCCAAAATGTGTCTGTAGAGTAACTCATTTCTGTCCTGGACTTGACTCTCAAATTAAAATTCTTTAAACTGCTTTTATGTTGTTTAAGGAGGCTGTAGATCTCTTCATGTCTCATGCTATCCCTATCATGTGCTCTAGGCACCTAATGCATCCCTCCGTGTAGATGAGTTGGATGGGAAAGAGAGGGAGCAATTCCTCTACTGGCAGCTAATAGAAGCCATAGTGGGTGGGAGGGGTGCTGTGGGCAGGGCAGCATGCCTTCCTCAGAGAACTATGGCTATGCATGCAGAAGTTAACACTGCTGTTAGCAGCATTAATGCTTGCACCACATTGCACCCATTTGGGGATTGAGGCATTCATGGCCAGAGGCAATGATGGCACCATGGATTCCTAAGGGAGGTGCATAACTTGTGGGAGGGTGTTGTCCAGATAGCACCTCATGGAGACAGGCCCTCCTAGGAGTTAATGATCCCTTTTCTTGCAGTTCCTTGGGATTCATGGGCTTTGGAGACTATGTCTTTGCCCTACTTGTGGTTCGATTTTCTAAGCTGTTGGGTGCTCACAAATCACATTGATGTGAATAGGAGCTTAGCATCTTTGACAGTGAAACTTGGGGACTCCTATCGAAATCCAATTGGAACTGTAGTCAGTCAAAAATTCTGCAAGGTGAACCTACAGGGTTGACTGCGCCTTGTCTCCTCTTGTTGCAGATTTTACACTGAAGGGGACAATCTGACTCTAGATATTTAATTTAAACTTCAAAACAAGCAACCTAGATGCTTTGCTTTTTCGTAATTGAATCCCTAGGGAAGCTTAGTGATTGAAATGTATTTTAGGCATCTGAAGTTTGCTTCGGTTGCTTCATATACGTGTAAGGCATGTGCGTATGTGTACATGGTAGGTCAATTCATTAATTATTATTTCTCTTTGAAAATGTCTATGGCTTAGTCTACACTTAAAAATTAGATTGATCTAGCTACATTACTCAGCTATGAAAAATTTTGTGCCCTGAGCACTGTAGTTAGATTGAGCTAACCACCGGCATAGATGCGGCTACTGCCTCTCAGAGAGGTGAATTAACTACGTTGATGGGAAAACCATCGATGTAGGAAGTGTAGTCTACACTACAGTACTGCAACTATGCCATTGTAGAAGTGTAGACGTGGTTTAAGAGCATAGAAATGGCTCAACAAATAAGGAAATTGTATAGCACGACCTAGATATGTGCTATTTTCTAAGTGACTGAAACAAAATTGTATCCTGGAAAAGGCAAATCACGTGTTCCGTGGTGACAGAGAAAGCCTTTCATGAAGGCTTTGGGTACCTGTACTGTACATAAGCTCAGCTACAATGGTGAGTCAATTAGCGTACTATTCCTTCTGCTGTAACACTGTAGAAGATCTGAAAAGTCATAATCATTACAATGAACAAAACCAAAACATCTCTGTCCTTAATAGTGGTTTCCCCTTTTACAGTTCAGCCCAGCTTAACCTTTCTTATTTCAAACAAAAGACTTCCCAAGCGTAGTTCAATGTTTTAAGCCAATGTGCTTGTACTACTTCTGTTTTAGCATATTTGCATGTTTTAAAGATCAACTGTTTAAAATTGAGCTTCCCTAACAAAAAAGTAAACAGTTGATAGCATTGTTTAAACAAATAAACTAAAATTACTTCTGCTTTTTTTCCTGTATATTCCATGCATAGTAAAGAATCAGCAAAGAAATATGTCAGGCTGCCTGTAGAATCATGGAAGACTCGTATGCTATTTTTCATATTTGCCCTGTGGGGTGGTTGCTGCTGGAGACGAGTTGCTGTACACAGCCACATTTTTGACGTCTATGAATGATTTAGCGTTCTATTTGTTTATCTATTATGTATAACAAGTATGTAGTCCGCAGGTGAAATAGTAATAATAATAATAAAAATCCCATCAATTGAAAATGTATATTCTGTGATTGCTATTATAAACATGTCTGCCTGGCCTGTCTGTATTTGAGAGCCACTTTATAACTTTCTGCATGTCAATTAGAGAGAAGTCTGTATAACGTGGCTGAAACTGCACATACACTGTGACTAAAAGCCACAAGAGCTATTGGCTCTTTTTGACACAATGATTTATAATGAAATATTAAAGAATAATATCAGAATGTTTGTAGCTATTAAAAATACAGTTGGATTTTTATCTGCCTAGCTGCAAAAGCTTGGTCAAAAATATAAACACAATTTATAAATACTGTAGCTTTTTGCATGCTACTGATGTGTAGAATAGCAACCTGGCATTTGTAGGGCTGTTTAATGTTTTTTGAATTACCGGCTCTGTTGAAAAGGGGAATGTATTTAAGCACTTTGCAAATGGGCAGCCTGAGCTCCCCATGCTCTTCTCTCAAGGGAGGGTGCGTGCCATCTATCACAGATTTTTCATAATTCATCTGAACAAGGTGTGCAACTCAGTGCTGTCATGAAACTTGCATAAAAAGTAGGATTTTGTTATTTGGTAAATTGTGAGGATGTATTGAGATTCCAGAAGCTTTTAGATGTAGTTGCATTATGTTAGTTTGAAGTCAAGTATTGGCACAGAACATTTTAATTGATTTGCCATAGTTTTAACATTTTTGCTAATGGCTTGACTATAGTATCCTTAACAACAGGATTATCAACTGTTCAGATGGCTCTAAAATGCCATAAGTCTAATTTGTTCTGCATCCTTCTGTTATAATTATAACTTATAATTTTTTAAGTATTTTTTAGGAAGAAAACATATCCCAGAGAGGGAAGTAATAAAGCAGTTTCAAAGTGTTCTGTAAATGGCTGAAATTAACAACACTCTGTGTTCATAATATCTTAGATACCTTGGGAGTCAGAGTAATTGCTCTTTTTAAAATTATTAGTGCCATTTAGCCTTCAATGTTACAAGATGAAAAGTTACTGGTGGTTAATAGTGTTTAAGACCAAAGGATTAAGATCAAACCTTTAAGATCAAATAAAGTTTCATCATTTTGGAAGCAGCTATTCTTGATGTTGTATCATGGTACTGAAAAAAATTGCTGTTAAAAACACACTCTCCTGCATTAGAAAAAATGCTTAAAATGTCTTTCAGAATTTAAACCAGAATAACTTTTTATAACCTTTAAATTATTCTGGTTTTGTTATTACAAGCTGTCTGGACTGAATTAACGCATTAAGTATATTTCTAAAACCAATTACTGTAGCGTGGTCTGAAAAATGCACACAGAAATGGTCAAATTCTGCTTGCATTCTCACTTCAATGGGTTTACTCTTGAGAGTATGGCAAGCAGGATCTATAGTATCTCAAGTGTCTAACAGGGCCAGTGATTTAAATCAATTGGTGTCTTTCCACTGACCTTCAGTGGTATTTGGATCAGGCCCAAGATGAATAGGATAAAAGTCAGAGAATAAATATTGATTTCCGTGGAAGTTACGAGCTTAGGTATCTTTGAGGATCTGGGCTTTAATGTCTCTTCCTATTACAGTGAAGGACAGGGTTCCATGTGCACATGGAATAAGCCTTCAGAATTTAAAGCTGTGCACAGTTTATTTGTTTCATAGAACAGAATATCAGGGTTGGAAGGGACCTCAGGAGGTCATCTACCCCAACCCCTGCTCAAAGCAGGACCAATTCCCAACTAAATCTAAATTTTCTTTCAATCTATAAAAAGAGGCTGAATGAGAGACTAGGCAATATACAATTGTTATAAAATTTTAAAACACACAAACATATAAGCTTCAGACAAATGGATAGCACAGTCTTCGTTAGTAACGGAGCAGATGATGTAATAGAGTAACTAAAACAATATTTATTCAAGAGTCAAGAGTATACTGTGTTGATCTTCTTGACTGATACTGTGCACCTCTGGATTCTGAGAATGTACTGCGGTAATGTGCTGGCAAAGGCAGCTCATGTGATAGCTTTTTATGGTCAAGTATAGGCTTGTGATTTTGAATGATAGCTTGGTGTAAGACAGGCTGGTGATCTGTAGCTGAAAAAGAAATGTGAAAGCCGATGTAATGTCTGTGCTGTACATCTGTCACAGAAACATTGCAACATGTGGAAAATAAATTGGACACAAGGTAGGTGAGGTAATATCTTTTACTGGACCAACTTCTGTTGGGAGAGAAAAGCTTTCTAGCCACACAGAGCTCTTCTTCATGTAAGCAGGGGAATGGTCATGCTATTGTGGGGAACTTTCCTGGCTTATACACTACCTGGTGAAGTGGGCTAGCGAAAGGATCTGAGTCCTCGCTCCCACTGCCTTTACCCAGAGGCCTGCCTGACCTCGAGGGCTTCCCTTCCACTCCCTATGTGGCAGAGTCCTCATACAAGGCTGGGCCCAGGATTCCTGGGCAGCTCAACCCCGAACCTTGTCGTGGTCACTTAGGGCAGGGGCTAGGGTGTCCCCTCTCTGGGGTGCTCTCTCTGCACTGGATGCTTCCCTGATCCACTGATCATTACATACAGTTCAATGTAAATACAATTTATTAAACAGCAACCAATTACAAAAAATAAGGAAAAAATGGGAAAGGTTAAAGGAAAACACGTCACCCCTCTCTGTGGCACGGGAACATCACAACCAACTGTCTCTGGGATGTAAGGGAAGTTCACAGTCTGTTCCTCACAAGTCCCAGGCCCCTTCTCAGGCCCTAATGGTGCTGCAGGGATGCTGCGGGTCAGACACTTGCTCTGGCAGTGCCCACACCCCCTCAGGCTTTAGGTGGCAGGACCCTTCTTCCCAGCGTCACCCCTGCCCCGTCAGGGTTACGATCCCCCTCCAAGTCTGGCCTGCAAGGCCTCTTGGCTGGGGGTGTCTCCCTGAGCTGGGCCCTCTGCCCAGGTTCCCCCTCGCTCTCCGCAGCCACTCACCACACTCGGCTCTGGACTGCTCCAGCCCCAGCTCCAGCTCCACCACTCTGCCTCAGCTCCAGCTCCACTCTGCCTCAGCACGGCTGCTGCATCTGCTGCTGCTGCTCTGCCTTCAGCTCCCTGGTCTGCTTCTCTGGCCCCTCTGGCTCTGGTTGCTACAACTCTCCTCCCAGGACAGGTCTGCTCTGTGAGCTGCTTCTGTGACTCTGCTCCCAGCACTGACCTGCTTCCTGGGCCGCTTTTCTGGCCCCTCTGGATCTGGCATGGCTCTGCCCCCCAGCTCAGCTTGCACCCCTGCTTTCTCCTTAACTTGGCTGTAGTAATATCTGTAATGTAGTTCATATCAGAACAATTGCACCAAACTTGCTCAGTCTTCCCTAAGCAGTTAGCATCAAGATAACTAATAATTATCTTGTACACGAAAGATGAAAAGCGCTATAAAAATACTTATTTTACTAGTAGTATCACTTTTACTATATCATTAACAGAAATATGAACTTATAATTCTGAATATGTAGCAAAATAAATTGAAACATAGCTCTTTATTTAAATGCTAATTACATATTATTTATTTCTGTTTTATTTTCATTAGTATTAAGCAGCAGATTAGATTTTACAAGGTTCCTGGGTTTGGCATTGTTTCTTTGTTATTACTAACAGGTTTATTTTCACATCTGTTCCTGGAGTTTCCTACCTTTCTGCATCTGATTGTCCCTCCAGCATCACACGTGGGTAAAGTTTTAAGATTTAGTTTTAGTTTTGTTTCTCTTCTGTGGCTCATGGATTCTCTCCTGGCCATCCTTTGTGCTTTCCTGGCTTCAGAATGAATTTTTGTGACTCAGTTCTCCTCCTCCTCCTGTTTAAAATCAGCAAAGTTCCTAGGTCCCTGGTTAGCAAAGAAATTGTCAGACTTTAAATTTAGTTCCCATTGCATCTTACAATATAGGTATAAAATATTTATCAAATTTCAAAATAGTATAAAGCACTCAAAAAATAGGGATACAACAAAAGTCTATCATTAGAGAGCACGAACCAACAACAGTAGTGTTCACAGAAGAAATTTTTCTGCTTACCCTTGGTAATGAAGTCCTCCAGGATGAAAAATAAAGAAGGAAAGACCAAACCCCCGAAAACAATCAATAACCCCTAAATCTACTAAGCAATAAGCAAAGACTAATAGCTTGCTTTTCCTAAAAGCACATAAACTATTTATTACAGGGCTAGATATGTTGTCCATCATTGAAGTACCTAGGTGCATTTTCCATGGCTTAGACTGATACAAAAATGAATTTAATGTATAGAGAGCTAATCCTCCATGACTATGGACTAAAGAAAATTCTGAAATACTCTTAAACTAAATACAAATTAATATTGCAAGAGGGCATTTCAGTTTCCCTGCCAATCCTTGGTCTCTGTTAGGAGTTTCAAAAATAGGGTGTCAATCTTGGGGAGTTTTAATTTGGTGATGTGGTCACCTATCCATTTGGAATACAGCTGAGATAGTCAACTCATTCTACAGCATGAACTAAAGAACTATTGAATGCTAAGATAACTCAGGCTCTACCAACCTGCGCTATAACAGACCCACCCCCAATTAGATAGTGCACTGAAGCATATGCTAGAATGCTTTGCTGAATAGGTATGGAGTTAAGCACATGCTTAAAGTTAAACACATACAAGAGTGCTTTGTTGAATTGGTACCCAGGAGCCCTACTGGTGAAGGACTTTGTATCCAACTGTCAGAGCCTTCCAGTCCCATTTAACGCAGTGGCAACATTAAGTTTAAGTTTTAATTCTTATACTGTACATTCCTACAGAAGATTATATCAAATTAAAATAGATGAAATATGTATGTGGCTGAGCTTTTTCGGATAATTACTGTGAAAATGAATTAAAATACATAATCATATTCTTCCATAAAATACTGTAACACAACTTCACAAAAATTCCCCTGAGTGGAAAAAGTCAAGAAAGGCTTTATATAGTATCTCCCGATCCCTTTAATCTTGAAAAAGGTTGCTATTACTTATAGTGACAAAATTGTGCAAACTGTAACTAATTATCCCCTGATCAATAGGTCTTTACTCAGCCTTTACAAAGTGGAAAGCAGGTGAGCTTCACCCTGGTGCATGATGTGTTTTTGCTTAGTTTTGCTTAGACAGCGCTTTATCGCTGGGAGTCGCACTCCCGGAGATAAAGCTACCACCCCCCGTTTGGGGTGGTTATTTTTTATTGCCGGGAGAGCTGTACCCCGGCGATAAAAGCATGACTACATTGCCCACGTCACAGCACTGCCAGGGCGGCAGTGTAGACATACAACTCCACTGAATAAAGGAAAATTGCAAGGGGCAAACCACAGTCATTAGTCTGTATCTCACACATAGGGAGTCCTACGGACTAGGGATACCTAAGACACACAAGTTGTACTGCTTCAACTATACCAGAATAGTTAAAGCAATATAGCCCCCACCCCCGGTGTGGATGCAGTATAGAGGTGCTTTATAGCACTATAGCTATTCCTGTATGGAAAGGGAAATAAGCTAAACTGCTCTAAGGCACTGTGACATGGTGTAACTAGCTTTTGTGGCTCCCGACAGGAGGCCCCACGGTAGACTAAACCATGCTGCAGGAAACAGAAAAGTGATAGGAAAGGAGCAGCGAAGGTGGGTGCTTCAGGCCTGCCAAGAGAGGCCTCATGGAAGCAGCCAATCAGAGCCCAGCATGCTCAGATAAAAGGAGCTGCAGGGCCTTAGCAGTTCAGTTAAGAACATAAGAACATAAGAAAGGCCGTACCGGGTCAGACCAAAGGTCCATCTAGCCCAGTATCTGTCTACTGACAGTGGCCAATGCCAGGTGCCCCTGAGGGAGTGAACCTAACAGGCAATGATCAAGTGATCTCTCTCCTGCCATCCATCTCCATCCTCTGACGAACAGAGGCTAGGGACACCATTCTTACCCATCCTGGCTAATAGCCATTTATGGACTTAGCCACCATGAATTTATCCAGTCCCCTTTTAAACATTGTTATAGTCCTAGCCTTCACAACCTCCTCAGGTAAGGAGTTCCACAAGTTGACTGTGCGCTGCGTGAAGAAGAACTTCATTTTATTTGTTTTAAACCTGCTGCCTATTAATTTCATTTGGTGACCCCTAGTTCTTGTATTATGGGAATAAGTAAATAACTTTTCCTTATCCACTTTCTCAACATCACTCATGATTTTATGTACCTCTATCATGTCCCCCCTTAGTCTTCTCTTTTCCAAACTGAAGAGTCCTAGCCTCTTTAATCTTTCCTCATATGGGACCCTCTCTAAACCCTTAATCATTTTAGTTGCTCTTTTCTGAACCTTTTCTAGTGCTAGAATATCTTGTTTGAGGTGAGGAGACCACATCTGTACACAGTATTCGAGATGTGGGCGTACCATGGATTTATATAAGGGCAATAATATATTCTCAGTCTTATTCTCTATCCCCTTTTTAATGATTCCTAACATCCTGTTTGCTTTTTTGACCGCCTCTGCACACTGTGTGGACATCTTCAGAGAACTATCCACGATAACTCCAAGATCTTTTTCCTGACTCGTTGTAGCTAAATTAGCCCCCATCATGTTGTATGTATAGTTGGGGTTATTTTTTCCAATGTGCATTACTTTACATTTATCCACATTAAATTTCATTTGCCATTTTGTTGCCCAATCACTTAGTTTTGTGAGATCTTTTTGAAGTTCTTCACAATCTGCTTTGGTCTTAACTATCTTGAGTAGTTTAGTATCATCTGCAAACTTTGCCACCTCACTGTTTACCCCTTTCTCCAGATCATTTATGAATAAATTGAATAGGATTGGTCCTAGGACTGACCCTTGGGGAACACCACTAGTTACCCCTCTCCATTCTGAGAATTTACCATTAATTCCTACCCTTTGTTCCCTGTCCTTTAACCAGTTCTCAGTCCATGAAAGGACCTTCCCTTTTATCCCATGACAGCTTAATTTACGTAAGAGCCTTTGGTGAGGGACCTTGTCAAAGGCTTTCTGGAAATCTAAGTACACTATGTCCACCGGATCCCCCTTGTCCACATGTTTGTTGACCCCTTCAAAGAACTCTAATAGATTAGTAAGACACGATTTCCCTTTACAGAAACCATGTTGACTATTGCTCAAGAGTTTATGTTTTTCTATGTGTCTGACAATTTTATTCTTTACTATTGTTTCAACTAATTTGCCCGGTACTGACGTTATACTTACCGGTCTGTAATTGCCGGGATCACCCCTAGAGCCCTTTTTAAATATTGGCGTTACATTAGCTAACTTCCAGTCATTGGGTACCGAAGCTGATTTAAAGGACAGGTTACAAACCTTAGTTAATAGTTCCGCAACTTCACATTTGAGTTCTTTCAGAACTCTTGGGTGAATGCCATCTGGTCCCGGTGACTTGTTAATGTTGAGTTTATCAATTAATTCCAAAACCTCCTCTAGTGATACTTCAATCTGTGACAGTTCCTCAGATTTGTCACCTACAAAAGCCAGCTCAGGTTTGGGAATCTCCCTAACATCCTCAGCCGTGAAGACTGAAGCAAAGAATCCATTTAGTTTCTCCGCAATGACTTTATCATCTTTAAGCGCTCCTTTTGTATTTTCATCGTCAAGGGGCCCCACTGGTTGTTTAGCAGGCTTCCTACTTCTGATGTACTTAAAAAACATTTTGTTATTACCTTTGGAGTTTTTGGCTAGCCGTTCTTCAAACTCCTCTTTGGCTTTTCTTATTACACTCTTGCACTTAAGTTGGCAGTGTTTGTGCTCCTTTCTATTTGCCTCACTAGGATTTGACTTCCACTTTTTAAAGGAAGTCTTTTTATCTCTCACTGCTTCTTTTACATGGTTGTTAAGCCACGGTGGCTCTTTTTTAGTTCTTTTACTGTTTTTCTTAATTTGGGGTATACATTGAAGTTGGGCCTCTATTATGGTGTCTTTAAAAAGGGCCCACGCGACTTGCAGGGATTTCACTTTAGTCACTGTACCTTTTAACTTTTGTCTAACTAACCCCCTCATTTTTGTATAGTTCCCCCTTTTGAAATTAAAGGCCACAGTATTGGGCAGTTGAGATGTTCTTCCCACCACAGGGATGTTGAATGCTATTGTATTATGGTCACTATTTCCTAGCGGTCCTGCTATAGTTACCTCTTGGACCAGCTCCTGCGCTCCACTCAGGATTAAATCTAGAGTTGCCTCTCCCCTTGTGGGTTCCCATACCAGCTGCTCCATGAAGCAGTCATTTAAAGTATCGAGAAATTTTATCTCTGCATTTCTTCCTGAAGTGAAATGTTCCCAGTCAATATGGGGATAATTGAAATCCCCCACTATTATTGGGTTCTTAATTTTGATAGCCTCTCTAATTTCCCTTAGCATTTCATCATCACTATTACTGTCCTGGTCAGGTGGTCGATAATAGATCCCTACTGTTATATTTTTACTAGAGCATGAAATTTCTATCCATAGAGACTCTATGGAACCTGTGGATTCGCTTAAGATTTTAACTTCATTTGAATCTACACTTTCTTTAACATATAGTGCCACTCCTCCCCCTGCACGGCCTGTTCTGTCCTTCCGATATATTTTGTACCCCGGAATGATTGTGTCCCATTGATTGCTCTCAGTCCACCAGGTTTCTGTGATGCCTATTATATCTATATCCTCCTTTATCACAAGGCACTCTAGTTCACCCATCTTATTATTTAGACTTCTGGCATTTGTGTACAAGCACTTTAAAAACTTGTCCCTGTTTATTAGCCTGCCTTTTTCTGATGTGCCAGATTCTTTTTTATGTGACTGTTTATCATCTGATCCGGCCCTTACATTATACTTCTCATTCCTCTGCTCCTGACTATAACCTGGAGATTCTCTATCATCAGACTCTCCCCTAAGAGAAGTCTGTGTCCGATCCACACGCTCCTCTGCAGCAGTCGGCTTTCCCCCATCTCCTAGTTTAAAAACTGCTCTACAACCTTTTTAATGTTTAGCGCCAGCAGTCTGGTTCCACTTTGGTTTAGGTGGAGCCCATCTCTCCTGTATAGGCTCCTCCCATCCCAGAAGTTTCCCCAGTTCCTAATGAACGTGAACCCCTCCTCTCTACACCATCGTCTCATCCACGCATTGAGACTCTGAAGCTCTGCCTGCCTACCTGGCCCTGCGCGTGGAACTGGGAGCATTTCTGAAAATGCCACCATAGAGGTCCTGGATTTCAGTCTCTTCCCTAGCAGCCTAAATTTGGCTTCCAGGACATCTCTCCTACCCTTCCCTATGTCATTGGTACCTACATGTACCACGACCACCGGCTCCTCCCCAGCACTACACATAAGTCTATCTAGATGCCTTGAGAGATCCGTAACCTTCGCACCAGGCAGGCAAGTCACCATACGGTTCTCCCGGTCATCACAGACCCAGCTATCTATATTTCTAATAATCGAATCTCCCATTACTAACACCTGCCTTTTTCCTAGAAACTGGAGTTCCCTCCCCAGGAGAGGTAACCTCAGTGTGAGAGGCAACCCCAGCACCATCTGGAAGGAGGGTCCCAACTACGGGAAGGTTTCCCTCTGCTCCCATCGACTGCTCTACTTCCCTGGGCCCTTCTTCCTCCTCAACAGCACAGGAGCTGTCTAAGCGGAGGTGGGACAATTCTACAGTGTCCCGGAAAGCCTCATCAACATACCTCTCTGCCTCTCTCAGGTCTTCCAGTTCCGCCACCCTGGCCTCCAAAGTCCGTACATGGTCTCTGAGGGCCAGGAGCTCCTTGCACCGACTGCACACATACGCCACCCGCCCACAGGGCAGGTAATCATACATGCGACAGTCAGCGCAATAAACTGGATAGCCCCCACTCTGCTGCTGGGCTTCTGTCTGCATTGTCTCCTAGTTAGTGAAAGGGTGGTTTACGGAAAGTAGTTTTGGAATGTGGTTCGGTTTCTAGGTTTTAGGGGGGGGGCGCGGGGAAGGGGTTAGGGCTGGCGAGGGGCTCCCACTCCCTTCCCACTCCCCTTCTAAACTCCCTTGCGAAACTCCCTGTTAGCAGCCCCTGGTCGCTTGTGCGCGGCTTTATAAAGCCCTGGCCTGAGTGAATGCCCCGCCCACTGATTAAGGCTCAGCCAATTACCAGAGGCTTCGAGCTTTCAAACCTGCCTCCAACTGCCAGCCAGAGCACACGGTCCCTCAAACAACCAAACAGACTGACAAACACAAGCTCAGCACACAGCAAGTAACCCCCAAACACAAACAAACACACACTACAGACAGTCACTTACCCCACAGATGCTGTATTAGCTCCTCCTTCACCTGGAGAACTCCCTTGCGAAACTCCCTGTTAGCAGCCCCTGTTCGCAAAGTTCCTGGCTGGGACCAGAGGAGTGAAGAAAGGGTGCTTCTCTCAGGCTTGGATATAGCAACAAATCTGAGGACTCTGGCCCTGAGATAGGACTGGAGATAAAATGGGCCTGATAGGAAGAGGCCCAGAGAAATAGCAACAACAGATTGGAGTAAGCAATCCCAACTATACATATAAAATGATGCGGTCTAAATTAGCTGTTACCACTCAAGAAAGAGATCTTGGAGTCATTATGGATAGTTCTCTGAAAACATCCACTCAATGTGTAGCGGCAGTCAAAAAAGTGAACAGAATGTTGGGAATCATTAAGAAAGAGATAGATAATAAGACAGAAAATATCATACTGCCTCTATATAAATCCATGGTACACTCACATCTTGAATACTGCGTGCAGATGGGGCTGCCCCATCTCAAAAAAGATACACTGGCACTAGAAAAGGTTCAGAGAAGGGCAACAAAAATGATTAAGGGTTTGGAACACATTCTGTATGAGGAGAGATTAATAGGACTGTGACTTTTCGGCTTGGAAAAGAGACGACTAAGGAGGGAGATGATTGAGATCTATAAAATACGACTGGTGTGGAGAAAGTAAATAAGGAAGTGTTATTTACTCCTTGTCATACCACAAGAACTAGAGGTCACCAAATGAAATTAATAGGCAGCAGGTTTTAAACAAACAAAGAAAGTATTTCTTCACACAACACACAGTGTGTGTCTACACTAGCGGCCGGATCGATGGGCAGCGATCGAACCAGCAGGGGTTGATTTATCGTGTCTAGTATAGATGCGATAAATTGACCGCCAATCGCTGTAGCATCTATTCCAGTACTCCTCCACAACAAGAAGAGCAAGGGGAATCGACGGGAGAGTGTCTCCCATTGACACACCGCAGTAAAGACACCGCAGTAAGTAGATCTAAGTACGTCGACTTCAGCTACTTTATTGATGTAGATGAAATTATGTAACTTAGATCAATCTCCCCCCGTAGTAGACTAGCCCACAGTCAACCTGTGAAACTTTTGCCAGAGAATGTTGTGAAGGCCAAGACTATAACAGTGTTCAAAAAAGAACTAAATAAATTCATGGAGAATAAGTCCATCAATGGCTATTAGCCAGGATGGGCAGGGATGGTGTCCCTAGTCTCTGTTTGCCAGAGGCTGGGGAAGGGCAACAGGGAACAGATCACTTGATGATTATCTGTTCTGCTCATTCCCTCTGGGACACCTGGCATTGGCCACTGTTGGAAGACAGGACACTGGGCTAGATGGACCTTTGGTCTGACCCAATATGGCTGTTCTTAGGTCCTTATGCTGTTGACTGTAGAGTCCCTGGCTTGGAACCCAGAGTAATGGGCGGGTCTGGGTAAGAAGAGGACAGGTCTTATTTTGGGAGCCTGAACAAAGAGCTGAATGTAAATGGCCCAGAGCTGGGGCTGAAGACTCTAATGAGGGGAAATGGACTTCTTATTTGTTGGACTCTTTAATACCACAGAAGGGGACTTCATTACTCAGCCAGAAGCCCAAGCTGCCAGAGATCCATCAACACCAGCTGGTAGCCTGCAGGGGGCTCCAGGGGTGAGAAATGGACTGTAGTATTACATTCAGCTGGTTGGAGGTGCTCAAGAGGTGAGTGCCACAATCACAGACACCTGTATAACTGGTTTGGTTAAAATAATTATACTGGTACAAAAAGCTATATGTACCAGGCCTTCACAATGAGTGGATCTTACATCTTGTCATGCACAGGTTGCGAATGGTCCTATGAAGATCAGAAAAAATGTCCAGCAATCACAATTTAAGTAGAGATACTGAAAAATTCAAGGACCCTGATGAAGTTGATGCTTCCATAATCCACCATGTGGCAAACTTTATATAAAGTGTGCTCAAGTGCCAGTCACTACTGTTTTTTTTCTGGAAATATCAAGACAACCAATGCAAGAAAACACTTTCAAAACATTTTGCTTATTACTTGAGCTATCTGCTTTTTCTTTAAATGAAGACCTCATAAACAAGCTGTTCTACTCTGAAAGAATCTGTAATAAAAAACCCAAGTCTCTTTGTAGTTGATGTTCAACCAGCTACTCTCAACTTCTCAAGAGGTATCAAAGAAACAAATCTATTAGCTGTCAGTTCAGAATGTCTTCAGAAACCAAATCTCTAAACTTTCTCCTTTTTTTCCCCAGTGGTGGTCCTATCTGTACTAATTGGAGGCCATAATAAACTAGTCTTTCAACAAGTCTCTTAAGTTGAGAGAATCTCCTGAGCCAAATGTTCACCAAGAAAGGAATGCGTTTTTTAAGAAAGAACAGAGGGAAATGGTTTTTAGTTTCATATTGTCACCCACTAACACTGCAAGAGCCAGAAGTCTGTGTGTGTCAACATCTGTTCTTCTGTATCTCTCCCTATACGTTATATTTACATATACTGGATACTATACTTTGGGTCTACATACACTAAATGAGAATTGCTAAATGGTGTCTGTTCCTAATGGAGTTCCTGCAGAAGGGGGAGAGGATTCAAAGGACTTGTGCCCCCAAACCAGTCAAAGTTCCATGGAAAGTGAAGGTGTGCTCCTAGCTACCCCTGCTGAAAGAGGGAGGGGCAGGATGAAGGTGGATCTGTAACCTGCTCCTTCCTTCCATACCCCCCAGCCCAGGTGAGATGCATATACTGCCCCGATTGAAAATGGTGCAGAGCTTCCACTCCAGCATGCCCCATGCTGTGTCAGAAGCGATGGAATAGCTACTCTTTCCCCAAACACTGTTGTGGGTGCAAAGAGAAGGGAATGATCAAAGCAGTACTAGGCTTTTCTGCCTTGTTCCAGGATATTCATCAGCTAGTCTAATCTGCTCATTAAAAAATCCTGGATTGTTCTGGCTGATTGAGTAAAATGAGAACACTAGTACAGTTTGGCTTCTTTGAAGAATACTAATTAGTTTGGCCATGCTGCTCTTTGAATAATGACAACTGGAAATCAATGGTTGTACCATCCTTTCAACAAAAAAGGAGAGAGTGGCAGCAACCTGACTACTTTCCTTATCACAAGCATGATTTTATCAAGACTGAATGCTTCTGATTGTGTTTCAACAGATATTTGTCTCTTAAAAGGGATATGTTTTTATATACATAGCAGGGTCCAGATCCTCAGCTGGTGTAAACTGTCATGACTCCATGACAATTCTGTAATACTTTACAGTGAGGTTTTCTGATCCATTGCACACAACGATGTGACGTGTGCTCGAATTTATGAATTCTGGGCAAACCATGTGTACACTCACTGCAGTGTAAGTCAGCTTTGAAGAGGCTGACACCCACATTATTGGCAGCAGGGAATAAACACTGAGAGCTACCCATGAACACTGTGAGGGATTTGTGCCAGACTTTTGTTCTCAGATATACAATAAAAAGAGTTCTCTGTCTCACAGATGTTTCTTTATATTTTTGAATGATGATATATAATATTATATATTAGACTAGCCAGGAGAAGAAGGAAGCACTGGCATTTAATTGATGTTGGACAAACAGAGAATTAGGTCCAAGAAGCAGTAAGTGTATTAGTAAATATTTTAAAAATATATCTAGGGCCAGATCATCCTTTGGTGTAAGTCAGCCTAGCTCCATTGAGTTCACCAGCGTTGGATCAGTTCTACAGCATTCAGCTGTATTTGCCTACTTAGCCTTCCCCCTTACCTCCTGAAGCAGAGCTGTAGCCCTCTGGCCCTCTGCAGGTAGCAGGGAGGAGTGGGGATGTATGGGATGTTTTGCCCCACTACGTGAAATGTCTCGGCAGCATGTCACATTCTTCAGATCCTCTGTGTCCAGCCCCCTCTTCACATTTTATTTTTCCTCTCTCTTCTTTTAGGATCCCACCCACATCATAAGAACATAAGAATTGCCATGCTGGGTCAGACCAATGATCCATCTAGCCCAGTATCCTCTTTTCTGACAGTAGCAGGTGCCAGATGCATCAGAGGGAATGAACAGAATAGGGCAATTATCAAATGATCCATCCCTTGTTGCCCAGTCCCAGTTTCTGGCAAACAGAGGCTTAAGGACACCCAGAGGTTGGGGTTGCAGCCCTGACCATTTTGGCTAGTAGCCACTGGTGGACTTATCTTCCCATGAACTTATACTTTTGACCTTCACAACATCCCCTGGAAACAAGGTCCACAGGTTGACTGTTTTGTCATGTGAAATACTTCCTTCTGTTTTTTTTTTTAAATATGCTGCTTATTAATTCTATTTGGTGTCCCCTGCTTCTTAAGTGAAGAGGTAAATAACATTTACCTATTCACATTCTCCACATCATTCAGTATTTTATAGACCTCTATCGTATCCCCCCTTAGTTGTCTCTTTTCTAAGCTGAACAGTCCCAATCTTTTTAATCTCTCTTCATACGGAAGCCTTTCCATACCCCATTTTGTGCCCTTCTCTGTACTTTTTTCCAATTCTAATATATCTTCTCTGAGATGTGTGCACTGTATTCAAGGTGTGGATGTATATGGTGGCATTATGATATTTTTCTCTCTTATTATTATCCCTTTCCTAATAGTTCCTAACATTGTTAGCTTTCTTGACTGCCACTACACATTGAGCAGATGTTTTCAGAGAACTGTCCACTATGACTCCAAGAACTTTCTTGAGTGGTAATTTAGATCCCATCATTTTGTATGTATAGTTGAGATTATGTTTTGCAATATGCCTCACTTTGCATTTATCAACATTGAATTTCATGTTGCCGAGTTGTAAGATTCCATTGTAGCTCTTTGCAGTCAGCTTTGCATTTAACGATCTTGAGTAAGTTTGCATCGCCTGCAAACTTTACCATCTCCCCCTTTTTCAGATCATTTAGGATCATATTGAACAACACTGGTCCTAGTACAGATCCTTGGGAGACCCTGCTATTTACCTCTCTCTCAGCTGTGAAAACTGACCATTTATTCCTATCATTGTTTCGTATCTTTTAACCATGAGAAGATCTCTTCCATGAGCAGATCTTCCCTCTTATCCTATGACTGCTTAAGAGCCTTGGATGAGGGACCTTGTCAAAGGCTTTCTGAAAGTCCAGATACATTGTACCCACTGTATCACCTTTGTCCACATGTTTGTTGATGCCCTCAAATAATTCTAATGGATTGGTGAGGCAATATCTCTCTTTCCAAAAGTCATGTTGACTCTTCCCCATATATCATGTTCATCATAATTCTGTTCTTTATTATAGTTTCAACCAATTTGCTTGATACTGAAGTTAGGCTTACCAGCCTGTAATTGCCAGGATCACTTCTGGAGCCTTTTTTAAAAATTGGTGTTACATTAGCTATCCTCTAGTCATCTGGTTCAGAGGCTGGTATAAGTGATAGGTTACATGCCAGAGTTAGTACTTCTGTTATTTCACATTTAAGTTTCTTCAGAACCCTTGGGTGAATACCATTTGGTCCTGATGAGTTATTACTGTTTAATTTAACAATTTGTTCCAAACCCACCTCTGCTGATACCTCAGACTGGGACAATTCCTCCAATTTGTCACCTAAAAAGAATGGCTCAGGTATGGGGATCTTCCTCACATCCTCTTCAGTGAAGACTGATGCAAATAATTCATTTATCTTCTCTGCACCAGCCTTGTCTTCCATGAGTGCTCCTTTAGCACCTCAATCGTCTAGTGGCCCCACTGATTTTTGGCAGGCTTCTTGCTTCTGATGTGTTTTAAAAAACGCTATTAGTTTTTGTCTTCTGCTAGATGCTCTTCTTTTTTGGCCTGCCTAATTATACTTTTACACTTGACTTGCTGGAGTGTGTATGCTCCTTTCAATTTTCCTCAGTAGGATTTTACTTCCAATTTTTAAAGGATGTATTTTTGTCTCTAACAGGCTCTTTTACTTTGTTGATTATCCATGGTGACTTTTTTTTGTCCTTACTGTTTTTTTTTTTAATTTGAGGTAAATATTTAGTTTAAGCCTCTATAGTGGTGTGGTTTTTTTTAAAGTTTCCATGCAGCTTGCCAGCAATTCACTCTTGTGACTGTTTCATAGAGTCATAGAATATCAGGGTTGGAAAGGACTTCAGGAGGTCATCTAGTCCAACCCCCTGCTCAAAGCAGGACCAATTTGTTGGTTTGTTTGTTTAACTAGCTTCTTTATTTTTGAGTAATTCCTCTTTTTGAAGTTAAACGCTACTGTGGTGGGTTTCTTTGGTATTTCCCCCCCTACAAGGATGTTAAATTTAATTACATTATGGTTGCTATCACTGAGCGGTTCAGCTATATTCACTTCTTGGACCCGTGCTGCACTTAGGACTAAATGAAGGATTGCCTTTCCCCTTGTGGGTTCCATGACTAGCTGCTCCAAGCAGTAGCCATTAGTGGTGTCTAGACATTTTATTTCTACATTCCATTCTGAGGTAACATGTACACAGTCAATATGGGGACAGTTGAAACCCCCATCACACAGGCATAGCACTTTACTCCAAGGCTTTCTGACTACTCCCTGGGAATGTCTCTTGAAGGCATACTACCAATGTCCATTTAGGGTGGATCTGTTGGTCTCTAAGGGTTTCCCTTGTTTTTAAGTCCAAGACAAATTAAGAAGTTTTGCTCTGTTGTAGTCTAACCTTACCATTCAGAACAGGTTTCAGATAACTGCTGATGGAGATGGGATTTGTATGTGTGGCACAGAGGTTTGTGCCAAGAACATTTTGATCAGGATCTTCTCTTTGAAGAAAAATAATAATAGGACTGGTCATCATACGAAGACTTAAACCACTTTAGCATGACCATCAAAATCATCAGAACAATTGATCTGGTAATAAGAATTCAGATTTAAAGTGTTGATTCTTGCCATCTTCAAAGAAAAGAAAAAAACCTTCATATTTTTTTTCACATCTACTTTTAATTCCATTGATTTCAGCTCACATATGTCAGCTACTCCTAACAGATCTCAACTTTACATCTTCAGAGTCCCCGAATGTGGATGAAGTTACAAGAAAACATTTTTCAATTATCCAGTGCTAATAGTTAATCAAAATCAAAATTTGTGCATTTTACACTCTTTAGCTCTTCAGCAAAGATGTACTGTGCATTGTAGGCAAATATTATTCATTAATATTTTATAGCACTAATAGTGTGCTGGGTTTTTTAAATATAAATATCACATATCCTTTTGATATATGTTGAGAAGCAGTTTACAAGACCAAATTACAAAGTACACAGCTGCTGCCTCTAACTTTTGTAGCAGACAAAATAGGTATACATTAAAATAGAGTGGTGAACATAGAAAGCAAGTTCCTAATACCAGAATCACACATGATGTGGGGTTGGGTTTTAGTTTTGGTTTATTTGGTGTTTTTTTAGCAAACTGATTGCCATCAGTAGAAGTCTGAGGAATGCCAACATTAATTAGAAACCTTATTTTCAAAGAAAATAGGTGATACGGAATACTAGCTCCAGGTTGAACTTTGTCTTGTGCACAGAGAAGAAGAGTGCATTTAAAGAATTCTAATTGTCTACTCATGCTTTCCAAAAACCCTGTGGCATAGTCTCTGACCATGTCATTTTCTTAGTATTGCACAGGATGATAATTTTATTACCTGATCTTATGCTGGTGATGATTTGTACTCATCAAAAAAAACCAGAACATGGTGCTTTTAGATTGTCATTTCCCCTACATCCAAATACAACCAAAACCTAACAAGATATATCTATCCTCTGTTACAGTTAAATGGAGCTGAGTGCATTTCAGCTTCATTTCAATGAAAAGCTTAAAACTACACTCCCTCCAAACATAATTCCACTAAAAAAGTGCGCAGTTCGGTTCCCTTTGTACCTTAACCACAAAAAAAAATTGTACAGGCTCACGACTACTCCTAAGTATCATCTCTGACAGGTCATAATTTAGGATTATCAGATGTTTGTAGGATGTGTTCTTGCCATTTACTCACAGGGTAATGGGATGTTGTCCTTTGGGCAGTGTTGACAGTGACTAATTTTTATATGATGATGTCTCTTTATATGCCCACATTTTTCCAGAGTAGAGGATTTGTTTTATTTTGCAGTTGTGAGCGTCACATCACCCATTTTTAAGTTCTAAAGGCCCAGTTTTGCTCCCTGTGAAAGACAATGGATGTGTTGCCATTGACTGCAGTTGGAATAAGACTGGTCCCTATGAATTAGATTGCAGAGTGGTGTTCTCATAAATCCCATAAATCTAGCATGTGGTTTTTATTGAGTATTGTCTCACTGCTTAATCTTTGGATTCCCTCAAAATGCATTTTAACCTTTCTTATTTTGTCTCACTTACATGTGAATGTTTTAGTTATTTCCTACGGGATCTTCTTATACATAATTCCACCATACTAACAAAGGTAGACACTGGGCACTAGAAGTGACACAACACACTCTAAAACTATTTTGCATTGTTTCTTTTTGGAAATACAAAAAAGTTTTAAGTCATCGGTCTGTTTCTTATACTTTGCAATCCTCATTAACAAGAAAATGTGTGGATGAGTGACCCTGACCTTTAAACTGTGATTCACAGTTGGCCTTTCTGGGAAATGGCTTTTAAATTTTCATTTCCCGATACTGAATATTAAATCCACTGGCCTTCTTTAGTTCTTGAAATAATACAAATGACATTTGATGGGAAGGAAAAATATCTCTAATTTGGCCTGTGTTAAGAAAAAGTTTTAGATTTCAAAGAGTTTGTGTTGAATTTTGTGTGATTTATATCCCAAGTCTAGTAAGATGAAGATGAAGGCAGTCAGAAGAACATTTTTCTGTCTGTAACAATTATACTGTGACCTTTTCTACAGCGAAAATATTCTGAAATAAATCTATTTATGTCTGAAGAGACAATTGAGAGCCCTGATCCTGCAGTGAGGTTGCAGCACACTGCAAGGTCTAGGTCCAAGTTTGTCACATCTCACAATGAGACAAATCCCCAATTACTGAGATGTGAATGACTAACACATTTTGTATAAAAAGACACATAGAGGTGGATCCCAGAGATGAGAAACTTTCTGCTCTGAAGTGGTACGATCCTGCAAGGTGCTGAGTGCTCCCTAATCAAAGCTGAGGTCTCTGGACTCCTCTAGCTCATCACAGGTGGTGGTGTGCACCTCAGAAGATCAGGCAGCAAGCCAGCAAAATGTACTGCAGTTATTCACAACAGGAAAGGAATTCTCAAAATTAAATGGGCACCTACAGAGGAAAATTAGTATTTGGTAGATGAACACTAGATCCCATGGGACTGAAAGACAAAAAGAGAACAAAGCAGTAAGATTATTTTTCTCTAACAGTGACTGCATGTTTCTGTGATGGTCATCACCCTTGAGGAACATTGCCTAGTGGTCAAGGCGTAGGCCCGTTGGTGTGTAGAGTTGGGTTTTGGTATGGGATCCCAGGCCTTTCTTACCACCCTACTATTGTCAAAAGTTAGCAATCTATCTCAGGAGGCTTGGAGGGAGTCATCTCACTGCTTGGCTCCTCTTTGTGGCCGGGCCTGGTGCGATAGTTCTCTCCCTCTTGGGGTGGCGGGTGGCTGCCTCCTCTCGTGCCTTGGAACCTCTGGCCAGGTCAGTTCCCGGTCTCTCCCCTTCAGGGGTAGTCCATAAACAAAACACAGGGATTCAATACAAATAAACTGGATTAGGAGGTGAGGGGCAAAATGCCTCCCTCGCCAGATATAACAGAAGCAGGTCCTCTCTTCCCTCAGGGAGACCTGCAGGCAGTTGTTGAGAGAGAGATATCCTGCTTCCTCTAAGCTCTTTCTCAGGACCCGCAAGGTGAAGCTGGTCTCCCCACAGGTGAGCTGTTCTGCTCTTGCCTGGTCTCCCCACAGGTGAGCTGTTCTGCTCCCTTTTAACTCCTCCCCTTGTCTGTGCATCTCTTGCAGGTGTGGTGGGCCTGGCTGAACCCAAAGTTGCTCCCTAACTCCGTGTTGCCCAGTGTAGGGTTTGTATAACCCGTCACATTTCACATTTTTATCTTGGTGCCATGTTTGGATGCTTTTGCAACACTCTACACATTTTCTATAAAAAGCAACAAGAACTGCAGGTCCCACAAGCCTTAACTGTTGAAACTTGAAACTGCAGGAGGCTTGAATGTTACTTTGGTTCATGCACATACAAGATGAAATTAACATTTGAGTATAATTCTAAGGGTTTAAAAAATGGTGTCAACAACATTTCAGCAAGTAAAGGCAGAGTGGGGCATGTGGAGAAGCAAGATCTATTCTTTCATCATTATCAGTGTCTCTGAAAAACTGACATACAGTTGAAAGTTTAATCTAATCTAATATTGTGTGATCCGCCTCATTCCCCACACATGGTATCATGATACGATAAACCGTTGGTATAGAATGATTCCTTTCTGTGCTACAGACTTTTCCAGTCATTCCTGTAAATCAGCACACACACACACACAAATATGTGATAAGTGACATTTATTCGTGGTAGTAATATACAGTAGCGTTCAGAGGTCCCAGACAGATTGGGGTCCCTTTGTGATAAGCACTTACAAACATGCACTAAGAGACAGATCCAGTTTTAAAGAGCTTTACAACCTAGCTTCAGACAAGGTAAAACAGAAGATCTATAAAGATTACTTTATTTAGAAATTACGCTTTTTTTCTCAGGGTGCTCAAAGCATATTATAAGTAATGAAAATAAAGAGATGAAAGAACTTACTCTCCATTAAAGTCCAGCATACAGTCGGCTTCATTGCAACTGGACACATTATATCCTTAGTAGTTAAATTTACCACAGTATTTTCCATTTAAAGTATAAGAAATAACCCAAATATAGTGCAAAATTAAAAACCACAGTGTGACAACTGCCCATTTTCTTTAATTGCATCCAATAGATAAACTTTTAGAAGCTGAACGATTTCATGCTTTTCCACTCACATTTCTTACTGTCATTTGGCTCTTAATCACAATCTTGTAGTAGCTGCACATTTCTTATCAGTCTTCTACCCTAATGCTAAACTTCAAAATGAATGCAGTCTTTTTTAGTTACTCATCTCTTATATAAGATCCATCAGCTGTTGGGCTTGGTGGAACGAATTTTGAAAATAATGCTTTTGTCTCGGTCTAACTTCAGAAAGCAGAATCCAGGGGTTGTGGGGAGGGGTGTTGGGTAAGGAGAAAAATATTATTTTATAGTCTGTGCAATGGCAGGAACACAACAATGTTTCACTGTGTGTGTGTGTGTGTGTGTGTGTGTGTGTGTGTGTGTGTGTGTGTGTGTGTGTGTGTGTGTGTGTGTGTGTGTGTAAAAACCTTCTGCACAAAAGTGGGAAATCAATATGTAGCCTGCTGCATGGCACCAAGATTAAAAAATGACAATGTGGCTTTTTTTCTTAAACCTTATCTTTGTCTTGAATGTGAGATGCACCATGTGCCCCTGATCCAAATCACATTGAAGTTAAGGGGAAAACTCCCATTGACTTCAAAAGGCTTTGGATCAGACAGTATGCAGTAAAGAGGTTACTCTAGTATGCCTTTAGACGCATGTGTCAGCCCTAATTTTACATGCTGGATGAGCCAAACTTTTTGCAGGAAACGGGGGCTGTAGTGGGCAGAAGAAGTAAAAGATAGGTACAAATGTGAGTTTTTGCCATCACTGCACCTCCTAGATTTTGGAGCCGACTGAGTAGACCATAGAACAGGGGTTCTCAGACTGGGGGGTCAGGACCCCTCAAGGGGTCACGAGGTTATTACATGGGGGGGTTGCGAGCTGTCAGCCTCCACCCCAAACCCCGCATTGCATCCAGCATTTATAATGGTGTTAAATATGTAAAAAAGTGTTTTTAATATATAAGGGGGGGGTCGCCCTCAGAGGCTTGGTATGTGAAAGGGGTCCCCCAGTACAAAAGTTTGAGAACCACTGCCATAGAGACTGCCCTAACTTAACTTGTGCTGCATTGGATGTGGATAAGCAACTGCAGTTGCCCAGATTAGCTGCAGTGCGGTGCCTGTATCTCATCCCTCCTCCGTGCACAGCCTTGTCATGACTCTGTGCTAGGGTGCAATGGGAGCAAGTGTAGAACCCTGTTCCCCCTTAAGCTGAGGGGATTCCTAATGTTATCTTCATCAGCTTTGCATCCGCTGTACACCAACCAGGCTAAGATACAGGGGCTGCTGCAGAGCCCAGATTTAGCATAAGAACAGTTTTGGAAACGTTAGTACTTAGCAAACGCATTAGTGATTAGGGACAATAAAGAAAACCTTTGCAGACTTTGAAACCGATGTCCACATTCTTTACTGGGAAAAGAGAGATGATCTTTAATTAATTTCCTTACAGGCAGGCTGCTGTAGTTTGTCATGTCCCTGGGGAAAACTCTATATTTGCTTTTTTTTAAAGTAAATCCAAGATGTCAGTTAATTATTATTATTTTCTGCCCAAAGAAGAGTTTCAGGATATATTATATTTATAATCGTCAATTATTATAATGAAAAAATATAAAACTAATGAATGTGAGGTGCAGAACAATGGCAGTCAGAGCTGAGGGCTCTCAATACCTTGTGTGATTGAACTTTGGATAAAACTAAGCAAACAAATGAACCCCAAATCCTAACTTTTGCTGCAAGCCCAGTAAGAAATCAGCCAATTAATTATGGCTAGACTCAGGAGCAGATGAGTAGCTGGCATTTCTCTGTGACTTTTTAAAATGCTTTTAAAGAACCAAGTGTATTATTAACAAGGTTCTGGTAGTAGGTGAGGGGCCCAATCAGAGACTGGTCCCCAGCGCACTAGGCATTATGCATACACACAACAAAAAGATGGGTCTGCTCCGAAGAACTTACAGTCTAAAGCCCCAAACATTGTAGACATAGGTCAGCTTTAAAATGAGATTTTAAGGTGGTTAATGTAATTGTCTTGGAGATTTTTTAATTTTGAGGGAATTCTGCACCAAAAAATTCAAAATTCTGTGTGCAATATTTTAAAATTCTGGAAAGTTCTGCTCATTTTATTTGTCAAAATAATACAATATAATCACACCATTTTCAATTATTTGTTAACAAGTATTTTGAAAGAAATTACCAAAGTAATTGAAAACAGTATGATTATATTGTTGTTACTGTGTTATTTTGATAAATAAAATATGCAGAACTTTGCAGAATTTTAATTTTTTATTTTTTTGGCGCATAATTTCCTCAAGGGTATCAGGGTTCTGTGTGGTGTAATCTGGGTGTGGACAGCTCGGTGTGGGATCTGGGTGTGGAAGGGAATCTGAATGCACAGGGGCTCGTGGGGGTTCTGGCTGCAGGATGAGTGGCACTCTGCAGGGGAGTCCAGGTGAAGGTAGTTAGGTCTCAGTGGAGGAGTCTGGGGGGAGTGGGGCTTGGTGGAGTGAGGGGTCAGGGTGCAGCTGGTTGGGGCTCAGTGAGGTGGGTTTCCGGTGTGGGAGCCCACTATTTGTTTATTCATGAAAAGCTACTGCTTAGACCTGATTCCCTCACACATTCCACTGCCAAAGAGACTTTTCCCTCAAGCTTTTTCTCATGTGCTGTATTAACAGGCTGCTGTCATATGTTGGTATGTTTTCTGGTTTATTCGGCGTGTACTGTAGTGTTTGGGAATTGATGGACATGTCTTCAGAATGCACCCAAGAAAACTGGGCTTGACGAGAGTAACTCAGTAATACAGCACAATAGAGCATCTTCCTTTGGAAATAATACTTATTGTCATCCTTCCTTTCAACCAAGCCTTGTCCATGTTCTTATTTAAGAACTGTTCCCATTCTGATGCATTAATATATTGATCCCTTATGCTTGCACCAAAGTGAATTTCCATAAGATTTTGTCATATAGAAAAGACATGTAGCTTGCATTGTAAAAACAGTCTGGAGATCCCAGTATAACCCTCCCATTATCATAGGCAGAATTCATGCTTGTCCGTGTGATGTTTCTTTCCTTGCTAATTATGCTCTGTAAATAAATGATGTTGCACAATGTCACAGGAAAGAATAGAGAATCACAAAACCTTCTATCAGTTCAGAACTTTTGCTAAAGTATTCCTAAAATAGCAATAGTATGCTGGAAAGAGATAATCTGGCAGTATGAAATAGGAAACCTTCCTTCATCCATTGCAACAATTTGCAAGGAGACGTGGAAACAGGAAAAAATTAATACAGAGTGATTAAATAAATAAAAGGCAGAAATTGAGAGACAGAAAAAAGACAAAGATGATAGAGAGAAGGCGTGAAAGAAAGAAAGTGAATGAAAAATACTAAGAGTAAAAGAAAGAAGGAAGAAAGGAAGAGGTAAGGTGGATAGCAGAACATACAGAAAATATATAATGGACATATTGTACTCTATCCCTGAGCCTGATTTTTATTAACATGTAAAGTTTACAAAACAGAAAGTAAACACCATTTCCTCCCATCAAAGTTTTTTTTTTTTTTTTTTGCTGTACTGCCCTAGGGGGACCAGATGAGAGGAAGAAAATATCTGGACACATATAGGGGGGAGGGGTTTGCTGGTGGAGCAAGAAAAAAAAAAAGGTGGAGTTCCACCAGCAAGGGGGCGGGGAATGAGTACCGCAATATATCGGGACAAATTGCATCCCCACCAAACATCGGTCGGGATGTGGGGCAAACACCTAAATATCGGGACGGTTCCAGTTTTATCAGGATGTCTGGTCACCCTATACTGCTTACAGCAAAAGCACTTGACCATTTGCTGGCAGGGCATTCTCCATAGGTAGGGCCCTACTAAATCCACAGCCATTAAAAACGCAGTGCGGACTGTGAAATATGGTCTCGCCTGTGAAATCTGATCTTTTAGGTACTTTTACCCTATACTATATAGGTTTCACAGAGGAAACTAGAGTTTCTCAAACTGGGGGTCCTGACCCAAAAGGGCCACATGGGGGAGTCGCAAGGTTATTGTAGTATTGCCACCCTTACCTCTGCACTGCCTTCAGAGCTGGGTGGCTAGAGAACAGCAGCTTCTGGCCAGGTGCCCAGCTCTGAAGGCAGCACCTTGCCAGCAGCAGCATAGAAGTAAGGGTGGCAATACCATATCATGCCATCCTTACATCTGTGCTGCTGCCTTCAGAGATGGATGGCCAGAGAATGGCAGTTGTTGGACGAGGGTCCAGCTCTGAAGGCAGCAGCGCAGAAGTAAGGGTAGTAGTACCATACCATACCATTCTTACTTCTACGCTGCTGCTGGCGGTGGCACTGTTTTCAGAGCTGGGCTCCTGGTCAGCAGCCACCGCTCTGGCTACCCAGCTCTGAAGGCAGTGCGCTGCCAGCAGCAGCGCAGAAGTAAGGGGGGCAATACTGCGATCGCCCTACAATAACCTTGTGGCCCCTTCACACCCCCCCCTTTTTTAGGTCAGGACCCCTACAGTTACAACACCATGAAATTTCAGATTTAAATATCTGAAATCATGAAATTTGTGATTTTTAAAATCCTGTGACCATTAAATTGACCAAAATGGACCGTGAATTTCATAGGGCCCTATCCCTAGGGGCCTCTCCACTTTGGAACGCCCTCCTCAACTTTGCTCATAGGAGCCTGACTTTGTTGTTTAGGACATACTCATCTCTTTAGAGAAGTTCTTGGAGAGATGGATGTTACTTAAAACTTCACTTTGAGGGTACAGTCTATGGGTGGATGCTTTTTTCTTTTAATTTTAAGGCTGAATACTGACTATTGCTGTATACATTCAAGACTTGTAACTTAGCTACTGTATCTATGGTGATTTGTGATTTTTTTTTTCAATAAAAGCTGAAAGCACCTAGCATCTATAATGCTTTTCTTTTGTAGTTTAAATAAATAAAATTAAATTGATGTTTGCTTTCATAAATGAAACCAGAACGTCTGTCTCTTGTTCCCCCTTTTGTTTGCATACCAGCATCTTAGATCTTTTAACAGGAATTAGTCACTACTTTCCTCTCCTCTTCTTTCTGGGTCTCCTTTTGCTCAATCTGTAGAGACTATATCGGACATGAAATTCCAGTAGAATGAGACAAAAAGGGTATATGGTGTACAGTATTCTATGGAAAGGCAAGAGGACTTAAGAGTATTGATATGCCAATCATCGAAGGGGGAAAGCTGTTTGGTTTTCAGCCTTGTGAAACAGTGGTTACTAAAGAACACCCCCAAGAATAATCGCACCTCTAACCACATGCTTTAGGGCAAGCATGAGTGTGGGTTATTCAGAAATAGGCCTAGAGGATATGTTACAGTTTTAACAAATAGCAGCTATACATGGTTCTTGGAGGATTTTCAAATGTTTGTTGGTGGAAGCAACTCTTTCCTTACCCGCAGGAGATGGAAGCTTATTGGTAGTTCAGCTGTACTGCAGATTCAGAGAGGGTTCTCCAGACTAAATGCAATAGTGGAAGATACTGATGGTTTGACAGCCAGAGGCTTGAATAAAAATGACTGAAGTCACTAAGGGTGAAAATATGATGCGGAGGAGAGAAAAGGCAGGCAAATAGGTAGAGACCAGGTTTGCGGATCGTGAATCGGACATGGATACTAATTTTGTATCCATGCAGGCCTCTACAAATAGGGATAGAGAAGCCCCCTTTCTGAGTCTTAGGTGTGGCTGATGCCAGAATAAATGATAGGCTGTCAGGAACTCAGATGGCTCTGGGCGTGGTTGCCTAACAACCCAATGAGCTCAGCTGGGTTCAATAAACCCTGTGATTGTGCTCCCAGATTGGTCAGAGGGGCCAACGGATTCCTATTGAAGTCTGTCCAGCCGTTGCTCCACTCCTTGTTTGACCACTCCAGCCCTAGTCCCTGCCCATCTCTGAACCCCTGATTCATAACTCCTGGCTCTGGCTACTGGCTTGTCTCCTGACCACAACACCGGCTCTGCCCTTTGGTTCTGTTCTGACTTCTGGCTCCAACCATTGGCTTGCCTCCTGACCACACCTCTGGTTCTGCCCCTGGTTCTGCTCCGACCAGTAGATCACCGCCTACACCTCGGTGTATGATGTAGGCTAATACACTGAGCTCCTTCCCAGATGTGTTAGGCCCTTGACTGAAGCATGGGAGGAAGGTTCCTTGAGCCTTTAGCCATCTCTTCAGTGTTTGTGCAGGACTAGCCACAGTCTAAACCAGTGTTTCTCAAACTGGGGTCGCCACTTGGGTAGGGAAAGCCCCTGGCGGGCTGGGCTGGTTTGTTTACCTGCCCCGTCTGCAGGTCCGGCCGATCGCGGCTCCCACTGGCCACGGTTCACCGCTGCAGGCCAATGGAGGCTGCTGGAAGTGGCGGCCAGTAAGTACCAGTAGCACAAATAAGATGACCTCAGCCAGGTGGGCTGACCTCACTGGAAATCACTGTATAATGGTTAAATGAACTCACCAAAAACTTCTGTACCATTCCCTTCCCTGTCACTTTGTCACCAGCAAATATCTACGATAGAGAGATACTTTATGGAGAATAATATCAGAAATACAGTGTTGAGATCAGTACTCGTAGTGGGATACCTGAGAGTTGAAAGAGGAGCAGGGGAGGGGAGGGAAGGGGAGGAAGGGAGAATCTTTGGAGATGTGAGTGTGAAAAATGCATCTGGCAGAATCAGAGGGTATTAAAAGGGGAAGATTTAGAGGGGAATTTTACTGAGAGATTTATTTCTTATTTTTACTGAGAACTAGGGGATCCTTGATGAAACAATAGACCAGTGAACATAGAATGAATACAAGGAAACACTGGTTCACTTTGTCTGATCCTGAAGTCTAAAGTAATTTTTTACTCAGGCAAAACTTTCATTGATCTCAGTGACAGTTATGTAAGAAGTTGGTAAATGCGTCAGGCCCTCTGTAAAATAGTGTTTTGGCCCTCTGTAAATAGTTAATCCACGGAATTCACTGGTGCAGGAAGCTATTTTGGCACAGAGTTGGCTGTAATTCTAAAAAGACAGGATAAACATATGCTGTTAAGAAAGAATATCATGAAAAGAAGTTAAGACGTAGAGGAGCTCCTCGGTGGATCTTTGGAAGAAGAAAGAGAAAGATGAATAGGGCTCCAAATGGGTAGGAGGAAGAAGAGATGATCTGTGCATGGAAAGAAATATACAGGAAGACACTGAGAAGAGAGAGATTGGCTTGGAAGTAGAGAGCTCCCAGAAAAGAGATTGCTGAGGCCACAGAGACTCCAGCCCTGAGACGTGTATCTCCAGGAGGTAACTAGTCTGAGAGGATTGTTTGTAATTACCTTCTTAATTCCAAAATAGTGTTGCCACTGTTTCTTTTGAAAAACAACATATTTTTGAGTTGTTAATAAACCCCAAACCCTTTTACAGCTCTTCCATCTCTGTGTAAGACCTAGGGATTCAGTACTTAAAAGGAAAATACAAACAGATAATTGGTAAAATCGCTACTTACAGAGGCAGGCAGAAGCAAGCATAATGAAAAGTGCATTAACTGGTATGAGGGGTTGGTTTTTAGTGATGTAAATAATGTAGGTTTTAAGCATTCTTTAAGACACGTCTTTTTGAGAGCCTGCCTTTTTGGATGGTTCCTCAGACCTTCAACTGCAGCCTGGTTTAGAATGCTGCAAAGCAAATACATCTACACCTGTCCACCTTTTCTTCATACTTCCACTTTCTGTCTCTTTCTTTGTCTTCTTTCCTACTCCTCCATCTTATTTTAAATGCTTCCTTAAGTGTTCTGTTTTGCTCACTACCCTGACCCAGCTGTCTTTCTACTATAGAACATTCCTTGAGTGCCTCATTTCTTTACAGTTAAATGAAATGCCCTTGGTCTATGCTTCTTCCAGTCTGTAAACTGTTCTGCATTATAGGGTGAGCAGCGCATTACATATCCAGTGCTCTACAGCCTTCTCTTGCGTAAAGATGCCTCTGAATGGTTTCTTGGCCTCTGGGAAGTTATGCAGTGCAGTCTGTATAGTGTGAGTCAGATTCAAAGGTACACCCAGTGCAGCAGGGGGATGAAGCAGGTGGTAAATTAGAACTGCTGAAGTGTCTCTCCAGTGCTTGATGCAGTACCAGAGCCCCAGTCCAGATGACTCCAGTATAAATAAATGCCTATGAAAACATGCTATTTCCTGTCTTATTTACTTCTCTTTTTACAAAACTGTCTCCTGCTTGAGTCATCTCTGGTCTGTCTTCTGCAAATTTTTCTTGCTTTGCTGAGTGAGAAGAGAGACGCCACCTCTTATGATTTATGCTGATGTCTCATTCTGAGAAGCAGCTGTGATAATGGATTAGACATGTTGCTCTGTTTCACCTGGGTTCTGTTTCTGCCTCTACTGCTGATTCATTGCATGACCTTAGAAAAGTTTTCAAAGGCCACCTTGAGTGCTCAGCACTTCTGAAAAACAGGCCATAAGTGACTTAGCTGATTTCAGAGTGAGTCATTGGCAGAATTGGGAACAGGAACCATGAAACCCAATTGCTACCCACATGGACTCCTTTGAAGAGTTGGAGTTTAACTGATTAGTAATAATGGAACTTAAATTCAGCATCTGCAATAGAGAAATCTACAACTTCTGATAGAAAAAAAGAAATAAATGTATAGTCAAATGACAGCCTGTATTACAACAGGAATTAGGCCCCAGCTCAGCAAAGCACTTAAGAATATGCTTAATGCTAAGCTCATGCTTAAGTCAAGTCGTGTCCAGCAAAGCACTTAAGCATGGAATTGGGGGTTAAGCGTGTGCTTAATGTTACGCACACATTAAGTGTTTCACTGTATTAGAACCTTAATCTCTTTAAAGACATAATTTATAGTCATGATATGTTGTGGTATGTTGATTGTAAAAAGTGGTGATGTGTGTAGGGCATAGGGAGTAAACTGTAAGAGCTACAGCAACTGGCAAGTGTGAAGCACAGCTTTTTTATTTTATTTTTTTAAACGAACAAGCAGCCAGGATTAGTTGGGTTTTTAATTTGTTTGTATTTGTTAAGTGCAGTGCTTTCCACTTACCTTGATCAAATTTATTCCTAGCTTTTTCATAGCAGCTGCTTCTCTTCCCAGAGAACTTTTGTCTGTGGAGTAGCACAGGATCCAGTACTGCTACCTGAAATGCTCCTGCCATACGAAATTGTAAAATGCAGTGCCATTAATATGTGAATAACACTCATTTGTCTCTTTATTCAGCATGAACAGTGCAGAGTCCTAGCTGTCCCAGTGTCTGAGGAAAATTGAAAAGTGGGTGAAAAAATTCTGGTTTATACCCAGTTTTGGTAAAACTGGTTGTAGAAAGAGGAAAACATTCTGAGAATCTGACAGGACTTGTAACCTTACCCTTTACTGTGAGTGTTATTGCCCACTCTTTGTCAAAAGTACAATTTTGACTGATGTGCAGTCTCATAGCTGATCCTGAACACTGGCATAGCAGTAGGTCCTAGAAGTGCGTCTCTTGTATCTGGCTAATCAGCAGACTATGCTCTTTCCTCTTGGCTACAGACTTAACCACAGTGGTCTATTGCACTAGGCTTTGATCTCTCATTCAGAATTTTCTGTGGCTGGTGGTTGAATTATTTAAACAGTCTCTACTGAAAGCATCTGACAGTGATGGAAATAAAGGGTGGAAAGCTGTTAATTTCAAGACAAATGATTTAGTTCCTCGGGTTGTTTTGGTTTTTTAAAATAACCAGAAGATCTTATGAGCAGTAACAACCTGATCTGCTTCACTGACTCAATGGGGAAATTCCCATTGACTGCAATTGAAGCAGAATTGAATGACTACATGTGGAAAACACTGGAGTACTGGAAATAGTGAATCAGGCCATTAGTGTAGCAGTAGATATGTAGAAAGAGGTCTCATCCTACCTCCAGGCTTCCTGTCAAAATATTTGTCTCTGTGTGCCTCTGTTCCCTAAGGTTTATTAACTGATAAATACGTACATAAATAAATAAAATTAAAAAGCCCTTTTAGCAACATGCTGTTTTAGACATATGTAATATACAGTGATTTACAATTGTGAAAATCCCCATTTTAGAAAAACTACAAATAGCATCATCCTGTGACACGAAGCCTATTTTTGTTGTAGCCCCTTTGTAAATGCTCTTTAATGTTTATATATAAAGAGACAGAGAGAGAAAATCACATGAGAAATCTACAGAAATTGATCTGATTGCAGATTACTCTCTCCTGTATAGGAGGGAAGACTGTGCCCTACCAAGCATAGTGCAAAACGTACAAAATAAATATTAGGCTATGACTGATAATAAAGGGTCACAACCTGCAACTTGATCTGCCTGGGCCCACCTTTCTGTACCAGCACCCAGGCCCATTGAAGTCAGCGGGACCACTCCAGTAGAACAACTTGCAGAAGTGAGGCCCCAGAATGAAAGAAAAGCAGGGGAGCTTTGGAGACATGTTACTGCCCAGCATGCCATATATTTCACAAGCCTTCACTAGGATGCTGATGCAGCAAAGCACAAAAAAGCAAACAATGTTACGCATGTACCTAAGTAACCCATGATTAGCAAAGCAAATGGGATTTAAGCATGCATTAATCATTAAACATTAATCATTAAACATTAATCAGAATACGGGTGGGATTATTTAAACACGTATTTTAGTGCTTTGCTGAATCAGAGCCTCTATGAAATCTTCACACCCATGTTATAATTTTCCCTTTCCATAAGTTCTATAGGAATGTAAAAAAGCAACAGAAAGTCCTGTGACACCTTCAAGACTAACAGATGTATTGGAGCACAAGCTTTCGTGGGTGAATACCCACTTCGTCAGACGCATTTGTCAGACGCAAGCAAGTAAAAGTGGAAACTACAGGTGATGGCAAGTCAGGTTAAGTGCAAGGCTAGTCCCAATATCTCACATTTAGACATATGTAATATACAGTGATTTACAATTGTGAAAATCCCCATTTTAAAAAAACTACAAATAGCATCATCCTGTGACACAAAGAAGCCACGAAAGCTTATGCTCCAATACATCTGTTAGTCTTAAAGGTGCCACAGGACTCTCTGTTGCTTTTTACAGATCCAGACTAACGCGGCTACCCCTCTGATACTTGATAGAAATGCAAGTATTTTTAAAAGACTGTGCATTCTTGTTACGTGACTTTATGAATGTCATATTGGCTGTTGCCCTTTTTCTGTTATGATTTGTTTTTTTTCTGGAAGAAATGCTTATGGTCAAGTGCTTTGAAATGTTTTCAATTTGTGCTTTAAACAAGAAAGCACTTGTATTCCACCTGCTTCATGCAGTGCCCTAATTGGAAGTACTAACGACTTAATGTGCTGGAAATATAAAGAAGCGTCTCTACCCGCCGTAGCCTGTTGCTCTGCTTATTATCTTCAACATAAAAGGTGTTAATAATAATGTGAAATGTCCAGTATTTTCAAACAGCTCTGGGTTGTATTCTCTCATTTATTTAATACTCTGGAGCTGAAATTCAGCCTTTTCCAGAGGCCCTATGGCTATTAAATCTCACTTAAACCTTAAAAATATGGAGACTGTAGAGCAGTGGATCTCAAGCTATTTACCACTGTGGGTTGTTTATGCAGCTCTCTATGTGTTATGTGGGCCACATGCACACAATATAAAGTCTACCTGTATTGCCCTGAGGCTGTCACATGGGCTGCAGCTGTGTGCTGATTGGGCCGCAAGTGGCCCACAGGCTGCGGGTTGAGAACCACTAGTGATTTTGAAAGAAAGGAGAAAGTGGAACAGTTTGGAGGTGGGGAAACAGACTGGTCAGACTGGAGAGGAAGGAGAGAATTAAGGGAGAGTTAATCACATGAGGGAAGGGTTTGGTTGGAAAAGGAGTAGAAAATGTGAGCTATTGGGACTAGCCTTGCACTTAACCTGACTTGCCATCACCTGTAGTTTCCACTTTTACTTGCTTTGGAGTAAAGCAGCCTTGTGCTCCCTACAACATGCTGTTGTTCAACAATTGGCAAGATCAAGACTTTAAAGAATCAGAGTGGTAGCCGTGTTAGTCTGGATCTGTAAAAGTGGCCTCATCCTCCCTGATTGAACTAACTTCGTTATCTCTAGCCTGATTCTTTCTTGCATATATATACCTGCCTCTGGAAATTTCCACTACATGCATCCAACGAAGTGGGTATTCACCCACGAAAGCTCATGCTCCAGTACGTTTGTTAGTCTATAAGGTGCCACAGAACTCTTTGCCGACTTTAAAGAAGACTTTCAAGAAATACTTTTTTGACATATAATCAAGTAGTTTATTCAACTGACAGAGAGAGGTGGTGGGACTGGTTAGTCAAAAGGAAATTTCAAGCTTTCCATCTGCCCATTTTATGCCTCCACTATGCTTCATGTTAAATTAGAATTTAGAGTCTTGTAGACCTTTTGCTGAGCTCTCCAAAATAACAAGGCTAGATAGCAGGCATAGATTCTTTCTAGGGGTGCAGCAAAGTGGATGTTACCATCTTCCTATCCATATTACAATGCTCCCCCAAACCAAAAACAAAAAGCCCAGACAGCCCTGAGCTTTCATTACCTTATATTTGATTTCATCCCTCTGTTCACAAAGGCAGATTTTATTACTTGCATTACTTTACGTCCCTTCTGCAGAAGATTTAATAAGTCATGGATTTATGGAAATCCAGAATCTTTTGTATGCAGGATGCAAAGCGAGTCTGGCACAGTTACAAGTAAACACTACTAGTTGCAATTCTGAGCAGAAGTTTATTACTGTGTAGCACAACTCTAGAAGTTCAGTAGGCTGCTGCCTGTAAACTATGGGACTGATTCTCATTTACAATAAAGCATCTTTTCACCACTGGCAGTGTAAAGGAGCTTTAAAGTGAATGAAAACCTCTCAGCATATGCCAGAGTGGTGTAAGGGGTCTGTGAGAACCAGATCTAATATATTATTTGACTTAATTATGTAAAGCAAGATTGTTTTTTCAATCCCTGAGGTGTGCTGGATGAAGTGGAGAAACAGAGCTGAAGTGGGCATTGCATTGTGCCCGAAGTGGGCAGATTTGAGTAAAACAGTTCATGGATGCTGGGGTAGTCGGCTGGGAAAGCAGCAGCCCGTACTACTCTCAGACTTTGAAAAGAGGCAGCTGCTTCGCTTTTAGCAACTGCTCCTAGATGCCAGCAGATGTGTAGGCCCTGCCGTGGCAACATCCACCAGCCGGAATGTCTACACAGCATTGGCTTTTTGGAGTGCCAGTAAGTACCAAGCCAGGATTCCACCCTAGTGCACAAGAGAGCATTCGATATATATTGAGGCTGGTTCCTATGTGGCTGTACTCTGCAGCCAAGATAGCATCCCTCTGTCTCCTCTTACACCAGTACAAGAATTTGACCCTAAGTATATTAGGTCAGAAGAGATGAGCATTTATTAAACTTAATTAAATTAATCTCCATTTCCATTCAAAGGAATTGCACCAAAAGAGCCCATACAAAGTTCACAGGCACATTTCTGAATGATCCCTACCATTGGCTGTCTCAGGTTCTACACATTTTTCTTAGTTGTCGGAGTAGTTTCAAGAACCTATCTCTGGCAATAGTGAAATTTTGAAAGGGTCACTTTAACTCAGGTCCTTAAATCAGGGCTTTCATTTGTACTCTTTCACCAATTTGTTTGAACAGAAATCGAAAGGTTGAGCATAAAGCAGGTATCGAACACCAGTGATTTATTGGAGTTTTTTTGTCTCATTGCAAAAG
Source organism: Mauremys mutica (assembly GCF_020497125.1). NCBI lineage: Eukaryota > Metazoa > Chordata > Testudines > Geoemydidae > Mauremys > Mauremys mutica. Next base: position 36,319,446 of record NC_059073.1, on the reverse strand, counting down.
GGATTTAAAATAACATCAGTCTGATGTGTCGGCCTTGATATATCCAGTTGTGCCAGAAAGCACTGCTAGACCAGGGAAAAGAGACAAGCTTAAGGTCTGATATTTGAAAAGCATGAGGGATGGAAGTGCATAGATGCTGGCCTAGGAGGGACAGGAACTGTGTATATATAATAAATGTGGGATGAGAGGGAAAGGATGGTTATAGGTAGGAGGGATTAAATTAAATTATGATTCCTGTTCTTCAGGGCCACTTCCCACCTAAAGGAGTAAAAGATCAGACTTACTGGCAGGGGAGATCTGTACACCCTTTTCCGAAGGCCCCAATGATGAACATGTGGGGTCATTTGAAGTCCTTGCCAGGAGTTGGTGATAGGATATTTTTACTCCTTCCAGCTGCAGGAACTCCAGAGGTTCTCTTGGCCCTGTCCCCTTCTGAGCACAGTGGCTCCCTTTCTGGCTGCTTCTCACTGCATCCTTTTGAGTTGGTACCACCACATGACTAGTTGTGTAGGACAGTGTACAACAACACATCTTGCCCATGCCCAGGACCAGCTCTAGTTAACAATAAGAATGTTGGTTTGGGTGGAGGAGGGAGCACTCTGGGTATAAGGTGTTTTACAAGGGGAAGGAGGGGTCATCTTGTGTTGCCCCCTAGTGACTTCCCCAGTGGATCCACAAAGCAGAATTGATGGGTTTGTGCCTGGAGGGGGTACATCAAGCCCTCCCCCACCAGTGGGAGGGTTTCCATGACATGAGGCTTTTAATGGGAGCGGAGGAAGTGAAAATGGAGGACAACATAATGATCTGTCTTGGGCTTGGGGGTCCCCTGGGCCAAACAGTAAGATAATGGGAAAGACAAGAGATACTACAGAAGTTGACATGAGAGAAGATTAAAGCAAGAACCCTGAGAAGGAATAAAAGGGAGCAGGGCAGTTTTGTGAAGGTGGATCCTACAGAGAGGCTGTGCCTGCAGATTCAGAAGAGAAGCAGCTGAATAAGAATAAAGAGCATATTGCCTTCTCTCCCAGCAGTCCAGCTTTGCTACTTAGCTAGTTTAAAAAAATCTGCATTGGAAGGTTTCATTAGAAATCTCAGCAACTCGTATGTCACTTCCATACATCACAAATCAATTTATGTGAAATACGGTAAGTCTCCAGGTCCTGGGCTCACAAATCAATTTGTGTTAATTACATATCCTGTAAACTCTGTCTTGGGGTCCTTAATCGAATGCTCTGGTGTTATGGTGTTGAAAATTAATTAATCATTTCAGCTGTTCAGTCTCAAGTCAAAGGCATGCAGAGTTTGCTATAATAGTTATAAATGCTTCTCTCCAAAATAACTCGATGTTCTGTAGACTTCATCCCTGTGTCCTCAAGGCTTCCTATGTGACCTTGGGCAAGTCACTTAATCTCTCTTTGCCTCAGTTCCCAGTCTGTAAAATGGGGATAATAATGCTTTCCTACTTCAGAGGTGCCCCAGAGAGGAGACCGGCACAGCTGGGATGAAAGCAATCACCCACTGAAACACTGTGACAATGACACCAGTATGAGTGAATTGATCACAGGATACCTACTACAGCTTTCAAAAGTGCTGAGTTCTCAGAAGCTCCGGTTGACGTCAGTGAGAGTTCCTGGGTGTTCAACACTCTTAGGCTTGTCTACGTTACTGACTGGCTCGACGGGCAGCGATTGATCCAGCAGGGGTCGATTTATCGCATCTAGTCTCGACACGATAAATCGACCGCTGAGTGCTCTCCCGTCGACTCTGGTATTCCACTAGGGCAGGCCTGCACAATGCGGCCCGCGAAGCTTCACTGTGTGGCCCGTGGGGGGATTCTGAATCCCCCCCCACAGTGCTCTGCAGGCAACCCAGAGCCCTTTGAATCCCAGCCGCGGCAGGGAATCAAAGGGCTCTGCGCTGCCCGCAGCGGCGGCGGGCAATCAAAGGGCTCTGGGTTGCCCGCAGCCGCGGGGAGCCCATAGCCCTTTAAATCCCAGCCACGGCGGGGAATCAAAGGGCTCTGCGCTGCCCGCAGCCGCAGGGAGCCCAGAGCCCCTTAAATCCCAACCGCGGAGGGTAATCAAAGGGCTCTGCGCTGCCCGCAGCCGCAGGGAGCCCAGAGCCCCTTAAATCCCAACCGCGGAGGGTAATCAAAGGGCTCTGCGCTGCCTGCAGCCGCGGGCAGTGCAGAGCCCTCTGACTCCCGGCCGCAGCTGAGATTTAAAGGGCTCTGGGCTCCCCACGGCTGCGGGCAGTGCAGAGCCCTCTGAATCCCGGCCCGCGGCTGCTGATTGCCGCCTCCACGGACCCCTGCCCTAACTGCCCCCCAGAACCCCCACCCCCTATCTAACACAGCTGGTCCTTGTCTCCTGATATCCCTCTCCCAGGACCGCACCCCCTATCTAAATGCCGCTGCTCCTTGTCCCCCGATTGCCCCCTCCCGAGACTCCTGCCCCTAACTGCCCCTTGGGACCCCAGCCCCTATCTAAGCCTCCCTTCTCCTTGTCCCCAACTGCCCCCCCCGAGATCCCCCCAACTTCCCCTCAGGACCTCACCCCCACCTGCCCCCTGATGAACCCCTGAAACTCCCATGCCTATCCTACTGCTGCCTGTCCCCTGACTGCCCCCTGAACCTCCGCCCCATCCAACTCCCCCTGCTCCCTGTCCCTTGACTGCCCCCCGGAACCTCCTACCCCTTCTCCAACCCCCAGCCCCCTTACCGTGCCACTCAGACCAGCGTGTCTGGCTCCATGCAGCTCCAGACATGTTGCTGCCATGTTCCCCTGCGGAGCCCACAGCCCTCCACCCCCACCCCTCCCAGCACCTGCCTTCCAGATTTGAACACCTCAAAATTCAGGAGTGCTCAAGCTCAGTTTGGGCAGCTGTTACTTCATTTCTCCCAAATCAAATATACTGATCCACTATAACTTGCTGTAGAAAAAGTAGGATAAAATTGAGCAAGAAATGCTTATTAGGACTGGAATTGCTATTTTCAACAGCCATTGCCATTTTGTTTGTTTGAAAGGAAGACAGTGATATTGCATTGGCAAATTCCCCATAGAAAGAAAGAGTGGAACAAAAGAATAATAAAGGCACCTCAACTTTTCCTCGTTTATGGAGGACAGTCTTATAATATGCATCCAGATATCCTCCAATCACACAAGCTGAAAATTGTTCCACTTTACTGCAGCTCTGTAACCATATGGGAACCAATCCTGTCTGTGTTTTGTGCACATCCAAAATTCCTGCTGAATGACCCACCCTGGGAGCGAGTTACCAGTGACCCAGGGCTGGGGCGGCAGGATGTGTGTGGGGGGGCACTGGTCGGGGGGAGCCCAGGGCTGGGGCAGCAGCGGGGTGGGGGGAGGGCATTGGTGGGGAGGAAAGGGGGAAGCCCAGCGCTGGGGTGGCAGGGGGTATGGGTGGGGGGAGAGCCCAGGACTGGGGCAGCAGGGGGGTACAGGGGAGAGCCCAGGACTGGGGCAGCAGGGGGGTACAGGGGGGAGCCCAGGGCTGGGAAGGGGGGCAGCCAATTTTTTTGGGGGGGGCAGCAAAAAGCCTAGAGCCGGCCCTGCCGGGTTCCCCCAGCCGCCGGAGCCCCGGGCCCTTTAATTTGCCCCTGAGGACTCCCAGCCACCTCTTCAGCTGGGAGCCCGTGGTTGATTTAAAATCAAGTATCACCTCCCCACCCCCAACCTTCCTTTTTGGCCCACAGCTGTTTTGGTGGGGTGGCGCTGGGGAAGGAGGGTTTGTTTCCCCAGGACTGGGCGGCCCTGGGGCGGGGTGTTTCGGCGGGGCCGGGAGGTTTCGGCCCTCAGCAGTTTTCTTTAGAGAAATGTGGCCCTCGCCGCTTTACGAGTTTTGCAGGCCTGCACTAGGGTGAGAGATGCAGGCAGAGTTGACGGGGGAGCGTCAGCCATCGACTTACCGCAGTGAATACACCGTGGTAAGTAGATCTAAGTACATCAACTTCAGCTATGTTATTCACGTAGCTGAAGTTGCGTAATTTAGATCAATTCCCCCCCATCCCCCAGTGTAGACCAGGCCTTACAGTCAGGCCACTTCTTCTGGAGCCTAAATAGGGACTTAAGCGCCTAACTTCAGGTTCCTGTTTTTGAAAATTGTGGCTTAAACCATGAATCCATCGTGCCATCCAGCCCTCTCTGCATACATTGCTTTCTGAGCCCGGGAGATTTGCTAAACTGAAACGTCTCTTCTGTACAATGCAAACAAGGAAAGCAGCTTGTTCTTTTCAGTGATCTGCTTCCAGCTATCTTTCCTGAACATAGCAGCAGCATGTCAATGTAAATTTTAAAAAAAAGAAGATTGTACTTTACTGCATAGCCATTTTTTTTAACATCCAGTGAAGTTGTTGAAAATGGTTGTCTGGCTGGCATACTGACTAGGCTTTGCTTTTTAAAGCATTGCAGGTACCGTATGTGTGCTCATTTCTATGACAGCTTGATGGGTAAAGCAGTGTTCTGACTGCTAAGGCAAAACTAATTGGAGCCACGCATTCCTGGATATCTCAAAGCATAACTTTTCTCCACACTTGTGTGTGCTTCGTAACTCTTAAAAAGCTGTTTAGTTTCCCAAGGGATAACACCTGGAAAAAGAACCTCTTGAGGGATGAGTGGTGGGTCTGTTTGTGCGTTTGTTCTGGAGGAAGGGAAGGGAGAGTGGTTTGAGGGAGAGGGAGTAGGATGGGATGAAGCTGTGAGCATAATCAAGTCAGGACACCTGCTGGGAGGGTTCAACCACTAGGAGAATATGCCATGTTGCTGGTCAGGAAAGTCCGTACAGGGAGATGATGTAGGGACTGCAGCAAAGAATCCTGTGGCACCTTATAGACTAACAGACGTTTTGCAGCATGAGCTTTCGTGGGTGAATACCCACTTCGTCAGATGTAGGGAGTGATTGGATTACTGGAAGGGTGTTAATTGCTGCATCGGTCTGCAGATGAGTTTGGAGTTGTCAGTATACTTTACATAGGACAAGCATACTCACCCTCAGCATTCAGCAGTCTCCCCCTTACTGTGTTATTCTTCGAATGCCTGAATGCTTGATTATAGGCACCATGTAATGCCTTTGTACTAAGCATGATAGAGAATCCCAGAAGGTTCTGGCCCAGCTTGTGAATAGCCCTACTATGGTTATGCAAGACAGGGAGCACACACCCATCCTCATCCTAAAGGTTGGTGGAGCCTTGCCTCTTCCCCCCTCCTCCCCCCCCCCCCCGAGTCTTGGGATGCTTAAAGAGGAATTTTGTATTATTCACTATTACATCATTAACAGTAGTTGTCTTGAGAAATCTTCAGCAACAACACTGAGCACCAGCTTCCTTATGTTGGCTCTTGTCATTAAAGGACTAGAATTAGTAGGGGGAAAATACAGAAAACTGAAAATATGTTGTTGTCATATTCATTTACTGATCTGGTCAACTAAAATTATACCGATAGCATGCGCATGCTGTGGAACAATTCACTCCTTTTACCAACAGTTATTTCTGCAGGGTTTTCATTATTTCTGAACTCTGCAGACTTCTTTGTCTTTTTGACTTTACTTCTTTGTATAACAGAGTGAAGGCTGCTAGCTGCATCATTGCTTCAGCACACAAGAAAACAGAATTTAGTAAAGCACTGGCATTGGTTTCCCTGATTTGTGGTACAGATGAATTTCACTTGACAGATGTTAGAGGTGGGAATGAAAGAAGCACTCTGGATAGAGCTTATTTTGGCTAACTTCATTAGTGCAGTCAGGAGTCTCCTAGAAAGGGTAGAAAAGATACACAACTGAAAATGAGCATAACAGTATAAATAATATCATGTTATAATACCCTAGGCATAAATACCAAGGGCAGCATAAAATGCATTTGGCTTATTTGTAAAGGGATTTAGTAATGAAAAGTGCTGTTTGAATAAAGGGAAATTATGAAAGTAGACATCAGTGATATTGCTTTCTAAATTCATATTGCACTTTTTTAGTATATTGAAAGACAAGATATTTCCCTATAGGCCATTCCCAGAAACTGACAAATTATGCTAAAATAAAATAAAGTAATCCTGACTCCCACTGCATCTTTTATTCTAAGATCTGGACAAGAGACAGAAATTATTAGAACCATTGTTGAATTTCACTGTTATTTCCTTTAGAACATTCCTTTCTGTTACATAGACCTGAAGCAAAAAATAAGACCATTCATTTTATGTTTCCATGAAACTTTGTTATGTTAATGATCTATCCCTGTGACAAGTAGTTTTCATTTGATGGTAAACAGAACAAGTTTAGGTGTTGTGGTTGAGCTATCATTTTACACAGTAAGTAAACAGATTAGCCTGATACTTTTGTATGCCTGTTTCCTGTAAATGACAGTTAAATGGGAATAAATTGCCCACCATGTAGCCACCTGCTTGGTGAACTTCACAGAGCTGCTCACTAGCAGCACTCTGATTGCTTCGCTTCCCTGTGCCATTTTTAGCTAAGGTCAATGCAAGTTGATTTTCATCTTTCAAACTGGTTTCCCTCCTGGAAGTTAAGGATATACGCGTCCTTTCAGATTTGACCTTTAATGTTTCCACACCACCTATGAAAAAGAAAACAAAACAAAAACAAAAAAGAAAGTAAGGTGTACGTTGCCCCAGGTTTTGGAGAGATCTGAAAAGCTGTTGTTCACTAGAACTGTAAAATGTGACAGACTGGTTACAGAGAGCACTGATGTAGAGGAAGCACTGATCACTTCTGAAAGTGTTTCTCCAAAGTGCAGTTTGCTCTCTCATTAACATGTGAAGTTCTGTGGCAGTCCATCGTGTCCGACCTCATATGTCATACTGATGCGTACATGCTTGCGTGCTGAGCGCCCACTGATGGGGAATGAAACAGAGAGAAATAATGACTTGCTCACCAGCCAAAGAGTTGGTGCAATCATGACTCCCCTCACTATAGGCTTGATGCTCCTCTTTCCTTATGTGAGGCGAGCAAACAGTGCAGAAATAAGGTGGGTGGCCAGGAGGCAGGGGAACATGGCTCCATGGTACACGTTCCCAATCCCCAGAGCCCGCAGAGCCTCAGCTGTTCTGTGTGCTCTGTGTGTGTTGAGAGGGAGCACAGGGAAGGAGTGGAGCTTGGGAGCAGGTGCTCTCCAGGTATGGTCCCTTCCTGGTTTTCGAGAGGAAAGCCACAAAAGGATTTCATGCTGATAGAAGGAGCATCAGTTCTGCTACATGGCTTCTGTCTTTTGGAAACAGGAAATAATGTGCAGCAGAGCTCCTATGGGAGCCTGGGTGCATTGGGCAGAGAAGGATCCTAGGCAGCAGCACACTTTGGGAAACCATCCATTGTATAGTTTGTTTTAGGAGTAAATTAAAATCCATTTTGCTAAAACTCTTAAAACATGTTTGCAAGCTGACAGTGCTTGATATTTTGGATGGTAGCACTGATTAAGCAGACTCCCAGATCTGGCAATACATTTTACTGCACATTAAACCCTGAAGTTCAGGAAGGCTCCAATAATTCTTGAGTGACAGACATAAACCTTGATTCTGAAGGGCAGGCACTGACCTGAGTAATGGCTGACGTCAGTGTCAAGGCTGTGGACTGTCGTGAGTCACTTACAAAATAGATTTCTCTTGTCCAGGGTTGCCTGTTTTGCCAGATTAGAGTGACTTTTCTATTAATGCCACGGAGAGGAGATTTAGAAAAGCTGTAATTTCCTAATGCGCACCTGATTCAGCTGAGTATATGGATGATGAGAAAAAACAGACTTGCCTTTTGACTGAGTTGTTTGCTTTAAAAATGATGGAGGTGTCATGGTTCATAGCGGTGTTCGTGTGTGTGTGTGTCTGCATGCTTTTATGACCTATACCATTTCATACACGCATTCAGGGATAGAAAATTCCACTCATCTTACACACAAACTTTCACAGTGTTATGAGAATATTGGAGAGAATTATGAAAAACCCTTTATGGCTTACTACTGAATTAGTCTTCAGTCCCTCGGGAAAATCTGTTCAGGTGGATCCCCTGCATTCAGGTTGAAATTAATTGACTTTATGGGGACTCTGCATGGGCACAGGGATCTGTCTGTGCTGAGCATTTTGCAGGAATGGTATTTTAGGGTATGTCCAGACTACCCGCCGTATCGGCAGGTAGCGATCGATTTATCAGGGATCAATATATTGCGTCTCGTCGAGACGCGATATATCAATCCCCGAACACGCTCCCCGTCAACTCCGGAACTCCACCAGAGCGAGCGTCAGTAGCGGAGTCGACGGGGGAGCCGCGGCCGTCGATCCCACGCCGTGAGGATGGGAGGTAAGTCAGAATAAGATACGTTGACTTCAGCTGAAGTTGCATATCTTACATCAACACCCCCCCACCCTCCCCCTAGTGTAGACCAGGCCTTACTGTACATGTAAAAAGCAGCTCCACCATGGTAGCAATAGTGGGAGTACTTGTGTAGCGTTACCATATTTCGAGTTCCCAAACAGAGGACTCTGCCAGAGGAGGGAGGTTACAGTTTCTACTGTACAGTTTCTTCTACTTTGAATATCTAACATTTATAAATGAAAAGTGTAATGGCCTCAAAAATAAATGTAAATCAGATTTAAATATTCCATTTTACATGCAGTCAGTCCTTTCCTACTGCGCTTCTTCCTGTTGTGCCCATGTATATTTCTCTGTGGAGCATATCTTTCTCAGCAGTGGTTGATTGCTTATCAATAGTCATGAAAGTGTTTGCATGATGTGTGCCTGAAGTTGTGCTGTACAAGCAGGATCCCTTTCAGCAACTCAACAATCAATACCATGTCACCCTTACTTCTGCACTGCTGGTGGTAGCAACACAGCCAGCAGCTGCTGCTCTCTGACTGCCCAACTCTGAAGGCAGGGCCGCCACCAGCAGCAGCGCAGAAGTAAGGGTGGCAAACTAGTAAACATGCATGCCGCTATTAAGGCACGCCGGGAATTGCAGTTCCCAGATTGATGTTGGAAAAAGGACAAGCAAGGAAAAATCACGGACATTTGTTCATATTTCAAAAATTTGCCTGGATGGAGATGGGTGGACCAAAAAAGAGGTCATGTCTGGGAAAACCCAGATGTATGGCAACCCTATACTCGTGTAGGCTGACCATTGGGTTTTTTAGCAGCCAAAGTCCTTCCCTCATTGTGTGTGTCGGGTGGAAGACGTTGTGTTCTGCTGCTGCCCAGCAAATAGCTCCTTATTATGGGGTTCTTTTGTGTCATTGCTGATCTCATACAAAAGCATTGGGAAACCCATACAAACAACTTTTGGTTTGGTTTGTTTATTCAAATCCTACCGGCAATTAGAGTGAGTCAGAGATTCTGCAGAAATAAAAGCATATGATCCTATAATGTGTGTTCACAAGGGGGTAAAGCTAAGATTGCCCATACAGTTTTAACACAGACATTTCCTGACTTGAATCCCTCATCTTACAACTTGAATGTTTCTTTTAGTGTAGTTTTTTTTTACTGTGGAATATATAACACGTACCTCCACCCAGCGTGCATGAGTTAGTGAAAGCTACATCTTTCCCCTCCTTGCTGAGGAATGACAGGAATGACACAACCTTACTTCAGTAGCTGTGGGGGAGATTAGTCTGTCAGCAGGACTTCTCTGTGCCACTCACCACTTACTTCTGGCAAGGTAGATGGTCTTTCTCTAAGCAGTGCTGCCATCCGAGGGACAGCCAGGACGATTATTTTAGGGAAAGAAGAGGGGCCCAAAACTCACTGCGTCATTGAGTGGTGTATTAAGCTGCCAGTTGCAATAGGTGCAAACAGCAGCAAGAGGCACCTTAGAGACCCTCAACCAGGAGCACAAGCTGATTGCTCTGTAGTTTCTCTCACCACATTCTACAGGCTCTGCAGCAAATTCCAGGCAGAACCTGCAGCCCCGCTCAGAGCCGGTGCAAGAAAGTTTCGCGCCCTAGGCGAAACTTCCACCTTGCATCCCCCCCACACCCAGCTAACCCCGCCCCCCCACCCCTCCCACCAGAGGAGCCCCCCCCCCGCGGCAGCTAACCCAGCCCCCACCCGGGGAGCCCCCCTGCAGCAGCTACCCCCCTCTGCAGCTAACCCTGCCTGGGGAGCCCCCCTCCACAGCAGCTAACCCCACCCAGGGAGTCCCCTCCACCACCCCAGAGCAGCTAACCCTGCCTGGGGAGACTCCCCCCCGCGTGGCAGCTAACCCCGCCTGGGGAGCCCGCCCCAGCTCACCTCGGCTCCGCCTCCTCCGCTGAGCACGCCAGCGTCGCTCTAATTCTCTTCCTCTCCCAGGCTTGTGGTGCCGATTGGAGGAGACTTAGAGTGGGGGCTGTGCTCAGCAGAGGCAGCAGAGTGGAGGTGATCTGGGCGGGGAGCGGTTCCCCTGTGCGCCCCGCCCCCCCGTTACTGTGGGCGGCCCTCCCTGCGTCCCGTCCCCCCCGCCACCCCAGTTCACCTCCAGTCCACCTCCTCCCCTGAGTGGGCTTTTAGGCGCCCTCAACCACTAGGTGCCCTAGGCGGCCGCCTAGTTTACCTAAGTGGTTACACCGGCCCTGGCCCTGCTCATCTTTTCCCTGAGCTCCCCAGTCTCCACAGACAGGACCCGAGATGCAGGGGGCCTCGTCTACTAGCTTTGCTTCTAGCACTTTCTCTTCCGCTAGAGGCAGAGATAAAGGGAGGAAGAGAGGAATTCCGTGTTTAAGCAGAGAGGTAAGGAAGGGATTGAATGTGAAAGGAGGAAGGGGAGACTGGGAACTGGCCTGTGGGGACAGATGATAAAGAGGAGATTGAGGGAGGGGAGAGGAGAGGGAGAGTTTTTGAAAAACTCAAATGATTGCCTGAGTGATCCTGAATTTTACAGAGCACATCACTTCTGAGAGCAGCCTTGCCTCTCTTCGTGCACCACTTTATCAAAGGGAGCCTGTTGCCAGGTTGAATGTCTAAGCATCAGAGTAGGAGCTAAATCTCATTCGGAGTACTGCCTGCTATTAATGGAAATAGAGTTTGAATTGATTATTTATATTAGTGATGGGTAGTACACACTTCACTGCATCAGCATAGTTAAGATTCTTCAGACATTTCTACTTTCAGAAGTTTCCAAAATTCAGTTATTTTTCTCTTTTTAACAATACACACAGAAATTCCAGTGGGGGGGAAAAACACCTTGTGTTAATGTGGTTTAACTCTGGATTTCCTGGTAGATAGTTTCTCATCAGCCACTTTAGCCCTGAACAACTAGAGAAAGCTTGATAAGAAAAGTTAGAAAAACACATGGGTGGAGGCAAGAGGTCAGTTGCTCTGGGAGAGATGGTTGGGAGGAAGAAAGCCTAGAAAATGCAGTGTGGGAAAGAGCCAAAGAAATGGGTATGAAATGGGGATGGGTGGAGCAAGACAGACAGGCAGCTGTGGATGGTAGGTGATTTCACCCAAGAACAGCAAAGTTTCAAGTTAAATGGCAAAATTTCACCCTCAGACAGGCAGCTTGCTTTTTCTGAGGCTTGATTGAGTCAAAAAGCTGCTGTGTGTGAAGTTTTTTGTTTGTTTTATAATGAAACTTCTTACACATCTTTGCATGGCGTTCACTAGCAGTGGACAGTGTGTCTTCCCTCTCTTTCTGGATGCCCTGACTTTTCTGTGTCATTTGCAAGCTGAAGCTGTACAAGGCCTTTCACATTTTTAGCTTCTAGGGCCAGGCCTTATTATGAGTGGATTTTGCAGAGGAAGAGAATTGCTGAGCAGCAAGAGAGTAAGTTGATTGGAGCCATTGATATGTTTTTTTTTCTGGTGGGAAAGTACAGCAAACTAAAACATTTAACACTCTGGAAAATCAGTTATGAGAAGGGAGAAATATGGATAAATGTTACCTTTCGGCCTGTCCTAAGAAGGCTCTAATCACTGGCAGATACCGGATTTCCAACTCCAAGAGCTGTCAATCTGGCACTTCTGATGAGCAGCAAATAAAATGTGAAGAGAAAGAAAAAGCTGAAGAAGTACAATATTCAGACTGGACTGGCCAGTCACTGCATTATACCAACCCAACTTTAAATATTTACCAGCAATAGAAAAGTAAACATTTTGAACTTTGATTAATGATCCTACCTGCAATGCCTCTCATAATTGCACCTTAAAGCTTTGGAATCTCTGCCTCTCAAAGCTTTGTAAGCTTTATTTGAGAGGGAAAAACTCTAGTTTTGCCCTAGGGCCACAGGATAGGTACATAAAATGTATGTGAGCAAAAGTGTGCCTTGGCTGGCAATTGATTTGTGTTATCTCATTCGTTGCAGCCAAATGAAAGAATATTGTATATCTCTCCTTATGGCTTGACGGTCTCCATTGTACACTTAATTGCTGCCCCAAAGGCATCTTTGACAGCAAGACACAGGGAGAATGTGGCCATTTCAAAATGCAAAGTCATTTTGGAAAAAAAATACCTGTCATGTTGGTAGGGGGTCAGGGCTGTGGTCAGGGAATTTTGCTTTTGTTTAGAGTTTTTTTTCCTCCAGGTATTACAGATTTATAGACTTTTATTATGCAGGTTATTGAGAATGGTAATTCTGCTAAGAACTATATTTCAAAGAACACCAATATTGCCGTGATAGAAGACTTAGTCACACTGCAAAGTAAACCCAAACTAAACTTTCCAGTGCACAAGTAGCAACTTGTTCTTTATGCCCCCTTCCACTGCTGCATGCCCCGAGCCTCCAGTAGTTAATGGCTGTACTGCTAATGTGTGCGTGGCTGAAAAATGTTAAACAGGATAATGAAATGTAGTAAATGACAGGTGTGGTGTTTAAATTTCCTTTTTTTTATACTTTAAAAATATTGAGAATAATTATTAGTCTCAGAAAATACTCTTGGGACAGTAAGGAAATATCAGAGTTGCTTTATTTAAGTGGATTTAGTTCCCTGCATGACAGGTGCTGGACTGAGGTAATCTCTTTTGTTGGACCAACCTATGTTGCTGAGAGAGACACGCTTTTGAGCTTACACACAGAGATGATCTGACAGCCTGGGTGAAAGAAGTCCTTATCTCCAGAAGGAGCTGCAGCAGAGCCAGCCAGTAGCAGTACAGGCTTCCTCCACTGCTTTGCCAAAGTGCCTCAGGGCTTGGCTACACTTACAAATTTGCAGCGCTGCAGCAGGGTGTGAAAACACACCCTCTCCAGCGCTGCAAATTGCGGCGCTGCAAAGCGCCAGTGTAGTCAAAGCCCCAGCGCTGGGAGCGCGGCTCCCAGCGCTGTCCGTTATTCCCCACAGGGAGGTGGAGTACGGACAGTGCTGGGAGAGATTTCTCCCAGCGCTGGCGCTTTGACTACACTTAGCGCTTCAAAGCGCGGCAGCACTTTGAAGTTTAAGTGTAGCCAAAGCCTTAGTCCTGATCTTGGAGAGATCAAGGGTTAGAGGGTACTTTGGTCTCTTGATCCTTGGTTCCTTTAATGACAAAACAATTAGTTTGACTTTATCATTTTAATGATCTTTGTTTAAATTTTTAAACTATAAAATATTATTTTTTGTATTATATGTGACATATATTATATTTTACTATATTGTAAAAATCAAAATGAAATGTATCAAAATGATAGCCAAAATGACGTTTTTATCTTATTGAAACAATTTGACATTATCAAAACAAAATGTTTTGATGGTCCCAAACAGAAAATGTTTGGATTTTTCATTTCATAGGTAATTTTGAAATTTCAGCTTGCCATTCCAATTTGAAACTGATATTTCCCAAAAAAATGTTGAAATTTGCCCTGGAATGGAAATTCTTTGGGACTGATCTTTTTCCCCAACATGATTTTAAACGAATTGTTGCAATTTATTGTAGTCTTTGCGCTGCTGCAGCATGTACTCCTCAGTGGTCACTTCAAATCCATTGTATTTATTATCTGCCTGAATAACTGCAGCCATGGATGACCAGTGCTACTACATGAACAATACCAAAAGTTCCGAATTTTCAGATACAGTATAAACTGCCTACACTGCACAATTGAATTTCAAACAGCAGTGGATACAGTATGCTAAATCAAATCTTAAATTGAAATAGAAATTAAAAAAATAAACAGAAAGATAACTCTCTTTTTTGACCACACAATGTAGAAGTACAAGGAATAAAGTTTAGAATAAGAAAGAATTGAATGGATATTTACCTTGGGAGTTGTGTGGCTGAATATACTGGAATTTTCTGTAGCTAATAACATTGAGGGGGCTTTCAGCAGATAAATGTAATTCAGATCTGATTGTTTTAAAGCAAGGCTTTGGCTTATCTCAGAATATTTTTGGTTTATCTGTCTCCAGTGGTATCTGTTGTGTTGCTCTAAACTGTTTATATCAAAATATTCAGTGTCAATCTTCCAGCCACATGGCAGGTTGTTTCAGTTTAGATCTCATTTACCCCAAGCCAGACACTGAGAGAGGAGAACTTGACTGTAGGAGGGATTGTGACTTAGAAGCATTATGATGCCAGGGATGGTGGGGAGAGTATACTCAGTAGAAGAAACTCTTCGGACAGACGGCTGCTTCATTCAGTACTATCCTCCAGGTGCTGTCCAGTGTGCAGGCCTGGATGGGAGCCATCAGCCATCCAGACAATACCAGGTTGCTAGGACAGAGTCTGTTGCTGGCCCTTCCTCCTCTCAAGGAATGCAGACATCCAAATCATCCTGCATGGGTTCACTAGCAGAACAAGAGGCTGTAAAGGCCTATTTCCTCTTTTTCCCTTCCCAAAGTCCATTGAAGTGAATGAAAAGATTCCCACTGATTTTAACGGGGGTTTTGATAAGGCTCCCAGTGCAAATATAATTTAGCCCCAAATTTAAAACTGTATGTAAAGGTATATGGAACAAGTTTGGGTTTAATTTCGATATAGGATTGGTGATGATACATGTAAATAGAAAGCACCATTTTTGTTTTTCTGTTGATTTCTGCACCTACATCTATGCTTCTAAGCATCTGAGTGAGATATTTCACATTTTTATTTACAGTAACAATTAGCAAGTCTTAATCACAATATTTTGATTTCTTAATAGTTATTTCTCATAGAAGACTTAACCAAGAAACAAAACACATTGCAGAATTAGTAAATACATCTTGAAATCCTGCCAATGTTTTCTAAACAGAAAATGTGATTTACAAATCCTTTCTTTGCATTTAAGAGACAAGCCACTCATTTAGAAGGTAAAATCCTGACAGTTTTATTTTGTGTGTAAATCCTGCTCCAACATT
The DNA here is from genome assembly GCF_020497125.1 of Mauremys mutica. Taxonomy (NCBI): domain Eukaryota; kingdom Metazoa; phylum Chordata; order Testudines; family Geoemydidae; genus Mauremys; species Mauremys mutica. Next base: position 36,304,221 of record NC_059073.1, on the reverse strand, counting down.
TTAAATCATATTCCTGATTTTATAAATTCTGATTAGGTTTTCTAACAATTCTTCCCTAAAGTTTAGCTCTAGTTAAGACACCAAAAGTGTATATGCCTCCAACCTTCCTCCCAACCCATCATGTTAATTTTAAATGTTGCTGCAAGGTTTATCTTCCTGGCTTATTCTGACACAAGCTTCTTCTCTTCATCTTTAAGTCCTTGTACCATTTCGCCCACTCTAGCTGCAAATCTGATTTCTGATCATGAGGTCAGAATTCTTGTGTTAACTCTGCCAGTGATACCAGCCTTGATCTACTTCTCTCACCAACATCTTTGTGCTTTCCACCATGCTGCTATATGAACACAGAGGAAAAAAAATCCCCTATAAGAGGGAAGCTTGCGGACAAAGGTGATCCAGTTGAGATAGTGTTCTTGGACTTTCAGAAAGCCTTTGACAAAGTCTCTCACCAAAGGCTCATAATCAAAGTAAGCAATCATGAGATAAGAGGGAAGGTCCTCTCATGGATCAGTAACTGGTTAAAAGATAGGAAACAACAGGTAGGAGTAAATGACCAGTTTTCACAATGGAAAGTAGCAAATAGCAGGGTCAGCCAAGGATTTGTACTGGGACCAGTGCTCTTCAATATATTCAGAAGTGATCTGGAAAAGGGTGAGTTGGCAAAGTTTGCAGATGATACAGACTTACTCAAAATCTAAAGCTAACTGCAAAGAGTTACAAAGGGATCTCACATGACCGGGCAACAAAATTCAGTGTTGATAAGAGGAAAGTATTAATAATAAAAACGAGGGAAAATAATCCCAGCTATACATACAAAATGATGGGGTCTAAATTAGCCGTTACTACTCAAGAAAGAGATCTTGGAGTCATTCTGGATAGTTCTCTGAAAACATCTGCTCCATGTGCAGCAGCAGTCACAAAAGCTAACAGAATGTTAGGCACCTTTGGAAAGGGACAGATAAGATAGAGAATATCATAATGCCACAGTGTAAATCCATTGTATGTCAACACCTTGAATACTCTGGGCAGTTCTGGTTGCCCCATCTCAAAAAGATATATCAGAAGTGCAGCAAAAATGTTTAACAGCATGGAACTCTTTCCATACAAAAAGTGATTAAAAAGACTGGGAGTGTTCAGCCTAGAAAAGAGACTATAAAACCATGAATGACATAGAGAAAGTGAATAAGGAAGTGGTATTTACTCCTTCACACAGCACAAGAACTAGTAGTCACCCAATAAAATTAATAGGCAGCAGGCTTAAAACAAACATCAGGAAGTACTTCACACAATGCACAGTCAACCTGTGGAACTCATTGCCCAGGGACGTTGTGATGGCCAAAACTATAACTGGATTAAAAAATAATTAGATAAGTTCATGGAGAATAGGTCAATGGCTATTAGCCAAGATGGCCAGGGACACAACCCTATTGTCCAGGTATCCCTAAACTTCTGACTGCCAGAAGCTGGGACCTGATGATAGGGGATGGAGCACTCGATAATTGTCCTGTTCTGTTCATTCCCTCTGAAGCATCTGGCATTGGTCACTGTCGGAAGACAGGATACTGAGCTGGATGGACAATTCGTCTGACCCAGTATGCCCATTCTCATGTCAAACTTGGCAACCCCCCTCCCCCTCCTCCACCCCCACACATGCTTTTTATCCTTTTTTGAATCCCTCCTTAAAACTTAGCTCTACTGCTGTCTGGCCTTGGTTAGGCTAGTGGCAAGCTGTAACTACTCTGGCTGCTCAGACTAATGATTTATGCAAATGCCGCCATATTCACTGTTATTCTGTGCCTTGTTTGTCTGTTTATCCACATCTTGCTTTTAGTTACTATCTTAGTTTAGTTACTATCTTAGTGTGATACGGTAAAACAGGCAGGAAGGAGATACGGGCTACCTTCCTGTCAGATGACCCAGCAAGCAATGTGAGGGAAGAGTGTGTCCTCCTTCCAGTGACTGAGAGTTTGTCTCCACTGCAAAGTTAACTCAGGTTATAACTTTAGAGTTGTCCCTACTCCAGTCCCGTCCACATGCACAGACCCTTAGCAGGAGTGTGGTGATGCTTTCAACTCGAGTTGGCTGGGCCATCGGGGGTACAGGCTGGAGCCTGAATTAGCTCAGCTCATCAGCTGCTAACGCAACCATTCTGCAGTATGGATGCAAAGTTGGCTCCACTCGAGTGACATTTGCCCTCCAGTGCCTTCCAACAATTCCCCCTGTGTGCTCAAAAAGGACAGACAAGTTTTCCCACAATTCTCTGGGAAAGAATTCATAGAGTGGCTCAGCTTATTGCAGCACAAAGAACCAGGTGATTTGCCTACACAAGTCGTAGCACCACACATGAGTGAGTGCACTGCCAGTGTAGACACAGCCACTCAAGTGTTATGGAGCCAGGCTAACCTGAGAGGAGTAACTATCAGTCTCCCTTGCCCTCCACTGCCCTTCTTAAGTCAGTGTCAGTGCTCCTGGTGAGGTAGTGTTAGGGTGACCAGATGCTCCAATTTTATAGGGACAGTCCCAATATTCAGGGCTTTTTCTTATATAGGCGCCTATTACCCCCACCCCCTGTCCCGATTTTACATACTTGCTATCTGGTCACCCTAGTAGTGTGGACATGAAAAACCGCAGTAATTACTGCAGTGGCTGTTAGTCGACCTAACATAGGTTGACTTAATTGTGTAGTGCAGATATGGCCTCAGTCTGTCGTTCTGGAACACCCTCACACACTTCTGGCCTCAAAGGCTGAAAAGAGCAGGGTTTTCAGGGTGAATGTTGACCTTAGTAGTAACTCACAGGAGCACTGGGGCTTCCGATTTCATTGGAGAGGTGGAGTTTTTGTTTTGTTTAACTCCAAACATTCCGGGGACCAATGCAGGCTTTGCCGTCCCTGTCACTAGTACCACCTTCTGTAACCTGACACATGAATCAAGAATACAAAGAGAACAGGACCAGTTTCTATTAAATTTGTAAGTTCAAGTGTCTGATATAAAGTATACCTGAGAATTAATGAGCTAATCTTGGGAATAGTTTCCACTTCAGACATAGTTGCAGGTTATTCAGGTTATACTTGGATTCAAAGGCAAAAACACTAAACTCATTCCTCTTTAGCTATATCAATAAAAGATACTTTGCCCAATTTCTGTTGTATCTTTAGGAAGCCAAAGATTCGTCTCTGAGGTAGGTTATACTTCTCCACAATGAGTCATCATGTGTACCCTGAATTCTGCATAGCACTAGCAACTACTTTGTGATCTCAGCAAGCAGGAATGCTAAAAATAGTCCTTTCAAGGAGCACTATCCTTCCTTCTCTTTGCTATGAGAAAAATCGAGGCTTCGTGAATCAGAGCTAATTGCTCATTCTAGGGTTGTTCCTCATTGCACTATGTAGCAAATTGCCATTACAACTAGCACTATTTAATTGGATTTAAAAAAACAGAAGCAATCCACATTATGAATAAGGAGAAATTATTGAAGAGAGATATTGACAGTGTTAAACGTAAGATGTCCTTCCCTTCATGGTGCCTTATTGAAATTCTCTCTGATATGCTATCATTTATAGTATGAAAAGGGTCTCCTTTATGGGCTGTAAGATCCATGTAGTGCGTTGGTGGTTGTCCCTCCCCCTCCAGCTCGGAGGGAGGCCACTCTGCCTCACTGGGTCTCTGTTGGATCAGTCCAGCCACAGGGAGGAGTTAGGGAATCGAGGCTCTTTAGGAGGGGTGTAGGAGGCCCTGTCTCCCAGGCAAGGCAGAGTAACAAACAGTCTAGGGGGCTCAGACCCTCAGGCGGGGATAAGCAATAGGCTTTCACCTGACCTCCTGTCTCAGGGAGGAGGCAGACAAACACAGGCCTCTTGCCCTAAGGGGGCAGATGACCACCCCAGGGGTAAGGTGGGCACAGAAGGTAGGCAGACCTAGGCCCACCCTACTCCACTGGGTCCCAGCCCAGGGCACCGACACTGGCGGAGGGCTCCACCGTGGGTCAGCGGGGATCCACTGAAACATGCTGACCTGAGCACCAACAGCAAAACCGGACTAAAGTCTGGTTTCCCTGGGCTACTTCCTACCACAATCCAGGTAGGGGGGCCGGCGTCCAGGGGTCTTCCGTGTCCTTGGGTATTCAGCCAGCGGCAAACTTAGCAGCTTCTTTCCGGAGTTGGTCTCCTCCGGGGGCAGGGTGCTACCCAGCTAGGTCCGAAGGGCTGCAGCAAGCAAAAGGCATCTGTCTCTCTTCCCCTGGCTTCCCCCAAACTGAGGTAAAGGCCCTGCTTCGTATATTTCCTGTCCCGCTTCTCAATTTCCAGCACAAGGGCTGGGCCCAGCCTGGCTCCGCCCACCCAAGTGGTCCCTCCCTCTCCAGCTCAGAGGGAGGCCACCCCATCAACTAGAACACTGTTAAACTCCAAGAAATTGTTTTGCATTTTCTATGATTAAAGCATTTAGTAACAGAGAAAACCCTTCCGTCATACTCAGATGGATATAAGCTCTTCATGTACATTCTTTCATGCTTTCGTTCTGGAGATCTTTCATTTTCATTGAAGGGAAAAAACTTTTGCAGGTCTCCTGAATTTCAACAGTGGAGCTTAAAACATCAATGCTCCCTTTTCCACTTATTTATAAAATCGTAGAAATATACATGAATTCAATGCATGCAAGAGAAACCAAACTGGAACATAATTCTTCCAATACAATGGTGAACAAAATGAATAGAATAATGGTTAGCAGATGAGTTAGTGCACATACTTCTATGAATAATTTATTATAACAAACAAAAAATATTTTAAAAAAATATGGTTGCTCTTATGGAGAGTACTTTGGGGAGGTGAATGCACAGTCTTACAAGTAATCAATTTTTATGTAGTGGGTAACTCACAATGAAAGTGTACTAAAAATTAATAGTTTCATACATTGTTTAACCCCCTGGTCCTCTCCATATACTCAAACAAACTAGCTATTTTTTCATTCTTTCAGTATATTATTCTTAATGATTAGTAGATCAGGACATTTTTACATTTGCCTTTCTTATAGAGTGCAAATATTTAAGATATGTCACAGATGTAAAGGAAGCCTGTGCATGAAACTCAAGATGTATAATCAAATTAATGAGTGAAACCTGGGGATGTGCTGATTTGAGCTTCTCTACAATACAACTAGGCAGATACTAGGAGCATAACATAGTTTAAATGACAAATGTACCACAACCCTTGCTTGCCTCTAACTTTAAACTCCTTAGCAGTAGATGCCACTGTCTGGTATATTGATGCATACTCCCGAGGCGACAGAATTTATAACACTAAGATTCTTGTTATTATAAAACCATTGTAATCCCCAGACTCCTTCACTGTCACTTTTTGATGAATGTAAAGGATGTTTCACATGAATCTTTACAGAATTGCCAGGTTGGCTACATAAATGCATGTACACAGTGTTTAGATATGTTGTTGTAGGCTCAAACTTTTTTGTATGTGCACATCCATACCACCACTGAGTAGTAAACAACTTGAAAAATCAGGCCCAGGGTCGGAATCAAAAAGATATGCATATACCCAAAATGAAATTGTTCTAAACAAAAGAATACAGATAAAAGATTTTATTTTTGATGCACGGATCAGTACAGCACATTCCATTAGTATAGACAATAATCGGTACTCTGTTAAAACAATTACACAGAAAAATACTACATATCCCATGTGGCAACATGCTTTGGTATAAGTGGAACATACTGTGTCTCTCAGTACATGTCACTCAAATCTTATCAGACAACAGTGTAACCTGATTTTTAAAGCACCTGTCTGGCAGAAAGTAAGCTCTATGTTAAACAGAAGCAAAATGATGTTCTAGGGCCTGATCCTGCTCACATGCAAGTCAACAGCAAAACTCCTATTTGACTTCAATGGGAGCAGGATTGGGCTTTTACCAAAGAGTCCACAGTAATGGTTACAAAAATAGATCCTTCTAATCAGAGATGTAGTAAAGAAGCCTGGGTTTCCTTCATAATACAATCTTAAAATATTTCAAATTATTCTGATCCCTTCTTCATAAGGTTAATAAACAACTCAGCAAACAGTAGGTTGTTACCATTTATTTTAGAAAGAGAAGGAAGTGGAAACTCCGCTCTGTTTACAGATTGAAAGTGTGACAGTGATTAGCAAAATCTACAGCTCTTGGTCTTTTAAAATATCAGTATGGCTCCATCTTCACCAATTATTCTACTGAGGGACTGGTGACAGCAAACAAGGTAGACACACTTCTACCAGCCATTGTAGACTTTTAATCAAGCCATCATTATACTATTTCATATATTAGGTTGTATTAGAGATAATCCTACAGCATTAAATTGGTATATATGAATAAAATGGAAAATATAGTCACTTTAAGCCATTATGCAGAGTTGGGGCAGCTCTATGTGTTTTGCCGCCCCAAGCACGGCAGTCAGGCGGCTTTCAGCGGCGTGCCTGTGGGAGGTCCGCCGGTAACGTGGATTCGGCAGCATGCCTGCGGGAGGTCTGCCGGTCCCGCGCCTTCGGCGTACCTGCTGCCAAATTGCCGCCGAAGCTGTGGGACCGGCAGACCTCCCGCAGGCATGCCGCCAAAGGCAGCCTGACTGCCGCCCTCACGGCGACCCCAGTGGCTTGCCGCCCCAGGCACGCGCTTGCTGCGCTGGTGCCTGGAGCTGCCCCTGTGCAGAGTATCTCTATGTTGAATATGAAAGAGCTGGCAGTTTCAACATTCATGCAAATTTCACTAAAAATATTTTGAATATAGCTTTGGAAAAGCTTTTGTGAGAATGAAGCTAGTGGAAGTTACTTAAATAGCAGCATTGCGGCTATTAGCGAAATAGCTAGATCCAAAATAGTAATTTACATTAACACATCTTTATTAAAACCATCTCCAAATCCAATGTAACTGTCAGCAAATAGTAAAGTAGGGCCAAAATATAATAATAATGCAGATTTGCTGCCAAACTGGGTATTCTTCAAAAATTGATGTACTCTGAGAATCCAAAATGATGTTCTGTGAATGGAAATAAGGTAACTACCAAACATGATGAAACTCTGGGCCTAGCTGCACCTTGTGTCATCATTTACATCTGTGCAAAGTGGCTGTAAAATTCTACTATAGTGATTTGATCCCATTTTACACTTTGCACATGTGTGTTGTGATATAGCATGGCCAGAGGACAGCCGGAGAGTGATAGATGGGAGATATATAAACCCCAGGATGATGAGAGCCTTATTCCCTGTAGAGTGGCTGCTACAGATTAATTAGAGCACTTGAAACCAATTAAGCCAATTTAGAGCACCTGAAGCCAGTCACCTGATAAAAAACCCTTGCTTCAATCAGACAGTTGGAGGAGTTGAAGTAGAGTGGGTTGGTGTTGGAGCAGAGAGCAGTTTGGAGAAGTGCTGTGGTGGGCCAGAAGACCAAGACCTTAGGTAAAGGGAAATCTGGCTTGTGCAGAGCAGAGGGACTCTACAGACACAGGGGTTGGGAGAAACTTGGCCCAAGCAGAGAGAGGGCAGGAAGCCCCACAAGCTGAAGGGTTGGAGAGGGAAGTAGCCCAGGGGAAGGAATCGCTAGCTCAAGTGGTTTACCGCTATCCCTAGGACCCCTGGGCTGGGATCCAGAGTAGAGGGCGGGCCTGGATCTTTCCTGAAATGTAGTGCCCAGCAGGGCCAGCTCTAGGTTTCTTGCTGCCCCAAGCAAAAAAAAATTTTGGCTGCCCCAGCCCTGGGCTCCTTGCTGCACCCCCCTTCTGCCCCAGCCCTGGGCTCCTTGCTGCACCCCCCTTCTGCCCCAGCCCTGGGCTCTTTTGCCCCACCCCTGCTGCCCCAGCTCTGGGATCCCCCCTTCCCTCCCCCCATTGCCCCCCACACATATCTCCTGCTGCCCCAGCCCTGGGCTCTCCCCCCCCACAACCTGTACCCTCCTTCCGCCGCAGCCCTGGGTCACTGGTAACTCGCTCCCAGGGCAGGTCATTCAGCAGGAATTTTAGATGTGCACAGAACACAGACAGGATTGGTTCCCATATGGTTACAGAGCTGCAGTAAAGTGGAACAATTTTCAGCTTGTGTGACTGGAGGATATCTGGATCCATATTATAAGACTGTCCTCCATAAATGAGAAAAAGTTGAGGTGCCTTTATTATTCTTTTGTTCCACTCTTTCTTTCTATGGGGAATTGGCCAATGCAATATCACTGTCTTCCTTTTAAACAAACAAACAAAAAAAGGGCAATGGCTGTTGAAAATAGCAATTCCAGTCCTAATAACCACTGAGCAGTGTGTCTGGTGCTGCGCGGAACCAGACACGCTGGTCTGAGTGGCCCGGTAAGGGGGTTGGAGAAGGGGTGGGGGTTCTGGGGGGGGCAGTCAAGGGACAGGGAGCAGGGGGTTTGGATGGGGTGGAGGTTTGGGGGGGCAGTCAGGGGACAGGCAGCAGTAGGATAGGCATGGGTGTCCCAGGGGTTTGTCAGGGGACAGGTAGGGGGTGGAGTCCTAGGGGTGAAGTTGGGGGGGGGTCTCAGGAGGGGGCAGTTGGGGACAAGGAGAAGGGAGGCTTAAATAGGGGGTGGGGTCCCAGGAGGAGGTGGTCAGGGAGCAGGGGGGGTTGGATGGGTTGGGGTTTCTGTGGAAGGCAGTTGGAGAGGGTGGATGGTGGCAGGCAGGGGCTTCCCTCCCTGTGGAGTGTCCTGTTGTTTGAATGTTAAAATATAGTATCCCTACCCTTCACAGTGCAGCTCTCCACTCACAGCACACTGCAGCATGAGGGTCCGCCCCTCCTTTCCAGTTGGTAGTGTCCAAGGGAATGCTGGGAAATGTAGTTCTTTCCCTGCTCCAGGGCTGGCTCTATAGGCAGGGAGCTAACCAAGGAACTACAGCTCCCAGGGCCCCCTGTTGGTTCTCAGCTCCCAGGCTGGATCTCTGCCACCCCTGCAAATGGGCTGCCCCAAGCACGTGCTTGCTTTGCTGGTGCCTAGAGCTGCCCCTGGTGCCCAGAACGGGACACAAAATACTCCAGTTGAGGCCTAATCAGCGTGGAGTAAAGCAGACAAATTACTTCGTGTCTTGCTTACAACGCTCCTGCTAATACATCCCAGAACTGATGTTTGCTTTTTTTGCAACAGTGTTACACTATTGACTTATAATCCACTGTGACCTCCATATCCCTTCTGCAGTACTCCTTCCTATGCAGTCACTTCCCATTTTGTATGTGTGCAACTGATTGTTCCTTTCTAAGTGGAGTACTTTGCATTTGTCCTTATTGAATTTCCTCCTATTTACTTCAGACCATTTCTCCAGTTTGTCCAGATCATTTTGAATTTTAATCCTATCCTCCAAAGCACTTGCAACCCCTCCTAGCTTGGTATCATCTACAACCTCTGTAAGTGTACTCTCTATGCCATTATCTAAATCATTGATGAAGATATTGAACAGAACCAGAGCTGATCCCTGAAGAACCCCACTTGATATGCCCTTCCAACTTGACTATGAACCACTGATAATTACTCTCTGGAATGGTTTACCAACCAGTTGTGCATCCACCTTATATTAGCTCGATCTATGACTGTGTTTCCCTAGTTTGTTTATGAGAAGGTCATGCAAGACGGTATCAAAAACCCTACTAAAATCAAGATATACCAAATCTGCCACGTCCCCCCTATCCACAAGGCTTATTGCCCTGTAAAAGAAAGCTATTAGATTGGTTTGACATGATTTGTTCTTGACAAATCCCTATTGCCTGTTACTTATGTTATCTTCTAGGTGTTGCAAATTGATTGCTTAATTATTATTTGTTCCATTATCTTTCTCATTACTGAAGTTAACCTCAGTGGTCTGTAATTCCCCAGGTTGTCCTTATTTCCCTTTTTATAGATTGGCACTGCATTTGCCATTTTCCAGTCCTCTGGAATCTCTCCTGTCTTCCATGATTTTTTGAAGATAATCGCCAGTGGCTCAGATCTCCTCAGTCTGCTCCTTCGGTATTCTAGGATGTATTTCATTAGGCCCTGATGACTCGAAGACATCTAACTTGTCTAAGTAACTATTAACTTGTTCTTTCCCTATTTTAGCCTTTGATCCTACTCATTTTCACTGGCATTCACTATGTTAGACGTCCAATCGCTACTAATCTTTTTGGTGAAAATTGAAACAGAAAAGTCATTTAGCACTTCTGCCATTTCTACACTTGTTTCCCCCCCTCCCACTAATTGAGCAATGGGCCGATCTTCTCCTTGGTCTTCCTCTTGCTTCTAATGTATTTGTTAAATGTTTTCTTGTTGCCTGTATCTCCCTAGATAGTTTAATCTCAGTTTGTGCCTTGGCTTTTCTAATTTTGTCCTTACATACTTGTGTGATTTGTTTATAATCATCCTCTGTAACTTGACCTAGTTTCTACTAGATGCGGTTCTTTTACTAGTACTCTGCTCTGGGGGAGACTTGTATAGCATTTGTTTATATTCAGAATTGCCAGCCTTCCAGATTCAAAAATCTGATTCAGGACCCAGAAAATCAGGAGATTTAAAAAAAAAAGGGAGGGGGGGTTGTCTTCTGGTTTTGGTTCCTTAAGGACAAACTTAGGTCACATTTTCAACGTTATTATTGCATAGAAACCTTACTACTTTTTTAAATTAAAGCTGAGATTCTCATGTAATCCCGTGTTTTCCAGAAGTTCATAGTTTAAGAAAATCAGCAAATATCATGAGAGAATAAAATCACAAGAGTTGGAAACATCATATATAGCACTCTTCATTTGAGGATCTCAAAGCACTGTTCAGACATAATGAAGTCTCACAACAATTCTGTGTTGTAGATATTATAGGAATTTTGCCTTTGGTTAAACAGAGACACCAAGAGCTTAAGTGATTTTCTTGAACTCAACAGCAATCTATGTATGCTTTTACACAATATTCATAACTCTGGCAGCTGTCACTGGCAAAATGGAAAGAGAACCCAGAAGACACGCATCTTAATGCCTTAAGTTAGGCAGAGGTGAACACTGTACCACTTCTTCCTATCATATATCTCTATATCGTGCAAGTACGGAAAGTAAAGCTACAGGTGGAGACAGCTCTGCAAGAACAGTCCTCAGACATTGTACAGATGTCAGTGTAACTAGGACCCAGTCCATTAGCTGATGCAATGTGGTGTGGTAGACTTAGGACTTCTTTCTTAGATTGTTTTCCAGAACAGAAAAAAAGGAGACCATTCTAGGTGTGGATTGGAGGAACATTAGTTTCATATCTTAAATCACTGTTTTCGTTACAAAGGAATTAAATTCTTAACCAAAACCTTTGGGCAGTCACAGATACCACCGGTACTGAACACATCACTGGAAAAGCAAGCACAGCTTTTCAAGGGACTTATTTTTGTTCTCATGTTGTGTGTGCAATAAAAATCTCTGGAATAATCACTTGGCGCATAGAGAAACAGTATTATATTTTATATATAGCAGATAATAGTGCATTAGGCTCTCTTTTATAATCTCTTACTTGCAGGAGGTGAAGGACATGCACTGGCAATTTCACAGAACGATCACACTGTAAAAGTTCCCATCCACTTGGGATTTTTTTCTTTTTTACTGTAAATGGTTTAAATCTGTTGTTTTTTCACTGACTGAACTGCCAGACGTTGGTTATAGCTGTTCCCAGGATTTGTTTTGAGGGTGACATTAGTTTTCTTTTTCATGATGTGTTTTATAGAAATATAACTTGCTATTACAAAACAAAATGTTGTGGTTAATTGGTCCCTAAAGTCATATGCCTCTATTTATTTTGAGAAAAAGAAATAGTTTGCAGAGCAGCTGCTTCTAACTTTGAAAATTAGCCTGCTCAGTAACTGTACATCTTTTCATAATGGGTGAAATTTACTTCTGTTCAGAGGCCTAGCAGAATGCTTTTGCACCACTTAAATCCTCTGTTTTGATGGCTTATGGGTGCATATGCTTTCTGCTCTCCACCTCTACAGGGGTGGATTTAATCCAGTGTTCTCAAGTAAATACATGTCTTTCTAAGGAATGAGACAGATTTTAGTTGCTACAGTGGAAGTTTGCATAATCAGAAATACATCCAGACTTTCTGTAGGCTCCCGTACAGGTAGCCTTTTTAAACCACTGGGACATCACAGCATATAGCGAGTGTGTCTCAGTCCGGGGTATTTAGCACTGATTTTCCCAAAATGTCAATCTTTACTTATTTGGCCTTATGCTAATCTGCAATTTCTCACCTGTAAAGAGGTGCTAATACTGTTGGGAGCTTACAATTCCTTTTTTTTTTTTTAAAGCATGTATTAAAATTAGATCAAATAAACCAATATCTACAAAGAAACTCTACCAACCTCCTGAAAATAAAATCTTCCCTTCTGAACCCACTTTTTCCTGTTCCTTCTACAGTCAACTCACTGACAGCAGAGGAAGAACTGGAAAATGGCTACGTTTTGTACCGCACCTAGAATGTTGTTACTTCTAATTTGCATCAGACTCAAGGTGTGGAACAAATATAGAATCGTAGGACTGGAAGGGACCTCGAGAGCTCATCTAGTCCAGTCTCCTTCACACCTGGCAAGATTAAATATTATCTAGACCATCCCTGACAGGTGTTTGTCTAACCTGCTCTTAAAAATCTCCAGTGATGGAGATTCCACAACCTCCCTAGATAATTTTCCTCATGTCCAACTTAAACCGCCCTTGCTGCAATTTAAGCCCATTGCTTCTTGTCCTATTCTCAGAGGTTAAAGAGAACATTTTCCCCCCCTCATCATAACAACCTTTTATATACTTGAAAACTGTTGTCATGTTCCCTCTCACCCTTCTTGTCTCCAAGTTTTTCAATCTTTCCTCCTAGGTCATGTTTTCTAGACCTTTAATCATATTTGTTGCTCTTCTCTGGACTTCTACAATTTATCTACATCTTTTGTGAAATGTGGCACCCAGAACTGGACACAGAATACTCCAATTGAGGCCTAATCAGTATGGAGTAGAGTGGAAGAATTTGTCTTGCTTACAACACTTCTGCTAATACATCCCCAGAATGATGTTTGCTTTTTTTTTTTTTTTTTTTTTTTTTTGCAAAAGTGTTACACTATTCATTTATGATCCACGATCCCCTCCGTATCCCTTTCCGCAGTACTCCTTCCTAGGCAGTCATTTCCCATTTTGTATGTGTGCAAACTGATTGTTCCTTCCTAAGTGAAATACTTTGCATTTGTCCTTAGGATTGCCAGTCATGGGCCTATTAAAGAATTGGGTGAAATCCTGTCCTCAGTGAAGTGAATGGGAATTTTGGCATGGGGCCAGGATTTCACCATTGGGCTTCCATTGTCTGTTGCAGGGGTGGCCAACCAGAACCTGAGAGGGAGCCAGAATTTACCAATGTACATTGCCAAAGAGCCACAGTAATATGTCAGCACCTCCCATCAACTCCCCCACCCTGCCCCCAGCACCTCCCACCCACCGGCAGCCCTGCTGATCAGCGCCTCCCCACACCTCCTGATCAGCTGTTTTGTGGCTGCGGGAGGCTCCGGAGGGAGGGGGAAGGAGCGAGGGCATGGCAGGCTCAGAGGAGGGGGCGGGAAGGGGTGGAGTGGGGGCAGGGCCTGTGGCAGAGCCAGGGGTTGAGCAGTGAGTACCCCCCAGCACATTGGAAAGTTGGCGCCTGTAGCTCCAGCCCCAGGGTCGGTGCCTATACAAGGAGCCGCATATTAACTTCTGAAGAGCCGCATGTGGCTTCGGAGCCACAGGTTGTCCATCCCTGGTCTATTGCCTGCATAGTGCACTAGGTGCTTGTGAAGGATTACAGGTCTCAAACCCAGGAAACACGCAGAAGCAACAACAGGAAGTTGTCTTAGCAACAAAAGGAATCTCTGGCTGGCTGCTACTATGGACCTCTCCTGCTTAACTGACTCCTGAGCCCTGCATCCCTGCCTACTCCTAGTTCCTGTCTTCCCATCCCAGACTCCCTCCTACTCCCATTTCCTGCTGTCCTCCCTACTCCAGGTCCCTGCTCCTATGCCTTACCCCTGACGTTATTTCTGGCTCTGATCTTCGGCTTGGTACCTGACGTCTTCAGCTCTGACCCCTGGCATGACACCTGATGCAGATTTCAGTTCTGACCCTTGGCTCTTACCACTAACCCTGACTCCTGCCCTGACCCCTAAGCCTGGCTGCACACACTCTGGTCATTACAGTGCATCTTCATTTGTTGTTATTAAGATATTGCTCTATTTACTGACACTCCTCTGCCGGCTGTGATTCAGAAAAAAATAAGTCTTTTAGACAGTGAGTTTTACCTAGCAGCCTTTGCTGTAGGGGTGTGCGGCTAATAACAAAAGAAGGAGAAAATTCAAGCTGGCTTCTCTGTTAATGTATAATAACTTAACACTCAGAATTCTAAAAAATGAGTCTGAAGCCATGTCTCCTTAGAGGCTTCTTCCTGTCTGATTAGCTGGGAGCTACTTATATAGAGTCCCTTGGCTTCTTTCTAAGCATCTAGCCTCTAGCTGTGTTTTTATTGTTTTATACCCTATAAAAATTTGGGAGATGGAAGTAAGCAGATGTTTCCCTGCTTGTTGTTAATGAGCTAGGGCCTCCATTTCCTTTTACCACCTACACATTCTGTTCCGTTCCTTGTGTTTTTAGCTATAAGTGCATAGCTAATTGGAACCATTGTTAAAGGTTAATAAGACTTCCTCTATTTTATGAAATTTTCATATGAATGATGGTATTTAGCATTCTCTCTTGCCTACAACAAATAAGTAATTTTCAAGAATCTAGGGGACATAAGCAAGAAACATATCTAGCTCCCTTATTTCTAAGGTGCTCGTCGTAGCTCTGCCTTCTTGTAATTCCACAAAATGAGTCTACTATCCACCCTGGGTTTCACATATTTAAGTTTATTATGGATTGCCCATTCGTCCGCCCCGGGTTGGGGTAGAGAGAGTAGCACTGCACTCTTGGTAACCTTGTTGGCTACAAGAAAGCATAGTGAATGGAATTCCAGACAATAGATGCATTGGGAGTTAATGGAGAAAGGATTGAGGGAAACCTTCAAAGTGACCTATCACTCAAAGTTGCTGTTTTGGAACAAGCGGAGGTGATAACTGAAGCAATCCGTAGAAGTGGTATGTAGTTGCATGCACAGAATAATGAGTGTGACGGGTTCCCCGCAGGGTGACATCTGGAACTGGTTAAATCTGGCCAGTATATGAGTTTAAAGACTGGTCTGCCTTTCCCTCAATGTGAAGAGAACAATGCACAGTTGTGGTAGCCAAGCAGAGATTTTCCCCCAGCACTTCAGTCAAAGCTCACTGGTTTAGATTAAAAGAAAAACAAGTTTATTAACTACAAAAGATAGATTTTAAGTGATTACAAGTGATAACAAAGAGATCAAAGCAGATTGCGTAGCAAATAACAAAAAGGCAAACTAAGCTTAATATACTAGATAGGGTGAGAACCTGCTAATTCATATCCAATCTGAGAAATGATACAAGCAGGCTGCAGATTCTTAAGGGGCAAGCTGCACTTGCTTTACAGCTTGGAATCTTCAGGTGGTTCATACACAGGCTAGAAATCCCTTTAGCCTGGGTCCAGCACTTCCCCCAGTTCAGTCTTTGTTCCTCAGATGTTTCCAGGAGTCTTCTTGTGTGGGGAATGAAGAACCGTAGATGATATCACTTCCTGCCTTATTTAGCTTTTGCATATGGCGGGAACCCTTTGTTCCTGTCTGTGGAAAACCACTGACATCCCACAATGGAGTCCAGAATCATATGGTCTGATCACATGTCCTTGTAGAGTCATAGCAGCGATCACTCACAGGCTGCCTGTAGCATTCTCAGGAAGGCTCACCAAGTGGGAGATAATTGTCTCCTAAGGCCTATTGTTCTCCCTAATTGCTCATTGCCCAGAATAGGCCCTTCCCAACCAACTATCTAGACCAGAGGTGCGCAAACTATGGCCTGCGGGCCACATCCAGCTGTCCCCCCTCCCCCACAGCCACCCCGCCGCATGGGGAGTGTGGCTGGCTCCAGCCAGGCAGTGTGGCTGTCAGACGTGCTGCTCTGAGCGGCATGGTAAGGGGCCTGGGGGCAGGGGGGCAGTTGGATGGGCAGAGGTTCTGCGGGGCGGGGGCCGGTCAGAGGATGGGGAATGGGGGTGGGGGGTTGGATAGGCGTGGGGTCCGGGGGGCCTGTTGGGAGTGGGGTGTGGATGGGGACAGGGAACGGGGGGATTGGATAGGCGTGGGAGTCCTGGAGGTCCTGTCAGTGAGCGGTGGTGTGGATAGGGGTTGGGGGCAGTCTGGGGACAGGGAGTGTGGGGGGGTAGATAGGGGCAGCGGGTCCCAGGAGGGGGCGGTCAGGGGACAAGGAGCGGGGAGGAGGTTGGATAGGTCGGGAATTCTGAGGGGGGGCGGGAAGTGGGAGGGGGTGGTTAGGGGGCAGGGACCAGGCTGTTTGGGGAGGCACAGCCTTCCCTACCCGGCCCTCCATACAGTTTTGCAACCCCAATGTTGTCCTCGGGCCAAAAAGTTTGCCCACCCCTGATCTAGACTGAAAGCATCTTCTCTGGTGGGTATTACCCGGGTTAACTACATCTGAAATACAGATACATAGTCAATATTCATAACTTCAGATCCAAAAATGATGCATGCATATGTAACCCACACACCTCCTGGGGGTGGTGTTCTGTCCCATCTGGTGGCACCGAGGAGAGAGAGAGAGAGAGAGGGAGGGAGAGAGAGAGAGAGAGAGAGAGAGAAAAAAGTCTGTTCTGCAGCCTTAGGTAACAGTTAGTTGGCTTTTAGCTCATGTGATAGATGCTCATGCACTAAGCTCTGGAGGTCCCTGGTTCAATCCTGCCCACAGATGACCAGGGTCTGTCAGTGTTATACATACAAGTAGGATAATCATATTCAGCAAATCATAAGTTTTCCATTGACATCTGACATGACCCATCTTGCATAAAATGTATGATACTTGTGCTATAACCATATCATAATAATATCACTATGAAGAATATTGGCTACAGTGTCACAATGAGCTATATATATGCAGGGATTCCCTCTGAGACCTTTTCCTCTTGGCCTATCCAGAGCATTTTATTGAGTTTTGGGAGAACACTTTATTGAGTTCTCTGGTACCCAAAAGCTCGGTTTGATTCCACACTTATCACTGAGGTTTCTTTATTGGCATTCCATAAAGCTGTACCTGAGGTGATCAGGCTCAGGAGTAGGGTGGTTGGCCAGAGTGCACCACAACTACAAATTACATAATTATAAATCAGATTATTTACGTATTCTAAAATAGACTAACACATTCACATTACATTGTACACAGTACAGGGCTGCCCAGAGGATTCAGGGGGCCCGGGGCAAAGCAATTTCAGGGGCCCCTTCCATAAAAAAAAGTTGCAGTATTATAGAATACTATATTCATGTGGGGCCCGGGGCCTGGGGCAAATTGCCCACTCGCCCCCCCTGACACAGTATCACACACTTTACAATTGACTTGTCAATTTTGTGAACCAATCCCTGTATATATCATGACCTACCAAAGTATTACAAAGTGTGCTAGTAAGCAAAGCTGCAACTGCAAGCATATCAAACATTTCTCTTATTATTATTTCTTTATCTACTAGCTACATGTTATTTGCAAGGCCATTTGTGAATTCACGCTGTGTCCATGGTTAACTTCTGTTTCCTGACTTCTGTTTTCTTTCATTCTTCATGCAAGGCCTACAATACAAAATGCAAGTGGTTCATTAAAAACAGTCTGTATCCTGAGTGGTGTGTTTTCCTACAAAATCATGCACCAGTCAGTGTAGCTATGCACAAGTATATATCACCATACAACTCAGGAACCACACATTCCTCCCGGTTTAGCTAAATGAGCAAAACCTAGGAAATCTGTAGTCTGGCAGGATACTATGGGACAGACTTGGTATAACTGCCCCTGTACCAGTAAGTTAGTACAACAGAGGATTTACTGCATAGACAGTCTCTGATGGCTGGAATTAATGAAGCATGTGACATCCGCTCTAAGTAAAATACTGTGTGGTATAAACAGAAACAAATGGCTTGCTTTAATGAGACATTAGCAGTGACACAACTGAATTACACTAGAAGATGTGTGAAATGTATCTTTGTTTAATGCCTGTGCACCACATCAAACAGTGTTTCTGAAAGATGTACCTCCTTTCTAGAACAAGAGGCTTTAGCCTTCCTTGTACATCCACAGTGAGTGCCAGTGCGGTATCCCCTCTCATGTACCCCACTAATGCGCTACAATCTTTGAGGGACCATATCAGTCAAGAGGGCAGTAATTCAGTCTTCATTCTCATTCAATTCTTGGCCTATCAGATGATCCGGACAGCTACTGCCAAATTGTGGTTTTCTCATATGAAAACAGAGTGACACGTATGAGGGTGTTTATTTTCAAGGTTATTTGCCTGAGGTGATAGAATTCAAATGTAATCAAAAGTGTTTTCTTTTAATTAAAATTAAATACTGCGTTCAAAACAGCCTTATCTGTGCAGTTGACTCTGGAGCCTACCCTATGATTAAGCCTGTATGTTTATCATGGTCATGACTTTTCTGACATAGATAGGGAGGTGCTTAGAACCTTGCAGGATTAAACTCTAATACTTATAGGTCAGCTCTGGGGATGCTTTTTGGTGGAAACGTAGCTATTTTTTGGCTGCAATGACAGAACGGTATTGTGAAGAAGTCAACTGGCATTTTTCCTTCTCAAAAGGGACGGCAAATGTCATCATATCACTATAAAATATAGTCAAGCAAAGCTGTGCTAGTAATTTACTTCTAAGCATATCACATTCATAACAACGATCAACATGCACTGCATTGTGCAGCAAGCCATTCCATTAACTAGTTTTACATTGTAAATTACAGCTCTCTTAATTGAACTGTCTCACAGATAAGTTTGTATCCTGTTGAAACCACAGTGGGAGTATGATTCAAACTGGCAGAACATAAGTGCTCAAAATTGGAATGTGGCCATGTCACAAATTTGTAATATAAGTTTTCTTCCAAAAACATGCCATAGACCCTTTAATAATTAATGGTGGAAAAGATATTGGGAGATTTCTTTAGTCTCTTGTGAAATATGGCATGTCCAGTAGCACAGCAGCACCTAAAACTATGCTGGGGCATTGGGTCAGTACTGATTGAGTCCTGGTTCAGCAAGGTACTGAATTCTGTGCTTAACTTTAAGCATGTGATTAGTCTTATTAACCTATTTAAAGTTAGGCATGTGGTTAAGTACCTTGCTGTATCAGGGCTGCCATGACCAGAGTGCTGCTATTCAATTGCCACCAGTTTCCATCAGCACTCTGGGTTTTCCTTGGTGGCCTCTCATCCAAGGACTGATCACAGTACATGTCCCTGCCAGGCTGGTTTAGGTTTGTGTGTGGTGGGGGAGCACATAGTGTTCTTCATGGGTATGTCTCACAAGCATTGGATTAGTCAGGATCAAGTTGTTCTGGAGGTTTTCTTCATGATTTGCATACTGCCATCGGAGGAGTAAATGTCCCCGCTAACTGGAGGATGGACAAAGACCCTCCTACCAGCACCACCTGACCACAGCAATACCCATGAATTGCTCTCCGCGTCTCCACAGGGCTTCCTGAACAACAGCATGCAGGGAGTGAGCAGAGGAGAGGCAAGGTTGGCATCAGTCTTCCTGTCCTGTCCCAGTGAGGTGGCACTCGGGTTGAAGAGGCCCATTTTAACAATTGGTGCAGCTGGGTCAGGACAGGAAGTGGAGGGCAGTCAGTCATGCTTCCTGGGCCCTGTGGAGAAACTCGCACCCTGCTACTCATCTGGGCCCTGTGTCCTTGGATTAGACCCCCTCATTCATTATTAACGCCCTACTTGAATCACAGGACGATCTTCCAGTAATTGCAGCTGAGTTGCAGACAATACATGGAAAATCACAGAAAAGTAATACTGGACCTTGATGAATAGCAGTAATTTGGAAAAGCTAGGGTAGACCTATTTGTTCAAAAAAAGTTTTTGCTGAAACAATATAAACCCTCAAGTATTATGATCTGCCTGCTAATATTTTTGATAACCAGACATTTTGCTGCAACTATATTACATTCATTTTTTTTAAAAGTGCCTGGTACAATATAAAATTCAGAAGACTAGAAGTTGTAACACATCTGCTGAAGAAATCAAGTGCAGTCACTTTAGCCTTTTGCATTTTACAGGCATTGAATGTTAGTACAGTACACCCCGCTACAGTGGTCTCCTTCGTGCCCTGTCTTTGCTTTGTGAAGACTTGTCCATACTGAGATACAGCACGCTCAGCAGCCACAGAATTAGGCAAGATTGATAGTGATTGCTTTGCTGTATCTGCTAACTTTGGAAATTGCTGTAGAACTGCAGATGAATCCCCAAACTCTCCAAGATTATTTACTAGCCATTCACTCGCAAAAGAAATGTGTATGGGGCAAGCTATGTATGCATGTTGCAAACCTCAGAATGTATGCAAAATTGTGGACTGTGCAGAATAAGCTAATTAAAATCAAAATTGCAATGGAAGCCTAATATTGCAGGAGTCTCAATTTCTGCAATATCGTGAATGACGTAGGGCCTTATTATATATTTATTAGGGTTACACTTCCAAAATGAATGTGGTGTGCATTACAGATGGTCCTGTCTTGTAGAGACCAACTAATAACAATCATGATTATTTATTATTATAATTACTAAACCCGTCTCCCTGCTTAAACCATATCCTTGCATTGACATTAGGAGCACCTTCATCCATTGCAACCAGTGAATACAGTAAACATTCCTGGAAGTAGATACTATAGAGTTAAGAGGGATGCTGCTAAGCATCACATCACAGGGCACTGACACTTTTAATTGGCAACGCAAAGCTTCCTCAGGTTCAGCATTATTAACATCTGTGACCGGGGTCCCAGTGGGGCCAGCTGAAGTAATTAAATTAGGGTGAACTTCAAAGAATGGAGCAGACAAACCCCAAAGCTGGTGGATAATTCAGTACTTAAATTTACCAAGCCAGCATAAAACAGCTTCTTTATTACCTCACTGGTTGCCCAAAAACCAATAACAGTTCCCGTAAAGACCCAGCCTCAGGCCTCCATCTAGGTACCCAAGTAAAATATGAAGATTTCTGAAAATCTTATTCCATCATATAAAAGGAAAGGTTTACCAATCCCAAAGGATTGGACACATTACCTCCCAGGTTAATGCATATTCCACGCATACAGCCAATTCTTATTAACTAAACTGAAATTTATTAAAAAAGAAAAGAGAGAGAGTATGGTTAAAAGATCAATATACATACAGACATGAGTTAATTCTTGAGGTTCAGATACATAGCTTTGTAGCTGCAAAGAGTTCTTTCAGAAATAGTTCATAGGTTATAGTCCAATGTCCAATATCATATCAGGGAAGACCAGTCAGCACTGGGATCCCAGTCTAGTGCCTTAAGCTTCCCCGATGAAGCATTGAGCAGATCTGAGATGAACAGGATCAGGACCCAAGGATCTTTTATACAATGTCATGTCTTCTTTGACAACTTGGAGTCCCTTGGGGAACAAAAGATAATTTGGATGATAAGGCAATTTGCTTGTTCGTGTCCACCATTCACAGATGATTTTCTGTACATTTCAAAGAGAGATGAATACAGAGATATCCTGTGTTTACAATTCATTTAAATTCTAGAATGTTCTTTTGAATTAGCAGAATACAGCATGGACAGGGACTGTTGAGTACATTGTCGACTACTACCCATATATATGTAAATACACAAAAACACGAACATTATATCTCCACATGTCTTTAATAGTTGAATGTGAGTCATTTATTCTACAGGATGTTTAACCCTTTCTGGCCATGGGTCACAGCATCCTTCTGTCTCAAAGTCATTTTATAATGCAGTATCACAAATCCCTTTTGTTTCCAGAATCAAATCAGGTATATATATTTTACAAACATTTCATTCAAAATTTGGCTTTTGAAAAAATTCTTTCACTACTGACAATTCCAGTGCAGTGCGCTTCATTAAAAAATTAACATTTCTCAGCCAGCAGTGACTGCGGTATCACAGCAGCTCCTATTTTAAGTTTATAGGTATATGGTGGGTTCCTGAAATGTTGGATGCTGACTGTATAATACTATCCTCAATATGATTCTGTTTCTTGTAAATTTCTCTCCTGCAGAATTGGGTGGGCTGGATTACTTTTTTGCATTGCTGTTGTAACAATCTGTAGAGCATCTGAATGAAGCAGCTGAAATTTTCAAAGCCATCTGAGTGATGTACACTCAACTCCTATTGAAAATTAATAAGAATCAGTTGTTGTAATCCCCTACGTGGCTTTTGACTATCGGGATTGTCTACATAGGAAAGTTTTACCCATTGTATTGTAGGCCACAAGCCTAATGGGAAGAAATTGTCTCAAGTAAATTGTACTCCATTTTGCTTATTTTGCCTTACACTCCATTTTGCTAGCTTTGAATTAGTAAGAAGAAATTGTTCTGAGTTTATTCTTTGCTGATTGTGTTAGTGATTGTTCTTAGATGGATAGAAGTTTTATGGCTGTAATTATTGCCTTATTTACTGTTTGGTATGTGAGTGAAGAATGTATGATAATTAACTGAGAAAAGACAGCTGGGCCGGATGGTCAAGAAGGGAGTGGAGGAGTTGAGAGGCACCAACTTTATTATCAGAATCACCCGGATGGCAGATTGACAACCCTAAAGCAAAGGCATGCACCCCAAGGACAAGATAAAGAGTGGAGCTAGAGGGGTGAGACAAGAAACAGCTGCGGATACTCCCAGTAACAACCTAAATAATGCTGATTAGGAGCAACCTTGACTACCTCATGATTAACAGCTCCAGTGTGACACAACAAGGTCCAGAGACTGGTATGGGAACTTATTACTATAAAAGAAGGGTGTATTTCCATGGGACTTTGGGTTCGTTCTGCATCTGCGGTGCTTCAAACATGTTTAACAGAGGCCCAGCTCCCCTCACTCATGTGCAGTTTCAGCTGGCTGCTGGAACAGACCGAGCAACACTAAGGACTGGTAACTATAAGATGCAGCTGCAGAACCTTTTGGTGTGCATGTATGTGTATGAATGGAAGCATGTGCTGATTTTAATGCTTAAATTGTACTTTCAATAAACATGGCATATTGCCTTATCCCCTTTAAAAAGATTCTGTATTCTTCTTATAAGCATAACAATATCAGTATAGTTATACTGGTATAAATTCCTGTGTGGACACTCTTAGCCATGTATAAGAATGGCTTTTTTAGATTTAGCTTAAACCCTTTCCCAAGTGGCATAGCTAAAAATGAACAAAGGTACTTTTATACCGGAATAAGAGTATACACATGTTGACTTATACTGGTATAACTATTTCTATTAAATTCACACCTTGGCTTGTACTAATATAACTTTCCTGGTAGTCAAGCCCTCAGCCAGTGTGTTTATATTCTGCACTGTGTGTTCTAGTGGCTGAATAATTTTATTGCAACTTGTGTTTAGATAATGTAATCACAGAAGGGCATTCTGACGGTGGTAGCCATATCACGAAGCTCACTGTGTACATGAGACACTGGAAAGACTGTCTGTTTCTGTTCATGATTTACTAGTATCTGTATGTGCTACAGAGTCAGTACACTATTGTATCTTAAGAAAAGTTTTTAGTTAATTTAATGTATTAGGGGAAGAAATCTCTACTCGTTTTGTCTGGGACCTGAAACTACTATAAACAAAATAATAATCATGATGTAATACCTGTATGTAAAGTAGGAAAAATATGAAACTACAGTCACTATGGACTGAGAAGAATGGTCTGTGAATAAGGCATTTGATTGGGACTCAGAAGATCTGGAGTCAATTTATGGTTCTGCCATACATTAGAAGCAAGAGGATGACCAAGGAAAGGGTAGGCACATTACTCAATGAGGAGGGAAAGACCATGACAAAAAAACGCAGCTAGGCCAAAATTTTAAATGTTTCAGTTTTCACCCAAAAAGTTAGCAGTAATTGCACAGCTACCATAGTGGACATCCATGTAAATGAAGTAGTATCTGAGGCGAAAATAGAAAAGTTGGCAGGGCCTGATGGAATACATCCTAGAGTACTTAAGGAGTTGGCTGAAGAGATCTCTGAGTCATTAGCAATTTCTCTCTGAGAGCTCCTGATGGACAGGAGATATTCCTGAGAACTGAAAAAGGGCAAATATAGTGCCTATCAATAAAAAGGGGAATAAGGACAACCCAGGGAATTATAAACCAGTCAGATTAACTTCGGTACCCAGAAAGACAATGGAGCAAATAATCAAAAATCAATTTGTATGCACCGAGAAGAAAATAAGGTGATAAGTAACAGTCAATGTGGATTTGTCAAGACAAAATCATATCAAACCAACACAATATCCTTCTTTGACAGGGTAACAAGCCTTGTGGATGAGGGGAAGTACTAGATGTGATATATCTTGACATTTGTAAGGCTTTTGATATTGTCTCACATGACCTACTTATAAATTAGAGAAATATAGCATAGACAAACCTACTATAAGGTGGATGCACAACTGGTTGGAAAAATGTATTCAGAGAGTGGTTATCAGTGGTTCACAGTCAAGCTGGAGGGGCATATTGACTGCAGTCCTGCAGAGATCTGTCTGGGTCTGGTTCTGTTCAATATCATCTTAAATGGTTTGGATAATGGCATAGAGAGTACACTTATAAAGTTTGCAGACGATTGAAAGCTGGGAGGAGTTGCAAGTGTTCTGGAGGACATGACTAGAATTTAAAATGATCTTGACATGGAGAAATGGTTTGAAATGTATAGGATGAAATTCAGTAAGAACAAATGTAAAGTACTACATTCAGGAATGAATTCAATATGGGAAATGACTGCTTAGGAAGGAGTATTTCAGAAAAGGATCTGGGGTTATTGTGGATCACAAACTAAATAAGAGTCAGCAATGTAATACTGTTGTGAAAAAAGCTAAGGTCGTTCAGGGATACATTAGCAGGAGTGTTGTACGCAAGACACAATAAGAATTCTTCCACTGTACTCAGCATGAATAAGGCGTCTTCTTAGTATTGTGCCCAGGTCTGGGCACCACACTTCGAGAAAGATGTGCACAAATTGGAGAAAGTCCAGAGGAGAGCAACAAAAATTATAAAAGATCTAGAAAACATAACCTACAAGGAAAGATTGAAAAAACTAGATTTGTCTAGTCTGGAGAAGAGAAGACTGAGGGAGGACATGATAACAGCCTTCAAGTATGTAAAAGGTTGTTATAAAGAGGATGGTGATAAAATGTTCTCCTTAACCACTGAGGATAGGACAAGAAGTAATGGGTTTAAACTGCAGCAAGGGAGATTTAGGTTAGCGATTAGTAGGGATCCTAGTTTTCTGTGATAGAAAAACCAAAAATCTCTGATAAAAAAAACATAAAAATCTGTGTTTTTCTGGGATTAAAATGAAATGCTGAACTTCAGTTTCCCAAGCCACAATACACAATGGAACCCCATATATCCAGTCTAATTGGGACTGGGCCAGATTGCATAATTTAAAATTTGAATAATCCAGAGAATGGGCAAATAGTCTCAGCCCCAGGCGGCTGGGCTCATGCTGTGACCCCTAGGTGGCGGCAGGGCTGGTGCAACCATTTAAGCGACCTAGGCGGTTGCCTAGGGTGCTGGGATTTGGAGGGGCACCATTTTCTTCGGCAACGACCGTGGCGGCCGGATCTTCAGCAGTGACTGCGGCGGCCGGATCTTTGGCCGCCCCGGTCGCCGCCGGCATTTAGGCGGAGGGAGCTGGGGCAGGGGAGTGCGGGGAGGGCCGCCTACAGCAAGTAAAGCAGGGGGCGGCACACAGGGGAACTCCCTGCCCCAGTTCGGTTAATACGGAGAGCCAGATAATGGAGGCTCAGATAAACAGGGTTCTACTGTATACGTTTTTATTTGTTCACAAAATATAAAAACTAACCATTCTCTGTAAAGATGCAAATTCTGCGCTTTTCTGCGTTTTTCTGTGGGAAATGGATTTCTAGGATCCCCGGAGATTAGGAAAAACTTCCTAACTGTTAGGGTAGTTAAGCACTGGAACAAATTACCTAGGAAGGTTGTGGAAACTGTCATAGGAAGTTTTTAAGAACAGGTTAGACCAACACCTGTTGGGGTGATCTAGATAAACACTTAATTCTGCCTCCCTGCAGGGGACTGGACTAGATGGCCTATTGAGATCCCTCTCAGTCCTACATTTCTGAGATTTCCTGTGCCACAGTGGGCAAATTACTTAATTTCTCTGTGCCTCAGTTCCCCCATTTCTGACAATAATACTTCCTTCCTCCCATCTCTTGTCTGACTGGTGTGTTTAGATCATTCCTGCCCCACAGGGTTTACAGTCTCACTACTTATTTACCACAAAGACAGTCTGATCATAGTTGGGGTCGCTCGGCACTACTGGAATATAAATATGTTGTTGATTTATTGCATCACTTTTCTTTGTAAAGTAAAAGCAGTTCAATATTGTAGCTATAAAACAAGGATTAACAGCACATGTTTTCTTTTGCCTCTAGGTTAAAGAAAAGGTCCCAGTCTGTAGATGTTACTGCACCAGGCTACAACCCTCTGGCAGCAGAAGCACAAGAGGCCCCACAAGCCAGTAAATTGATACCTGTCACTAACACAGCTGCTTCTGAAGAGGAGCAGAACAACACCACAAATACACAAAGGCGCAATCCACGAAGGAGTGAGCTGAAGAGATACTACACCATTGGTGAGCTTAAAGCCATCATTCAGTTCAAATGTTTTAACTAGTATGTGGAAGGCATCCCCACGTTGCTGGCCAGTCAATCAGGTGTTCGTTAGCTGGATGGAAGAGTTGCTGACTTCCTTATTGCTCACTGGGGGCTATAATCTTATCTGTTGCTAACATTAAAGCATGTTCTTTTGCAGAGAAATTCAGTGTTGTTAATGTGACTTTTCAAGTGACAGAAGCATTCCACTTGTTTTTATTATTATTATTTTTTTGGTTTCACTAGATCTGTCTCAAGTTTTAAAAATAATGTCAAACAGGAGACTCCATAATTATAGCTCACAGGCAGTATAAACTACCAAGGGTAAACTTGACTTTTGACTTTTTAAAAAATGTATCTAGTGTTGTTTCCAAGCATCCTTTCCTTCAGTGTTTATTTCTGTTTTTACTTTTTCAAAATCTCATTCTTCAGCTCAGTACTCGCACTCCATTCTTTCAGGTTAAGCTGTTCAATTTCAGCATCACCTCAGATTGCAACACTTATCTCCTAAGGACTTGTAGTGGTGTGAAGTAGGTCAGGTGAAATCTAAGTAAAGTGTTGTGTATACAAGTTAAGTACATGATGGTCACTGGGTAAGGAGATCCTCCTCTCCCAAGCTGGGGTCAGGATGTGAGGCTGGCATAGGAGCTCTCATCTCTTCACCATCAGCCTTTTTGAGGAGGTGGAAGTCATGGAAGGGAGTCTGTTCTTCCAGAACTATGTGGATCCCAGGTGGAATTCCCAATCGGCTGTTTGTCCAGTTCCAAAAGGAGCATGAACTAGATATAGGCTGTTTTCCTGCTCGGCTCCCTCAGCTGCCCTGCCTCTGCTCCTTGGACAAATTCACCCCACACTTCTCCTCAAAAAAGAGAAATTCATTCAACCCCCAACAAAAATCTGAAATGGCACCTCTGTCAGGGCAGGAATGGAATTTGCCCCCCACCACACATGGCTCTTTTGATCTGACTGGAGTCCTCCCCCAAATATAGAAGTCAAGCTACGCCTATGAAATTAGGCCCCTGTGCTACAAAGACTTATGCATGTGCTTAACTTTATTCACTGCGAGTAGTGCTGTTAAAGTCAGTGGTCATGATGTATAAAGCTCAGCATGTGCATAAATCTGTACAGGATTGGCACTTTACTGATTCCTTGGTTTATAATCTAGTATACACTTGATTAAAATGGACGGATCTTTCTCATCTTGTAATGTGCGTGTTATATTGATTAACGTTAGTGGGAATTACTTGTTCACTCAGAGAAGAAGAACTAACATAGAAAGGAGGTTATGGACTCTTTGCTAGACACTCCTGAAAAGAGCAGGTATATTTAAAACAAAAAACAAGGTCTGTAGTTTAATTTGGAACATGCTGCCTGTGCAATAATTATAAATTAAACTTTGTTTAAAAACAAAAAACAAAAACAAAAAAACCCAGCAACAGCAGTTATCTATATATTTTAATAAATAAAATGTAACATTTTATGGACTAAATTTACAAAAGTGATTATTGATTTTTGGATGTCTTTGTTTTTATTTGCCCAATTTAGGGATAAGTTAAAGGGACCTTTCAGAAAGTGCTGAGCACCCTCCACCTGAAAATCAGTCCCCTTTTTAAAGTGTTTCACGTTACTTCCCCCCTCCACCAATAATGAGACTGAGTCATTTGTCACTTTTGAAAATATAGGCCAGTTCAGTATTGTTTTGGTCAGTATTTCCAAATCTTGGATCAAGTACTGCTTCAATCCCCTGAAGATAAATAAAATGTGCAATTTGAATACCAGCTGAGAATCCTCGATTAACCTCCGTTCGGAGGAATATGCCTCAGGAACTTGGCACTGAAAAAAAAACTTCCTGAGGTGTGCACAGTAGCAGAAATTAGGTTCCAGTTTCTGGACAGAGTAATCAAAAGAAGCAAAGATAATTTAGTTTTTAGGGCTGGAAGTCTGTTTGGCACTTCGGGGCTCAATTGTTAATCAAACAAAGTTATATTTTAAAACGACAAGATGCTAATCATATAGCAGTGTTTTGTAATACAGTCATCCATATTTTTCAGAAATACAGCAGTACAGACAGAGGCTTACATAGATAAAATCAAGAAAAACATTGAATTCATATCTTTATTTCAGAGTTCTACTGTAGATTGATACATTTGAGAGAGAAGCATGGTCTTGGGCTCCTATTCAACTAGCTGTTCCGTGAGGGTGGATTTCTGTGTCC
This sequence comes from Mauremys mutica, assembly GCF_020497125.1. Classification (NCBI taxonomy): domain Eukaryota; kingdom Metazoa; phylum Chordata; order Testudines; family Geoemydidae; genus Mauremys; species Mauremys mutica. Next base: position 36,275,200 of record NC_059073.1, on the reverse strand, counting down.
ACACACAGCTCACCCATGTGAAGTAGGTTGCAAAGTTAGGACCTAAAATTGTAAGGCTAGACTCTCAGTTGGTGTGAATCAGTGTAGGTCCACTGAAGTCAAAAGAGCTAAGACAGTTTACATCAGCTGAGGATATTTCTCAACAGCCCTTTGGGGAAGGAGCTGTCTGCCTGTGTTTGTGGACAGCTACTGGCACACCGTGGGTACTACGAGAAACCAAATTATGGTAATGATGATAGAGCCTGTTACATTTATAGTTAACGTAGAACTGAGTTTTGTTTATGGCTCATTACCTCAACCAATAAGCCACTAACTTTCCTTTGTCCTAGTACTGAGGTGGTGTTAACTGCCCACTTTACCTTCTATGGTCTCTTGCAACATGTGTTAACTCCTTATACTAAACAATCTGTTCTGCATTGTGTTTAGCTGTGAAACTAAGGGCTTGGCTACACTTACAAGTTGCAGCGCTGGTGGAGGCTTTCCAGCGCTGCAACAACACCCCGTCCACACTTGCAGGGCACAACCAGCGCTGCAACTCCCTGGTTGCAGCGCTGGCTGAAAACCCATCCGGCAGGGGTATAAGGAGTGCAGCGCTGGTGATCCAGCGCTGCCCAGCAGGTGTGGACACTCACCAGCGCTTTACCTGTCCTCCAGGGAATAAGGAGGTATCCCAGAATTCCTGTTCAGCCACTCTGCACATCAGTTTGCACTCTACTGCTCTTGGCTCAGGTGACCCGCCCTGTAAATGCCCCGGGAAATTTAAAAATCTCCTTCCTGTTTGCTGCAGCCAGGTGTGGAGTGCAATCAGTTTTAATCAGTTACAGGTGACCATGCCTCCACGCGGCAAACGAGCCCCAGCATGGAGCACTGGTGAATTGCAGGACCTCATCAGTGTTTGGGGTGAGGCATCTGTTCAGGCACAGCTGCGCTCCGGCCGTAGGAATTACGATATCTTTGAGCAGATATCAAGGGCCATGCTGGATCGGGGCCATGATCGGGACGCAGTACAATGCAGGGTGAAAATTAAAGAGCTGCGGAGTGCCTATTACAAAGCCCGAGAGGGGAATCGACGATCCGGAGCTGCTCCCACGACCTGCCGTTTTTACAGGGAGATGGATGAGATACTTGGGGGTGACCCCACTGCCAATCCCAGGATAACGATGGACACTTCTGAGCAGGCTGGGGGACAGGAGGAGGAGGCGGCGGAGGCGGAGGCGTGGGGGGGGGAGGAAACCGCGAGTGAAGCTCCTGGCATGGGGGAAGAAACCGCAGATTCCCTGGAGGCATGCAGCCAGGAGCTCTTCTCAAGCCAGGAGGAAAGCACCCAATCGCAGCAGCCAGCAGTTGCAGAAGGACAAGCAGAGGAGCGTGTTACCGGTAAGCGGCTTTTATTTTCTGGGTGAAATGTTTCTGGAGAGGAGGGGGGGTTATGGATGCATGCATGCCAGCCTCTAGATGTGGAATAGCCCGTTGATGTGGTCTATCACGTCGCGGTAATCTGCCTCAGTTATCTCAGCAAAAGCTTCATCCAGAGCGTGGGCAATATGCCTGCGCAGGTTTATAGGCAGAGCCACTGTGTCCCTTGTCCCAGTGACGGTGACGCGTCCGCGCCACTCTTCTGCCAGTGGTGGGGGGACCATTTCTGAACACAGGCAAGCCGCATAGGGTCCCGGGCGGAATCCACATTGCTCTAAAAGAGCCCCCCGCTGTTCCCTAGTGACTCGCAGTAGGGAAACATCTTCCAGGATTAAGTCCTGTGAAAAATGTTGGGAGACTCTTTAGTGAAGAGATAGGGAGATAAGATCACCCCTGCATCTGCATTTCACTCAACCCCTCTAGCACTCCAGATTACCCGAAGCAACCAGCTCCCCTCTTACACCCAAGCCCCACTTCTCCCCATATAAGCACTGCTCACTCACCATGTCGTGGCTTCTGTAGTGTTATGCGTGTGGGTAAAAGAATGCTTAAATAAGAACTCACTCCCTCAGTGTAACAATTCATGTCTGGAGATAGTGGATACAATGCTGCCCGTGTTAAATGTTGTCATTTCTGTTTCTACAGTGACCTTGACTACTGGACTGCCCAGATGTTCAACATCACAGAGGCTTCAAAATTTGAGAAAAAATCCCCGAAAGAGCAAAGAAGACATGCTGAAAACTGTTCTTAATCAGTCTGCTCGAGAGAGTAAGGACTTGAAGGATTGGCGAGAGAAAGAAAGCAGGACACGCAAGAGAAATGCAGTGGCCAAGAGGAAAACCACGGAGCGGCTGCTAAGCATCCTGGAGCGCCAAGCGGAGTCTATAGAGTCACTCGTTGCCATGCAAGCAGAGCACTACCGTGCTACTCCCCCACCCGCCCCGTCCTTTGTGCCTTGTGCCCCAATGTCAGCTCAAACCACCTTTCCCCAGCATCCAGGTTCTTACCACCACCAGCTGCCTCCAACACCTGTATGTTCCCCAACCAGCCCTGATACCTACCACCACCCTTACCCTCTGCATTCAACCCCCATCACCATGCAGTATATGAACCCTGAAGTGCAGGATTCATTAAACAGCAATCCAGACAGGGCATATGCAAACTTGTGACTGTACAGTTCACCAACCCACACCCCTGCCCTCTTGTGTTCATGAAATGTTGTGTGTCTGTCTGTCTGTCAAGGAAGTTTTTTTCTTTTCAATAAAACAATTCTTGGCTTTGAAAACAGTCTTTATTATAGCAGATAGTGAAAGATACCTTAGCCCAGTAAAGAAAGAGGCACTACAAATCATATTATTATTATGGATAATAGAATAACAGTGTAAGCAGTGCAATTCACTCCCATGCAAGGCAGCAAACATTATTGTTGGCTTTCAGCCTCAAATTCTTCCCTCAAGGCATCCCTAATCCTTGTAGCCCTGTGCTGGGCCTCTCTATTAGCCCTGCTCTCTGGCTGTGCATATTCAGCCTCCAGGACTTGAACCTCGGTGGTCCATGCCTCACTGAATGTTTCACCCTTCCCTTCACAAATATTATGGAGGGTACAGCAAGCGCATATAACCGCGGGGATGCTGCTTTCCCCCAAGTCTAGCTTCCCATACAAGCAACGCCAGCGGGCTTTTAAACGCCCAAAAGCACACTCCACAGTCATTCTGCACCGGCTCAGCCTGTAGTTGAACCGGTCCTTGCTCCTGTCAAGCTTCCCTGTATAGGGTTTCATGAGCCAAGGCAGTAACGGGTACGCGGGGTCTCCAAGGATCACAGTGGGCATTTCGACATCCCCTACTGTGATCTTCCTGTCTGGGAAAAAAGTCCCTGCCTGCATCTTCCTGAACAGGCCACTGTTCCGAAAGATGCGTGCATCATGCACCTTTCCAGGCCAGCCTGTGTAAATGTCAATGAAACGCCCGCGGTGATCCACAAGCGCCTGGAGAACCATAGAGAAATACCCCTTCCGATTAACGTACTCTGATGCCAGGTGGGGGGGGGGCCAGAATAGGAATATGCGTCCCATCTATCGCCCCTCCACAGTTAGGGAAACCCATGTGTGCAAAGCCATCCACAATGTCCTGCACGCTCCCCAGAGTCACGGTCTTTCTTAGCAGGATGCGATTAATTGCCTTGCAAACTTGCATCAAAACGATTCCCACGGTCGACTTTCCCACACCAAACTGGTTCCCGACCGACCGGTAGCTGTCTGGAGTTGCCAGCTTCCAGATTGCAATAGCCACTCGCTTTTCCACCGTCAGGGCAGCTCTCAATCTTGTGTCCTTGCGCCGCAGAGTGGGGGCGAGCTCAGCACACAGTCCCATGAAAGTGGCTTTTCTCATACGAAAGTTCTGCAGCCACTGCTCGTCATCCCAGACTTCCATGACGATGTGATCCCACCACTCAGTGCTTGTTTCCCGAGCCCAAAAGCGGCGTTCAACGGTGCTGAGCATTTCCGTAAATGCCGCAAGCACTTTAGTGTCACACGCGGCAGGCAAATCCATATTGATATCATCGTCGGAATCCTCACTGTCACTTTGGAGCTGAAGGAATAGCTGGACTGCCAAACGTGTTGTGCTGGTGACACTCATCAGCAGAGTCCTCAGCAGATCGGGCTCCATTTGCCACAGAAATCGCGATTCACACAGAGAGTAACAGAAAGACACTCACAATGGCGCCAAACGCTGCTGGAAAGAGTGAATGCTGGGATGTGAAGCGATGCACCACGGGGCGCTGGCAAACAGGAAGCGGAATGACCCGCACACTTCCTTCCCCTTCCCACAATACTCAGCGCCAAAACGGCGCCAAAACGGGACGAGGTGCTCTGTGGGATAGCTGCCCACAATGCACCTCTCAATACAGCGCTGGAAAGTGCTGCAAGTGTGGCCACACTGCAGCGCTGGTAGCTGTCAGTGTGGCCACACTCCAGCGCTGGCCCTTCCACAGCTGCATGACCAGCGCTGTAACTCCCAGCGCTGCAACTTGTAAGTGTAGCCAAGCCCTAAGGGCTTGGCTACACTTGAAAGTTGCAGCGCTGGTGGAGGCTTTCCAGCGCTGCAATTAGTAACTGCCCACACCTGCAAGGCACATCCAACGCTGCAACTCCCTGGCTGCAGCGCTGGCTGTACACCTGGTCTGGTTGGGGTATAACGAGTGCAGCGCTGGTGATCCAGCGCTGCTCGTCAAGTGTAGCCACACACCAGCACTTTAATTGGCCTCCAGGGTATTAGGAGATATCCCAGAATGCTTTTAACTAAATTACTCTCTTTGTTTTGTTATGCAGCCTCTCTTTGTTTTGTTGTGAACTCGGAGCTCTGCGGAGCTCCGTTGCCGGTGCTGCTTATCTAAAAAACAAACAGAGCTCCTGTTTGCTGTGATCAATCTGTACCTGGCTGTAAACAATCAAATGAGAGGCAGGCAGGGAGTGAGTGAAACAGCGGGGAGTCGTGTTGGATGCAGGCTGTTTGCAATTAAGAGTTAAGACTAAGGGGTTGGAAACATTTTCTGATTTTTCAAGGCAGGAAGCTAACACACAGTGTTGGCTCCAAAAATCCACTCTCTCTCTCTCCCCCCCCTCCCTGTCACACTAGACCCCACTCCACCCCCCTCTTTTGAAAAGCACGTTGCTGCCACTTGAATGCTGGGATAGCTGCCCATAATACATCACTCCCAACAGCGCTGCAAATGCTGCAAATGTGGCCACACACCAGCGCTGGTAGCTGTGAGTGTGGCCACACACCAGCGCTGTTCCTGCACAGCTGCACGACCAGCGCTGTAACTCTCAGCGCTGCAACTTTCAAGTGTAGCCAAGCCCTCAGAGTATCTTTCCCAAACCTGAATAAGAGCTCTGTGTAAATTTGAAAGCTTGTCTCTTTCACCAACAGAAGTTGGTCCAATAAAAGACCTTGCCTCACCCACCTTGTCTCTCTTTTGCTCTTGAGGCAATCTCTTTGTTATGTATGAAGAATACAATATATTCCCCAACCCCTAAAATTACAGTATTTACGTGTTGAATACAGAATGAATTTTCTGAGAATTCACAAGTAAATCAGTTCATTTTGAGTTAAAATTAACTTTAAAATGTGTCCTTTAAGAAATTTAGCACAGTGTATCAGATCATATTTTTGTCCCAAATGATCTTTATAGTGGATGAACGCAGACTCTTCAAACTTCCCATACCGTGAAACTTACCATGAGGGAACAAATGAAAAATCAAATATGTCTTTAAAAATCCGTTTAATCTGGGACTACAAACACTATTTTGTACTAATCATAATTTATGGTTATTTCATAGTATCACTACAGGGCGAAGTTAAGATAGTTTGAGTATCTTAACTGCATATTTCCAATACATAGGTGTGTTTGGATTTCTTTTAATCTTAACTCTGCTTTTATGATGTTTCTTTTGGCGTTCCTTAAACATCCCTGCAATGTAGTTTACCCTAAATTACTGTTATGTATTCTTAACCTTAGCTCCATCTTAATGTAGGCTCTTTTTTCGGGGGAGGGGAATTATTAGTAATGATCAAGTGGTCTGAGCACAGGACTGTGTGAAGATATAATCCCAGTGCCATAATCCTAAATGTCATGCATACGTATGGTGTTATATAAATGATGATCCTGACTCTGGCACACCTTCTGAACTCTTGGGCAAGGCACTGAACCTCTCTTTTTCAGTCTGAAGAATGTAATTCTCTGAGAATTAATGTTTGGAAAGTGCTAGGAACATAAAATGTTCTATAGGGCTGCATTTTGGGACCTCTAATCCACCTGCCTATGACATGTTGGATAAAACCTGTCTGTACTTAGCTATTGTTGGTGGAGTTGCACTGGTGCTGAATTACAGGACCTAATTTTCCAAGTGTAGGCAAGGACTGCAAGAGTTAAGTAGTAGTATCTTTTGGTCTATGTTTCATTTGGTTGGTCAATGATATTTATCTTTTTAAAAGTACATCAGTGCTTTGCAGTTCTACTGGTTTCCTAGAGAATTTTAAGCTTTCCTTGTCCTCTGTATGTGAAGTTTCTGTTGTTGGATAAAGTCAATTACAGTACAGTGCATCCTTGGCATCTATCAATACGTTTTTCTTTCTAACATAAAGATATTGATTGGCATTTACACCTACAGTCATCAATGGATTTGTTTAACCAAACTCATGAGACGTATTTTAAAGTTAACTACTCGAAATTTGGTGCTGAGGAATAAAGACCTATGGATATTTTTGCAAGTTCTGTGCTCACGATATTGTTGCAATGGGAATCATTTCTGAGAGTCAGTGACTTTTCTTTAGCATTTAAAAGAAAATGAAAATTAACAATAAGGGAGCTATAGCTTATAAAGATCATGTTTCCAAAAGAGGGAGACATAAAGAAGACAATTTGGTTTACTTAAAACTGGGAAACCCATAACTGCATGATCATTTACACTTATTAAGCCTGTAGGCAGCGTCATGCAGCTGCATCATAGCTCTTTCTACCTAGTAAGCTAGTAGGTCCCAGGAGGATATATCACTTATAATATGACATTCTGCCATAAATCTTTACAGATATTCTAGAAAATAGAGAATTAAGTGATAACCATACTTTTCCTTCAGAACATCTAAACACTTAACAGTCCCTAATGTAAAATAAAACATACGCAGGCCTAGTTTTTGTAGTCTATTTTGTGTATTTTAGTGCTTGCTTTGATGTTTTTGCAAGCTGTGTTTGAGAGCTGTTGAAAGGAGGGAAGAATAACTAATGCTCCTGGTGATCTGAAAGGAAAACTGAACAGTCTGGAAACCAGAGAAAGTAGGGAGAAATAGCATCCTATGCTCTGCTGGTGACCACAAAGTTATGCAAACAGAAGCCTCTAATGTGTGCAAAGACAACAGCTTTGTAAGTGTTAAACTTCCCATAGATGAAATGATCTTCTGAATCTCTGAAATATTCTACAAGTATTACTTTTTTCAACTCACCAGGGATACCTAATGTAGGCAAAAATAGAAAGGCTTTGCTGTGCGCCAGCAGAAATATGTAGAAGGTAAAGCTTTAAAAATTACTGCCCTTGGCCCTTATGTACTTTGTGTCTCTCTGTGTGTGTGAGAGAGATACCTTACAGTACTCCATTTGGGAAGGAACAATCAGTTGCACACATACAAAATGGGAAATGACTGCCTAGGAAGTACTGTGAAAGGGGATCTGGGGATCGTAGCTAAATATGAGTCAATAGTGTAACACTGTTGCAAAAAAAGTGAACATCATTCTGGGATCATAGGCGCCAACTTTCCCCAGTGCCAGTGGGTGCTCACCCCACCCCGGCCCTGGCCCCACCCTGACTCCACCCTTTCCCTGCTGCTGCCCTGCCCTCATTCCAATCCCTTCCCCAAAGTCCCCGCCCCAACTCCGCCCCCTCCCTGTCCCTATTGGACCCCTTCCCCAAATCCCCACCCTGGTCCTGCGTCTTCCCCAAGTGAGGCATGTTCCCCCTCCTCCCCGCTTCCTTCCCAGCGCTTGCCACGCAAAACAGCTGTTTCACGGCAGGAAGCGCTGGGAGCTAGGGGGAAAAAGCGGGCATATGACGCGCTCAGGGGAGGAGGCGGAGCGGAGGTGGAGGTGAGCTGGGGCAGGGAGCTGCCGGTGGGTGCAGAGCACCCACCAATTTTTTCCCGGGGGTGGTCCAGCCCTGGAGCACCCATGGAGTCGGCGCCTATGTCTGGGATGTATTAGCAGGAGTGTTGTAAGCAAGACACGAGAAGTAATTCTTCTGTTCTGCTCTGCACTGATTAGGCCTCAACTGGAGTATTGTGTCCAGTTCTGGGTGTCACATTTCAGGAAAGATGTGAACAAATTGGAGAAAGTCCAGAGAAGAACAACAAAAATGATTAAAGGTCAAGAAAACATGATCTATCGGGGAAGAGAAGACTGAGAGGGGCATGGTAGCAATTTTCAAGCACATAAACGATTGTTACAAGGAGGAGGGAGAAAAATTATTGTTCTTAACCTCTGAGGATAGGACAACAAGTAATGGGCTTAAATTACGGTAAGGGAGGTTTAGGCTGGATATTAGGAAAAACTTCATAACTGTTGTCATAAACATACAGCTAAGAGTAGCATAAAATCCATCTTGGGTAGCTGTACTGAATCTTTATCTGTAAGGGGTAAAAAGCTCAAATAATCTAGTTGGCACCTGACCAAAAGGGCCAATGAGGAAAGAAGATACTTTCAAATCGGGGGGTGGGGGTGGGGAGGAGGGTTTGTTTGTGCTCTTTGTTTGTTCCCTCACTGGGGGGAGAGAGACCAGGCCAGGAAAAAAACATCTTCTAAAAACATACCTGAAATCAACATCTAAGATTACAAAAATTGTAAGTAAAGCAAGGAAATGTGTTGGATTATCTTTTGTTTTAGCTTGTGAATTTTCCCTGTGCTAAGAGGTAGTTTATTCCTGTTTTTAGAACTGTGAAGCTAAGTCCAGAGGGGAGTCCTCTGTGTTTGAAATCTTTTTATCACCCTGTAAAGTTACTTTCCATCCTGATTTTAGAGGTGCTTCTTTTACTTTTTTCTTTATAATAAAGTTCTTCTTTTAAGAACCTAATTGATTTTTAGTGTCTTAAAAACCCAAGGGTTTGGCCTGTGCTCACTTCGTTAACCTATTAGTTAGTATATTATTCTCAAGCCTCCCCAGAAAGGGGGTGAAGGGGCTTGGGGAGATATTTTGGGGAAATAGGAACTCCAAGTGGTCTTTTTCCTGAATCTTTGTCTAAATCACTTGGTGGTGGTAGCAATACCGTCCAAGGACAAGGAAAGGATTTATGCCTTGGGGAAGTTTTTAACCTAAGCTGGTAATTATAAGCTTAGGGGGTCTTTCATGAGGGCACCCTGACAACGGTCATGGTGGTTAAGCACTGGAATAAATTGCCTAGGGAGGTTGTGGAATCTCCATCATTGGAGATTTTTAAGCAGAGGTTAGACAAATACCAGGAATGGTCTAGCTAATACTTAGTCCTGCCATGAGTGCAAGGGGACTGGACTAGATGACCTCTCGAGGTCCCTTCCAGTCCTATGATTCTATTATATTTTATTATAGTTAATTAAAAATGGTTGCTTTAATGTAAAGCCCCCTTACATGTACAGAATTTAAAGAAACTTCAGCAGATATTGTGATTTCTGACTTCCACCTATGAGCTCTTACATAAGCAACAAGCCCCAATGGCATGTACAGTTAGTGTCCTATATTTGTGCTTCAGTTATGTTGCAGAGCACACAGTGCCTAGCACAGTGGGATCCTGATTCCTGATCAGGGCTCTTAGATGTTAACATAATAGAAATAAATAATACACCAACAGGTGTATTGTCAGTGACTTTAATGGGAACAGGATTGTATCCCAGGAGGGAGAGTTCTGAGAAACTCAATGCATAAACATTCTGGTGAAAAGCTGATGCTTGTCAAAACAGCTGAAAAGGGTGCAACGTAGTCACGCAGGAGCAGCCAGGGACACAGCTGACAGTGGGGATGACATCTCACTCACAGAAGTATGGCTGGAGGACAGTGCAGTCAGTGAAGACAGTAGCTCAGAAGACTAACCTAGTGCAGTCCTCCCTTCACTGCTTGAATCCAGCAGCCTCTTCTGAAACTGGCGGTTTGTTCCATTTCACACCCACACACCCCTGACTCCAGCAGAGCAGAGCGCTAGCTCTGTCTGGCATAGCTTCCTCTCAGTAGTAATAACAGAAATGTAAGTAGTTCTTTGCCAAGGCTAGAGTGAGTGAGTGACATGGTACTGCCTGACTGGCCAGCAGGGAATGAGATGTCAACACTTGTTACAGCAAAAAATGTCACTAATTTGCAGTTGGTCTCCCATCCATTAGTGAGGTTCTACTGGGTGGGAGTGAATGAGGTTCTCCTATACTTTAACAATTCTCTTCAGAATTGGGGTAAATATATTATTTCATCCAGGCAGACACACAGCCATGGAAATCTGAAAGAACATCCTACTAAATTTGTAGTACATATGGAGGTTCTGAATAATGCATTGAAACAAGGTTACATGATGACACTACAGGTGATCTAAAGTAGCACAGAGCCTCTGGAGCAGCTTAAAGGGCAACTTTTATTATGGAGAAGCTACCACCTCTCCATAGTTACGGTTGCAGCTAGCTTCCATTTTAAAACCCCATTTTTGTCTGCCTCTCCATAACTTTGAGTTGGAATTTTAGTTTGGCTTGGAGATTCTCAGGTCCTCTGAAAGAAACAGAATTTTTCTGCTAAGTTAGAGGACAATACTTCAGACATAAGTAAGGCTATGTTTGTGTCACGGAGGTCATGGAAGTCACAGAATCTGGGAGAGAAAGAGGGACACCTCAGGCGAGTGGCTCGGGGTGTCCCGTTTTCTCTTTAGGAAATATGGTCACCCTGCAGCTCCCAGCCACCATGAGTGGAGACCCCGCACCCCCACCCCCCGCAGCTTCCAGCTGCCCTGGGCGGAGGGGGAACCCCACACCCCCAGCCACCACGGTGGTGGGGGAAACCATGGAGATGCAGCAGCAAAAGGCACAGACAGTTCATGGCTTCTGTTAATTTTTATTTATTGCCCATGACCCGTCCGTGACTTTTACTAAAAATAACCATAGAAAAATCTTAGCCTTAGTTATAGGCAGGGGCGGCTCCAGGCACCAGCACGCCGAAGCCGCAGGACCAGCGGACTCTCCGCAGGCAAGCCGCCGAAGGCAGCCTGCCTGCCGTGCTTGGGGCGGCAAAATGCCTAGAGCCGCCCCTGGTTATAGGTCATCACAAGCTATTACCATAATTTGAATTTTTTACTTTTGTCTAACCTTCCTTGGTTTCCTTCTAGCTCAAAAATTGCATGATAATACCATTCCAAACTTTCCATATAGTTAATTCTCTCTGAAAACTTGTTTGCTACCCATATTTGAAGAAACTAGGCAGTAACTAAGAAAAGTCGGAAGGTATATGGCCTCCAGGCTTGAAAAATTATTGAGGAAATATAAGAGCCTGCGTTTCACAGACTTGGATCTACTTATAAAATAGAGAAGAGAAAGCTTTCCAAAGCAGGGCAGTCCAAGGAAGGATTTCTTCACTGGCTAGTGGAATCAAGGACTGGTGCAAATCCGAAAGAAGAAGAGAGCTATAAATCATATCTATTTTATTGTAACTTGTCGAGCATCTTACACAAAATCTTAAGTAATCCTAAACTCTTTCTTCCATCTCAAACACATGCCCATTACTGTAGCGTTCTGTAACTCTGCAAGAACTAACTAAAATTACTTTAAAAGAAATGAAAAAGAACCAAGGTAAATCCACATACAGCCAAGGTAAACCCCATTTCAGCAGGGCCGGCTCCAGCTTTTCTGCCGCTCCAAGTGGCGCAAAAAAAAAAAAAATTGGCGGAAATTCGGTGGCAGGTCCTTCACTCCCTCTCCTCCTCTTCGGCGGCACTTCGGTGGCAGCTCAAAGAGGAAGAGAGGGAATGAGGGACCCACTGCCAAATTCCCACCAAAGACCCGGACGTGCCGCCCCAATACCAGACGGAGTGCCACCCCTTTGAATTGGCTGCCCCAAGCACCAGCTTCCTTAGCTGGTGCCTGGAGCCGGCCCTGCATTTCAGAAAAAAGGGTTAACAGTGTTTTACCAGATAATCACTCTGTTCAGGAAAACCCTTAACATAAATCAGCGAAGGATTAGAACAGGGGTCGGCAACTTGTGGCACGCGTGCCAAAGGCGGCACGCGAGCCTATTTTTACTGGCACACTGCTGCCAGCCGGGGTCCGGGCCGCCGGCCCTGCTCAGCCCGCTGCCAGCCTGGGTGAATGGAACCCGCAGCAGGCAGCCGGCTGAGTGGGGCTGGCGGCCAGGACCCCGGCTGGCAGGAGCCGGCAGATGGAACCCCAGACTGGCAGCGGGCTGAGCTGCTCAGCCAGACACTGGTCTGGGGTTCCATCCGCCAGCCCCGCTCAGCCCAGTGATGGTCTGGAGTTCCAGCCGCCTCGGGGTCTCGGCCGCCGGCCCCGCTCAGCCCGCTGCCGGCCTGAGTGAACGGAGCCCCTGGCTTGGACTAGGGGGCTGTTTAATTGTGGTGTAGATGTTCTAGCTTGGCCTACAGCAGGAGCTCTGGGTCCCTCCCAACTCACAGGGTCCTAGAGCTCAGGCTCCAGCCTGAGCCCAAATGTGTACACTGCAATTAAACAGCCTTTTAGCCAGAGCCTGAGACAGCGGGAACGGGCCAGCCGTGGGTGTCTAATTGCAGTATAGACACTCTCAAATTCCAGTGTTGTGTTCTGTTTACAGGTGGCTATAAAGTAACTAAAAACTAGCATGTTTAATTTAATTAGGTCAGCAACAGACTCACACAGAAATTTTACCTTGTTTTGACCTTGTTTGCACAGTGTTCTCTGCCAGAAGCAATCAGTGCCTGAGATGGAGCAACACAGGCTAATTATTACCATGATAAATGGATTAAGAAATTGCATTAAAACAGTGTCTGAGTGTTCTCTGATTCTCTCAGCCAGATTTACTTCTTTCTGGGGTTCTTTTTTAATTGCACTATGTTAATCTTAAACCAATGGTTAAATGTCAATATTTATCTGATGATTAACAGTTTACTCAAACAAGTTCATGCTGGGTGAACCAAAGTAAGAATTAAAGTGGACATTGTTATATATTTAAGGTCCCAAATTTAAAGTGATTGCTCTGGGAGTTGTTCTGTATTCTGTCTAACTAAAAAGATCACTTTGATGCTAAATTTTTTTAAAAGGGAAACAAAGTGATCACTGCTTATATAGAACATAGGGCCAAATCCTTCAGTTTTCTAGTGCAGGCCAAACTCCTGAAAGCCACTGCATAAGGATGACTACAGGACTGCAGGCATGTTTTGGTTGTGTTGTGCAGCCACAAAGCCAACAGAGGGAGCACAGTTAACTCACTGTTATGAAACACCATCCAGTTCCATAGGCAATGTACAGGGAAATCATAATTGTTTGCAAAAGGAGGTACAAAAATGTTAGATTTTAATTTTCAGGTGGGATTTTCAGAAGTGTTCAAGCATTTGTCTAACTCTGCCCCTGTTCAATAATGTTCAGCATTGGCCTAACTCTGACCCTTCCATTCCTTAAGAGAGTGTGGCAGATGACAGAAAGTAACACTATATAATGCTACTATATAAATCCATTGTATGCCCACACTTTGAATACTGCATGCAGTTCTGGTTGTCCCACCTCAAAAGATATATTAGAATTGGAAAAGATTCAGAAAAGAGTAACAAAAATGATTGGGGGTATGGAACACATTCCATATGAGGAGAGATTAAAAAGACTGGGACTGGTCATCTTAGAACAGAGACAGCTAAGGCAGGATATAATAGATGTCTATAAAATCATGAATGGTGTGAAGAAAGTGAATAGGGAAATGTTATTTACTCCTTCACATAACACAGGAACCAGGGGTCACCCAATTAAATTAATAGGCAGCAGATTTAAAACAAACATAAGGAAGTACTTCTTCACACAATGCACAGTCAACCCATGGAACTCATTGCCAGGGGATGTTGTTGTAACGGTCAACCTCACCTCAGTCCATGGAAAAGTCATGGAGCAGGTCCTCAAGGAATCCATTTTGAAGCACTTGGAGGAGAGGAAATTGATCAGGAACAGTCAACATGGATTCACCAAGGGTAAGTCATGCCTTACCAACCTGGTCGCATTCTATGATGAGATAACTGGCTCTGTGTATACAGGGAAAGTGGTGAACGTGATATACCTTGATTTTAGCAAAGCTTTTGATATGGTCTCTCACATTATTCTTGCCAGCAATTTAAAAAGTTTGGATTGGATGAATGGGACTACAAGGTGGATAGAAAGCTGGCTAGATCGTTGGGCTCAGTGGATAGTGATCAATGTCTCGATGTCTAGTTGGCAGCCGGTATCAACTAGAGTGCCCCAGGGGTTGGTCCTGGAGATGTTTTCATTCAACATAGAGTCATAGAAGATATGGGTTGGAAGAGACCTCCGGAGGTCATCTAGTTCAACCCCCTGCTTAAAGCAGGAGCAACATCTACTAAATCATCCCAGCCAGGGCTTTGACAAGCCGGGCTTTAAAAACCTCTAAGGATGGAGATTCCACCACTTCCCTAGGTAACCATCTTCATTAATGAGCTGGATGATGGGATGGATTACACCCTCAGCAAGTTCGCAGATGACACTAAGCTGGGGGAGAGGTAGATACACTGGAGGGCAGGAATAAGGTCCAGAGTGATATAGACAAATTGGAGGATTGGGCTAAAAGAAATCTGATGGGGTTCAACAAGGACAAGTGCAGAGTCCTGCACATAGGGTGGAAGAATCCCATGCACTACTTCATCCTGGGGACTGACTGGCTAAGCAGCAGTTCTGCAGAAAAGGACCTGGGGATTACAGTGGACAAGAAGCTGGATATGAGTCAACAGTGTGCTCTTGTTGTCAAGAAGGCTAACAGCATATTGGGCTGCATTAGTAGGAGCATTGCCAGCAGATCCAGAGAAGTGATTATTCCCCTCTATTCGGCACTGGTGAGGCCACACGTGGAGTATTGCATCCAGCTTTGGGCCCCCCACTACAGAAAGGATGTAGACAAGTTGGAAAGAGTCCATCAGAGGGGATTATGATTAGAGGACTGGGGCACATGTCTTAAGAGGAGAGGCTGAGGGAACTGGGCTTATTTAGTCTGCAGAAGAGAAGAGTGAGGGGTGATTTGATAGCAGCCTTCAACTATTTGAAGGGAAGTTCCAAAGAGGGTGGAACTAGGCTGTTCTCAATAGTGGCAGATGACTGAACAAGGAGCAATGGTCTCAAGTTGCAGTGGGAGAGGTCTAGGTTGGATATTAGGAAAAACTATTTTACTGGGAGGATGGTGAAGCACTAGAAAGGTGGTGGAATCTCCATTCTCAGAGGTTTTTAAGGCCTGGCTTGACAAAGCCCTGGCTGGGATGATTTAATTGGGGATTCATCCTGCTTTGAATAGGGGGTTGGACTAAATGACCTCCTGAGGTCCCTTCCAACCCTATCTTCTATGATTCTATGATGAGTTGGACCCCGCCACCTTCTGGGCTGCCACCTGATGTACTGGGATTTCACTGAGTCTGCCTGCTTCACTAGTCTAGGCTCCCTCTCCGTGTTTTACTGAATTAGGCTCTCTGGCCTCTTGCAGCACACACACACAGGTCGGGAGCACCAACTGTAGAACTGCACAGAGTCTACAAACAGTTCTCTATGAGAAATTGCCCAGCACTCAAGTGCAGCTTCCCTCTGGAAAGTACACCCAAGATAATATTGTCTTGCACTATATAGAAGGATTTGCGCAGCGCCCTCTGCATCAGTGTGAAGAGAGATATGCACAGCTTCTTGCTCCTCTCTCCCCACAGACATGGATTGCACAAACTGGGTAATGTTATAAGCAATAAATAAGTTTATTAACTACAACAGAGAGATTTTAAGTGATTATAAGGGATGGCAAACAGAAAAAAGCAGATTACTAAGCAAATAAAACACTTGATTCATTAAAGAAACAGGTTACAAAATGTAATTTCTTACCCTAAATGTTGACTTTAGGCAGGATCCAGTTTCTGTAGCTTAAATTTCCAGTTATTTCTCTCTACAGACTAGACTCCTCTGTCTCAGCCTGGACTCAGCCCTTGCCTTTCCTTCAGGTTAGTTTCTTTGTCTCTTCAGGTACTTTCAGCTGGCTTTCTTCTTGGGCAGGAAGGCAGTGGAGAAAAGTGCTGTTTGCCTTACTCCCCAGCCTTAAATAAGATTTACATAAGGCCATAAGGAGGGTCACCGCCTCCTTTTAGTGGAAAATTACTAGAAGTCCAAGGGCTTGGCTACACTTACAAATTTGCAGCGCTGCAGCAGGGTGTGAAAACACACCCTCTCCAGCGCTGCAAATTGCGGCGCTGCAAAGCGCCAGTGTGGTCAAAGCCCCACGCGCTCCCAGCGCTGTCCGTTATTCCCCACAGGGAGGTGGAGTACGGACAGCGCTGGGAGAGCTCTCTCCCAGCGCAGGCGCTTTGACTACACTTAGCGCTTCAAAGCGCTGCCGCGGCAGCGCTTTGAAGTGTAAGTGTAGCCAAAGCCAAGGATATTGTTTAGCACCAGGTGGCAGGACCATCTCACCTAGTAGTGTCACAGCTACATCCCAAGATGCCTCTCAGGAAGAAAAGAGATTGGTATCTTTAAAGTCTTATTGTTTCTTCCTAATGGCCCATCAAAGCTGATGTCCTGTTGTCTGATGGGTGTCTCCCAAATACACACACAGTTGTAATTATTACATAGTCAATATTGCTAACTTTAGATGCAGAAAGTATACATGCATACAAACAGGATAATCACATTCAGTAAATCATAACCTTTCCAATGATACCTTACAAGACCCATCTTGCATAAAATATATCTTAGGCCGTATTCATATTATATAACCATATGTCTATGAAGAATATGGAGAGTAATGTCACAGTTGTGAAGGCCAAAAATATAACTGGATTAAAAAAATAATGAGATAAGTTCATGCAGGATAGGTCCATCAATGGCTATTAGTCAAGATGGCCAGGAATGCAGTCCCATGTCCCTAAACTTCTGACTGCCAGAAACTGGGACTTGATTATGGGATGGATCACTCGATAATTGCCCTCTTCTGTTGTTCCCTCCTAAGCATTTGGCACTGGCCACTGTCAGAAGACAGAATACTGGTCTAGACTGATCATTGGTCTGACCCAGTATGACCACTCAGCACTGATGACAAGAAATTTAAGGCTCTAAATCCACATTGAAGTAAATAGCTTGAAAATAACTATGTTGGCAAAACCAAATGACAGCTTCTCTTGAAGTTGCTGCCATAACAAATGAAAAGTTCTGCCACTGACGTTGCCTTATAATTTAACGTTGTCAAAATAATAACTCAAGAAAAATACCAGGACGTAGGATTGCTGTCTAGAAGACAAGGATTTAAAGTCAAATAGCTACACTATCTGTCTTAGGAAGAAGTTAATATGTGTGGAAAGGCATCCATTTAATATTGAGTCAATGTTCATCAGGAGTAATTGTGCTTCCCATTCAGTCTATTAAAATGCCCAAATTACTGCACAGTCATATAATATCAGATTCTGGGCTAGCTGCTGCCTGGCTTACCAAGCTGCAATGAAGCCTCCAGTTGTGTTTTCTTCAGGGACAGAAGGTGGGATTTCTGGGTATAAAATCATAAACCTCTACTGCTTGAGCTGAAGCAACAAGTCCATTAGATCAAAGGCAGTAGCAGATTCATAAACCACTATACAAGAGCCATCTCCTACAAAGGAGCCTCACTGTGCTATGTCTGGGTTACACAATGGCTGTTCTGAATATTCCACATAATCTAAATTTAACTAACATCACCCTCAATATTCAGAAAAAGCACAAATCTTACTAATTTAAAATGGGCCTCCCAGTCATCCGTAATGGATCTCTATCAAATCACTTCACATTTTACTAGAGTGGAAAAGGAAAACTGACAGATTAGCCTGAGTTTGGGATGAAGCATGACAGCTATAATGTGTGAACAGGGTCTGGAGACTCTCAGCACATCCTGACAACTCTTTACTAACCAAAAGACAAGAAGAGTGAGAGAAACGGAGCAGTTGAGGGAAAAGAGCTGTCATATAGTGCTAAAATAGTGCTCACAAACATTTGCTCGTGCTTGTGGGCTTTTTCTATTTGTGCTTTTTGTTCAATCAGATTTGCTTGAATGTTTGAGAAATAGTGTTCTTTCCTGCTGGTAGGGCAGTTTCTTCCTCCCATATCTAGGAACATTTTCCATGGATGTTTTAACTTTCATTTCTTCCATCATGAATGTCAAGTTTTTATTTCCTGCCCATGTTGTTAACTTCTCAGCTGTTGGTAACTTGTTTTATTTCCCTCTCCTCTTTGGTACAGTAACTCCTCACTTAAAGTCGTCCCGGTTAATGTTTCATTGTTACCTTGCTGATCAATTAGGGAACATGCTCGTTTAAAGTTGTGTAATGCTCCCTTCTAACGTCGTTTGGCAGCTGCCTGCTTTGTCTACTGCAGGGTTTCTCAAACAGGGGTCGCCGCTTGTGTAGGGAAAGCCCCTGGCGGGCTGGGCCGGTATGTTTACCTCCCCTGTACACAGGTCCAGCCGATCGCGGCTCCCACTGGCCACAGATCACTGCTCTGGGCCAATGGGGGCTGCTGGAAGCGGCGGCCAGTAAGTCCCTCAGCCCTGCTCTGGGCCAATGGGGGCTGCTGGAAGCGGCGGCCAGTAAGTCCCTCAGCCCATGCGGCTTCCAGCAGCTCCCGGAGCAGTGATTGGCCAGACCTGTGGACGGGGCAGGTAAACACACCGGCCTGGCCTGTCAGGGGCTTTCCCTACACAAGCAGCGACCCCTGTTTGAGAAACCCTGGTCTGCTGCTTGCAGGAAGAGCAGCCCGTTGCAGCTAGCTGGTGGGGGCTTGGAACCAGGGTGGACCGGCAGCCCCCCATCAGCTCCCCCTATCAGCTCCCCGCTCTCCTAAGTTCCCTGTGCAGCAGCTGCCCAGCAGGCTAGCAATTGCACTAGCCCCCACTGCCATGTGCTGCTCCTGCCCGCTGCCTTGGAGCTGCTCCCCCAGCCTCCTGCTTGCTGTGCGGGGCAGAGGGAAGGAAGAGGGGGGCTAATGTCAGGGTGTCCCCCTCCCCTCTGCTCCTGCTCCCCGCTTACCCCATCTTCCATAGAGCAGGGGGGACACAACAGGGTTCAGGATGGAGGGAGCTTGCAGCAGCTGCAGTCTCAGCAAGCTGATCTAATTAACAAGGCAGTGTACTTAAAGGGGAAATGCGCATATCTCCCTCCATTCCTGCTGCCTTTTAGAGTGAGAGAGTTAACCCTTGAGGGCTCAGCCAATTGCTAGTTCACCATTTAGCAGTAAGGGAAATATCCCACCCTCTGACTCCTCCACCTCAACCAAGCTTCACAATCATCATCACTGTGTACCAGTATTAAATTGTTTGTTTAAAACTTATACTGTGTGTATGTATATATGTATATATAATATAGTCTTTTGTCTGGTGAAAAAAATTTCCCTGGAACCTAACCCCCTCATTTACATTAATTCTTATGGGGAAATGGGATTCGCTTAACATCGTTGCATTTTTCAGGAACATAAGTACAACGTTAAGTGAGGAGTTACTGTATTGGCAATATCTTACTAATTTAATGTCACTATAAACCTAATGCTACTTCACATACACAACTGCTTATATGTGTATACTTTTGCACATACCTGCTTTGCATGGGAAGTCACTGCAACTGTGCAAGTTGTGCTTCCAGATACTGTGCACAAACATGAGTTGTCTAACCGGTTGTGTTTCTAAATCTTCACTTTAAAAAATCTTGATAATAAAGGGTATATAGTCTCTCCCCTGATGTGTGCCCAGTAGAACTGAAAAAGTTAAGCATATGAGTTGTGGAGAACATATCCCTTTAATTTTAAGAATTTTTAGAATTCACTATTTCATCAGCACTGATGCCACCTTAGAGGCTTCATCACTTTCAGTACAAGACAAGAAGATTTATTTTGTATTTCATCTTTCCTACAACCTGTATTTCATAATGCTTTCCAGGATTAATGAATACACAGTCTAGAGGGAAAATAGCAGAGAGAGAGAACAGCAAGGGAGAAAAGCAGTGTTTTCAGATGAGATGGCAAACAAGATGAAGCTTCAGTGAGGTGGAGTGAGCTGTTCTGTGTGGCAGACTCTGTAGACAGAAAAGGTTCTTGTGCCTTCAGTGGTGAGATTGTGTGAAGAAGCTATGTGGGAACTGCACGAAGAAACAAAGCTGTGTCACGTCTTTGGAGAGTTCTAGAAA
Organism: Mauremys mutica; assembly: GCF_020497125.1. Classification (NCBI taxonomy): domain Eukaryota; kingdom Metazoa; phylum Chordata; order Testudines; family Geoemydidae; genus Mauremys; species Mauremys mutica. The sequence continues at coordinate 36,254,873 of NC_059073.1, read as the reverse complement.
CATCAGCCAAGATTCTCAAATAGTAGGAACTTCAAATTAGGCTTCTAATTCCATATTTAGACACAGGGGCTGCTCCAGGCCCCAGCACGCCAAGCGCGTGCTTGGGGCGGCATGCCGCGGGGGGCGCTCTGCCGGTCGCCGGGAGGGCGGCAGGCAGGGTGCCTTCGGCGGCATGCCTGCGGAGGGTCCGCCGGTCCCGCGGCTCTGGTGGACCTCCCGCAGGCGTGCCTGCGGAGGGTCCGCTGGTCCCGCGGCTCCACCGAACCTGTGGGACCAGCGGACCCTTCGCAGGCACGCCTGCGGGAGGTCCACCGGAGCCGCGGGACCAGCGACCGGCAGAGCACCCCCCGTGGCATGCCACCGTGCTTGGGGCGGCGAAATGTCTAGAGCCGCCCCTGTTTAGACACCAAACTAAGGGGCCTGACTTTCAAAAGTGCTTAGCAGTGAACAGCTCTACTTGAGGGCAAAGGCAGGAGCTGGGGGCTCATCATTTTTTAAAAACGTTGCCTAAGTTTATGTTCCTCATCTAGGCCATGGAGAGTAATGTGACACGTATAGTGGTTCTGTATGTTTGCTGTATTTGTTAGATTTTTTTATGGTGTAAAAGGCTTTGTTTTCTGTTATAGTGGTGGCTGTTGCGACCTGTTAACATAAAAAAAGGGCAGCATTGACACCGATGAAATAGATATTACAGAATAAAATTATTTTTATTGCATTTTAATACTGGCAAAAGCATAGTATGGATGCAGTTATACTGGCAAAAAAGTGTTTTGCCAATATAGCTTAGTTTGACCAGAGAACTAATGTAAAGCCCTGTTTTGCCAGTATAAACTGCATCTCCACTGGGAGGATTTGCTGGTACAGAGAGTTTGCCAGTACACCTTTTCTAACACACACTCACTCTCTCTTACTTACTTTATTTCCAATGCTCTGTCCTTTCTTTTCTTAATCTTCTCCAAAAAGCAATTTCAGGAAACGTAGGAGGCTAAGCTCCCATAATCATAAAGCTCTGATGGCTCATTTTTCAAATTTACTTCATATCCCATTTGCCAAAAACGGAAAGAAAAACAGGTCTATTTTCCTCTTAGGTAAATGGGAAATGTTGTTGTTTGTTTGTTGTTATATTAAAGTAAATATTTTGAACTAATTTCCTTTAAGATGAGCCTGATCACTATCACTATTTACATTGGTGCAAATCCAGAGTATGAATTTATTTTTCATTGAAAACAATAGTGTTATACCAGTGTAAAAGCAATATAGGAGAGTAATGGAGTAATTGGGCCAAACGGCTATAAATAATCACAGATTAAATGAATTATGCTTCACAAGGTAGCACACAATTAGCCAGCACAGCAGAACTACTTAACTGCAAGAAACTATTTCCTGTAGCCTGCCCAAAGGAAATTTCATATGGTAAATACAAATCATGACAAAAATAACATTTCACCAGGCAGTCATTTCAATTTTAGCAGGTTAATTCAGAACATCTGTGTTGGGATAATGAAATACATCTTTCAGAGAATCTAATGGAACCATAAATGTAAGTAACATCTTGATTTATTATCACCATTATCATTAATAATGAAGAAAACACTTTAACAGAAAAGATCTTGTGGACCACACTGAGATAACATTTTATTAAAAGTGGGTAATTTGTAAGGGCCAGCTCATGTCCTTATTAAGCAAGGGCTAGCTAAATATAATTGGGAGCATAGTGAGCATTCACTCACAGATCTGATCTTCTTTTACCTGCAGTGGAACTAATTTTGATTACATTTATACTATTGTAAATCTGGAATAACTCCATTGAAATAGGGGCAGTTATACTGATATAAAAGTATCTAAAATAGATGATGAAATCCATGTGAGTTATAGTTGAATCAGTCCAAGTATTGCTTCTGTTTACATTCCTATAGGATTGTCTTGTTTGAAAATGATTTTTGGTTTTTAAACAGAGCAGATAAGTTAAATTTGTCATTTCCTTATTGTAAGGAAATCAATACATGTTGTAATCCTATGCCTGCAGGTACAGGAATGCTATCAAAACTAAAGTTAGGGCAACCACATTAAGATATAGCGTATTAGTCCTGTGTGCTTTTTATACTTGCACGTTATTCAGAATTCTCATGCTAACTTTTGTCATCCATGAACAAGTTCAGCAATAGCTAAGTGCAGCTGTGTGAGATCCTTAGTTTATAAGTGAGGGACCTTTTACTATTCCCCAGTCGAACTTTAAAATGGGACTACCACAGGGGGAGGGATAGCTCAGTGGTTTGAGTATTGGCCTGCTAAATGCAGGGTTCTGAGTTCAATCCTTGAGGGGGCCACTTAGGGATGTGGGGCAAAATCAGTACTTGGTCCTGCTAGTGGAGGTAGGGGGCTGGACTCAATGACCTTTCAGGGTCCCTCCCAGTTCTATGAGATAGGTATATCTCCATATATTATTATTATCAGTGTTTCAATACTGAAAAACACTCCTGTTGCTGCAATTCTAGTGGCCCAGGAAATCAAAATCAGAATCTAATGGAATCCATGTCCCCTGGTTGCTATCAACCGCTAATGAATGAGAAGGTATCTTGGGTGCTTTCTGGGAAATACGTAAATTTCAGATGTTAGGCAGCACTTCATGAAGTTCTCCCTGTTGCAGGTTCTTTGCTGGCACCTCAGTAAGTTCTCCCTATTGTTGATTCTTTATTTCTGGATATTCTTAAAGGGATTTGGATAGAGAGATAAAATAAAAATAAGTTGCTATGTTTATTGCTGAGGATTTGTGTGGCAGAAGTATTCTCTTCTCTCCAAGGGTCTCCTAATCATTTTGAGCTTGAAGATATGTGCTATTCCACTTTTGGAAGATCGACTAAAGTCTTTCATTCTTTAAGTTTTCATACATTTTGTCTGTGAACTAACTTATCTAACATGCACACTAACAGTTTATTATTCTCATTTATTACTAGATCTGTTGTACGGTGTTGTAAGTGGGTCATCAGTGGAAATGTGCACAGCAACACTCCAGTTGAGAGTTAGATTTTCTGCCTTCCCTAAAGTTCACACAAACCCATGGATCCTGACTTACCTTCTATTTAATGTACTTAAACTTTCCCCTCAACAGGGGCGGCTCTAGGAATTTAGCCGCCCCAAGCATGGCAGGGAGGCTGCCTTCCGCGGCTTGCTTGCGGAGGGTCCGCTGGTCCCGCGGCTTCAGTGAGGTCCTCTGAAGCCACGGGACCTGTGGACCCTCCGCAGGCAAGCCGCCGAAGGCAGTCTGCCTGCCGCCCCCGCGGCGCGGTCAGAGGGCCCCCTCGGCTTGCTGCCCCAAGCATGCGCTTGGCGTGCTGAGGCCTGGAGGCACCCCTGCCCCTCAAAGACGCACACTGCTTTGCTAGATATGTCATTCCAACTGTTTTTCTTTTGAGTGCAGTTTCAGAGGAAGTTGAGGGGGTGGGGGGGATGCTCTGTTTTCCAGGTACTTCATTACCTATGGGAGTGATAAGTAAAGTAAAACAGATTTGTGCAACACATGGGTAATAAGGAAAGTGGTTTCCATAGCAACAGTTGCTGCGGAAAATTCTCAGTGCTGCTTCACCTTTCATGGGGATTTTTATTAGCGATTCAGATCACAGAGTTAGTTAAGGTGAGCCTACCTCCATTCACATAGCTTTGTTTTTCTCCATTTGTTTTAAAATGTAAAAGTTAGAACCATTCGCAGGAGAAGACACTTTCCTTCTTTTGTCCCCGATTGCTGAGATCCATTAGTGATATGCTTTGTATTCAATGTATGTAGAAATCAGCTGGGAATTGAGATGTTTTGTATCAGATGGGGGAATGGCATTCATTCATATACTTTCATCTGAACACATCCTTTTTCAGAACATCCTAGTTTTGGTTTTTGTTGATAATTTTTAACTGTGTGGATTGCTGACCTGGCTTATGGGATCCTTCTCCCAGTTCCAGGCTCTCCCTCACATGGGAGCAGTAGGACCCAGTGTGCCAGGTCACAATGGCTTTCAAATTTGTCCTGGAGTGGACATCATGCCAGCAAGAAAGGGGCTCCACCATCATGCCACTCACACCCAGTTCTGGTTACTGCCTCCCTATGGGCAGAAGTGCACCCCAGACTGCCCATGGCAGGGGGGTGAGAGAGTGCTTGGCACAATCCAGATTGTTGGGAGAGTTGGGATTCAATGAGAAGGCAGTAACCAGAATCAGATCACGTGTGTGAAGAAGAGGTGGTTGGGACAATGAGTGGTATTGCTAGCCAGTTGTGTTCCCAGTCCTGGGCTCCTCTCTGTTCCTCATCAACACAGTCTCCGAATCCACCCACCCTCACACCCAGCTCCAATTATTGCCTCTCCATTGGATGTTTGGTTCTCAGCTTCTAAACAAACAGCCAATGGGAGGCAATAACTGGAGCTGAGTGTGACATGGGGTGGAGTTGCAGCCCTATGTTGATTGGGAGTCAGAGCTGAATCGAGTAGCATGAGGCAGCAGCAGCTTTGTTAGAAGACTGCACCTTTCAGTGACCCAGCTCAAGCTTTAAAATAAATAAATAAATCTGGGGCTGCAGCCTCCCTCACTTTAAGCACTGGGCCCTGGTGCTCAGATTTGGGTGGGCCAGGATGTAAACTGGGTGGGCCATAGCCCACCCATGGCTGTGCCCTTGCTCAAGCTCCCTTTCACTCCCAAGAATATTTTTACCAACCATCTATGGTGGTTGTTGCTAATACATGCATACATTGATTTCTTGCCTCCTATAGAAAATGAGGGGACTCTCTTCCAAGGAAATAAGTTATATTGGTTTTTATTTATTTATTTTGTTTTCCTTAAAATGTTAGCATAATGCTGTCTGTAGTGACTCAAGAGCATGAGTACCAACCTCAGGTCGCTCTGTTAAGAGCCAGGGCACAAATCCCAGATTGGTTGTGAATCCTATACTTAAATTTCACCAATTACCAAGTGTAAACTCCTCAAGCACTATAATAGCCTTAACATGGAGTCACAGACAGTCCCCTTGGGTATGTCGATCTAATTTGCCACCCAGAGTGAACATACCTTTGTGATAGATGGTCCTTTACACCAAGAATCACAGCAATATTCAGGTTACCACCAGTCCAAAAGGACCGATTACTTACCCCAGGTCAATTGCACCTTAGATCTCTCACCAAAGACAATGCTTGTAGCCAATTCTATAATAAACTATCTAAAGATTCATCATATAGAAAAGAAACAAGACAATTATTTACGAGGTTAAATCAGGTAAACATATACACACAAATGAGTTACAATCATATGTTTCCAAAGGTCATAGAAGCTTCTATAATAAACAATCTCTATATGTCCTTTGGGGCTAACCCAGGCTAAGCGGCTGGGATCTCTAGCTTATGCCTAGCAAACCTTGCTCCCAGAGTTCAAGCACCACAGAGATCCAGTTCCTTCTTGTTCAGGATTTCATCCCCTTCCTCTGAGCTGAGATGCAAACTCAGCTGACAGGAGGAATCCACTTGCATGATGCATCTTCATAGAGGGGTGGGCAGAACACCTGCCTTTTGTTCTCATTAACATCCCACAATAGTTCATCTGGAGTCAATGGACTCCTTTCCTGTTGGTCTGGACATAACAGATTATGTTGGAGATCAGCATTTCACACGAGTTAATGTCATTCTCCTGTCTGGTGATTTACACATTCACAGAGGCTGACCAGACTCTGATGGCTATGTCCCACAGCTCGCACTTCTGTGGCTACATTCTATTTTTGGAACACTAGCTCAGTGAGACCTAGCGTGGGAATGTCTCCTTGAACTGGGAATCACACACTCAGCTCCCATTATAGACATGTCTCTAATCTATATAATAAAGATAGGCCAAGTCAATGGCGCACTGGTGTGTCAGCTCCTGGAAGTGAATTTTCTAGGACTGGCAGAGGGCTGTTCTCAACCAAGGGCTCTCATTAATTAATGGAAATTGCTTTCCCTGACATGTCATAAGAGCCTAAATTTTGCAATCTTCCAAGTATGGTGTAAGGCTCAACTAAATATAAAAGCAGTTAATTTATTAACCACCCAAAGGAAAATATGATCATACAGAGCCACCCATTTTGGTAACTCATATTTGATCTATTTTGGAACACACCCAGATGGCTTGATAACTGGTACAGTTAGAGAACGTAAATAAACTGGTGTGAAAAATTGATGGTATCTTTAAATATATATATATTTGGAGGCCTTTTTACTTGTTCATTATATGTCCCATTTTAACAGATTGATTATTTCAAAAACTTGTCTACACTGCTCATAGAAGACGTATTAGGAGCACAAGAGAGAGCTCTATTTCTTTGATCTGAGTAATCATTTCTGTATTTGAAATGAAATGAGTCGTGGTGGCTGTGCTATCAGATTACAATAACATATGCAAAATTAGCAAAATGTCTCTAGTCTGTTTGCCTAGTTTAAAACAAAAGTGGTGTATCATCCACACAGAAATGTAGAAGGGTAAAAATACAGGTTTTGAAAAGGATTTTACCTCAAACAGCTGCAGGAAGTGAGAGTTAATGCAGCAGTTTGGAGTGTGGCTTACGCTGTGTCTCTGAAGCTGACGTATTCATTGAGATAATGCCAACATATCTCATTCCTTACAAGATAGAATTTGTGAACACATACAGCCCCCAGTGTTGTGAGATATGTCAAAAGGAAAGGATGACTGGCCGAATATCATTGCAGTCTGGCCTTCCTCCAGCTACCGGAATGACCACTTGTGGGCTGTTGTATGCAGCTCAGCATACCCTGTGGATGCATTATGCTGCTCCTCAGCACTGAACCAGAATTCAGGAGCACAAAGATAGCTTACAGCCATCTTCATTCACCCCAAGCTGCAAAACAACCTGCCCTGAGAAGCTGGCTCATTGTTTCTTGCTTTGTCATGCTTCATGGTTTCCCATCTGTGATGGGATGTGCATACCCCACACTGGACAAGAGGGGGTTAACCCCACACTATGGGCAGCAGAAGTCTCACCCCTCAGACCATGCTGGGCATGCTCCAACTACTGCCTCAGTATAAAAGGGAGCAGCCCGGCTCATTCTAGGCTGACCGCCGGAGGGGAAGGACCTTGGGCAGAGGCTCCAGGCAAAGAGCCGTCACAGCCTTTGCCTGCGGGAACTGGAGACCCTGAGAACCAGACTGAAGGGCTGCAGCTGATGGAGCCCAAGAACACTGATGCTCAATGGACTACAACACCTGGAAACACGGTAGGAAATAACCCAGGGAGGGTGCATGAGTGGTACCTCCCTCCCAAGAGAGTTCAGCGTGTTTCAGTGGGATTCCCTGCTGACCCAGTGGTGGACAATTCCGCTGCTGTCAGGGCCCTAGGTCGAGGCCTAATGGAGTCGGGGATACCTCCTCCCCGGATACTGGCAGTCCCTCCCTCCTCTCCAGATACTGGCCATTGGGCCTCACTGCCCCACATCTAGGGGTTGCAAAATTGACTCTGGCCATTTGGTCCCATTGCCCTGCACCCAATGGCTGTTGTATTGACACTGGCCATTAGGCCTCACAGCCCCACACCTAGGGGCTGCGACATTGCTGCCGGCATTAACTCTGGTCACTAGGCAAGGCTGCCCTAAACGTAAGGGCCGCTGTAACTGACTCTGGCCACTAGGCTGCACTGTCCCAAATGCAAGACCTGCTGGAAGTGACTCTGGCTGCTTTCAGCCTAATGGCGGTCGGGGAGACTGTAATGGTGGTGGTATCACAGTCCCGCCCCAAAAGGGGGCCGGGGTGTGCATACCTCACGATACCATATTGTCGAGATCCATAAGGAACTGCTTTGATGAGCTGACCTGGAAATTAAACAAAAACCTGATGGCACTTTGGGATGAAACCATTTCATTTATCAGACATTTAGCTGGTCTTTCTATCTCCCCTCCCAGGATCCTGTAGGGATGCAGAGGATTGTTGCAGAGCCTTGTTTTTTATCCTAGGGCATGAGAAAGTTGGATTTCAGCATAGAATTATTGTAACATTTCTCAGTCAGTGTTGATTTTGGTGCGTTAGTATGCGAATCGGCGTATATAAAGACATAAAATATTCAGCATTTCTGAATGATGCCGTTTTGTAAATTTAGATACTAATTGGCCAAATGACAAACTATCTAGCAACAGCAGCACACCATGAGTCCAGTTAATCTAGTTGGTATGCCTGATAGATTGTCTCTTATCGTTTTTAATTTGCATAAGATAAAATGCACATCTTTTCCTGATGCCAGGAAAAATGGGAGCAAGAATGATTTGCTATGTGAGTTGTTACAAGGTGTCAAGGCTGCATTAGTAATGTGTTTTCTTACAGAATATGGACATATGTGACTGCTTGGGTATATAATTAAAAGCTTTTCTGATCTACCAACATCTTAAATAATGTTTTTTTCCCCTTTTTATTTAAACAATACTGAAATCGGTGGTTCATTTGTTTGCTTATATTATTGCCAAGCTCCTGATAGGCATGAATTTTCTGAAACCTAGTCACGGAGAATCCTGCTCCAGACAAAGAAAGCCTGAGGTAGAAAATGGGTCCTGTGTGCAGTAATTTTGAAATACACACTTCTGAAAGCCTAATAAATAATGTCTGAGGAATCTGCCTATCTTTTTCTAAAGAGTACACTATATATGTTGTCTAGGAAAACAAGTTATTTCTGACTGAATGAAACATATGAGATTGATTATACACTGGCCAAGACATTCAAAAAATGAGTGTTAAAGTTAATATCTCTTCCGCACCAGAAGCCACCAGGACATCACATAGGAACTAGCAGCTCACATCAGAGTTGCTGATGAAAAAGTTACACATCGTCCTAGTATCTTTGAAGCTAATAAGATGCAATGAAATAATATAGGTCAAATTCAACTTTGGTGTAAGCAGGAACAGCTCTTGTTGATCTCACTGGTGTTGTGCCTGCTTCCTTGAGGACTGAATTTGGTCCTGTGATGATCAGTGTGATGTAATAGCCTCTACAGTTTGACACTGTACTGCACCAAAAACATTACAGTATACACCTACCTTGTGGCTGGCATGTGTAAAACCATTTTGATTACTCTTTTAAACAGAAAATACAGATTTCTAAGCCTATCAAACAGAAGAGAAAAATTTAACCAATTCAAAAAATTAACCTACCGTCTTGTTTACAAGGGTTTTGCTGAGTACAGAAAACATAACAATATACTGGTAACCAAACCAAGCAAAAGTTAAAAACAATTTGTCTTTTCTTTTTTACATGTGGCCTTTTTGTTTAAGGTTTGTGAATGATAGTAGCCTCCATCCAGAAGGAATAAGTGCAAAGATTAAGGGAGATATTCTGAGAAGCAAAGAAGAGGAAGAGTTTGCAATGGGATATAGGGAGAGGAGTAGAATAGGAGGGCTAGTGTCATAGAGAGTTCCCCCCCAGCATGTATGCTTTGAAGAGTCATCTTTCATGACGGGAATCTGTCCTGTCCTGGTTCCCAAGTGTGGTGTAGGGAGCATGTGTTATTACACCCGGAGATGGTAGATGTCCTCTCCAGCACCAGTTGAAGAAGGCTTTTTCTCATTCCTTTTACAAAGGCACATTTGGTTTCTTTCAGTGCCACAGAGCAAAAAGCTGCTATCTCTATATAAGCAGCAGAGAAATATATTATTGCAAAGGGTTCTTTTTGCTGTGATTTCACGTAAGTTTAATTTTTCATTATTCTCCTATGGGAGTCTGCTGAATTAGGTTATGAGTACCTACATAGGGAGAAGGTTTCTGTTAGTAGAGGGTTCTTTAATATAGTAGACAAAGGCCTAACAGGTTTCAATGGATGTAAGCTGAAGCTAGATAAATTCAGATGAGAAATAAGGTGCAAATTTTCAACAATGAGGGTAATTAACCTTTGGAACAACTAGGGTTGCAGTGGATTCTCCATCACTTCAAGTCTTTAAATCATGATTAATTGGATGTCTTTCTAAAAGATAGGCTCTAGTTCATCCAGACTTCATGGGCATTATTCAGGAACCACTTGGTGAAATTGCATGGCCTGTGTTATGCAAGAGATCAAATTATATGATCATAATGGTCCCTTCTGACCTTATAAATCTATGAATAAAAGCATTTTGTTGCAGCCAGTCTACTTATAGTTCTTGCTTCTATTCCACGTTCCTATAACAATTTGTCACCAACTGTGTCATTTTGTCAAAGAACATTCCTGTAATTAAAGAACAATTACAGAATTTCAGGGGAGTTATTGACTAGTTATTTGTTACTATATAGACAGAAATCATTTCAAATATTGTATATAGAAACATAATTATTCCTTTTTTTTTTGTCCTGTTCTGGACTGGGACTCATAAGACATGTGTTCTGGTTCTGCTACAGGCTTGCGGGGTAGTCAGAGGCAAATCACTTCACATCTCATTTTCACCAGCAGTAATACAGGGAATATGAAAGTGATCTACTTCATAAAGTGCTTTGAGATCTCCTGATGAAGTGCCATATAAGAGATAGCTATTATTATTAATATTCTATATATTCCTGATACACTGTTATGTGTATACTGTCAGTATAGTGTGTATATAATATACAGTACTCAGATGTGTTGCTCATGCCATGGCTTCACTGGAAATATTAAGCCAACAATACAAAGCCTGACACTAGATTGTCTTGGAGATGTTAAGCATGAATTAAAGTTAGACAATTAGATAGGCCAAAACATACCTGGGGACATCTAATCTGACTCCTTCCCTCACTCCTTTGTCATGTGTGGTTTATTCTTTTGCATTGTATGTGTAGTGTAGTGTTGGGTTTTATTTAAATGTACATGCTATTGCATGTTAATGTTGTAAAAAAGTGTGCCTGGCGTTTGCAATGGAAAGTGGGAAGGGTTGTAATGATGCATAGTTTCTGTGGGAGTTCATTCCATAATCTCTTGAGAGAACTTTGCCCTTATGCTAGGAAATTCCATATGAAGAGCAGAATTGTCAGCCAGTCTTCATCCCCAACCTTTATATCTTCTTCCTGGGCAAGTACCTTTACTTCATTTGCATTGTTACCTTAAGGGAGGCATTTAAACACTGTGATCATGTTTCCTCTAAATCCTTCTGCTTCTATGTTATCTAAATATAGATCCCTCATTATCCCTCTTTCTGTTGTCTTGCCTTATCTTCTGCAGAGTATTGGGGCTTATTTTATAGCACCTTCCTCCTGCTGGATCAGATTTTGCTCATGTTGAGTCAGCTCACTCCCAGGGTAATTCTGTCTGAGCTCTCTCACAGAATCCAGGGAAGCAGTTTTCCGCAGGGTTACTTGTTTTATCTTAAGGCTTCTTAACAAACAAATCTAAGCCTCAAAGTCTCTTCCCTCAAAAGTCTGTGCAGGTCAAGTAGTCCCTTCCCCAAGTCTGTCCCTCACCCCACAACTTCAGCATCCAAAATTTCCTGGCTCTTTCCTCAGAGTCTCAGTAATAAAGGATTTCCTACAGTCTCCCTTCTGTTCATTTGGTTCTGGAGCAATTCCTCCCTGCAGTAGCTCTAGTTGCAGTCCATTGGAGCACCAACCCATCCCCTCAGCTTACCGGAGAGTGTTGTAGAGTGTCCCCCTCCGTTTCCTGCTGCCCTCTTCTATAAGGATCAGCTAATTAAATTACAGCTCTTTTCTCAGGTGCAGCAGGTGGAGTTTATAAACTACCCACCAGCTGCAGGCCTCTGACTCCAGAGGAAATATACCCTTTATACTGTGTGTGCATGTGTGATTGCTCCTTTTTATATTGTTTAGGAGCCAGAGCTGCACACAGTGTTCCAGGGTAAAATGTGATCTTACATGGTCACATGCCTATATGGAAAGATGGTGTGGAGTAGACAAACTTCCTCTTCCCTGCCTAGTCAGGCAATAAATAATCATAATTATTAACTAAACTCTGTTTATCACTGTAGAAAGTGATGAGTAGTCTATTTTCAGTAAAAGAAAGGTAAGATATTGAATAAGGCAAGGAGCGGCAAGCTTTGGCACGCGGCCCAGGCACGGGCCGAGGGATGTGCTGGCCACCACTTCCTGCAGCCCCCATTGGGCTGGGACGGCAAACCGCAGCCAGTGGGAGCCGCGATCGGCCAAACCTGTGGATGCGGCAGGTAAACAAACTGGCCCTGGTGGGCCACGTGCCAAAGGTTGCCGATCCCTAGAATAAGGGTTCTTTTATTAAAGGAAAAGCAGAAGTTTTAAAAGATAATAGAATTTAAATACTCTACTGCATTAACCAATATCCCTTACTACCTTAAATATGTTAAATTATTTAAGACCTGTACATTATAAAATAGTAACTGCATCACCCTTAGGGGAAATCTCTTAACTAAAGCTAGTGCCAGAGCTTTACATGGACCTGTTTCTGTTACTTCTCTTTCTTCTCAAGTTCTAGCCAGATTAAGCTCTGTCAGCAGGAATCACTTCATTGCAATACTTCTTAGAAAGAAAATTGGTTTTACTTGATGCCTTGGAATGTCCATTTCATTACTACAGTATTACAACAAATTGCTACTTCTGACACCAGTGTCCCATTCTGTAATCAGTGTTACCCCTCTGCTGAGCAGTAGAAGATATCTGTGGCCTTACAGTCACCCTCCTGAAGGAGGAGAAATCAGTGCTGCTTATTGTGGCTAATTGTAACTTGCTTTATTTACACACTGCAGTCCTGAAATTAGATGGTCAGATAGCATACAGGTCATCTGTTCTTCCACCAATATCAGCCAATCCCCAGGGAAGCTGTTCTACTTCAATAATTGACTCTGATCAGAGTCCGAAGCAGAAAACAAACACACAGCTCCCTCTATCCCAAAGCTGCCTTTATACAAAAACCTTGCATAATCTAAACTAACACCACAGCATGTCTTCCCAAAATTCAAAACTTGCTCACACACTAAGAAAAATAACTTGTCAGACTGTGGGCTTGCCTGGAAAAACATTTAGTTCATGACAAGCTGCCCAGCCCTGAACTAGGGGACTAATTGTCCATTACTCCAGAGGGCATTCTGCGCCAAAAAATTAAAAATTCTGCTCACAATATTTTAAAATTCTTGCAAACTTCTGCAAATTTTATTTGTCAAATAAATGTGGAGGCCCCAGCATGGCATTGGGGAGCACAGGCCACTGACTGCACAGAGATGGGAGATCACTGTGCAGTTCCCCCCGGGACATGGACTCAGCAGTGAGGCTGCACCCAACTGTGACACAATGAAACACCCTATGGCTCTGCCCCTCCTTGCCAGGTGTGGGCAGGCAGACTCAACAAGGCAGGATCCAAGTGTGGAGGGGCTTAGTGTGAGGTGATCCAGGTGTGGGTTGAGAGGGTTCTGTGTGAGGCAATCTGGGTACAGGCAGCTCAGTGGAGGATCTGGGTGTGGAGGGGATCTGGATGCCGAGGGGGTTCTGGGTGTAACGGTAATCGGACTCTGCAAGGGGGCCAGGTGAAGGTGATTGGGGCTCAGCAGGGAGGGGGTCGGGGTCTGGGTGTGGGGGGGATAGAGCTCGGCAGGGGGGTCTGGGTGTGGGGGGCTCAGTGAGGGGTCCAGATGCTGGGGGAGTGGGGCTCAATGGGGTGGGGTGGGATCCGGGTGCAGGCGGCTCGTCAGGGTGGTCCAAGTGTAGAGGGAGTGGGGCTCATTGGGGGGGTTCTGTGTAGGGGGGTGCGGCTTGGTGGGAGGGTCTAGGTATGATGGGGGTTGGGCGGATGGAGGAGCAGCTCCCGGCACAGGGATCCCTCCCCTGCAGCTGAGGAGTGATTGGTGCAGGAAGCGGGGTGTGCGTGTGAGAGGGAGTTTGCAGAGCTTCCTGCAGCTGGGAGAGAAATCTGGGGATGGGTCTGACCCGGCCGTGCAAGGGAAGAAGTCCCATCGTCGCCAGCCCATCCGGGATTAGCAGCTGAGCCTGACGCAGGGTAGGAGCCACCAGCCGGGTCTTCTCCAGTCCTGCCCCCCAGTGATTTACCTCTCTGCTGGCTCCCCTGGGCACCGGAAACATACTGCTGGGGAGGGTCACATGACTCAGTGACCAGCAAAGAATGGGGCAGACAATCCCCAAAGCTGGTGGATATTCCAATACTTAGATTTACCAAGTCAGCAAAAACAGCTTCTATTATACCTCACTGGTTACTCAGTCAACAACACAGTTCCCTTAAATTAACCCAGCCTCAAACCTCCACCTAGACACCCAAGTCAGTTATGATGTGGATTAATGAATCTTAGTCATCATATAAAAAAGTTCTACCAGTCCCAAAGGATCAGTCACATTACGTCCCAGGTTAATGACTTTTCCATGTCTTACTCAAATACACGCTTACATTCAATTCTTATTAACTAAACTAAAATTTATTAAAAAAGATGAGAGAGAAAATTGGTTAAAAGATCAGTGTACATACAGACATGAGTTCAATTCTTGAGGTTCAGATACATAGTGGAGATGGTGAGCTTTGTAGTTGCAAAGAGTTCTTTCTGTAATAATTCATAGGTTATAGTCCAATGTTTATCTTCAGGGAGGTCCAGTCAGAACTGGGATCTCAGTGCTTAGGCTTCCCCTGCATGAAACCTCAAGCAGATCTGAGATGACAGGATCAGGACCCAAGCCATTTTTTATACAGTTTCAGGCCTTCTTTGAAAGAGCAGCAAAGCGTCCTGTGGCACCTTATAGACTCAGGGCTTGGCTACACTTACAAATTTGCAGCACTGCAGCAGGGTGTGAAAACACACCCTCTCCAGCACTGCAAATTGCGGCGCTGCAAAGCGCCAGTGTGGTCAAAGCCCCAGCGCTGGGAGCGCGGCTCCCAGCGCTGTCCGTTATTCCCCACAGGGAGGTGGAGTACGGACAGCGCTGGGAGAGCTTCCCCACAGGGAGGTGGAGTACGGACAGCGCTGGGAGAGCTTTCTCCCAGCGCTGGCGCTTTGACTACACTTAGCGCTTCAAAGCGCTGCCGCGGCAGCACTTTGAAGCGCTAAGTGTAGCCACAGCCTAACAGACGTTTTGGAGCACGAGCTTTCGTGGGTGAATACCCACTTCATCGGATGCAGATCCAGACTAACACGGATACCCCTCTGGATACTTGCGGCCTTCTTTGACAGCTTGGACTCCCTCTGCAAACAATAGACACTCATTTCCTAAGCATCGCTGGTAATTATTCACACAGATCAACATAAGGCAATTGCCTGTTTTCCCACCATTCGCAGATGATTTGCTATACATTTCAAAGAGAGATGAATACAGTGACATCCTATGTTTGCAGTTCATTTAAATGTTAAGATGTTCTTGTGATCTCTGAATTAGCAGAATACAGCATAGACAGGAACTGTTTGATTACATAGGTGATCTCTATCAATATATACAGGCGAGTCTCATCTTACGCACGGATTCCATTCCACGGTTAACATGTAAAGCGAAAACCGTATATAGTCAAAATTACATTGAGTTGAATGGCGGGTGGAATCACCTGCACTACAGGTATGGTATTAAAATTGTTGTTTTTCTCTTTTTTTTGTTTTTGCCGACCGCGTAAAGCTGAAATCGCACATGTTAAATGCGCGTAAGATGCGACAGACCTGTAGGTAAATATACAAAACCACAAACATTATCTACACATATGTTTTTAAGGGTTGAATTTGAGTAATTAATCCTGCAGGATGCGTAACCCTTTCTGGTCATGTGTCACAGCCATACAATGCCATCCTACCGTAACATTCCCAAATGTACTCTCAGTGGCCTACTACCATGAGTAACCCCATTTACTTCAATGAACAATTAATTGTAGGATTGATCACCTTACATTGTAAACATGGGGCCTAATTCTCCTCTCAGTTACACTAGTATAAAATGGTGTAACTTCATTGTCCTCAATCCTCACGTATAGTGGATCTGTGCTTGGTAGACAACCAAGCTTGAGGGTGGAGGGAGGAATTGTGTATGCATTGTTGTTTGGGGTCCTCTAATCCCTGGAGCTGCTGGAGTCATGTTTGGGCTATGATAGCACAAAGGAACAGTGGCTTTGTCACATTGAGGTCACTAGAATTACTCCTGATTTTAGTGCGGATGAGAAGGTAAATCAGTTGTATTTTATTTACAGGATTCCCAGAGGCATACAGATTCATGTGTTAGTTATTAATTGTGATGACTTGATTTAAGATTTTTAGATATTAGGGTACAAAATAATCTGCAATTATCATTTTAAACTGATGGTGACTTGTGACATCAATAATGATCTAGCTGAAATGACTTATGCAAAGAGATTCTAGGAATACGATCAAGTTAATGGAAAAAGTTATAATATTAATAAAAGAGGACATATGTAACTCTAAACAATTCTGCTAATACTGGAGACATATTTGCATAATTGGAAAGTAACTTCTTTATGCATTTTTCCAGTACATCAAGAGAAAATTAAATAAACAGAAGCCCATCACAACACAAGGTATTCAGGAAGAACTGATAAAGGTAATGCAAAATGAATAAGGTTTTTAGATAACTTCCCTTTTCACTACATTCTTGTTTGTTAATAAATATTGAGTCTTAATTAAAATGTAAATGGAATTCATTGCTTGAAGCAATCTGCCACAAATGCACGTCATACTTGAATAGATGCTACAAGTCACTGAATAATGGAGGCAGGGAGGAATTATTGGCTCCTTGTTAATATTTTGATTACTGTGTCATAAACTCATATTTCCATGGGAAGTAACATATAAAGTTTCAGAGCATACTTGCCTGATTCTGCATCTTTTAAAGCTGATTGAATAATTAACAGCAAATAATTGACTCAAAGAACTCAGCCTCGTTGTTATTCTGATTGAGAGTTCAATGACCAGATGACAATTTCCACAAATGTGGTAATTTTTCAGTTTTACCTGAGATTTTTCCCTATTTAAAAAAAATTATGGACATTTAGCTGTATTAGGTAGTTGATACTCAGAATTCAAGCAGCCTTGCATAGTTGTGATTGGTCACATAAGTTGTATCATTTCTGCTCCATGATTTTATGAGTGTATCTTTTATATGGCCTGATCCAAAGCTAATGGAAGTTGATGGGCATCTTTCCATTAACTTCAATAGCTTTTTGGATTAGGCCCATAATAATTAGGCTTGAAGAAATTATGGTATATTAGCTAATATGCAAGATTAGGGTATTTTAGAAAATGTCAAATATTTATTTTCTTAGCAAACAGGACTAGCCTGATGCATCATTTCTATAAAAATGAGGCTACTTTAAGACTTATTGGTTGGATGCAAAATTTAATTTTTTTTCTTCACATTCAAACAAAATAATTGCATGTATGATCCAAATTGCAAGATGTGATCAGGTCCCTCATTGTCAGAGCCTTTGTGGATCATTTAGAGTCTGATCCCATAACCATTTATGCACATGACACTTATATCCATACTGACACCATCTGAGCATATTTTAACAATTGTTAGTACAATAAATACTAGCAGAGATTTAAAAAAAAAATCAGGCTGTTTTAAAAGGTTTACAAATGACAGATCAGACACTTTGATAGCGTCTCTCTTACAGCTTGATACAATGAAGTTAATGGGAGTCTGCATTGACTTCAGTGGGCTTCAATCAGGCACGTAGACTTCTATCTAGCAAAGCACTGAAGCATGTGCTTAACTTTAAGGACATCATTAGTCCTGGTAAAGTCTTTGACTACTCACATGCTTAAAATTAAGGACATGTGTCAGTGATCTGCTGGTTAAGGGCTTCAAATGAGAAATTGGAACAATTATAAAGGAAGAAAGGTGGAGAGTTACAGTAGGTTAGTAACTAGTGGATTTATGCTCCAGTTTCCTCATACCAATCAATGAGGGATGGTGAAGATTCTCTTTTGACTTCCTAAATTGTAATATAAGCTGAATGCTCCTTATAGCTTCCAAAGACTCATGTAAGTGGAAGAGCACTGGAATTTCCAAAACAGATAGAAAAAATCCTTTAGTTAGTTCTTGTTAAGACTGTTAGATCATAAAAAGAAATTATCAAAGGAAGTGTGTATTTTTTTAAAAAAATAACAATTAATATGATTGCTTTTAAAACAGGGAAGAGTGAGTAGGTCAGTGTGGAAGAATTGAAATTCTGTCACTGCCCACGGGTTAAAGGGAATAGTTAACATTTTGCCATTATTTTATCTCAAATAATCCCCTTTGCTGTCATCATGTCAACTGTACCATCAGATAAATTTGTTGTATTACAAAGCAATGCTTAGCAGCTTATCCACTACAGTGTATTACAACATTTCCCTGCTTCCAGTTCATGCTTCAGCTTTACAATGATGTGCAGTATTATAGATAAATATGTCAGTGTCAGATTCTCCTAATCACAGAAACAAAATGTCTTGGTAAATGGCAATACAAATACTTCATTAATTTACATTAATAACTAGAAACCCTGTAACAAATTATTGACATTTGTGAGAAATCCCACCCAGTGCAGAAGGCCCAAATATTCTTTTATATGACACCTAAGACCCACTTATGCCGAACATTGAGGGCTTATCATTGGTCTTTTATATTAAAAATGTTTGCGGTGCCAGTGAGGAAGGGAGTGACTGGTGCAGTTCTACATCCCACAAACAAATTCTCTGCTACCAAGTCCTCCACCTCAAAATGTCAGTGCTTAGAAATGCCATTTCTAACTAAAGGCTTGTCTACACTACGGAGCTTTTATTGACAAGGCTGAATCGACACAGCCTTGTCACTAAGTCAGCGTGTGTGAACACTCTTTTGCGGTATTTTGTCGGCACTTTTGCTGCCAAATACTTCCAGCCCCACGAGTGGAATAAGCTTTGTCAGCAAGAGAACGCTCCTGCCGACAAAGCTGCGTTCACACTGCTGCTTGCGGGGGGCTTTTTTAAATACCCGAGAAAGACAAAAGTTTTTGTGACAACTGCGTAGTGTAGACATGCCCTTAGACTAACACTCCTCTGTGTCTCTTCCCCTCCTTCTTGGCTCAGTCTTAGGGAAGCTAGCTCGCTTCCGTACTGCATTCAGAAGAACATGGACCTTCTTAAATTTGGGGTGCCATTGCAAATAGAAACATATATTTGGGTGTGTGAATAACAACAATTTGTACAATCTACAAAATATGGCCAGTTCTGAGCTAACAGGTGTAAATCCAGAGAAACTTCAGGGACATCAATGAATTTTCTCTGAATTTACACCAATTTAACAGAGATTAAAGTCTAATCCATAATTTCTAAAAGATGCTATTCTGCATGGTGCCACTTGTACGGCGCACTAAGGTCACTGAATCCATGGGGTCCCATGGCCATACCTGGCTGACCATCCACATTCTCATTTACCAGCTATGAGACCAGTGTGGAAACCACAGCAGAACAAGTTTTAAGCATGCAAGGAGGGCCTTGCTTGGGCCCTTCACATTAGGTTGTATTTTACACTAATAGGGTAATGTTAAATATATTTCCTTTCAGTACCATGGTGCACAGTTCTTGTTAAAAACCTAAACTGGAGTGTTTAGGAAACAATCCAGCTGAAATAATTTTGCCATATTGGAACTAACTCCTCACAGAAATAATCTGTACTCTTTACAAGGCTAAAATTGATCCTACGTGAAGCCCAGTGACTTCTTTCCAAATAAATATGATGTGCTGCTGGCATATCACTTGAGAATTTCTAACTTTGTGAAACAGGATCTGATCACTGAAGTAAAGCTTGAGTCATATACTGTAGTGGAAATTAGGTTCTGGCTACTGCACAAAATAATTAGCAGCAAAGGTAATAAGCCTCTCAGCTTCTGATCATTCTTGCAGCACATGGTGTAACATCCTATAGTTGTTATAGTTACTTAATAAGTGACCCAAGCCATCTAAAGACAACTATCTTTAAGGTGTTTCTATGTGTAATCAAATCAATGAGAGATTCTCAGCTTTTGCATAATGTTTAATCTCTGACCGAGATAATATTAGCATTATAACAGAAATAAGTTTTTTCTACATTTGTTGTGTGTCTCTTGCTATAGAATTAATGTCCATGTGAGAGCATAATCCATGGCCCAGTAGTTGACTGCATAGTTTAACACTGCTTCTGCAGCATTAGAGAGTATGAGCATATTATATTTTTATCTAGAAAATTAATATGATGTGGAAAAACAGGTTCCTTTAAAAGTAAAGCTCTAGTTCCCAGACTTACAAACATTATTTTATGCTCTCAAGCTTATTTAATAAGGCTTCACGTTCCCCTTCTGTGTAACAATATGCACAACAGGAGTAATTATGTAAAGAAGTGTCATATCACCTTCTGGTTGTGTGGGATAAGTAGCAGCAAAGAAAGCAGGGAATGGTGGCAGATATGAGCTTCCCAAACCCTGTGTATTTTGGCTTGGGGTGAGTAGTGCCTTTGTTTCTGCCCTATAATGCTCTTCTCTCTCACCCGCCCCCAGCCTAGACAACATAATTGGTTAGATTGGAGGAGGGGTACTCAAGTGACTCTCTGAAGAAGCACATTTGGAAAAGTAATAGTAATGGAATGTGATTGTGTGTAAGATACCTTACTTGAGCTTAGAACAGCCATAGCTGGCAATGCATTGAAGAGTCTTAAAGGTACATGTGTATCTTTCTGGGGTGGAAGCTATGTAACCAGGCCGTATCTGGTTCATGACAGTAACTGCCTCTATGTTAAGATTTAGAAAAATGTCCCAAGTTGTTAACACCTAGAAAATGGTTGCTGTAATCTGCATTATCTGTCTATGCTCAGCAAGGGGCCAACTGCCAGTCGGGGTGGCTGGAGGTCAGTGCTGGGATAGGAGCCAGTTGCCAGTAGTTCAACACATGTTGGAGATTTTTCCACACCAGGGGACTCCATATTCTTTAGCTCAAATAGTGGAAGCCTGAGGGGATGGGAAGTTGTGTTTTTTGCTTTGTTTTTTTTATTTTGGGGGGGGGGGGTTGCAGCTGAAGTACAAGTGTACTACTCCTGCTTGCCAGTGTGTACGAGTTTACACAGACATTGTCTGTTATTGGCACCACATAGATTTGTTACAGAACTTCTGAAGTGTCCTCATATGTTTAAGAAAGCCAGACATATTATACATAAGAATGGCCATACTGGGTCAGACCAAAGATCCATCTAGCCCAGTATCCTGTCTTCTGACAGTGACCAGTGCCAGGTGCCTCAGAGGGAATGAACAGAACAGGTAATTATCAAGTGATCCATCCCCTGTCGCTCATTCCCAGCTTCTGGCAAACAGCCATTGATGGACCTATCCTCCATGAATTTATCTAGTTCTTTTTTGAATCCTGTTATAGTCTTGCTCTGGCAAAGAGTTCCATAGGTTGGCTGCGCATTGTGAGAAGAAATACTTCCGTTTGTTTTAAACCTGCTGCTATTCATTTCATTTGGTGACCCCTAGAATTGCTCACTTCTCATGCTATAAAGAGTTTCTTTGATTGAAACATTTTCCTAAGAATTTCACTAGATGGCGAGCAAGTAATGCATTAAGTACTTTCCTGTGTGTGAAATGTGTTTTTAAATATTAACTTGGACACTAATTTAGTTAAATTTGATAGTGAGGACAAGTTGACATTGTTAAAGTTAATGCTCTACTTCTTTCTGAGACCAAACAGATGGAGAGTCAAATTGATTTTATGAATTGCTTTATTGAACTTTGTGAACTACAATGAATGCATTTTCTCAGTGTCTTAAGGAGGCTTCCAAGCAATTAGTTTAATAATGGACTAATCTTTTTTTCATTTAGCACTTTAATTTCTTTTAGGATCTGACTTTTTAATATCTTATTGAATTACATTTGTTTGTTTTAAAGGTAAATAAAGTAAAAACAAAAGTAGAGTTTACCATTTACTGCCCCCCTTTAATTGTTTTGCTACTTGTCTTTCTGACCTTGGATATATCTGGAATAACTGTTCCTCACTTTCTTCTTTGGTGGATGACCTTAGTGAGATCTTTGGAGGACCTAAATAGTGCTGTCACAAGACTATAACCTATGCTGCAGCTTTCCTTCCTGGGAGTTCCTAACGCCAGATTCTTCACTGCCTTTCATCTTATACAGTCATATGTATCTGTGAAAAGTGGATGTAAAATTCTAATAGGCCGGGTTTTATGTCCACTTTGCACTGATGTTGCACACAAGGTTCAAAGCAGTGGAGAATTCAGTTGTTAGGCCCTTCAATTCAGCATCTCGTCCTCCACCTTGGGAACACAAGCAGCAGTTCATCTTACTGCCTTGTATGATAACACTGTAAAATTCCTCTAGCAAAAGTGATAATTAAAGTCCTGAAGTTTCAATTTTTCTTTGAGTAGTGTCTATGTGGGTGCTCCACTGTAGGGGTGGTAGCATGCATGCGCCTGGGATTGGAGATCTTCAGTACGGTGCCCTTTGGGTCGCATATGCACTCCTCCCCATGTCATGCTGTGAGCGGTGTCTATATATAGCATTATGCAGTCCAATCACCCTCAGTTTCTTCTCAGCTGCCCATGGTCTGGGATCGAATCCTTAGCAGAGTCCTGCATATGGCTTTAGTGCCTTTCGTAGTATTAGTGCTTTCGTTGCTAGTTCTTAGTTAGTAGTTGTTTCCTTTACAATTTTCTTGCCTTTACCACTTAATTATTTTTTTCCCTTTGGCTCTTTGCTCCCCATTATTCTTAGATTAGCGTAGGTTTCCTTTTCTATGCCCTTTCCTGACAGGAAGCTCTCCCTACCCAGGGTTATGCCCAAATCCCCTGGGCTTAAGAGGTGCCTCTCCTGTTGTGAGGTTATCCCAGCAAGTGATGGCCACTCATGGTGCATCAGCTGCCTGGGTGAAGGGCACATATTTCAGAAGTGCACCAACTGCCTCAAATTAAAGGCATGGTCTCAGAAAGATGGGAACTGAGACTAAAACTTTTAATGATGGAGAGCTCCTTGTGGCAAGCCTCTGATCCTGGCCCCGATACTGCTCACCATCGGCACAGTCATCTGCCAATCCCCATTCACCGAACAGCACAAAAAGAAAATCTGCTGTCTCCCTCCAAGACAAGAAGAAACAAGCTAACCCTCCAAGGCACCACCTCAGAAAAGGGCATCCCCCATGAATTCAGTAGCCTCGACATCTTCTGGGGTGAGACCTGAATCCTGTTACCATCTGGATGTGTCCAGTACCGGCACTGGTCAGAGGTCCGAGGACCCTAAGCCGCACAGGTGCTCCACCCTTGAGGCCCCATCCCCACTCTGCTCCTTCCCTTGAGGCCCTGCCCTTGCTCTGCCTTTTCCCAACCCCATTCCAGCCCCCTTCCCTGAGGCCCCCACCAGTCACTGCTCTCCACCCTCCCCCAAGCACTTCCTGCAGCTGCCAAACAGCTGATGAGGGCAGCTCCCCGAACAGCTGTTTGGTGGTACCTCTCCAAACAGCTGATTGGTGGCGCTGCCCAACAGCTGATTGGGGGCACTGCTGAACAGCTGTGGCTGGTGGGTGCTGAGCACCCACTATTTTTTTTCTGTTGGTGCTTGAGACCCCGAGCACCCACAGAGTCAGTGCCTATGCTAAGCCATCACTCAGAACTGAGACGGGCAGATCAAAAATATCAAAATCAGCACCAATCCCCTCAACAACTTTGAGTGCCGTCCACCAATCACCCTCAACTTGACCCCACACCTCCTCTCCCAGGAGGCAGACTAGATTCTTATGTCCTTAAGAAGAGCAGAACTCTGTTATTTTTCACTGCCGCTTTCTCTCTAATACTAACACAACTTGCTGTCAATTGTTCATACCGAGCACACTACTGTTTAAAGATACAATTGAACCTGTAGGCCCAGCTGTGTGTTGGGGCAGAGTGAAGGTGCATCAGCCTAACAAAAGATCTAGGAAACATGCTCTAGTAGCTTCACAGGTGCTCCCTTTCGGAGTAGCCACTATGCAGATTGGTATGGCAGAGTCCCTGTCTGGAGGGACCACTTCATGGGTGAGAGGTTGATGCTTGGTCCATGGCTATTCATCCCATGGCCTCTCTGCAAAGACTGCTGTAAAAGGAGCTAAGTAGTGCCCACGGTGATAGTCTTTTTATGATAGACACTACTCCACTAGAAAATTGACTCAGCCCATCAACTTAGCAACTTTCTCAGATGCTAACCACTATCCGGTGCCACCAATCTGAATTAGTTCCAGGCTGTTGACCTAGAGGTGAAAGAGGTCTATACCCCATTACTAGTCTAATGAGCTATGCAGTGCCCTTAGTAGCAGAGTTTCTGCATATTACCGCGAATAATAATGATGTCACTTTCTCCAGCAGTTTCAGTTAATCTCTTTCATATTTTTGTTTCCATTTACAAGTAACCTATAATGTTCCCTTGTGAAAATGTCTGATAGAAGAATAAAGACTCCCTGCCAGGCACAACACAAACTGCACTCCCTATGTAACTGCACAATACAAGTATTTGACGCGTCCATGAGAATAATACTCAATTATACACATTTAAAATATTGTCATCATATTATGTTGCCTTAGCAAAGAAAACATACAGGGCCTGATCCTCACCTGAAAATCTGTATCATAATTGATACAGTCTTAAATTTAGGGTTCCTTAAAGATGAAACGAAAAGGAAAAGAAATGGGGGAGGGAGGCATAGTGCAACTGCATCTCCATGATGTATAAGCAGTATCCTGAAGTCTCCCTTATATTTCTTTTTCAAAATTTGTTGATTATAAGAGAGAGTTACTCACCCTGTGCAGTAACTGAGATTCTTCGAGATGTGTGTCCCTGTGGGTACTCCACTCTGGGTGCGGTATCATCCCAGACATTCCTTGCTTACGCAGTTTTTGTGTCTCTCAAAGACTTCTTGGCAGAAGTTTTAGTTTGCTACCACTCATTGCTAAGTCATGTGCCTTTTATGCTGAGGTCATTATCATTAGCATAAGGAATTCATGCAGAGCTTGCAATTGCAGCTATAAATCAAGAGGACAACTCAGATGGTAACATTCCTCTTGGAATAGCATTTCAGAATGCTTGTTGTGTTCCGCAAGGGCATGTTGCTTGCAAGGTTTTGTGGTATGTGATGTTTTTCTCAGAAACAGGTCAGATATAGATCATGAGTTTTTGATATTACTGAGCCCCTAACTCACATTTGTGCCATATATGCATATACAGTTGTGCCAATTGTGCTAACAGAAACTGCTAATAAAAGCACCTATGAACTATTCTGAATTAATCAAATTATTCCTACTATATTAGAGAATGTAGTCACACTCTGTCATGATTTTGTTTGTCTAGAGTTCACAACAAGAGTAGCACTTGCCCACATAGATTTTTCTACATCTGCATGTCTAGACTCATAGCTCTGCCATGCTTCACTCATTTATGAGTAGTGCTGAATTAATTGTGCAATACTTCAGGCATGGATTTGGCACTCTCACTATGACGTGTGTAGCTACATCATTCCATGGGAGCCTGAGAACATAATGTTGTGCCTAAATGCAGGGGTATGAGAGGTGTGCAGGGCTTTTAAATATTTAGCTCTGTGTTACTATATCAATTGTATAATATGGTATAATGTTAACTGTATAATATTTTTCATATCAAATAAATAGTCATGAGTTACTGTATCAAACTATACCAGTATTTTATACTTCTGTAACTACAATCTGCCATTGAAGAACAGTCTTCTTACTTTAAAGTTCATTACCGATGGAGGCAAAGGTAATATTTGACAGCATTGGCTAATAAACAATATTATTTACATGTTTGTGAATCTTACAATATCACTAGGTAGAAATCCCCTTTCTTTAGGGATAGAGAAGCATTAGTGAAAAGAAACATGGGCTCATCTGCAATGGCCCAATAATTTGTATTCTTATATCCCCTCTGCCAGTTTTTAACTAATGATTGAAATGTAGCGTAGAGGCACACAGCAGCTTGCTGCACCACCCTGTAGTAATTCAAAAAATTTCTCTGAAATAATAGTAGAAAAAAATACCAGGTTGTAACAGAGCCATGTTATGAGCAGTGGGGAGACGGGGTAATGAGTCATTGGTGGTGCCACCTTCAATTATACCTGTTGGCTTGAAAAGGTGCCACACATACATTAAGGGTGCCGGGGGCACTGGCTCCCCCTCACCGCCTACCCTCCTATTAGTTCTACCACTGATGCCAGAGGCTTTAGCTTTCCATGGAAGGATCTTCCACAGACTACAGAACAAGGTGAAAGAGTATATTCTTTTTCCAGAAAATTGGTAGGTTCAGACCTGACATCATCTTTTCAAGTGACATCACACACCATCATTTAAGATTTTTATGGTGCCATTTTATTAGCTTTATGCAGGTGACGCAAAATAAATAGCCAGGACAATGCCAGTAAAATGCCTAGTGTGGCATGTAACAGTGTGGCAGACTCGAAGATGCTGTATAGGCATTCAGGGCTCTTGTGTGGAGCCCCCTAGACTCAGGAGCTAACCTCTATATCATAATTCAGGAAAGTTCAGTAGGTCCATTTTGCACGAAGAGGATATAAAGAGGATGGGAATGTGTCTCTTTGGGTTAGAAAGAACTCAGACAAAGGAGGCTCTGGAGAGAAACCATTTTCATTGTCCAAAAAGAGAAATGGAACTTACGCAACAATAATCATGAAAGTAAATTCAGTTTTTAAAAGTATGTCAGGTTTGGGTCTATTAGTAACTCTAACATAACATAAGCCTAAGGTGTTACTAACAATATAGAGATAGAAATGTGTTTGATTACAATTTCTGTCTATGGTGAATATTGTTGCCCCTTTTGCCCAAGCAGTTGGCCAATATTCGGGGGGTTCACATGATTGATTCTGTTAAGAGGAGAAACTGATGACATAATCAGGTATGTCTTTGGTTCAATCCTGTGTACTTACAAAGAATGAACACAAAGTCTATTTTCCCTGAAAACACTAGAAACAAACAATAGCAGGCAGTTTCCTTGCTCACAATTTCCAAGCCTTTGTTTCCCATGAGTCCTGTGCCCCAAAACATTCTGTCTCTCTCAGAGCCACCCTCACAACTGCTTCTCTTGCCTTTTTTTACACACCCACCCACCCACACCAAGCAGTCAGCTAGCCCTTGCATTTCCAATCAGCCCCAGGGAAACACCTCAGACTATCTGTGTGGATTAGGAAGGGATTCCCCACTCCATGTACTCTTGGGGGATATTTTTGTTTGGCTTCTTCTGACACATCAGAAATAGCCATGGCTAGAGATGGGACACTGGACAAAGCGGGCCAGCACTCTGCATCGAGCATTTTCTCTCTCAAGATTATCTAGCTGGTTCTTGTTCACATGCTCAGGGTCTAACAGATCGCCCTGTTTGGTGTTGGGAAGGAATTTTCCCCAAAGTCAAATTGGCAGTGATCTTGGGTTTGTTTGGATTTTTTTCCCTCTCCTCTGCAGCATGGGGGGGATGGGTCACTTGCTTGGATTATCTGCAGAGGCGCAGTCCTAAAGCGAGAAGGTACCAGAATACCTTCTCCACCAGCCTGGCTCATTGACCCTGCCCTCCCCTGCCATTCTCTAATCCTGCCCCACATGCATGCGGCTGGAGGCGGCCCTACCCCGAGTTCTATGGCGTGAGGAGGGTCAGGTCGGGGGTGGGGCATGCTGTGGAGGTGGAGCAGGGGTTGATGGGCAGGGTGCGTGGTGTGTAGTTGATAGTATCAGAACAGCATTCCAGCTCCACTACACCACTGATTATCATGTAATCATTTCCCTGCCATTGGGGTCCCAGGCACTGTTGCACCACATTCCCTCCTGTGCTCTGCCTGTGGGACCTCATAGTCTTCTGTGGGCTGTAATACTTTGGTCTAATATTGGTTGTTGGGTGTAGCAGGTGGGTGGTGTTGGTGGACTGCGATATACAAGAAGTCAGGCTATATGATCTGATGGTCTCTTCTGGCCTTAAACTCTATGTTCATATGGCTTAGCCCTACTTGGGTGTTTCCATGTGGCCGATTGCCTTGGCTTCTATTGTCTCCAGCTATTTTACTCCATAAAAGGGGTTGAATTGCTCCTTCCATTTAGCCAAAAGAAGGTGACTAGCACATCCACCAGTTTTAACAAGGTGTGTGATTGCCTACTGTATAGATTAGAGACCTGTTTGGTGGCAGCCTTTAACACCTTCCAGCACAACACTATCTTCATGTCCCTATGTTTTAAGAGATCTGCAAGGGTACTACTGTTGATCCTACTCCTGTGGACAGTTAACTCTCTGGCCCTGATGTTGCAATGAACCCTGTATGGGTAAATCCCTTAACCATTTTGGTGACCTCAGTGAGGCTCCGTTTGGGTGAAGCCCATGCGGAGTTCATTGAAAGAGTTGGGCATGTGTCTGCAACATTTTCAGAAATCAATGATGCAGATCTCAGGGAGGCCTATTCATAGTGTACATGTTTTGGCCAAGCTGTCTGCCTGAAGTGACTTTGTATTTGTGGCTACATTTAAGACATGAGTTCATGCACAAATGTTAAGATGTTGGACTTACCCTTAATTCAGCTTCCTAGAGTTCAGAAATCAGATGATCCAAACCCCAAGACTGTGTACACTCCCCATTTTAATGTGACATACCAAACAATATTTTTATAGCAAATGTGATGTTTTTGTATTTTAATACTATTTCTTAATAAAAGAAATTGTATATTCCATGTGTAAAGGATGTGGGAGCTGCCTGTAATATTTTATGAATATTATATGTTCCACTTGCATGTCTGATTACTTTGTGCTGTTTGCTGTATGATTACACGGGATTCATTCCAACAGGAGCTAATGGCACATGTGCAGGAAGGTGCACAGTTACTTCAGATAGTGCTGTTTACTGGTACATACAGGGACAATGTAGGTGTCATTCACTGAGAAGTTTCACCTTGGTCTAGTTTAATCAGCTGGCTTGTAATCTCCTTGGGGAAGCGGGAGAATAAGATCCAGGTGGGAAACTGGAACGAAGAACTTTTGGAGTGTGTAACAACACAGCCCCTAAAGCATGGGTGAGAGAGAGGCAGAGAGAGTGCTGGGAAGTAGGCTGACCCCCATTCCCCAGAGGCTGGGATGTCTGGGATAAGTTAGGCCTATCTAAACTGTAGGTAAAACAGACATACATGTTACCCTCTTATTGTGTTGAAAACCACATTTTCTCGTTATGCTGAGTTCCCACTATTGTGACTAAACAATACTTTGCTTTGAAAAAAGGGTCACTGTACTCACTGCTGGTCACTCCCGAAGGGCAGTCTTGCAGGGCATGAACCTAGTCAGGCCTACTGAGTAATCACAGCTGGTGCCCCGGGACCAAGTCTGAGGGTAGGATTCCACCCAGAGCTAGTCAGGAATTGTTTGGGGTTTTTTCAGTGAAGAATGCCATTTTTGTAAAAATTTGAAATGCTTAGGGAAAAGTGTCAATTTTGAAGAACATTTCCACAGAGAAGAAAATACTTTGAAATTATTTTATTTTTAAAACTGGTAACGGAAGCGCCTACTTAGCAGTGATTGAAACAATTTATCTTCTTGTCTCCTGTTTGTGTCTGATTCTAATTTGCAGGAAATTTCAAAAATATTTGTTTTGGGTCCAATTCAGACTGAAAACAAATTTTGAAAATTTCCTGCAGACTGGTTCTAATTCTGCCCCTGGATAGATTAAGGCAACAGACCTAATACCTGAGGATGGGGGAAGAGGGTGCACCCTGAGGGATCAGGGAGAGGTGAAAGTTACAGCTAGCCTTGAACACCACACCACATTTTCAGTATGTTTTCCATCTCTAACTTCTGTCATTCACATATACCTTGGTGCTTATGTAATAATTGCTTCTGGATATTGATAGTATGCAAAGAAAAGTTCAAATTGCAAACATTGAAAAATGCTGGATTCATAAAAAGAAATAGTACAAAATCACTACACAAGCTTGCTGCATGTGTACATTTCCTACAGCTAAAAAGGTTTCTGACCCTTCCTATGTAAATGAATAATTTCCTCTTTGAACTTTAATTCCTATCCTGCTACCCTATTTTCTCTCTTTTGGCTAACACTGCCTTTCTCACATCTGAAGTGTAATTGAAACATGTTAGGAAACAGAACAAATGGGAAGGTGTAATTTCTAACATTATACTCTAAGGGGAAGGATAGTTCAGTGGTTTGAGCATTGACCTACTAAACCTAGGGTTGTGAGTTCAATCCTTAAGGGGGCAATTTGGGGCAAAAATCTGAGTGGGAATTGGTCCTGCTTTGAGCAGGGGTTGGACTAGATGACCTCCTGAGGTCCCTTCCAACCCTGATATTCTATAAAAGGAAATACTCTGCTTTTTCAGTTCCTAAGAAGAATCTTGTTAGGGCCATTTGGTGCTTAAATGGTTTTTGTTCAAGAGGAAACAACTAATTCACCAAGAAGCACAAATTTCTGAGAGGCTGGAAGTCAGCAAACAGGATACACATGCAGAATTTAGATGTTGACAAGTAAGTTCTTTGGTGTATGGTAGATTGCCACTTATGCACTCCATATTTGTGTTACTGGACTACTTCTGAAATAGAAGAGATGTAGCTTTAATATATAAATATAAAAATACTAAGCATCTAGGGTTCTCATCTCTGGTTGATACTTGCTCAGTCTGATGAGAGTTATAAAAATCCAAAAATGTTGAAACATTTTCTATATAAACATTTCAGAATTTTGATTCAAAATTACTTTTCATTTTGAAATTTACATAATTTTATTTTTAAAATATGTAAAAAAGCTCAAGTAAAACAAAACATTGTGTTTTGGATTGAATGAAATCTTTCAATTGACCCAAAACAATTTTTTCCAACTTTTTGAATTCACTGAAAAATTTGAAAAAAAATCATTTTGAGTTGACCTGAAATGGTTTTATTATTTTCTTTTTCAGAAAGGCCAGTCAGTGAACTGAAAAATCAGTCATTCACACAGCTTAAGTAAATCTATATAGAGAAGAAAATATATTGGATAATAGTCTTAAAAACCTTCTGGTCCTTTTGAAAAATGTATAATTTAGACTATTCTACATATAAAAAGGACATCTTCTGTATTTCATTAATCGAAAGCAGATGTTTTGCTGTAAACAGACTAATTTTTAAACATGGGAACAAAGGGAATACCCAAAAAATGTCAATTAAAGCCGCAGCTCCTGCAGAAACTTCAAGTGCCTGAAGAAGGAGGCTTTTGTGCAGGCAGGTGGACTAAATGTGCGCACAGCTGGGTGCACAGTTGGGTGCACAGTTACCAGTTTGGATATTGTGATTTTCTGGGGATCACCCAGATGAGTAAGTTCTGTCACTGCCTGCCCTGTAACCTTGGGGTGCCTTGCTGCTGTGACTCAGACCCCCAACACCACTAGCCTGCCCACAAGCACAAGGTCTCACCTGGGCCTCTACCAGCACAATTACTCATTGCCTGGTGACGCCAACAGCCCTTCCAGTCCTGAGTCACCCCAACTCTGTTCTTCCCAAGTTCTTAACTACCAGCCTTTCGGAAGGTGTGAAACCAGCCCCCCAGCTATCAGTTCACTTTGCTGCACACACACGCCTCACAAAGAGACCTGCTTGAGAATAAAAATAAACCAAAAGTTCCAGATTCCAAGATGAAATGGTCAGGGACGACAAACACATACAAGTTACACAGAAAATAAACATAAAAATGCAACTTCAGGCCTTACACTTCTGCATTCGATAAAATCCCCTTTCTAATACAAGTTACCTATTGCCTTTGAACAGTTTCCCAGCATACCCCCTAGATATGGGAGAAATCCAGTGTTTCCTGGACAGCTTCCCGCCTAAAATGTGTCCCTTGATTTCTGGGTACCTTTCATGTCAAACCCCTTCCATTTTTAAAAGGGTTTGTCGTTTTTTGATTTAGTCACTATAGATATTCAAAGTGGGGAATCCCCAGTTGTCTCAATGTTTTTCTGTTAACTATAATGGCCCATCATTGTCTTTTTCTGAGTTTTACCATGAATCATTACTTGAGTCTGGTTTTGTGTGAACACCTGGCTCAGTTGACACCTCTCCCTGTCTGATCACTCACCTCCCAGCTGAGAGGTGGAACTGACGTTTGTGAGCACTGTTCTCTGTATACATACAGTCATAACCACAGTCTATATCTTATAATGACTCAAAATTCAGAACGTTACGTCTTTTATGAAAGCTTATCACTCAGTATACTTCCATAGTACAACAACATAGCATGCAATCAGTTGGTTCAGCTGCTTATTTTTGGGCCTAACCCTTTTGTTCTCCCCTAGTCGTGTCTGGACCCTGATTGTCACAAATACAGATTATGAGTTTTGAAGAGTCAATTGGTTTGTGTGTGTTTTGTGGTGCCCCCTGTGTTTATAAATATGCCAACAATTTATCTGCATCCGCTGCTCATTTGGGATACAATATAACCCCATGCAAGGGCCAATGCAAGATGTATGCACTTCTGAAGCCCTCAAATTGTTGTTCAAGTTCAACTTGTGTTACACAGACCTTGTCCTGGTCCTCTGCAGAGGAGTCAATTTCACTCCTTTCCCCTGAAGTCTTAGAGTGAAATTTTGCTCCCATTGATGTCAGTAGCAAAACTGCCATTGACTTTGGCTTTGGGCAATTGGCTAGTTATCTTAGGTGCCTGTACACGAATGCAAGAAGCCTGGGAAAGAAGCAGAAAGAATTGGAAGTCCTGGCACAGCCTAGGAACTATAATGTGATTGGAATAACAGAGACTTGGTGGGGTAACTCATATGACTGTCATGGATGTGCATAAACTGTTCAGAAAGGACAGGTGAGGGAGAAAATGTGGAGGAGTTGCACTGTATGTAAGAAAACAGTATGATTGCTCAGAGCTCCAGTATGAAACTGGAGAAAAGGCCTGTTGAGAGTCTTTGGGTTAAGTTTAGAGGCGAGAGCAACAAGGGTGACGTCTGCTATCGACCACCAGACCAGGAGGATGAGGTAGATGAGGCTTTCTTTGGACAACTAACAGAAGTTTCCAGATCACGGGCCCTGGTTCTCAAGGGGGATTTCAATCACCCTGACATCTGCTGGGAGAGCAATACAGCAGTGCACAGACAATCCAGGAAGTTTTTGGAGAGTGTTGGGGACAACTTCCTGGTGCAAGTGCTGGAGGAACCAACTAGGGTCCATGCTCCTCTTGACCTGCTGCTCACAATCAGGGAAGAATTGGTAGGGGAAGTAGAAGTGGGTGGCAACCTGGGCAACAGTGACCATGAGATGGTCGAGTTCAGCATTCTGGCAAAAGGAAGAAAGGAGCGCAGCAGACCCTGGACCCTGGACTTCAGAAAAGCAGACTTTGACTCCCTCAGGAACTGATGGGCAGGATCCCCTGGGAGGCTAATATGACGGGGGAAGGAGTCCAGGGGAGCAGGCTGTATTTTAAAGAAGCCTTATTAAGGGGGCAGGAACAAACCATCCCATGTACAGAAAGAATAGCAAATATGGCAGGTGACCAGCTTGGCTTAACAGAAAAATCTTTGGTGAGCTTAAACACAAAAAGGAAGCTTACAAGAAGTGGAAATTGGACAGATGATTAGGGAGGAGTATAAAAATATTGCTTGAGCATGCAGGGGTGTAATCAGGAAGGCCAAAGCACAATTGGAGTTGCAGCTAGCAAGGGATGTGAAGG
This sequence comes from Mauremys mutica, assembly GCF_020497125.1. Lineage (NCBI taxonomy): Eukaryota > Metazoa > Chordata > Testudines > Geoemydidae > Mauremys > Mauremys mutica. The sequence goes on along the minus strand of NC_059073.1, from coordinate 36,221,279 downwards.
GTAACAAGAAGGATTTCTACGGGTATGTTAGCAACAAGAAAGTTGTCAGGGAAAGTGTGGGACCCTTACTGAATGGGGGAGGAAACCAAGTGGCAGATGATGTGGAAAAAGCTGACATACTCTATGCTTTTTTTGCCTCGGTCTTCAGAAACAATATCAGCTCTCAGACTGCTGCACTGAGGAGCACAGTATGGGGAGGAGGTGAGCAGCCCTCAGTGGTGAAAGAACAGATTAAGGACTATATAGAAAAGGTGGACATGCACAAGTCTATGGGGCCAGATCTAATGCATCCGAGGGTGCTGAGGGAGTTGGCTGATGTGATTGCAGAGCCTTTAAAAAAGGAAAGAAGGAGAATCCGGGGAACTACAGTCCCCAGAAAAATCATGAAGCAGGTCCTCAAGGAATCCATTTTGAAGCACTTGGAGGAGAGGAAGGTGATCAGGAACAGTCAACATGGATTCACCAAGGGCAAGTCATGCCTGACCAACCTGATTGCCTTCTATATGATGAGATAACTGGCTCTGTGGATATGAGGAAAGCAGTGGATGTGATATACCTTGATTTTAGCAAAGCTTTTGATACGGTCTCCCATAGTATTCTTTCCAGGAAGTTAAAGAAGCATAGATTGGATGAATGGACTATAAGGTGGATAGAAAGCTGACTAGATCATCAGGCTCAACGGATGGTGATCAATGCCTCGATGTATAATTGGCAGACGGTATCAAGCAGAGTGCCCCAGGGGTTGGTCCTGGGGCCGGTTTTGTTCAACATCTTCATTAATGATCTGGATGATGGGATGGATTGCACCCTCAGCAAGTTTGCAGATGACACTAAACTGGGGGGAGAGGTGGCTATGCTGGAGGGAAGGGATAGGGTTCAGATGACCTTTGTGGGGTCATCTTGTTATACCAATATAATAAAAACCAGCAGGATCTTCTTAAGAGGAATAAGGCAAAGATGCCACATTTATTGTAAATATAATAAAGCAAAAGATAAAAGTAAACAACGTTTAACTACTTATTCCTATCACTACTTATTCCCTACACACACACACTCATTCATTCATTCATTCATTCATTCGGGTTCTGTATAGGTGTTATAGTTACCAGCCTAGAAGTTGCTCATGCCAAGTTACTGGCCAGGTATCTTGGTCATAGGGATGGAGCTGAGTCTGTGTCAGATGCACCTGATGCTCCTAGAGGTTGGCAGCAGAACCAGAGACTCAAAGTCCTCAGTCTTTAGAGTCCATTTTTATAGGAATTAATTCCTATGTTAGTCTATGGGAGCTGTTTCATCCTGCTCTTGCTGACTCACTCAGCAGATGGTACATTCCTGGTGGCTCCACACTGTTCAAAGTTTGTGTTTCTTATCCTTCCAGGTATTGGGGTGGATCCCAGTTTACCCTCCAGGGGTTGTCTGGTGGTCCACTTGACACATTCTTCAGCCGATGGATACTCCCTTTCTAGGCTGGCACCTCCCTAACCATTCATGTACATCAAGCATTCATCAACATACATTCCATATCTTAACCATATTTTAATTTACTGTCTCTACCACTTTCGGGGTGTGTGCCTTGGAGCCGTTGCTGTTGCAATGAAGTGAAAGTCACTTAACAGCTTATAGTGTTTGTTTACATTGTATCAATTACAGCTTAAGGCTCACAGCATTCACTTCAAGAACAAAGTCAATTAACTTGTTTGTAAGTTTTACATAGTAATAAAGTATCTTTCACAGGACAGATACAATCAATGGTTTCTGCAGACATTAGCTTACAAGTTTTAAAAGAAGAACTAAAAGATTTTTGTACTTGGTGAACCTGGGGGGTCACTGTCACTTGAGGGAATCACTGTTAGTACCTTCTTTAATATCCCTACAATCTGGAGGATGACAAATTGGAGGATTGGGCCAAAAGAAATCTGATGGGGTTCAACAATGACAAGTGCAGAGTCCTGCACTTAGGACAGAAGAA